>NC_088308.1:12147166-12771000 GCF_910592395.1 Lineus longissimus | reverse complement strand
TAGACCATTACGCCACAAAAGTTTGAAGACTGTTGGACATCCGGTTCTCTAGTAAACGAGCGGAATGCGAAAATCTAAGATGGTGGCTGGCGGCCATCTTTGATTTCGGGTCGGGCCCAAAATCGATAGGGAACCTCCCCTACCATAGACCATTACGCCACAAAAGTTTGAAGACTGTTGGACCTCCGGTTCTCTAGTAAACGAGCGGAATGCAAAAATCTAAGATGGCGGCTGGCAGCCATATTGGATTTTGGAACGCGCCAAAAAACAATAGGGACCCTTTGACACACTAGGCCTACACCCCCTAAAAATTTCAAGTCAGCTGAGCAAGGGGTTCTTGAGTTATAGTCTGGAATTCAGTGCGGCGGACGAGGCGGACGACGCGGCGGCCGGAAACCACCTAAGAACATAATGCCCCCACTTTAGCGGGGGCATAATAACAGAGCGTGAGGACGTACTTGTCATCATGATTGACAGGCATGACCACATAAGCTAGGAACATGTGCAATTCTAAAAATAACCATCTAAAATCAATACGCGGTACAAAGATTACAAACTTTTTAGAAATAAAAGATCTGTAATATTAAATTCTGGGTAGCATAGATGGACGATGAGTCAGATTGATTAGGTCAGTGGTGCAATACGGTAATTAGGTAAGCAAGTGGAACCTGTGGAGTCTAGACTCTACAGAACTATATTGTGCAAGCAGAGATGCTGTTCGGCTCAGACAATGTTTACAAAATACATCCTGACAGACATCGCTCAGTACCACTATATCAACTCTCTGCTTAAGGCAGAGAGTTAAAAATGGCACTTTTCTTAACCGCTAAATCTATAAACGTTAAACTTGGTTCACATGACCCCCTAGGTCAGATGACCTCTGATACTGAATTTCAGCCCGGTCTAATTCTTGACCTGGCTGCTAGGGGACCAAAACCAAAAATTTTGAAATGGTCCAGGGACCATGTGCTCACCTATGCATTTCACTTGCAGTGGATATGGAGTTTTGATTCCATAAAATAATATTATTATTATTGACTCAATGGCACCAAAGAAAATCACCGGTACCATCTAAGTATAGCATTTTGGTTACATAGTGGACTGAATTTCAGGGTTATTGAAGAGTGTACATGTCAAAATGAAATTGATTGACATCTTTTCAACAGTTTAGGAGTACTAAGACTTTGTTGGATTTTCGTGAACTTTGACCTCTGTGACCTTGAAAAGTAGGTCAAATCAAAAACCAGGGTGATATATCATTTAACCTTATAAGATACACCCACCATAAAAAATTGGTAACTCTACATACAACCATTAGCTTCAAAAACGCAAAAACCAATTTCCAGGATCGCTGCCTAGAGGCCAGAAAGTAGGTCAGAGACAATACCACCAAAGATTATTCATAGGTTGGATGGTCGAGACCTATCAACTAGACGTGAGTATGTTTTTAACTCTCAAATACATATTTGGAGAGGTATTGAAAAAATATTTGTTGTGGCAAGTCTACAGATAAAATGAAATTATTTGATGAAAAAATTAATTTTGAATTTTGCTAATTTGGTAATAGGGGGTGTGTTTTGAGATTTTCCTGCCAGTTGGCTGAAAAGAGTGGAAATATCAATGTCTGTCTAATTTGTCGATTATCAAAAAATGTCCGTGGTCAACTACCAGTTTACTTTTCACCATTTACTTGCCCGACTGTCAAGAATATCATATCAAAATTTCAGATTCACAACCCCACGCAGTATTTGATGCGTTGCGGTCAAACATTGACAATTGAAATGCTAAAAGGCTTAAAAAATCAATGGTGGTCTTGCCTCCATTTACACTACATTTTGGGTCAATTTAGTGAAATGAAATGGCCAGGGCCATTGTGCTCACCTCATGTGGAGGAAAATGGATAAAGAGCATGGTATTGTGTCATGTAGTGTTAGGTTTGATGTAGGTCCAAGCAATTACAATTTCCCCAAAATGGCCAATTTACAGTACATTCGACCTATGTGACCTTGAAAAGTAGGTCAAATCAAAGAAGACCCGGGTGACACATTGAATGGTTGTTAGAACTAGATGTACCTATGATATAAAATTGGTGCCAATCGGGCAAGTCATTACTAGAAATAATGGCATTTTGAAGAATTTAGGATTTGGCCCCCTCCCTGGAGGCCAAACGGCAAATCAGATCGCACCAAACTTCGGTACCTGCGATCACCTGACCAAGGGGTACATGTGTACTTAATTTGTGATCAATAGTCATTGCAGTTAAGAAACGTGCCATAGTTACGGCCTGACGGCGAATTTACGCCATTTGACCTCTGTGACCTTGACAAGAAGGTCAAATTAAAAACCTGTGTGACATATACTGTATGGTGGTTAGATGTACCCATGATATAAAATTGGTGGCAATCGGGCAAGAAGTTAAGGAATAATCACATTTTTAAGGTTTTTGGATTTTGCCACCTGGTGGTCAAGTGGTGAATCATATTGGACCAAACTTCGGTCCCTGAGATCACCTGACTAAGGGGTAAATGTGTACCAAATTTGGTATCAATAGTCATTGCAGTTTAGAAACGTGCCATCGTTACATCCTAATGGCCAATTTACACCATTTGACCTCTGTGACCTTGAAAAGGAGGTCAAATCAAAAACCCGGAGGATATATGATGCACCTTTGCTAGAAGTACCTACCATATTTTTTTCAAAATTTCCCGACTACTATTAAGGGAGATATTGCATATTTTTACTTTTAACATTTGGCCCCCTGGTGGCCAAACCATGAAACGAATCGGACCGAAACTTGGTCTCCAAGATGTCATTACATAAGGGTACTAAGTGTGTACTATGTGTACTAAGTTTCAACTCGATAGCTCTAACAGTTACGAAACGTGCCCTGCTAACGGACGACGGACGACGACGACGACGGACGACGGACGCCACGGTATGGGATAAGCTCACCTCTTCTAAGAGGTGAGCTAAAAATTGAATGTGCTCAAATCACTCTAATTCATTTAGAATATTGTATTGCTGATGATTTAAAGTCAAAACAAGCTAAAATAATGAGAAAAAAACTAAATTTGACCCCAATATGAGCCAACCTAGCCCCGGTCTAAGTTCAGTTTCATTTTTACAAGTCTTATTGTGTTGCCATTCATTGTGTAATTTCTTTAAAACAACTTAGGCCTTGATTCAGAAAGTTGTGTCCTAAGCAGCAAAGATATTTCTTAATCACATCCTAAATGTTCAGCTCCATAGCTTGCTTAATCTGGCCAGGGCTGGTCTTTGAACTTGGTGCAGTTGGCTGCAAAATCATGACTTTTTGTCGTTTATGTCCTCTTTCGTCGCTTTTTGTACAGTTGTACCTCTCTTGGAAATGTCTCTCATTTCTCCCAAAATGTCCAGATATCAATTTCGTTTGTTGGAGAGTTGTGGAATGTCATGTTATGGAAAAAAAAGGTAGGTTCTCTAAGCAAGGATGCATTACATATCACGGGTTTGATTTGACTTACTTTTCAAGGTCAAATAGGTGAAATGCAGTAAACTGGCCTTTAGAGTGTAACTATGGCACGTTTCTTAACTTTTTGACTGGCCTTGTCGGAAAAGCCACATTTTTTGTCTTATCCTACAAGAGCCCACGACGGAACTTTCTGATTTTTCGTAAGTTCATCACAGGGACAGTATATGTCCTCGTAATTGAAACAGTTTCCAATGACCCACGATGAAGTGGGGATTCCACAGATGTGCTTCCCGAGTGTATTCCCGCTCCTTTTGCGACGTGCCTTAGCTGTATAGAGAACAATGGCGACGGTGAAACGTACTCGCTTCTTCACAGTGCCCCTCTGTGCAATGGACCTACTAAAAAATACCCCTCTGTGTGATGGCCCCTACAAAAATTACCCTTCGCTTGAGTACTGTTAGTTATTTGTAGGGTATTCTAAGATACATGAGGGGGTAGTTTGGCCCGGGCTCCCTTATCAACTCTTTGATGCCGCGACATAAATCTGAAAAATAGCCTTTTTTGGGGATTTTTAAAAAAAGAACTAATTATCGAATGCACTTTTACTTTTCAGATATAGAGAGATACTGATTTACTCTTTAATTTGCAATTCAGTTTTTTCAAAATCACTCTGTTCATCTTCGAGATGTGAAATTCTGAAAATCTATATTTTTCGCCCCCTTGAAAATCATTCGCGAATTCGCTGAGACCCCTTTTCAGCAAAAACATGCCAATTCATTCACACCGATTGATTGAAAGTCATCCAACTTGCCTGAAATCTCTCTACACACATGTAAAAATGACAAAAAAAGTTCCATGACTTATCTATTTCCTCCGTTATTCACTTGTTTCACAGCGACCCCTATTTTTGCAGGGGCGGTCATCACCCTCAATTCAACTAATTGCTGCTCCAAAGTATGCCATCTAGTCCCAAAATTGATAGAGCATAAGCCCAGAACCTATAGTGAAACAACAGTGACATCTGTGATCCATTCTGACAACTGAATTAATTTTTACAGTGATCTAAACACAAAACAAAGTATACTCGATCTGCGGCATCAAAGAGGTAACCCTACAACGACATACAAATACCTTACTGTACCTTAGCCAAGGGTAATTTTTTTAGTAGGACTGCTTCAAGGTATATCACACCAAGGTGCAGCGTTCTCCAACCCCATTAATTGCCCTGGCGGACCAAAGGCCACCATCCCGAAAATTTCCAGTGACTCGCCCGCCAAGTTGCCATCCTTTGCCGCCTTGCCGGATTTTTCACCCGCCAAGCCAAATAAAATTGAAATCACGTATCACATATCTTCTCGTTTAATCCCGTTGTACCCTGTATATCAATTGAAAGAGACTGCTGATTTTACGCCGACAGTTATTATCATCCACCTGCGGCACACCTGCAAGCACACTTGTTTAGTCTATGATCTCTTTTTATCATAATTAAAAACAACCTTCCCCGCTCTGCCGCTAGCCGATCATACAGGTGCGCTTTTGTCCACTCCCTTGACCTCCTTGCCAAGGCTACTGGTGATTGTTATTGGCCGACCGTCGTCTGCCGGAACACGTGGATAGTAATGGTAGCACTTCGGGCAGTGCAGTTGAGTTGGGCGCGCGAAGTGGATATCGCTACTGACTGAGTAAGCCTGCATATTTTTATTCTATTGGTTGGAATTGTGATTGCTTGCTCAAAATTTCTTAATGACAGTAGGCGAACGCTTACGTAGCGGCTCGAGTAGCCTACTGCCAGCCCGGCGAATTTGCGACTTTCTGTCTGTTCTTTCTGCGTCCGGCGCTCAAAGCTTCTGTCGCACACAGAAATGCCCCATGACAAAGCTACAAAAAAAACGTCAAAATCCTCTCCTCAGGTACCAGAAAATTACGTCTAAGCCTCCCAAATTTAGAAATTTTTCCGGGGGAGTACCCCGGACCCGCCATTTGCGCAACAGCTACCGCCTACAGCACTCGCTGGCCAAGGCGGATTTCTGAAAGTTGGAGAACGCTGAAGGATGACTTTGTATAGTTAGGATTGCTAGAGGGGACAATGTACCACAAAAAAACAACTATTTGGGTGGGTACCAGATACCACCATGTACACCGCTGGCAATGCTTGCAGTATAATCAAAACCATCAGTCACATCTTCGTCATTGCTTTCCGACTCAAAATCGTCTGGAAAGTCATAATTACTGTCACCTAATCCATTCTCCGAACCACTTTCATCTAACATATCAAACCTCCTGGCCATTTTACTCCATGAAAAACGCCTCAAAATCGAAAAAAATGGAACAAAACATTCTAAATCTGCATGAAATGGCCTTCAGCTGTGCTTGCCTAAGGCTATATGAAAGAACTATTCTGATTGGTTCCCGCGGTTGCCGCCAAACATCGTGTGTAAACAGGTACACGTGGATGCCGGTGTACTGGTTTCAGGGTTTATGACACACGTGATGTCATGACGGAATACCGGGCGACAGGGTTTAAAAGGCTGAATATCAAGTTCAGAGCTTTAGCGGTTAAAAAAGTGCCATCGTTACCTTCAAATGGCCAATTCACGCCATTTAACCTCTGCGACCTTGAAAATTAAGTCAAATCAAAAACACGTATAATATTTGATGTTTCCACTAACGTGTACAAAATTTAAAGTTCATAGCTTCAGTGGTTGAGAAACGTGCCATAGTAACCCACAAACGGGCATTTTTCGCCATTTGACCTCTGCGCCCTTGAAAATTAGGTCAAATCAAAAACCGGTATGATATGTGATGTATCCTTGCTAGGAGTACCTGCAATAAAAAATATAGCGAAAAAACGAGATAAGCGAGATATCACACTTTTTAGGTTTTTACTTTTGGCCCCTGGTGGCCAAGACGAGATTCAGATCGAGGTAACCTGACATTGGGGAGTTACATTACAGCCAGATCCCGTTAGCGAAGGTTAAAAAGCGAACCTCAGGCTGCAAAGGCAAATGCCTTGAGGCCGTGATGTTGGAGTTTCTCTTTGAATTGCCCGATGATGTTGTTATTAGGGTAATCAGGCGTGATCAGAGATTAGCGCAATCCAGAAGTATTAAGGTAGCAGGAAGGGTTGGGCGTTTGTGGTTTCTGAGTCTGAGGGGGTTGGTGTCTGTTGACTGTGCTTTAAGAGAGACTAGGCATGGCGCCAGTCTCTCTTAAAGCACAGTCAACAGGCATTTGGTCTCAGTATTTGGGTTTTGATTGCCATGACTGTACCCCTGTAAAAGTCAGAGGAGGAGAAGTTTGGAATGATGAAAGCATTGAAGAAGAAGAAATGTTATTATTGAGGAAAGCAAAATTTATTATGAGACTAGAAGGCAGTGTCCTGACTTGATTATTTTGAAAATGGCGGTCTGAACACATTAAAAGGTGGAACATGGCATTTTATCGAATTTGAAGTGTTCCGCAGTTAAAGGGAGACTATAGGCAGCAGCTAGGTAGGCAAGATAAAGTCATACAAATTTGCCAATAGGGGTCAGTCATATCTCTAGGCATGGCGCCAGTCTCTCTTAAAGCACAGTCAACAGGCATTTGGTCTTAGTATTTGGGTAAGTACAGAATCAAGGCAGCTCAGAGAGCAATGATTGAACGATGCTGTGGACAAGTCCAACAATACTGCATCAGTCACGACCAACTTCTCATCAGAAAGCGTCACCGCCAGCATATTCAATGTTCAGTTCCAACCTGTACCAGTCCAATGCACGCCTGTCATGGTCAGCAGTGGTCAGCTTAGCGCGATATGGAACATTCTTCCGAAACTCAAGCGAGGGAAGTCTGCTCATTAGCCTATCTCGCGCACTGCTCCTTCTTGTCAAACATCGTAGTGAAATCGTGGTACAGTGGGGCGTCCTCGAGGATTGCAGCTGGTCGGACAGATGTGAGGTGGAATGTGGGCGGCTGCACTTCTTCGTTGATGTGCGATGGCAGATAGCACAGTTGTTGCGTTGCATGACAGCTGAAAGTGAATGTGATATCATAGAACTGAGGCGTATGCAATGAGACTATAGGTGAAGTAGAAGCAAGGAGTGAAATGGGCCATCTTCCAGTGACTATAATATACAGAGTAAGGGCACTGGGTGTTGTTAGATTCAGCATTGAATGTATTCCTCGTACAAGCGTGAATAGTGTGGACATACAGTGAGAGGTGAGAGACCCCTATTGACTACTTCTTGTAACTTTATCTTGGATATTATATTAGTATTGAACTTCTAGCCATGGAATATGAAGAAATTGAAGTTGTAGGCATGGAATATGAAAAATTATTCAACGGTGAAAGACATTATTCCATGAGGCTTTGCCGTGATCGCAAAGGACGCGACGCGATTGGTTCACATGCTAATGAGGTATGATAATGATAATTACCTCTATAATGCTACTTGGATAGCGACTGTGTCGTTCATTGCAACAGTGGTCTATGTCAATGTGTGCCTGCAATGTCAATGAAGTATGATGAGGTGATGACGATAGTGCAATTATTAAATATTGGCAAGAGATCATACTACAACATAGGTCTTGTTTTTGACAGATGACTGTGCGACATTCCCATTGGGTCTTGTGAGAGTCAGCGCTGCATGTATTCCTTGTACAAGCTTGAATAGTTGTGACGGACTTTGAGGGGTGAGAGACCCCTATCGGCTACTTCGTCTAACTTTATCTTGCCTACCAAGCTGCTAGCAATAGTGCCCCTTTATCAAGAGTGAAACCCACTGTGCGGGGCTTAGAAATTACCTTTATAATCCTAGTTGGATAACCACTGTGTAGATGATTTGAAGAGTGCTCTGTGGATGTGTGCCTGTAATGTCAATGAAAGTATCATGAGGTGATGACGATAGTGGAATGACGAAATATTGGAAAGAGATCTATTCCTAGAAGAACATATGTCCTGTTTTGACTAGGTGGTGCATTTTTTAAAATCAGCAGTGAGCACTGCGTGTAACATGGTGGAGGCAGCGGAGATAATAACTGTGTCGAAAGTATTGTTATAGGGCCTTCCCTAGGCCCATGGGGTTAAATTTACAATCCACGATTGAAAAGACGTAGTTTGATCGCATTCAACTATAAATCCATTGAACAGTTGTGTTCCTTTAGTCAACCGATGACCTTTTGTTGGGCCATGATCGGGGATTGTAAACTGTAAATGTATTATGGACTGGGAGACGGGGGAAACACAAGTGAAATAGACCAAAACAAGTGATTTTGGGGCTTTGGTTTAGACGCATGCCCCACATGCGCCATGCGGGATTATACGGTTCATGTGAACTTGTTGACATCTACATGATCTAGTGCTGTTATTGGTCATGTCATGGTACATGGTAGGCCTAATCATCATGGCTATATGTTTCAGGAAAAGCTCGGAGTAAAATGAACTGCCGATGAATAATGATGTTGTTCATGTTTACCATGTTTACTAGTACATAGCCATAGGGTATGCACTGGCCAGTGCACTTTCTGAACGTCGTCATGGTCATGTACGTGATACCTTGCATATTTTGTTTTTTGAATGCACATGCTTTTTGGGCAAAATCACTTGTACCAACACTAATGAATAATGTCTTCTTATCCCTATGACTCCATACACAGTGAGGGCATTGTCCCATTCCCATCAAATGGTAACTTATTGTACCGTATTAGGGTGGAAGTTGGGGAGCAAATACCTACCGTTGCACGCCTGTCATAATCAGCAGTGATGAGCTTAGCGCGATATGGAACATTCTTCAGAAACTCAAGCGAGGGAAGTCTGCTCATTAGCATATCTCGCGCACTGCTCCTTCTTGTCAAACATCGTAGTGAAATCGTAATGGAAAACGTCTGGCTTTGCGCCAGACGTTGAGACTAATAAGTGAAGAACTAATAGGTAAAGAACTTCTACTTGCGCGAGACTGCTCTGATAAAATTATCATTGCAGAGACTACGGTGACGTACACATATATTTTTTACAATCAAAAATGCCCTCAAAAGACGACATGGAATGATTATTTTATTGATATTTCCTACTATATACCTTCAAATTATCACTTTATACAAATAGATCGGCGTTAGGTCGCATGCTTTTCTTTCCTGGTGACACTATAAAGCAAAATAGTTGCAACCCCGTAAATGCGCTATAAGTCCAATAAAAAGTGACGGTGACCCGTTATAAATGTTTCGCCAGCTTCGCTTTTTTGCCGCTACGCGGCGCGTTGGGCCCTTGCGTCTAGCCTAATCTCCTATGGCATGTCTGGCTGACCTACCACAGCAGGTGTTACAGAATTTGTTATCGTTACTCCTGCCTGTAAGTGGCACATCATCTGACAAAATCAGAGTGTACTCAATGTAGGCCTAATGGCAATGCTTCAGATGAAGACCTGATTGGTCCTGTCGGATGCTTGTTTCTATATTGCAATATTGTAGTTGATCATGGTGCAGGATGTAACTGCTTTTTCGGACTGTTTGTTTATAGTAGGCCTATGTGAAAAAAACATTTTTTTTTTTCATAGTTTTTCATCAGACTGGTTAAAACATGTACCTTGCTTTTTAAGTTAGGCCTGTAAACAATAATGATGTAGGGGCCTTGAAGGCTTTAAACAATATATTGTTCCGCCCTGCGAAGAGCGATCGTGTGCAAAGCGGTGGGACAGAATGGGGTACAACTAGATTACCCTGGGCTCACTGTTATCCATCCGAATTTGACCACCCCCACCCTTACTCTTAGGAGAGGAGCCTTGCCTCTATCTCGACCTAACTTGAAAATAGTACACATCCCTGCGACCTATATAATGTATGCTATTGCGTGGCCTACTTACTGACACAGACTCCCTGTAGCCAGGTCAGAACTATCCGTCCAATTTCAACTTAAACTAAAAAAATTGCAATGCATCAGGTGTGGATATACTGCCTATCCTGCAATGTCCAGTTTAGCATCAAGGAGGATACCGCGGTGACGTCACATCACGTGATCCCGACCCATATTAGTGATCGCTATGGCCAATCAGATTCAGTCTACTGACAGCACCAGCGCTGAACACTTCTCCACGTCTCACTGTCTGGTGCGCTCCTGTACACTAAAACACCAATAGACATGAAATATTGCAATACCTAGTATGGATTCTTCCTGTGTAGAATAAAATTTACAGAGCAGATTAACTTCCACGAATAAAAAAGACGTTTGGCGTGGCCAAAGTGCGGAAATTATGGGAAATAATGTCTCCGCTAAAATACACTACGAAATACACTAGGCAATGCACTACGCGATACACGGTAGAGATGCAGTTGAGTTTGTTATTGTTTTGACTTAGAAGCCCGCCCATATCATAATATATTCATGTATTCATGAATTATGAACTCATTTCTGTCCCATACAACTCTGAGAACAGTCAATTTCTCCTTAAATCATCACCGAAACCGCGATATCCGCAGGAAGATTTCGTTCTAGTGTCCGAAAATGCATGATCTTACAGGGGCGCTAACTCGACAAATAGAGGGGATCTATGGGGATCTATGCGAGTTTTAGGTATTACAGGTCTTGAACTTGTAAAATCTGTAAACATGCCTCCAAATCCCATTATGATAATGAAGAGATTGCCCCATATCTGGGAGACTGTTTTGAAACCATCGCTAATTTTGGAAGATCGGTGCCGGCTATTTGGTTTAAAAAACCCTATTTTTCCCCATCAAAACAGCACTTTTCATTATTCAAATGATAGCTTATTGTCTGAAGACTTATTTCATAGCAGAAAAGTACTAATAACTCTGATTTGATGCGAAAAATCTAACTTTTTTGATGACTTGATTTTCCCTTGGCCGTGAATCGAGTTTGTTTACAATATGCAGCGCCATCTTGGAAAAGCCGTGACGTCACCGCGGTATCCTCCTTGGTTTAGCATGAAGCATGCTGTTTCATCTTTACTTGTTCTGTTAACACACAGACCATGCAGACCTTGGCCTAGGAATTTTATGGTCAGTCTGGGGTGAAATCCCAAGGTGTATTGTAACAGTGACAAACAGGAATATTGCTTCAAATCTGCCAAGGGTTTGTAGAGTGACTTTGAACGAAAATTTCATGGACATCAGATAGAAACCAATGCAGAAGCATACACTGCTTCTCTGCATCACAATCATTGAAGCAACTGTTCCTTGACCAATCCATGACTCATCATTATATAACATTATATAACAATTCATGGCACGAATTCAGCAACACATTGAGTGCATTCGATATAATCCACATACCCATATTGCACCAAGTGTAATGAACCCAGTACACGGCCGTTAGCTAGGTAATTTTTACTTGTGGAGAAATCCCTCGGTCTTGTTACTATGAATAGCCTGCCGACCACCGCGCCAACGGCGGGTTGAGTAACCAAAGTGGCTTGGTATATAATAAGGAATACGACCAGGAGATCCGGGCTCGCGATTTTCAAAGTTGGTCAAGCAAATCTCCTGCTACACCATCGACGAGCCGTGTAGTTGGTTCCACATTGTAGCATACACCACCAAGATGAGAAATTACCATATAATTTTCCCTTTTCATCATTCTGTTTACGTTTATAAAGACTTGCTAGTTTCTATTCTTGGTTCATAAGAGTCCCTCGATATTGGTTCTTCGTTACCATGTACGAATTCTTGGCATATGAACCGATCTTACCTGTTTTAAACTGATTTTCCGGCGAAATATCGAAGAAACTCGCACGGGATTTGGCGCATCAGCAAATTTCTCCGCCAGTTGACGAAGTACCCAAAAATTGATTACGCAGTAACCATTCCTGGCACATGACCTAATTATTATTCACTTCCGATTTGGGTCCCTCCCTTTTATTATCATAATCGACGCGTTCAAAGTTGGTCAAGTTACAAAGTTGGTCAAGTTACAAAGTTGGTCAAATTACTTCATAAATCATGCAAATTACCACGAAGGCGTCATGTTTGCAGATCAACCAATCAGATCGGAGATTCCACAGGAGTCATGTGATCAAATAAATTGTTAAGGCACATTGTTGTCTAACGGCCGTGAGTAAGACAGGTAAACCTAACACAGCAGGTGGTGTCTGTAGTGCAATAGCAGATGTCTAGGAGGAAGGCCTTGGAGTGCAATCAATCAGCTTATCTGACCTATTATAAACATCCAGCTGAGAGGCATTCCACCTATTTTGCTCATCTTTCGCTAACGGGGTCTGGCGGTCATGTCTGTATAAAGTTTCAAGTTTATAGCCCTAGCGTTTAAGAAACATGCCACTGTTTTTAAAACAGGATACAGACGACGGACACAGCGGTGTTGTCTACACTCCCCTACGTTGAGCCAAAAAGTGCAATATCTCGCTTATTAGCGACTTGTTTTCGACGATATTATTATGGTAGGTACTCAAAGCAACGATACAGCACATGTCATACCCACCTTGGTACGACCTATATACTATACATGTAGCATGATTCTTAAGCAGGATTAATTCCACACCACCAAATATCTATTTAGAATTGAAAAAATACTTCCAGAAGAGATAATCCCACCATTATTTTCTGTGCAGTTTCGTTGATATGTTCTCTTCTGATTTCAATGGTAATAAATACTATTTATTGGCCAGTTATTATGTTATGTGATGGAGGAAAAGGGTATAATTCCCCCATAATACACCCCCCCTCAACTTTGACCGATACTCAACCCCCATGCAGATTTCCCCCAATGAGCGAGAGCCCCCCCCCCCCTGAAAAGTATTTACACTTGTTAAGAAACACCTCATCTTTTCAATGGAAATAAGTAAAACTGAATGTCATGCCTGTGTATTCCACAATTTGCACTTGAAAATAACCAAAATGGCAAACAAATGCCCCCCCCCTCCCCGACGAATTTTGCAAACTCCCCAGACTATTTTTGCTGATGTGCAACTATCCTTCATACATATGTGATACAGAAATACCAACACCACCTACCTATTTATGCAGCAGTTGACCATAAGTATTTTTAGTAGACAGTTACAGAAAGTGCTACAGTATGACAATGGTGAATATATTTTTAACTTTGACCTCAGTGACCCTGACAGGTAGGTCAAATAACAAACCAGGGTGATATGTGATGTAGACACATCCACCTGACCATAACAATTTCATCACTCGTTACACTACAGCAATCGGCAAAAAACGATTTCCAAGATGGCCGCCTAATTAAATCTATGGCACCAAATAAATAAAAAAATGAAGAAAATGTAAGATAGAACTCAGAAAAGAAAAAAGGAAAAGATGAAAAATAAAAATATTTTTGGCTGTTCTTGACCGGGGTTTGAACTCACGACCTTTGGATTGCCACAATACGAGGAAAAACCCACAAAACATGCAATTTCGGCCATATTTGAATTCCGATCTGGCTGAAACTTGGCATACAAATAGTGGCTTCTTAGATGCATCATTACACAAAATTAAAACTCTTTACATTGAACAACGACAAAACGTACCAAGAACGGTAAAGTTTTCAACTTTGACCTCTGTGAACTTGAAAGGTGGGTCAAATCAAAAACCCGTAAGATATGTGATGTATCCTTGCTAGGAGTACCTACCATGAAAAACAAATCAGTAATAAGCGAGAAATCACACTTTTTGAGTTTTGAGTTTGGGCCCCCTGGTGGCCAAGTCAATAATCAGACCGAACCAAAATTCAGTCTAAAAGGTCAACTGACCTTGGGGGTCATTTGTTCAAAGTTTCAAGTTCATTACTGTTGCGGTTGAGAAACTTGCCATAGTTACACTCAAACGGCAAATTTACGCCATTTGACCTCTGCGACATTAAAAAGTAGGTCAAATCCGAAAAATCGTGCAACATCTGAGGTAACCTTGCTAGGGGTCCCTGCCATAAAAATTTCATCAAAAACAATTTGCTAATAAGAAGGCTATTGCACTTCTTACTTTTTCTGTTTTGGCCCCCTGGTGGCAAAGTCAAGAATCAGATCAGGCTGAAATTCAGCACCAGAGGTTATCTGATATAGGGGGTTATATGTACCAAGTTTCAAGCTCATAGCTTTGGTGGTTGAGAAACGTGCCATAGTTACACTCAAACGGCCAATTTACGCCATTTGATCTCTGCGACCTTGAAAAGTAGATCAAATTAAAAACCAGTCAGATATATGATGTATCCTTGCTATGAGTACCTATCACAAAAGTTTTATCGAAAACAAGTCACTAATAAGCGAGATATCACACTTTTTAGATATCCACATTTGGGCCCCTGGTGGCCAAGTAGAGAATCAGATCGGACAGAAATTTAGTGTCACGGGTCATCTGACCTAGGGGGTCATGTGTACAAAGTTTTAAGTTCATAGGCCTAGCGGTTAAAAAACGTGCCACTGTTTTTGAACTAGGATACGACGGACAACGACGACGACGACTGACGATGACGGACGACGGACACTGCGGTATTGTTAAGACTCCCCTACGGTGAGCCAAAAATGAGGCAGTGCCCCCCCCCTAAAAAGTAATTGTTTTATTCACATAATTTTTTTTTGCAAAGACAGCTGACCCCCAAAACCAATCATATAAATATTCACAGATATGCCAGCTTTGATATCCACACCTGCAATAAAAACGATCTGTTCCTTGGTTATTCAGAAATCACCCCTCGAAGATGGGCAATATAAGCTCAAAATTATCCCAAAGTTAACCGACTTTTGACTTTTCGCTGTGTTATATACTGATAAGGAACCCTGTCAAACTAACTTCTTCCGACAGAGTGGCCAAGGCCTTACCACCAGTGTTTGTTTGAATTACTGAGGAGAGATGGAGGGGGTGTAGTTTCAATGTATTTGAAGCTTATTTTCATGCATTTTTATGGCTTGAATTGTCTATTCATTTTAAGTCGACAAAGATCTACGTCGTTTGACGCTAAACGTGTTAAGTGGCCAGACATAGATCTACCCGTTTTGTGCTGAAAGTGTTAAGCAGGGACATAATAGGCAAGATATCGCACTCTTTAACTTTTTTAGTTGTGGCCCCCTGGTGGCAAAGTCGGGAATCAGATCAGACCACAATTCAGCGTCCAGAGGTTATATGACGCTAATTTCAAGTTCATAGCTTTAGCGGTTGAGAAACGTGCCATAGTTACACTCAAACGACGAATTTATGCCATTTGACCTCTGTGACCTTAAAAATGAGGTCAAATCAAAAACCTGGATCGTATTGGATGTATCCTTGCTAGGAGAACCTACCATACATTTTTTAGTGAAACGAATCACTTATAAGAGTGATATCACGATTTTTAGGTTTCTACTTTTGGCCAAGTAAGGATGAGATCAGACCGAAATTCACTCAGTGATCACCTGACCTTGGGCGACCTGTGAACAATGTTTCAAGTTCATAGCCCTAGTAGTTAAGAAACATGCCAATGTTTTATCAACAAAATACAGACGACTACGACAGACGACTGACACTGCGTTAGTGTATAGACTCCCATAAGGTGAGATGTCACAACGAGCATGCTATGACTAAGATAAAGGTATATAGGTGAATATTATGTGAATAACTAGGCATGCAGCTTTGGAATATTAAAAACTGACCTTTTCACCTCCCTTTATGTGGAAGCTAACACCTTTAAGAACCAAATCCAGCCCTGTTCGATATTGTGTAGAATAATGCTCAAATGCTACATTGCCGTAGCTTGGCCAGTTCGTTGGGACATTATAATCCTTCCTGTACCATTCATCCTAGAAATAAAAACACATACATCAATAAAGCTGTCTATGGACCAAGGGGATTTCGCATGACGAGCGCTTTAGCCTACTTTCTGCATTTTCTTGGGCGGTGAAAATATACGTTCTCATTTCCTGTTTATAAATCCGGTACAGATCAATTATCCTGATTCGCCCTGATGAACATGTGAGCAATAGGGCCCGCAATAGGCTTCCACTAAAAAATTTGCGTAAGACTAGATGATGCATTATTCCTTTGATACCGACTGAATGGCATGATAGCCATTGTATTCATCGTACGAAATTTACTTTAACTTGCGTTATTCTGACAAAGAGTGGTAATGCTGAAGATGAATAACGATATGAGAAAGCTGTTTGCACCTTCAGTGGCCTTCTTATGTGAGCCAACGTTATTGTGTTTCTATTGTAGGCTGATAGTTCAACAATAAATTTAGACTGGACATAAGATCTTGCATGACTCAGGTCAGTAGAAATCCTAACAGTTGAATGCTCAAGTCATGCAAGATCTTATGTCCAGTCTAAATTTATTGTTCTTGGACAAATAATGACGAAATATGCCACCTTCGTAGAAAGTTTAGAGTTACATGTAGCCCATTTGACTTTCATTAGTAGGTTGTATGTTCCTCTCATTAAATTTCATGATGATACATTTATTAATTTACCCGATAAAGCCATTGCAGCCCTGGACCACCTTGCTACCAGCCGCGACGACCGCCCTGAACGGCCTTATCAACGATGTCCTTTAAAACAGCCTGGAATAACCTACTTGGGAATCCCTGGCTACATCATTGTATTCATATCATTAAGTGAATGCACTGGGCTATCCAAATAATGAATAAAATTTGCGGGTTTCTATTCAATCACGGGGGAAAATCACAATGGTGAATAACCAAATTGCGGACCTGACGTTTTTGTGCAGCAAGATCACCATTTGCATCTTTCCATAGCGATCAAGTGAATTTGGCCTCGATGACTTTGACGATGATTTAGGACATCTGGATGACGGGGAATCTAATATCGATGTCCAGGTCACAGGTCAAGTCCAAAAGTCACCAAAAGCTGACCCTTCCAAATTTTTGGGCATATTTGAATTATTTAGAGTATCAGCTTTCATATGAATATAACTTGTATATTAATGATTTGGATACCTCAAGATCCTTGACAAATTCATATGGGAATTTGTGAAATCCTCAAAAAAATAGGCAGTTACAGATGGAAAGTGCAAAAAAAAGAATAGGATTCTCTATTGGGTTAAGGACTTAACAGGGCACTTTTAACTCTTTGAGATCGCATCATTTTTTTCTGTTGCAATACCAGGAACGTGCGATTTTTCTTGAAAAACACTACTTTCAACAAAAACAAAAAATCATCGATGCTACTTGCATTATATATCTCCTGAAAGGTCTTTCTGAGTACTTTTCTTTGCTTCATATCATTCCAACTTGGGTAAAACACCTGATTTACAGTATTTTTTTAAAGAAATATAGTTTTCACCCCTCAATGAATTCCGAAATGATTGGCGGAACTAGACATTCCACTATGATTCTTCTAGGAAGCCACAAAAAGTCATAAAAACAACACAGAAAATGTTCCTAGAACTCCCCACCAACAAACTGCATAATAAAACATTGTCTAAGGCATCCAAAACCTCATTGGCTGTAAATCTAAATTGACCCGACATTTTGACAGAAAATCGTCTGCTACCTACCACCACCATATACACCCAACCATCACCCGACCATAGTAAGAACAAATATTGGAACAAGCTGTCAGTAATCTAGAATCACTGTAGATGTCTCTCAGATCGATTCCAGGCAGTGCCCAGCACAGCCAAACCGATTGTAGAAAGTAATGCATGCAAAGGGCACAGGTCGTTCAACGTTACTGGTGCCTGATTTACCCAAACGTCTAATGCCGTTTAACAGTTTCAAAGAGTTAAGGGTGAATTTTTGGATATGGCCTCATTGTGGCCAAGTGGAGAGTCAGATCAGACTAAAGATAAGTATGTAACTAAGTACAATATGTACTATAAACAATGAGCCCAAGGGCCTAGCACTAAGGTATAAATACTATGTTTAAACATCATTTGTTTAAACTTTGCTATGGGATGTTTGTGTCATCCGTGCCAATGACATAACATTTTGTGTTTTGCAATGCTTCATAGTACATTGTGTCATGACATCAGGACCAGTATTTTGTTGAATCATAGCCTGCACTATGATGCTCTGAACAGGAATACCAAATAAATAGTAGAAAAATATTGCGAATAAAAACCTGAAAATTTTTATCCAGTTCCTGCTCTAGGCTGACAGAAGGTCATGATTCTCATCAAAACTGCCTCGAGGCACTATGTCAAATATATTAAGTGCCTAAACCATCTTATTCGGACATTTAAGATAAGAGATATATTTCATTTGATTTACTTCAACACTGTGACTTTCAAACTTTTCCATAGTACAACAAATTGAATGATGTGTACACATACATGTCTCCATCTCTGTCTCCAGGGCATGCAGTACATACGTGAGTTCAACAAAATCTGTGTACAAACCTCTCTCTGCACCTCTGCATATTCCTTCACTCGTTCAACTGAAACAACATTTGTCTCCATATTGGTAGCCATTCGTACCATCCAGTTGAGATTTTCAGTAATCTGAAAAATGATTGTCCACAAGGTATATAAAATTGTATGCGTCTTTTAGCTGAAACATCACAAGGGGAGTTTTCTAGGCCTTTGGAAACCCACTCAACAGGTGGTCTCATGGGTTTTTAGGCCAAAACCGGGTTACCAATAGTTATCTCACTGTTTAAATTTGCCGATGATTCCATAACAAGAGGCTGTTTTCTTTATTTAATCTATTTTGAGTTAAGTATTACAGTGAAAAAGAATGCAATAGTAAAATCGACTTGTGACCATGCGGGTGAGTACTGATGTTGGATGGGAGGTGCAAGGTTTTCGTTTGGTTTGGTTCTTTCAAATGTCAATAGGAATAGTATTTATTGCATGTTGATATTTTTGCAGAAAAAACATGAAAGCTCGGAACCCTGATGAGATATGAAAATGAAAACACCCAGAAAGTCTTAGTTCTTACTGTACTACAGCACTAGTGATATTTTTGTCGAATTCCCGAACTATAACAGTTTTTTTCTTGACCTTTTTAAAATGCTCGACTGCATAATGAAAACAACAACACATTACATCGTTATCACAATGTTCATATGACCAAAAAATTTCTGACAACCCTGTGCATACCACATTAAAATCCGTCTGGTATTTTGGGAGATAACACAAATCATAGGTTTTGATATTAATATGAGCTAGAGTGTACACACCAATGTGTTCAGGGCAAGAGTGTGATCTAAAGATTAATTACAATTACTGTGATGTCCAAATGAAACAGGTTGAACTACCAGAGCCTCACCTCTAATCCATATGTTATGGAAAGTCCAACCAGGCCTCCAGTAAGGCTGCTACGTCCGAGTACAGCAAAGAGAGCAGCACCAAATACCACTAAACTTCCAAGGATTTCCAACCTGCAGCCTAACCATCTGAAACATAACAAAACTGAATCAATTTGAAGATGCACGACTTAAAGTCTCAAAGTTTCAAACATGTTTTTGACACGCCCAGTATATTTTCAACATAGCATATCCATATCCAATCACTGACACATAAGATCAAAACCCTGGCCCTACTGACAACACTTATCAAACTAGAATTTGGCAATTTGCTTATCCATATCCTGGATAAAAGGAGGCCTCGTGTAATTGGTCAATAAAAATCCTTGGGGCGGGCTGTATTATTGTGCTTGGTTGCTGAGTTTTTATTAGAAACTGACCTGTTGACAGGTTGAACAATTTTGAACAAAACAAGATTTGTCAGTTGAGTCTTGCCCACATTGGAGTCTCCCATACTGAGGTGCAGGTGTGGTTAGCAGATGTGCCGTTATATTGGTGATGTGGCATAATCAGGTGCCTGCCCTGAGGTCGGGCTGTGTGTGAACGCCAGCATACTGTTGAAATATAAACATTTGGCTGACATCTTGGCTTTAAATACACATTTTTCCATAGCAATATATGCCCATCGTTCCGCACTCCAAAACTGACCACGAGGTATGGCAAATTGACTGGTAATTTATGGCTGCATAGTGCAGTCGTAAAGCATTTCTATCACTTGAGTATGTGGCTTGTACATTATACAATAAGAAAACCGCATGAGTGGCTGATCCGAGTATCCAGATTGCAGGAGATGATTTTCTTCAGCCGGAAAGCTCGAGAGCTTTCCGGTCGTAGTAAATCATCTTGTGCAGTCTGGATACTCGGATCAGACACAAGTGCAGTTTTTTATTAATCATATACCACATCCAACCCGAAAAAGTTTCTTTGAGCTACAATTGACAACGATTTGTTGTAAGTTTACCGGCGGACAGTGCGCAATAATACCAGCGAACTGTTGGGTACTTCTTTCTGTAGTTATAATTGCGCAACATGCACTGTGAATGTTGGTTATAGTCCCGTGGTAGGCCCTTCAAAATCGATAAATAGAAGGCAATTTTCATAAAAAGCTGCTCTATAATAGATAATTCATACTTGAATTACTGTTCCTTTATCGAGAATCTCGATTAAACAACCAGAAAATCATATCCAGGAAATTCCAGGAAATGACCCGCTCTGGCGGTGCGCCAATAGACAAAATTTGGACATGCCAGAGTAATCATGCACTGCTGCAGTTTTAGACATCTAGCCCTAGCGGTGACGAAACGTGCTCCGCTAATGGACGACGATGACAACGGACGCCATGGTGTCGTATAAGCTCCCCTGAGGTGAGCTAAAAATTTTTAAAAACTTCTAAATGCCTTCTACTATGTAATGAATGTTTTCAGTAGGGCTGGTGCTTTGATCTTCATGTGCCTGTGATCCAATGTCCAGTGATCAGATTTGGTGCATTTGGAGAAGTTTGATGTCTTGGACTATAAAACACTAATTACACCCATATCAATACTTTACCTATTGGATGAAAACATTGCAAAATAATGCATGAGATTCCTATCCATTCTTCGCTCCAACTCATCACAAAATCGAGATTGATGCTTAAAGGCTCGAATGGTAGTTGATCCAGTCAGACTTTCATTGAAATGATTGAACACAGGAGACTTTGTCTTTGAATAGAGTCGGTTCAGCTGGCGAGAAGATGGCAAGTAGAATCTCTAAAAATAAAGTTTTTTAGATATGTTCAAAAGGTTTTAATTAACTCTTAGGTAGCCATCGTTGACCCTGGGTCGACAGAAGAATTCTCATCTTACGGTGTCATCGTCGAGCTGTGGTCGACAATAGGTATTCCATTAGAAATCTTTGAATTCCCTTCGTTTCACCTGTAATTCCGCATTTTCGCACCAGCCTTTCGAAAGGTGGTGCTCAGATCGAACGTCTGCTACCAAATACCTGCATGCTTTCTACAGCAAATTATGGCGCAAATCGCTTGTGAACACGCTCGCGGGTCGTGAAAGACTGACGAAGACACTACCTTCAAATTCATGTTTTTTGGTCAATTTTGACATGTGGTGCGATCTTGAATATTGGGTCAAACAAAAAACTTGTGTGATATGACGTGATGTATCCACAGCAAATACACCTACCATATAAATTTCATGAAATTCTGTCATGTTGTAAAGGAGAAAATGCTAATTTTTTTCTGATTTCAACAAACACTCTCTGGTGGAGAAACTGTGAATTGGATCGACGCGATTTTCAGTAGTGAACAGCACCAACTGATGTGCTACCCATTTACCACCTATGAAAAGAAAATCGTGAAGCAGTCTCAAATAAGTACGATGTTAGTCAAGGGACCAATGATGAACTTTTGAACTTTAAACTCTGTGACCTTGAAAATTAGGTTTAACAAAAAGCTTGTTTGATTAATGATGTATCCTCAGTAGATACACCTACCATATAAATTTCATGAAATTCTGTCGTGTTGTAAAGGAGAAAGTGCAATTTTTGGATCAATGCAATTTTCAATAGTGACCAGCGCCTACTGATGTGCTACACTTTTACCACATATGAAAAAGAAAATCTCAAAGCAGTCTCAAGTTAGAGCGTTTACCTTGTCTCGATGGACGGACAGATGGATGAACCGACATACATCATTCTACCATTTAGTCATTTGACTAGCTCAGCTTGGCAGCTAAGCTAAATATATATATAAAGTTTTCCTTGGGTGTGCTCGATAAGAGTACATATGCAAAAGACTGACCTAGGTAGAGTATGAACGATATATACTGAAAAAAAAACACAAGATGGCAGCCTGGTGGCCATCTTGGATTTTGGTCGGGCCCAAAAAACGATAGGGAACCTCCTCTCCCCGAAGCCATCACACCACAGAAGATTCAGGTCTTTCACTCAATTGGTTCTCGAGTTATGGGGCGGGATTCGAAAACAAAGATGGCGACCTGGCGGCCATGTTGGATAATGGGTTAGGCACAAAATCAATAGGGATTCTCGCCTACCCTCGTACATCACACCACATAAGTTTCAGATCTGTCACTCACTTGGTTCTTGAGTTATGGGGCGGAATGCAAAAACAAAGATGGCAGTCCGACGGCCATCTTAGATTTTGGGGCGGGCCCAAAATCAATAGGGGTACATTTGCACCAAATTTGAGATCTCTGGCTGCAGCGGTTACAAAACATGCCACCGTTCTCAAGCGGCGGTGCCGCCAGATGACTTTGATCCTGTAGCCTTGAAAAGTAGGTCGGAAAAATAACGTACTGGATACATATGATGCACTATTGCAACCATATTTTTCTCAAATTTTTCGGACCATGAGGGTTGTTCTCAAAGGTCCCCAGCTGTCTGAAAAAAACAATCACCTGTAGCGTGCTAAAACTAATCTTCAAAATGAAAGAATTAAGCAGGAATGAAATAAAAAAGTTCCTTTTTGGAAATTTTTTAACCGATTCGTGCCAACAAATTTTTCATGAGCCCCCCATCTTGGTCCCACAAATTATTTTACAGTACAATGCCGTGGGACCGCAATTTTTTAACAATTTTATTAAAATATTGAACCCATTGTAAATCTTTTATCTTTGAAAATGAAACGGCCAGGGGCCATTGTGCTCACCGTATAGATAATTGGTGCTTTGGAATTCATCCAGGTTAAGAAACATTGTACATGTATAGTATATAGGTCAAACTAAAGTCGGTATGACATGTGATGTATCGTTGCTTGGAGTAAGTACCATAAGAATATCATCAACAAGAGGCCCAAGTGCCTGGCGCTCAGCTGGATGACCTAATAACATAGGACGGATGGTGTAAAGTAGTAAATATCGGCTTTATACTACTGTTTGAAGGTCAAGAGAACACGTTATACCACTAAAATTTCCAATGCAGAGCTGCCAGCTGGATGAAATATGATTGAACTAATCAGCCATTGTACGTAAATATTACAGGAGGCAACGGAAGATATCCCTAGTTCAGTATGTTGTTACGGTAGCTTTACAGAAAAGAAGTGTCAGAGAGGATGAGACTTCTCCATGGACAACGGTGGTATGTCCAGGCTGGGTTGTACAGCACAACACAGCTGTTTCAGCTAAGCCTAAACATGACATCGAAATAAACCATTCTGCCTACTAGCCTGCTGCCCAACGATTGGTCCATGCGAAAAGCCTGTTAACCGCTATGTAAACATTGTCGCCAATACACATCTCACACATTATCGCAATACCCATTCAGCCAAAGGGTTAATGCATTGGCATCGTTCAAACATCAGCGTGCTTCTGTACACGTGCTCGAATTAGATACGACGGTTTTCATTGGCTCATAAGTTGTGTCACATGACCATTCACCCGGCTTGAAAATTTCATGAAATTTGGACCAAAATTAACGAAACAGTAGCGATTTCCATGCTTTTTATCGATTTTTCGACAAGTTACAGATTTCGGAATTCTTCAAGACTAGATAGCCAGGTAGGCATAATATCATATATCATAAATACCCCGGCTGTTTTGCATAACTCATTTCAGTTTCGTACAGAATCGTGCGTTTATTCTGAAATTTCTCAAACTTTGATCTGCTCAAATTCAAAATGGCCGACTTGCAGACGGAGATTGAGATGGGGTGCCAAGTTCATCGTACAACATCAAATTCCCTTCATCGTTATTTAGCAAAACGAGTTACTTCCAGTATTCATTTAAATCTTTACTTTTAAAATATATATCTATTTTATGTTAGTTTGCTGTATATTCATGCAGAAAATGCATTTGAAAAACAAATGTCTAAAAATAGTTGAGTTTTGAAGTTCGATGGTCGGGTCTATTTTGGTAAAAGGGGTACAGCATGGGTAATAGTACAATAATAAGTCATGATCGTGCTTATGAACAAGCCATGAGTTAGCATATACCATAGTTTATGTTGAAAATATCTTTACAGATGTAATTGATAAATATAGTCTTAAGAATTCGCCAAATATAGAAAAGTTCTTGGTATATTATCCACCTGTTAGCAAAATGAACTCGCCCATTGACCCACATTCCAGTTTGTTGTGGTATTTTTGTACAGGGTGATGCCAAAACAGTGCCTTTTGTTGACTGGTAAACATTCCTTCAGTTACTAAAATGCCTTTTTCTTTAATTTCAGCTGGTTGCATGGTGTGTACTGCAGATAACTTCTCGACTTAATCCGGCTGATGTGATGCTTTAGTTGATTCGAGAGGCTACATGTATATAGGCCCAGTACGTCGACATCACTGATCTGGCAGTGAACAAGATAAGTGGTAAGTTAAGCGATGTTTCCCTTCATCTATGTATTCACAAACAGATGATTGAAATCATTATACTGTATTCCCGTAGGCTTTGTATGCATGTATTCTGTTCTAATAAATTACTCTTTATTTCAGGTTCAGCCTCCAAGATGTGTCACCAGAAATGCAACCGACATTATAGACAGGCGTGATTACTACTCTGATTTTGGATTGATGGTAAGTTCCGAGGCTATTTTGATTGCAATTAAATATTATTTGAATCTACATTGAAATAAAAGTGGACATCTGTAGGATACTTCCTTTCTTTCTCTAGATTCAACACTGGTCAGTGTCAGAATTGAATTAGAATAGAAGCTGTGTCTGTTGGAGCCACCCCCAGTTACCCCCCCCCCCCCCCCCCCCATTTAGCCACTGCCATTATGTTTACACTCGCCTTTACAATTCCAGGTATACTCGTCTTCAAAATGGACCTGACTAGGAATGATGATGGTGACTTCCCTCCTCAGAAAAAAGCTTGGTTGGATTCGAAAGTTGGTGCAGGCGGTCATCAGCAAGAAGTCCAAGAAATCCACTGGCAAATCAGGAAAACGTATATTCAATGTCGGCGACACGTGTTTGTTCAGATTGGAATCAAACGTTTATCTTGGAACCGTTCTTAGTCAAGTTGATGAACATCATTTCCAAATTGAGGACTATACAGGAACAGTGCGCACCTGCCATTCTGATTACATATACGAAGGACTAGGAGTTTCGCTTGATTGTTTGCCTGGTAGAAGTGACATTGTTTATGTGCTATTTAGTGAGAGATCAGGCCTTGTAAAACTAGGAAAGACAATTTGTATTAGTAATGAAAAGATGTGGGTGAGTTTTGATAACTCTGGACTTGAGTTTAGTGTGCCATTTGATGAGGCCTTCCTTATCAACGAACGTAGTAAGGGACTAGGGCTTGGGAATATGGGAGTTGTTGGAGAGCAGTGTGATGAAAATGGTACCGGAGATAGGTGTACTCGCGAGGCTGTGCACCTATTCATCTGCATGTTGAATCGATTGACCGAGGAAACGATCCTCACACACTCGGACTATCGTGATCGCGCTAGCCAGATTCGGGAGCTGTACATGCAGGACAATCAAATGCGAGACAATGCCATCCTTGAACTGAAACAGCAACACTTGGCTGACACCGTGACAATTAAGGAACTTGGTGGCGAGTGGTTTCGTCGGTGGAGTACGTTAAATGAGTCAACCAAATGTCTGCAGGAGAAACTTGTTGCGACAATCAAGGAGAGTGAAGGCTACTGTGGAGAAGTCCAACGCCTGCAAAGGCGACTGTTTGTGCAGGAGAGGGTGCACTCAAAAGGTGCAGATGTTGATGATCACGATGATGATGAGTTCAAGTGTTATCTATGTCAGGGTGTTCGTACAAAGGACAAGCTTGTTGATTTTCACAAGGCATCACTCAAAGCATCCAAGGCTGAGCTACAGCAGGTAGAAAAGGAACACGCGAGTCTCCATTCCAGGTTGGATGTGGTTTTTGCTAATGTAAAGAAGCACCAAGGTCCTCTAGAACTTCAACTAAACAACGTGCTAGAAAAGGACTTGCTTGTTTATAAACAGGCCTACGACAGCAATGCATTTATTGGTAATCATTGTCGCAAAATTATTGAAAAACCCCACGGCTTGGTCGCTGTTCTCAGTCAACACGGTTTCCCTGACATTCATGATAAGTATCTAGAATTGTTCAATCGAATGGCCAGGATCTATAATCTTATTTCAATCTCTCGCTTCCTCACTGAAGAGGAAATTCGAACTCTCTCTGTTGAATGCTGGAGTTATGGTTCTTGGTTTCCAGTCAATTTTCCGTCTTGTTCTATAACCGTGAAATTTCACCTGCTTACATATCATATTCCTGACTTCGAGTTCAAGTGGAAAACTGTTGGTTTAATGGGTGAGCAGGGTGCAGAGAGCATCCACAAGCTTGTCAACCTCGACAAGAGGACATATGCCTGTGTCAGGG
Source organism: Lineus longissimus (assembly GCF_910592395.1). Taxonomy (NCBI): domain Eukaryota; kingdom Metazoa; phylum Nemertea; class Pilidiophora; order Heteronemertea; family Lineidae; genus Lineus; species Lineus longissimus. The sequence continues at coordinate 12,744,055 of NC_088308.1, read as the reverse complement.
ATTCTGAACTTCAGATGAAGTTGTTGTATTCCAATCATGCCCTTCGCACTACTGCGAATCTAGGCAATTTGAAGAAGAGCGAGAGAACTTGCAAGAAAGTCTTGGAAACTGGCAAGGAATGTCCTGGTCGTCTAAAAAAGTGTCCTGCTAACAACAATGAAAGGATGTGTCAGAGCTGCTTCAAGCATTTGTTCACCAAGTAAACTCCCCTTGCTTTAATTAGGAGTACTGCGCATGATTTTCGACTCTGACTGACTCTGGCTGGCACATACATACTTTGTGTATTGTTCATTTCCCTTTTGTTTGATTATTTACTGTAGATTTAGTTTCTAGTCTAATCTTGGACTGTGATTTTAATAAATTCAGCTTACAGTTCCACAATTTGACAACAATATTTGCGTATACTTTTAGTAAGAAGAATTGTTCATTTGTCTGTCACTTTTATTAAAAGAAAGTTAAAGTTGAAACTTCTATAGCAAGGAATATGAAGATGTGAACTTTGTATTATTATTTTTTGAATGTATGAGTCTATTGAATGTAAATTAAATGTATATTGTGAATAATTAATAATAATAATATTGTGTACATTGAAATCATGACTTTTTCATTTTTGTACTGGTACTGCCTTGATATGTTGTCCTCTGTGACTGTTGTCTCATCTCTCGGAATAACAAGACCCCAAGCTGGATGAGACACCTACATCCCCTGCATATAAAAGATAGGTTGTGACATAATGTCCTCTGTGACTGTTGTCTCATCTCTCTTAATAACAAGGCCTCAAGCGGGATGAGACAACTACATCCCTTGCCTATGATAATAAAGGTTGTGACATATAATGTCCTCTGTGACTGTTGTCTCATCTCTCTTAATAACAAGACCCCAAGCTGGATGAGACAACTACATCCCTTGCCTATGATAATAAAGGTTGTAACATATAATGTCCTCTGTGACTGTTGTCTCATCTCTCTTAATAACAAGACCCCAAGCTGGATGAGACACCTACATCCCCTGCATATAAAAGATAGGTTGTGACATAATGTCCTCTGTGACTGTTGTCTCATCTCTCTTAATAACAAGGCCTCAAGCGGGATGAGACAACTACATCCCTTGCCTATGATAATAAAGGTTGTAACATATAATGTCCTCTGTGACTGTTGTCTCATCTCTCTTAATAACAAGACCCCAAGCTGGATGGGACACCTACATCCCCTGCATATAAAAGATAGGTTGTGACATAATGTCCTCTGTGACTGTTGTCTCATCTCTCTTAATAACAAGGCCTCAAGCGGGATGAGACAACTACATCCCTTGCCTATGATAATAAAGGTTGTAACATATAATGTCCTCTGTGACTGTTGTCTCATCTCTCTTAATAACAAGGCCTCAAGCTGGATGATACAACTACATCCCTTGCCTATGATAATAAAGGTTGTGACATGTCCTTGGTGACTGTTGTCTCAACTTCACTCCCGGAATTACAAGACCCCAAGCTGGATGAGACACCCGTTGTCCTGCCTATGATATCATAGGTTGTGACCTGTCGATTTTTGCAACTAACTGTCTCATCTTGGTAGGCCTACAATAGGACACATTTGTCCTGCCTATATATACTATAGGTTAAGACCTGTTCTTTACGACTATTTGTCTCATTTGTGTACAACAGGGCACCAATCTTTCATACCACAACATAAGTAATGGGCATGGCATTTTCAAATGACGACCATTCTTCACAACGAATAACGAAGTAGGGCCTTTTAAAATGCCTTTTATTTGTCTTTGCCTGAGTGTAAACCTAATCTAATCACAGCCATACAAAGCTATGTTATATGCAGAATATTAAAATGCTTTTTACAGAAGAATTGGTATCTGGGCTGAAACATAATAGAGGTGCAAACAATCATCAATATTTTTACAGAAAAACTCCATCAAAGTCAGCCCGAATATAATACACAAAGCTTGGTTCAGGTCAAGTTGGTTCTAATAAACGCATGCAATCTTAATTACTACTAACACAACTAAGGGGCATACATGGGTGGATTCAGGCCTTTATGTAATCCTTAAGCGGTTGGGGTGAGGAACTGGGTTGTTTATTGGGGTAGCAATTAACACCTTCATGCCAGCACCTCCCTAAAAAGCGGCGTCTGGTGCCGTCTGATTAAACTTGCGTTTCTATTCTAGCTGAAACAGCTGTGACAAGGATACAAAATGCTGTCTGTAATTGAGAGGTATCCTGATTTAATGCCGTGGTCACACTGGGGTTTTAACACGAATTGAATTCGAATTAAAACGTTGATACGTATTGGGGCGTCACACTCAATTCGGTTCATACCGATCTCAATCCGCTTTAACCAACACGGTTCTTAAACCGAATTGAATGCGAATCAGCTAATCAGAATCAACGAAACCGTATTGAGATTTCAAGTGTGACGCGCTTGATACGAATTAAGGTTTTCGATCGCACTGCGCATGCGCCCGGCGCATGGAAAGTGACCTTTGACCGCGGGAACTCGTGCTCCGAACTAGTTAACTGATGTATTTAAATGATCTCATTAACTCAAATCGTTTTTCGTTATGCCATAGAATAGGGAAAAATCAACACACTTGCACACTGACTTGCATTTCCATTTCCTGGCAAGGTATGTTGCCGCCGGTTCGTTGGTCAAAGGTACGCTGGTCAGCAACATCGTCGCGGCGGGGTTTTCCCCGGTTTTGGCCTCGTTTTCGAGGGCGAGGCCGGGATTCTCCGCTAATAGCGACGGTGGTGTTGACTCGCTGAGGACACTCCTCTTTGACCCGAACTTTGGCAATAGGTATGGCCGGGAGGTGGAAATGGTCAAGCACCTTACGCGATTTTAACTTGTATAATAATGACTGTGTGATACTGTGATATTATATACTTATATGTTTTGTACTCGTAAATTTTATTCTCCCATATGGGAGGTCAATAAATAATAACAAGAGGCCCAAGGGCCTGGCGCTCAGCTGAGTTAATATCATTAATATCTTCCCGGTGTTTAGTTCATTATGCATGAAAATGGCATGCTCCATGGTATTTGATATCCTTTTGCGTTCACTACGGTACCAATGTTTTTAGTTGACATAATTATGCCACTCATGGTTTATGGTATGCACCTGTTGATGGGCCATATATGAATAAAAACTAGCATAAGCTTTTACTCCAGATTTTGAAGTATTTAGTATGCTTCAAAAATTGGAATAGTTTAGTTCTTGTGAAAGCAAAAGATTTTTAGAAATCAGTATTTGCTACCAAAACAAGTAAATGCTAGACTACATATGAACGAAAATGTAGGATGAACCTTTACTTGGTAGTATATATGTATTTTCTTGGAACCATGTAGCCTTTAAAAGTCGAAGTGAATGGTTGGTTGTTCCTCTTTGCCGGACTGCATTCACATTTTGTTTGGTGGACATGTCATGCAAGAATTGGTCAAACCATACATCCATTTATGGAGAATCAGAGTGCATGGATTCCGAGTCATTAAAAATGTCTAAAGAATTATTCTTGGGTCATGAAGGGAAACCTGCGTTGTTTAGTATGAAAGTGAAAAATATGACAGAGTTAAGAAAATTATGTTTTATTGAACAATAGTAAGTTTTGATTGTCTGCTTGGCTCCTTGCCAGTTAAACTTAAATAACATGTGACTATACACAAAATAGAAAACTTTGGTGGAAATTGTAAATCATTTTTTTTATCTATCAGGGGAAACAAGCTGATGATGATCAAGTAAATCATTCATGAGAAATCGTTTTGTTGCTGAAGCTTGCATGACGAAGTTAATGCTAAACCTTTTCTTGTGCTCTACTGCGCCACCGTAGTTTTCTATTTAGACCAGCGATGACGTCATTTCTGGTGATTCCCTACGCTATTTGGTATTGTACAGTATGCAATGTATTTGTTCAGCGCTGTCAGTTGCCGAAGAGAGTGCCGTAGCTCCCTCAATTTCCAATCAATTTTTATGGGAGTGACATATTTGTATTGTTTAGAATGTCTACTTTTTACTCATGAAAGAATCGTAGAACTAAAACATAGATAGGCGAACAGAATCATGCCGATTCACTGCACATACTGTGGGAATTCTCCACTTCAAAATACATCGGCGATGTCATCGCGAATAACAGAGCATGCACTTCCGATATCGTTTTCACAGAAATGTGGCCAAATTTTCAAGAACTAATTTCTGAAAGTAGTCCCTAAAGACCTTACGACTACCACTGAAACGAACTGGTGATAATATCGCCTACCAGACTACCGTAGTACTAGCCCGTAGCCAGGTAGCGGGCCATCGTCATCGAGCTGAGTGTCATTGAGCTCCAAGATTATTGCACATGGATCGAGTAAACAACATGCCGCCATTTTGTCTCCGCTTCGGTATTTCGTAGGCCGCTAAAATGCACCTTCTCAATTAAAACCAACATAATAAGGCCTCACATCGTTGATTGAATAGGAACACCACACAAAACACAATAAAGTGGGGGTACAATCGATTACGAGGCTGAAGTGAACAGTGATTTATTCCTGGAGCTACTGCTGCTTTTTTGTGTAGCTGCCATGTTTTGAGAACTGGCAAATAGGAGACTTCATTGATGGCTGACGTCATCGGGCGGGAATTTGAATCAGCAGAAATAATTAAAAGGCAGGTAGCGCCCTCTCCTGTTAAAATTTTGAACTTTTTCTCAATAAAATAGTTTTTCAAGAATTTTATCTTAATATTAAAGCATATTTCGACTAATTCTGCTGCTCCTAGGCCGATATAGGCCAGTTTCCTTCATGCGCTCTCGCTCGCAGGAAGTAGGTCGAATGGCGACAAATTTTGTTTTGAAAGTAGAGTTTGACCAGAAGTATCCAGAAATGCAAAATTGAAGTCTCTAGGTCTTACGGTTACAAAATGTGCACCATGGGTTTAACGGACGGACGGACGGACGGACGGACGGACGCCACTGAGCAGCTTGTTTGACAAGCTCAGCTGACTTTGTCAGCTGAGCTAATAATAATAATAATAGATGGCGCGCCGTTAGTATGCATTGAGTGTGGCGCGTTTTAAACCAATTTGAATGGGTATTCGGGCCAGTGTGACGCGACCGTTCTGAAACTGGATTAATCAATTCGTATTCCGGAGAGCGCTCTACGTAATTCGGTTTCAATTCGCATCCAGTGTGAACACACCATTACAGAGTTCAAAATAAATAGAAACTAGTATTGGGCAATTCGCCTAACAGCAAATTGCAGACCATATCCCTGGTGAAAGTATTTTGTCATGTTGAGAAATTAGGTTTGCACCAGGATATAACCAGATAAATCAGAGGCAAATAACCCTGAATAACCAGCTGAATTAGGTTGTGACAGTAGGTGCATCACAAAAACATGAATTAGCGATGGTTCTGGGACTGCAACAACTCAGCATATGGATGGTCAGAATCCAGCAGACAACAAGCAAATGTAATCTGAATCTCAACATCTTTCGTATCTTTTGATGAGTTTTCTGGTCGAGTGAGGGAAACCAGTTGGCCATCTGATATGGCTGGTGGGGATGAAAACTCCCAATGTTGGGACGACCAATAATACATTGCGTCTCCACAGTATTTATATTATAATACCTCCCTCCATGCACACATGGTTCTGCTGCCAATTTTTTCTTCAAATGATCTAGGTGTCAATCAAGCACTTGTGGGTACTGGCACCACGTAGGTAACTTCTGATCTGATCTTAAGTGGCAGGTTTTTGGTGCTTTGTCCTGGTGCTCATTTTTAAGATGACAAAACACTATCACCAGGAATATGGTCTGCAATTGCTGTTAGGAAAGTCACAACCTGGGGACAAAAAATAAATGTGATTTAGACTTCGCATTCCTTTGAAGGTTGCAACATCCCAGGCCATTGATGCATGCATGGTCACAACATAGGGGCAACCGGGAATCATGGCAAGGATTTTTACAACCATTCTTTTGAGGTGTAGATTGTGATGTGAGGGAAGTGTCTTGATCTCTACATAAAATTCCTTCGACATGGTGCAACAAACCAGTCCAGTAGATATATACATGGTCATAGCATACGGCATCGAGACAACCAGTATGCAAGGTTACGGCCAAGTCCAAGGGGTATGACCGATCAGCACTAAGAGTAAAAACGTAAAATGCAATAATATCTTTTTAAACTAACTGCCACAGTAGGTTTATTTATTCAGTCTTTTTGAAGTAAAAGTATTACAGTGAAAAGAACGAAATACGGCTGGAATATTATACTGGTTTGTCTTGGGACGGCAAATTCAGCACTGCACCGATGTCAAGGTTAAGACGGTTATACGACTTTGCCTCATCAGCTCCTCGTGGTCAAGGCTCCTATATCCGTGACTGATGCGGTCGCAGAACAGAACAGATGCTGATCATCCCCGTCACTGCGTCAGGCTGTAAAACAGAGCGAGGAAATATTTTAACTTCACTAGAAGTTTTATCATTCATTATTCAGACCAACAGACACTGACTACCTGCTAATAGTCTATGAATTTCATTGTCATAATTCAGAACAAACACTTATCACCTTTGCTGACAATATTTTCAGAAGGTGTGTACATTCGTGTGTCCATTTACACTGCACGTGTATACGTGCTTTACTGTACATTTCTACAGGAGTGAGCAGGATGTACAGAAAAACGATCTCCAAAACTGTTGCTTTCAGCACTCGCGACACGTTAAGCGAGGTTTTAGCAATTATTTTCAGTGAAGGTATATCTCATGTGTAGAGTCTGGGTGATTTTGAGACATTCTTAGGTGTTTAAGGCGCACAGTTTGATGAAACTTGCCCAAATTCGTAATTTTTTTGATGAATGTATATCCGCCATTGCGGGGATCTGGAAAATTCGGATGACAAGTTTGCCTCAAAAGATGGACGTGCTCCCTATAATCACCCAAACTAACAGCGAATATATATTCTTAAGATCCTTTTCTTGACCTCTGATGAGTTAATTTTGTCTGATGCAGTGTTTCAACACAAATTTGAGGGCGATTACAATCACGAAAAAATCACACTCACCCACTCCAGAATGCGTAGACGAAATGTCTGTTGGCTCTTCCATGTAGCGGGTATCCTCCTACCTGTTCAGGTCGGGACAGATCAACGTTGAGCAAATTGCCTAATCGGTAAAAACGCGGGAGGCAGTGCTATTACCGGAACGGTTCAGAACCGGCGATTTTCATCAAAAATCACCCGAAAACTAAAAAAGTAAGCAACGGCTGCAAAAATAAAGTACACGTTGTTCGTTAGCAGGTTACGAAACGTAACCTAACCAAATTTCAGGTCGTTCCGTGTGGCAGTTTCGGAGATACGTGTCGAAAACCACATCCCTCGGGTCCTGGCGATCGGCTCAGTAAAAACAATAGACCATATCCACGGAGTTGTGGATATGGTCTAATGACCAGTTTGGGACGAACACCACTGTTTTTTTTTTAATAAGGTAGAGATTACAGGAGTCAACAAAATTAATTTTATTGAGAGAAATTGACCTTTCTTGCAGGTGATTGGAATTTACAATACAAAGGGTCGTTTTTCATGACAATGTGCTCTACTGCGTATCCCTAGTGAGTCGATCGGGAACCAATCTATCCTTGGCGCAGACAGGTTCAAATTGGCTATATCTTGAATAGATTGAATTGCGATGAAAATCTAATGCAATAAAGGAGCAATATCAAAGAGACAGATTAATCAAACCAATTTTCCACAGACTCGGACCCTGCAATGGCGTGATGTATGCGTGCATATAAAAGTATATCAATTGGTCCGATAGAGATGATGAGGCAATGTCAATATGCCTCGTTCCTTAGTCAGCAATATTCCCCTTTTTATACGGAGAAGAAGGAGAACCCAGATAGGCGTTCACACGTCGGCTTCCAAATGGCTCGAACCAACTGTACTATCACTACTATAACTTTAAAATACGTGCTCCTCCTACATGTAGCAATGTCTCGGCCAAAAAGGCACTTAGTCGACAGGCAAGCTAGAAGTTCAGCACCGTGAGCAGCTCCTTGGTAAGGCCATGTCAGGTTCCGCACGCCTCTTCAGATACATCAAGTATTGAAAGCCGTGGTGAGCATATAAAAAGACCATGGTCACCTTAATTTGAAAATCCCTTCATAATCAAGGGCTACCTCTGACTAAAACAGCACCCATAAACAATAGACCACCAATTTGACCCCAGCTCCTTACTGCGGGAAAACCCAAGTCCAGCAACCAAAAATACCAAAAATACATTTTTGTTTACATTTGAACTGCACACATGCGTTTGTTTACAATTTCATTTCCCGCGAAATCTCAAAAATCAGGTGACCTGCAATCGTGGATTGAAAATAACATCAACCTGGGTTCAGCAGGTCAGCAGGTATACCGGCTGTTCCAATCATCCCCCTATAGCCAGCTGTTCAAAAGGTAATGTTATTCACCCCACAGGGAATACAGGTAATTGATTAAGCCCCAGCATAACTTAACAGCAATGGCTTGGCTTCTGTGAGTGGTAAGGAGAATTGACAGTGTCCGATTAAAAATCCCTCATTACTGCTCCGCTGAAGTAAATTTTTTAATAAAACCAAGACGTTGCATCAGGGTAAGGTGTCACCACCATTCATGCAAAATTTCAAGGCGATCCAACGCCTCTAAGTGTGACTTTATTCGTCCCCCTTCTAATATTATTATATAGAAGATTTAGATCAGCGATGACGTCATTACTGGTGATTCCCTACGTTGTCCAATGAGCGCTTTTTAAAGTGTGCCATTTGGCATGTATTAGCATGCAATGTATTTTATCAGCGCTGCCAATTGCCGAACAGAATGCCGTAGCTCCGTCAATTTTGAATCAATTTTTATGGGAGTAACATTATTGTGTTGCTTAAAACATCTCCTTTTACTCATGTAAGAATCGTAGTACTAAAAACTAATATGCAAACATAATCATGCCGATTCACTGCACATACTGTGGGAATTCTCACTTCAAAATACATCGCAAACAGAGCGTGCACTTCCGATATCGTTTTCACAGCATTGTGGCCAAAATTTTCAAGAACTATTTTCTGAAAGTATTCCCTTAAGACCTTATGACTACCCACTGAAAGGAACTAGTGATAATATCGCCTACTTGACTACTTTTTAGCAGAAAATTGGTTACTTGTTGCAAAATCAATCTTCCATCTTTAGACTGGTCACAGTGGGTATGCTGAAATATAGCCTGGTTCCTTGGCCAATTCAATGCGCAGAATACAACTGCGCAACTATACGTCATAACCCGGGCTTTTAAATCGTCAAAAAATCTGTCAAATGTGCCTGTAGCGCCAACTGGCAGTGAAAACTTAACTAATTCCATTACAAGTCAAAATGAAAAATTATTTAAAAATATTCGGCCAGATTTGAAAACAATATTATTTCCTCTGTGGACCGAGGTATAAAGGAAAGAAGTTTAAACTTCCCGATGACCTCATTCGCCGAATGTAGGTCGGATCGCGCTGATTTTTGGTTTCTGAGTTCCCCTTGGGCTACTCCTAATTTAGCAGCGCCAACAAAGTGCCTAGGTCTTACGTTTACAAAATGCCCAAAATTGACATGGAAGGAAGGATGGCAGGAAGGACGGACACCATTCCCTTAGTAATATGACCTTGTAATATGACTTTGTCAGCTGAGCTAAAAACAAGTCACTAATAAACAAAATATATTGCACTTTTTACCTATTTTAGTTTTGGCCTCCTGGTGGCCAAGTTGAGTACCAGATCAGATCTAAATTCGGTGTCTGAGGTAACATGACGTAGGGAGTCATGTGTACCAAATTTCAAGTTCATAGCTTTAGTGGTTAAGAAACGTGCCATAGGTACAATCAAACGACCAATTTACGCCATTTGACCTCTGTGACCTTGAAAAGCAGGTCAGATCAAAAATTCATTTGACATGTGATGAATCCTTGCTAGGAGAACCTACCATAAAAATGTTATTGAAAACGAATCACTAATAAGCGAGATATCACACTTTCTAGGTTTTCACTTTTGGCCCCCTTGTGGCCAAGTCGAGAATCAGACCGGACTGAAATTCAGGGTCAATGGTCAGCTGACCTAGGGGGTCCTTTGTACAAAGTCTCAAGTTCATAGCCTTAGGGCTGAACAAACATTCCACAGTTAGGCTCAAATGGCCAATTTTGCGCCATTTGACCTCTGTGACCTTGACAAGTACGTCAAATCAAAAACCCGTATCATATGTCATGTATCCTTGCTAAGGGATCACGTCCAAAGTCTGCACGCGAATCTGGGCGAAAATTCGCCTGGCCGAATATCGCCACACTCATTCGCCTCCAAATCGCTCCCTGCTTCGGCGATTCTATTATGATCAGGCGAAAATTCAGACTGAATAAAAATTGGAGGCGAAAAAAATAATCGCGCCTAATTCGCTCTCACCAACCATCGGAACGAAGCAAATATTTATAATAGATCAGTTGTAGTAGGCGAGTTCCCACATCAGCTGATAGCAGACCGAACAAAAACACAAACTGGAATTCCCAGTAAACCTGACTCCAGTAATCATATACATCACATCTATCCACGAGAAGCTACACAAATTTGGCACAGAGGTCTGAGGTTCTTAGTATTATGGTATGTATTCCGAAGGATTGTGGCGGAATGTACCGAATCATACAGCTAATCATAGTTAGGCTTATGTTTCCGAGTCTCAGCCAACCAATCAAGATCGTTGTAGTATCCGGTCATCCTAAACAGCGTCCACCAGCGCCCACCAGCGTTCACCAGGTTTCAAGTCGAGTATAAAGTCATCAAAATAAAATTTTGTGGCCATAAGCGTAATACGTACACCATAAAAAACACATTTCCTGAAAATTTCATGCTTATTTCGTTTATGACCATTAGATTTTACTTTGATGGCTTTAATGTATATATGTGTTTAAACCTGGTGGACGCTGTTAAGTATGACCCGATTTGTTTAAATCACGTGACTGCACTTTTCCGCCAATAAAACATTTTACAAGACGAAAGTCATTGCAAATCGTTCTGAAACTCGGACAATCATGCAAGAGTCACCAATTTTGTAAAATCGCCCCATTATCACCTGGAGCGATTTTTGGGGCGAAATCGAAGAATAGGTGCGATTGTGGGCGAATTTCGCATCTGACATATTATTGCCTCGCATTCGCCGGTCGATTTTTGGACAGATTTCGCAGGCGAAATACTGTAGGGTGAATTTTGCCGGCGAATATCGCGTGCGGACTTTGGATGTGATCCCTAAGAGAATCTACCATAAATTTTAACCAAAAACTAATCAGTAATAAGCGAGATATGGCACTATTCAAATTTTTGATTTTTGGCCCCCTGGTGGCCAAGTTAAGAATCAGACCGGACCGAATATCAGTGTCACAGGTCATCTGACCTAGTGAGTCATGTGTACCAAGTTTAAAGTTCATAGCTTTAGTGGTTAAGAAACGTGCCATATTTATACACAAACGGCCAATTCACACCATTTGACCTCTGTGACCTTGAAAAGTACGCCACATCGACCTGATTTTTTGTCAACATGTAGAGCTACATAACAGGTGTCTACATACCAAATTTAAAGACTATAGGATGAATAAAGACAAAACGTGCCGCTATCGGTGAAATTTGAGAGTTTGACCTCTGTGACCTTGACAAGTACGTTAAATCAAAGACCTGTATGATATGTGATGTATCCTTATTATATATATAACGAGTCTTGTATAGCGCAGTATCCGATCCATTAGGATCGCTCAAAGCGCTGCATCACTGCTAATGAAGGCTTCAGAAAAGAGGAAATGTTTCAAGGAACGTTTGAAAGGAACAATGTCTTGGATGTTTCTGATAGTTGCTGGAAGTTTATTCCACATTTTTGGTGCACCAATAGAAAAAGCTCTAGTTCCTATTGATTGCACCTTTGCTCTGGGAGGTTGAAGGAGAGTTTCAGCTGAGGAGCGAAGGGGACGGTTAGGTGTGTAGATTGATATAAGCTCGGAGAGATAGGATGGGGCCAGACCATGGAGACATTTGAAAGTAAGGAGGAGGACCTTGTAAGCGATACGCTGTTCAACAGGGAGCCAATGTAGAGACTTGAGGACTGGGGTAATATGTGACCTCTTTCGAGACTTGGTAATAAGACGAGCCGCGTTGTTTTGCACTAACTGCAGTTGACGGACAGTAGATTTAGGCAAGCCAAGAAGAAGGGAATTGCAGAAGTCAAGTCTAGAAGTGATGAGGGCTTGAATATAGAGCCTGGTGGTGTTGACCGATAGATATCTGCGGATCTTTCCAATATTGCGGATATGAAAGTATGAGGCCCTAACACAAGCACTGATGTGCTGTTTGAAAGTGAATTCACTGTCAAAAACTACACCAAGGTTTCTCGCTGAAAGAGAAGCATACACATCAGCGTCAATGATGCGGACTGATTGCAGCCTAAGCACGTCGATGTGCTTCTTGGGACCAATGAACAATAGATCTGTCTTTTCACCATTACACTTGAGAAAGTTTCTTACCAACCATTTGTTGAGGTCGAAAACACCGGTTGACATCAAGTCACATGTGGGGCCGAGCTCAGGCAGTGTGAAAACCAGGTATAACTGACTGTCATCGGCATAAAAGTGGTAAGAAATGCTATGTGCCATGATGATAGCACCGATAGGTGTAGTATAGATGGAAAATAACAGGGGACCAAGTATGGAACCCTGAGGTACCCCACACTTGATCATACTTGGCTTTGAAAGTTTACCCTCAACGCACACCTATTATTAGGGGTACCTACCATAAAAATTTTAGCAAAAACAAATCAGTAATAAACGATTTATCGCACTTTTTAAGTTTTTGGTTTTAGCCCCCTGGTGGCCAGGTGAGGAATCAGACCGGACCGAAATTCGCAGCCAGAGGTCATGTAACCTAGGTCATGATGTGTACAAAGTTTCAAGTTCATAGCACAAGCAGTTAAGAAACGTGCCACACAGGATACGGACGACAGACGACAGGCGAGGGACGAGAGTTATAGTTCGCTCCGTTAAACCGGTAAGATAAGTTTGTACTCTCGAGAGATGTTTTGTTTGGACTGTCGATATGACGCTGGATTTCATCCGTAAATATCGAGAAAGGGGAGAATGTTTAGAAGATATTGTTGTCTTCGGCCCGTCACGGCCAATGTAGAATTATTTTTTAAAAGTTAAATAGAGAGAACATCAGCGTATTGTGAAAGCCGCCTTTTTCCGTTTATTTGTCCGACAATATCATTAAAATAAGCATCTTTACGAAAAGGAATGAAGACAGTGAAGACAACTCACGAACAATACCCCTCCCTAATTTGTTAATTTCACAATTTTCAAAGGCTGTTACTGTATGACTCATACTCACGTCATGACCCAGTAAACAGTATGTAAAGATCTATTTACTGTCGAACCCCCGAAAAATTCCATTAATTAATTTCACTTCCTCCAGAGCATTAGCCCGAATTTCTTTCATATCATGCCTGGCACATTCCATTATCACATGAAACTCCGACTCTATCTCACCTGAGGTACACAATGAACATACCCGTTTTTCCCTAGGGATATTTTTTCTTCTCCCAGACTCATTATCAAAGTTATGATCTGATACATGAACCTTTGAAGTGCCTCTCCTAAAGTTAGGGTTAACCACTGAATCTAAATACCTTTCTCTTCCAAAATTGATCTTAAGAGAAGAATACAACTCCAACTTACTTTTGCATTTTAAAAGTTCACCAGTATGTGATGTATCCTGGTTAGGAGTACCTACCATAAAAATATCATCGAAAACAAGTCACTAATAAGCGAGATAAATTGCGTTTTTTACCTTCTTAATTTTGGCCGTTGTTGCCTAGTCGATAATAAGATCAGACCGAAATTCAGAGTCAGCGGTTATATGACGTAAAGAGTCAAGCGTACCAAATTTCAAGTTCATAGCTTTAGTGATTAAGAAATGTGCCATAGTTACAATCAAATGGCCACTTTACACCATTTTACCGCTGTGACCTTGAAAATTAGGTCAAATCAAAAACCTATATGATTGCTAGGAGAACCTACCATAAAATTGTTATTGAAATCATAAGAGAGATATCACACTTTTTAGGTTTCCAATTCTGGCCCCCTGCTGGCCAAGTCAAGAATCAGATCACACCGAAATTCATTGTCCTGTGTACAAAGTTTCAAGTTCATAGCTCTAGTGTTTAAGAAATGTGCCACTTGTTTTGAAACAGGATACAACGACAACGACGACAGACACAGAAGTGTTGTATAGACTCCCCTACAGTGGGCCAACAGTGTAGAGAACGTAGCACCAGTAGTTAGAAAACATACCACCATCAGCAAATTTACGCTATCTGACCTGTGAGACCAAGAAAAGTAGCTACAATCAAAAACCTGTGTGACATGAAATGTATCGTGATTACATGTGCCTTTGATAAAATTTGGTGATGACCGAGCCCTTAGTTAGGGTGATATAGAACATGCATTTTTGGTTTTAGCCATCTGGTGGTAAAATTTGGAATCGAACCAGACCGAAATTTCGGTCTCTCAGGTTTTACTACATATAGGGGAACATGTGTACCATGTTTCAAGTTGATAGCCACAGCGGTTACAGAGGGACATCCCCAACGACGGCGGAGGAGGGATGCTGCGCCGTACGATAAGCTAACCTCTCTCCAGGTGAGCTAAAAATGGCCTCTGTCATTTTACCTTAGTAACCTTGAAGAGTTGGTCTAATCAAATGAAACGGCCACGGTCCATTGTGCTCACCATAGAGAAATTTGGTGATTATGAATTCATCCTGAAACATTCAAAATGTATAGTATCTAGGTCAGACCAAAGTCGGTATGACATGTGATGTATCTTTGCTTGGAGTACCTACCATGAAAATATCATGGAAAACAAGTCACTAATAAGCAAGATATTGCACTTTTTACCTTTTTAGTTTTGGCCACCAGATCAGCTCAACATTCGGTGTCCAAGGTGACATGGGGAGTCATGTGTACAAAATTTTAAGTTCATAGCTTTAGCGGTTAATAGGCAACGTGCCATTTTTACACTAAAACAACCAATTTACGCCATTTGACCTCTGTGACCTTGAAAACTAGGTCAAATGAATAACCTGTAAGACATGTGATGTATCCTTGCTAGGAGAACCTACAATAAAAATTTTATCGAAAAGGAGTCACTCATAAGAGCGATATCACACTTTATAGGTTTCCACTTTAGGTTCCCTGGTGGCCAAGTCACAAGAATCAGATCGGACAGAAATTCGTTTTCAGTGGTTACCTGACACAGGGAGTCATCTGTACAAAATGTCAAGTTCATAGCTTTAGCAGTTCAGAAACGTGCCATAGTTACACTCAAACAGACAATTCACACCGTATGACCTCTGTGACCTTGACACTTAAGTCAAATCAAAAACCCGTAGGATATGTGATGTATCCTCACTAGGAGAACCTACCATAAAACTTTTACCTTTTTTAGCTTTGGTCCCCTGGTGGCCAAAACTAAATTCTGTGTCAGAGGTTATATGATGTAGGGAGTCATGTGTACCAAATTTGCCATTTGATCTCTGTGACATTGATTATCTCAAATCAAAGACCTGTATGATATGTGATGTATCCTTACTAGGAGAACCTACCATAAACATTTCATTGAAAACGAGTCACTCATAAGAGATATAACACTTTTAAGGTTTCCACCCAGGTGGCCAAGTCAAGAATCAGATCGGACCAAAATTCGGTGTCCGCGGTAACATGACATATGGAGTCAGGTGAAACCAGGATACAGGCAACCACGATCATGATGGAAGACGGACACAGTGGTGTTGTATAGATTCCCCTCAGGTGAGCCATAAAGCTGGGTTTCATAATCATGTAAAATGAATATGATGATAACAATAATAGTGAGTTTTCAAAGAGCGCTTTTCACTGTAATATATACTCATGTCTCAAAGTGCTTAACAATCGCAGGTATTATTTCCCAGCCGATCCAGATACCTTTCTGGTAAATCAAGGGGCAGCCACAATCTAGCGCATCCCAAAGGACGTTTCAGGCCAGTTAAGAGGGGCACCGGCCGGATATTGAACCTGGGACCTCCCGATCACAATGCCAATGCTCAACCTTTGTGCCAGCCCGCTCCCCGCGATGGCTCAATATATGTATCCTTATCATGAGAGATACCTACGATCAAAATTTGGAGTTTTTGCCCTTTAATTACCAAGTCAAGAATCGGATTAGACCAACATTTGCTGTCAAAGGTTGTCTTCTGCCGGGTTCTATTTGTACTGAATTTAAAGTACTCACCCCGAGCAAAACAATTTTTATGGACAACAATGACTGACAAAATAATTTGTAGTAAGGGTTTATTCTCCAACTTACCTGGATGAGATAGTATAGGATGCTCAAAGGCAATAGCATTGCTAGAAATATAGGGGTGCTGTAGGATATTACGACAATTGTGCTCACCACGCACAACATGCAGTCGATCAAACTTGAAAATGTGTTTGGAATCTCGGTATCAATTGTATCCATATCCCGTGAGAAGCGATTTACAATACGCCCTACAGGTGTTGTATCGAAGAATGCCATTGGTGCTTTGAGGATGTTATCCAACATACTGGAATGAAGGCTGAATGAAGCTCGAACAGAGGCACACGCATAGATGAAGTAGCAGATCACAACAAAGACAGCTGAAAAAACAAAGAAAAGACAAAACTGTATTTATTAAAAGATC
This sequence comes from Lineus longissimus, assembly GCF_910592395.1. Taxonomy (NCBI): domain Eukaryota; kingdom Metazoa; phylum Nemertea; class Pilidiophora; order Heteronemertea; family Lineidae; genus Lineus; species Lineus longissimus. The sequence continues at coordinate 12,727,288 of NC_088308.1, read as the reverse complement.
ATATGCAAAAGAATTTTACTCCCCGACAGGTACTTCGTTCCTTTATCGAGTGCTTTGTGCCCACTCTTTGAAACCCCAGAAAGCTTTCTTTGATGGAGGCTGGGTGTACAATAATCACAAAGCATTTGTGAACAGAAACCAAGTAATCTGAAACAGGCACTATGGAAAAGCTTATTATAAGTACTATTACTATACTAATTTCATTTCCTTCGAACAAGCTGACATTCACCTTTGAACTTCAAACCCAAAATCAAAAGGCTTCTGCTGCTAACCAACAGCCACTGTAATGTAGGGTCAGAGTTAAGCCCAAAATGACCCTACAGTCAGGAGCGTTCATGTGTTTTACCCAAAAGGACTAACTTCGTGATTTTTTGGGCTCTTAACTTATTTCAAAGAGTTTTCAGACTTAACCTTCCCCCTTCACAAATGTATCTTGCAGGCCCCTGGAGAGCCTATGAAGGTAGGAATCTGATATGGGCTCATTCCTGAGTGCAGAAGTAAGGGCTTGAATGGTACATGCAAAGAAATATATGTCTTACCTTCTCCTGCCCCGATGCCCCCAAACATGCCAAGGTAATAGTTGTTTTTTGCTTGTATGTCACTATGATTGGTTGCACTTGAATTCAAGGTTGATGTGTAGTTTGTCCAAGTGGCCAGCCAAATGTTGGAATAGATTTCGGCCCCCTTAGCACAGACAAAACAGAGGAGGAATGGTATGAACAGCTTCCACTGGAGTGCACTAAAATACTTCATGTAGACTGACAGCTTAACCTGCAGCAGAACCAGAATCATCATATTACGACACATCCCTTAAAGGGAAGCTATGGGAATAAATTGATGCAGCAAAACCAAATATTTTTTTAAACAAATACATACCAAGTTACATGACAAACCAATACTCTACACCAAGGATATGATGAATATTCCTAGATAGTACAGAAAATCGTATTTAATAAGCAGTTTGTGGGGGTAGCCATGTTTGTTCAAATCTCCCGGGCGAATGACGTCATGGTCATGGATGCAGTTTTTTCATCAAGGCGAGTACTACTCGTTTCCACTAAGTTTTCAGACCTTTTTCTGCCCTGGTACCTTGGCTCAAACGCATAGGGAACTACACCTGCTCGTTCTTCTGCTGATGCACGGTTGTAATCGAAGGATTCATCGCCGGACGTCGACGAAGAACCCGAAGAAATTGAAGAACTGTCATCTGTCATTCCAAGCATTCGCCATTGTTCGAACAGCTGATTGTCACAATGGCTGCATCCATGACGTCATTGACTCTTCGTTTGGAGGAGAGACCAGATTAAAATCCACCAAGATGGCGGCATACTCGATTCAAAAATAAGCAATTAAAATAATCTATTTCACTCATTAATGTTTGTTTATTTATAAAACCAAGAGCCACAGTTGTTTTTAAGAATACGCAGTTTACGTAGATGTTAAGGTTGTAACTGTTGGTCAAATGGGGAATCATTCCCATAGCTTCCCTTTAAGTACGCATGCACTGAAGTCAGGAAAATGATTGTAAATTTGAGGTTCATTTTACATATGCTTGAATATCTAGTCGTGGGGGTATTAAAAGGATGATTCGAACATTTTTATATGCTGCAGAAATCTGAAAACTGTCCATACATAACAAATACTAATGCATGATTATCTTAACTCGAATAAAAAGTTTTCAATGACTAGACAGGACTCTAGGAGAAATACTGAACATCTGGTGAACCCCTCCCCCTATACAAAGGGCCAATCTTACATGTAATAGGCCTATGTGTAAAAGACCTGTCTCGCCCATCTTAATAGTGTTGCACAGAATGTTTACAAATGAAAATAGCTGCCAAAATTGCAATTACCCTTCCCCCTGAAAATGATGCTTCGCTAAAAACAAAAAGCAGTTTGGGTGAAGCTGCAGCCAGAGAGAAACTGTTTCAGAAAAGTGTATATACAACAACAAAAACTTTGACAATTTCCTTCAGGAATTTGTCAAGTAACTGGCTACGTTCGGTCGGTGCCAATTTCCAATGAATCCGAGCCCAGTGTGGAAGCTTCGCATTTTATACAAAACTGATGTGAAACTGGCCATAAGATAGCAGCAAACAGTTTTTCCAGCAGATCCCCAACATGAAAAGGTTTAATTATGGGCCGGTAGGTACCGTTTTTAGAAGTGCATCGGACTCACATGTTCGTTAAAGTTAAAGATGGCTGGTCCATTGCCCGAGCCGCAAACAGCTCATCCGGCCAGAGCTTATCTCTGATTCCCCAGCATTAAGTGACTAGGAGTATTACCCCCTGGATAGGATGCTGGTCTATCGCAGGTTAACCTCCTAGGCAAGCCTGGTACCCGTTTACTCCTGGGTGGAGAGAAGCAAGTACCTGGTAGGGTTAAGTGCCCTGACCAAGGACACAAAGATCAAACAGTGCTGATCAGTCCGAGCATCGAACGTATGACCTCCTGGTTGTGAGCCCGGTGCTCTAACGACTCTACAATTGATCCCCCTTTTGAACACATGCTTTAAATGAAAACTATTACATGTGATTCATCATTGAAACACACGGAAATCCTGCTTCTTACTAAATGCATTGTATTGCTTATGACCAACCAACTTGTTGCTGTTTTCAGAACTCAAAATCTAGAGCCTTTAACCTATCATTGGTTGTTGCTAGCGATCTCCAAGGGTTAAGGGATGACATCTACCATCTAATTGCGAAACCAAAATAATCGCAATCATGCTCGGGAAGTTGTGGTCCCCTCATGCATGCCAGGCTGCTTTAGCGGCCATTAGGGTGGGGCTCAGCGGCCTGCAGGGTTCAAAGGGTTAACGATATGTGAACAAATGCATGGGCACTGGGCTTTTTTCAAACAATTTCAAAATGAAATGTTCTGGGGACATTGTGCTCACCTGGGAATGATTTGGTGGTAGATGAAATGAGACATGGAGGTTATATTAACTTTTGCCCACCACTGTTGAAGGACGGCGGACCGAAAGTCTTATCTTAATATTGTGTATCCAAGGCAGGCCATCAAATTTAGCAGCATGGCCTGGATGATACCTGGGAATATGTGTGCATCTCGAAAATAGCAGCAAGCATGCACACAGTGGTAAAATACCTGTGTCCATCTGATACCTTTGACAATAAGATATCATATGCACCTCACTTTTAGTGGTTTAACCACCAAGTTACCCTAAATCAGTATGGTAGACTCGGGTCTACCGTGTGATAGGCAGAGGGTGTATCCACCAGGCCATCGAGGCAGCTTGAGGACCATCAACAATTCGCCCATTTACCTTTCACCCCTTCGAGAACCAAAAAAGAAAGGCAGGTCAGCAATCATGGAAGTATTACAAAAATCAATGACGCAATTCAAAGAACACGCCAAAGTTATCCTCAAATGAAATAGATAAACATAAAAAAGCTGCACACATATAAAAGGTGCACACATGAATTTAGGCGAAAAACACCACGTTTGAGTTCTATTCTGCCTCAAGGTCATTTTTATTCTCTTTTGCAAAGAAATATATAGGGCTCTCCTGTTGATTTTCGTCAGCAGTATAGCATACTGCAAGGTCAAGGCCAATGCCGGACACAAATTTCAAGCCAGGCTGCTGTAGAAATTTGTTTACTATTTATCAAATCTATTTGTGAAAATTTTGAAGTGAAACATCAAAATGGCATCCAGAAGAACTATTAGTTTAGATGAAGTTGTTGCAATAATAGCAGATAGCGATTCTGAGGAAGAATTTTATGGTAATTTGACTTATTCTTACCTAATCAAAGAGTTTGCCTACAGCCTGGTATAAAGGGTGATAAACAAGATGCTCAGTCTGAAAGTGAGGGAGAGGGTAACCCCATCCGCCGGTGCTCATCCTATGGACTTGAGTAGTGAATGTGACAGTGATAGCAGCAATTTCAGACCAATGTCCTCATCTTGGATTTGACTCTGGACATCTGTAAATCTCACATGTACATTTTCTGCTTCAACTAACAGATAACATCATCCGGTTGGGAAATAATGCAAGAATATAATATAATGATTATCATTCTTTTCATTTTTGGTCAGTTGTTGCATAGATGACTGATAAAAGGTAGTATTTTAGGCAGATTTAAAACTGATATGTTCGAGATCTTTTGGATTTCTTTTTTCTAGCTTCCTGTGAAATCTCGCATTATTGGGGGGTGAATTGATGGTATGCGAGATTTATCCGTGATTTGTATGTAAATTTGAGTATGGAGTTGCCGTTTTTCATACTTTGAACTATCCAGGGTAACTTTTAGATTGCATACAATTATACTGGTTATTCAGCGTTGTAGGTACACTACTTTTCAGGCTGGTACCAAAGTTTATTTTCTAGGAAGCTTCACGAAGGAGCACAAGGAGAATTCCCAACTTGGAAGTAAACTGGAAGTGGGTTAGCTTTGTAAACATTAACATGCGTTTGTCTATTGGGTGTATTGAGATGAGAGTATTATTGACATGAAGTGTTTTAGTTGTACTAAAACTCAATTTATGCTCGAAGGTGCTGTATAACAGTGGAACTCCCCTTAGCAGACACCTCTCTATTAAGGACACTAGTTTTGGTCCGAAATTGGCTTTTTCCATTCAATGTAACCTTTATAATCAGGTCACCTCATATCAAGGACATCATAATATGACAGTCCCAATGGTGTCCTTATTAGGGAGGATCTACTCTAGGGTCCAGTCAATCATCTTTGCACTGCCACTGAAATAGGTACATTTTTGGCAGTTTTTCGGTAAGAAACCTAAATTTTAACAATATTATAGGGCATGCTTGTTATGTCTTTACTTCAGGTGAGTTATTTTGGCGGTCCAAATTATTCTTGGTTATACTATCTTATTTGATTGCAAGTTTCAGGATGTTCCAGAAAGGTGCATGAAGTGCTTAGACTTAAAATGATCACAACTCTTTTATTTGAAGGAATTTTTCAAAAAGGTTTTCAGATATGTGCATGGTTTTTGACTACCCTTTCTTTTGATACCAATATTGATAGGATACGTTGGTAAAAAAAATGGTCCGAAATCGCTAGTAATGGTCAGAATGTTGCACAGCACATTTTTCACAAGTTTATTTTCTATGTTTACATCACAACTAACAACTTTTACATTCATCGAAATGAGGCTTGAGCACTTTTTTGTATCAAATTTTTTAATCATACAAAGGTTAAATTCCAGGATTTTCGCCAGGAAATTCTGCTGGGGATCACATCAAAGTGGAAAATTTGGCGCTGAAAGGCCTCTTGAGAATGCCGAATTGTAAAATAGAACGTTTGTTGACAAACGTTGTGGTTTTCGCCAAAATTCATGTGTGCTCGTTTTGTATGTTTATTGCAATTTATTTCTTTTTTTAAGGATAATTTTGACATCCAAAAATGTATTCTTTGAATTGCGTCATTGATTTTCTCAATACTTACAAGTACATGAGTGTGGATCTGCCTGTCTTTGTTCAGTTAACAGTCCTCCTAAACAGCATCCACCAGGTTTAAGTCAGGTATAAAGTCCTCAAAATTTAGCAGCCATAAACGAAATTAGTACACCATAAAGCACATTTCCTGAATTCTTTCGGGGTAATAGGACTTTATTCAATTTTCAAGATGGCCACCTGGCGGCCATATTGGTAGATGGATTCAACTGAAAATCAGGGATCTTTTGGAGAGTACATAGATATACAATCACATGAAATTTGGTTGCAAGCTGACTTTGTTGAACTTTCAAGATAGACTCCTGTCGGCCATATTTGAAGTGGGACACATTTTTGGGGTAGAATAGAGGGTCCCTAGATATATGTCCTCACAAGTTTAGAACCTTCTAGCTCGAATAGAAACGTAACGTGCCACCAATCAGTGATTTAGTGAACTTTGACCTCTGTGACCTTGAAAAGTAGGTCAAATCAAAAACCAGGATGATATATCATTTAACCTTATTAGATACACCCAAGATGGCGGCCATGTGAAGTCCGAGCGGAACACATTTTTTGGGTAGAATAGAGGGTCCCTAGATACATGTCCTCACAAATTTAGAACCTTCTAGCTCAAATAGAAACGAAACGTGCCAACTACTGTACCGGGAAGATACGCATAGATACACCCTAACTGTCAACTGCTCCCTTTGTAAGATAATAATGTCTCAATTTTTGTGGTTTTATAGACATTTTCATCTTGATTGATATTTGGCCAGAATGTAGCTTCTCAACACAGAACTGATCCGTGCGACCCAAGACCAGAGCCGAATTCACCTTTGAGTGTAACCATAACCTAAATGGTCAATTTATGGTTTGTGAGTAGGCTCAAACATTTCCTTTCTTCATTTTGTTTACCTTGCCGGTTTCCACTTTTTCTTCTTCAATCAATACCTCCCCTGATATCACCAGCTCTTTACCTTTCTCCTCTAAAACATCCTTCACACTCTGCTGCCTAGACAAATACATGAAGAAGAAAAACAAATAAAGTACAACAGAGATGGCAATGGCCACCACAAATAGTCCCGAACTGCATAGGCCAAGTGAATATATGGGCGATTCTAAAGGCTTTGTATTGATGAGGTAGCTGTGCATTTTTAACAGAGAAAAACATTGTGATAATCCACCTAGCCATTTGGGAGCCATGTAGTGGTATGGACATGCACAGACACACAGCCCACCATGAGAAACATGAGGATATTGACCTATCCTTCCTCCTTTATTAGTCAGGACCATAGAAAACTAGGGACCCAGGGGCCTAGCGCTCAGGTGATTTTTTTTGGGGGGGACAAGGGGTAGACCAGTACCCTTTTTTTAATCATTCATGACAAACATGTCTACCATGATCCAGCATGAATAGATTAATCATGCATTTTATCCAAATTTACAAGGTTTTCCGTGAATCCAACAATGGAGGAGTTATGAGCATCTTTCTGTCACAATCCGTTCACATTTACCATTTATTTAGTTTTTAAGGTATCCAATCAATCTTTTGATGAAGAGGATATGGACTCAAAACCAGTGTCAAAAGATAGAGCTGATAAAAAAATGCATGTAAAATGTTTAACTTCGGCACGCAACCTCACCCCCCCCCCCCATCCTACGGGAGGAGGGAGGAGTAGACCAGTCCATTTTTATTTCAATAATGAATTTGAATTTTTGAATTTTATAGATAACCAATGAGAAAAAATAGAATCGCAATGCGAGCATAACCCCTCAGCCCACAAACGCTGAAAGTGACATGATAGTAAAGTTGGCTTAGTGAACTACGCGCATCAGGCATGAGATATAGCCCTTGTGGAATTTCTGACTTGCTGTAATAATAGTAGGCCTAATGATATAGCTTATATAATTAACCTGGGCCTGAGGTGTGAGTGCACATGAGGGAACCTATTTTAGTTAGTCTTCTGCCATGCCCTTGGAGCGGTGTATTTTTTACCCAGTAAACTAGCCACGAATTGGCGAGTTATTTAAACTTGTATTTCTCAAATTATATTCTGTTCATTTTTCTCTTATTTCATTTAGCAAATACCTGTACATTATACCTGTTAATGATTAAAAAATAAATGGTTTTCTTACAGTTTACCACACATTAAAAAGGAATTACGGGTCGTGCGAACTTTTCTGGCCTTGACGGCTACAGTATACAATTCGTAGTATTAGGAAACCAGTTGGTACGATATACGGACACCGCTCCTCAAGCTTCAGCGCAGGGCGTGGCAGGTGAGTATAGTTAAATAGTACACATGGCTACTCATAAAACTCGGTATGGTCGTCAGATACGCCCAACAGCTAACGCCCTTGACACCGCCTGGATGGTCCTCGAAAGAAGGACGTCCGTATACAAATAGACAATGAATTTGACGAACCTGACACACTGGCAGGTCTGGACGGTAGTCAACCCCGTGAACACTCGTCATCCAGTAATCGAACTAATTCCATTGAATTAAAGAAAGCTGAGCTGCGCCTTCGTTATGAGACAAAATGTGCTGAACTGGAGACAAAACAGATTGAACTTGAAACACGCAAATTGAATATTCAGAAACATCTAGAAACCGTGCGTGCTAGTGCTAGTCATGACCTAAAGGAACTTGAACTGAATTTCCATTTCCTGTGGAAATGTCATTTTATTAGTTCATACCTACCCAGGTCAGACTTTTGCATGTGTACTCCATTCGGACACACCCGAGGAAGAAATAATCTATTTATAATAGAAATCTCTTAGCTAGTTCGCTTAGCTACACCTAGGCGGCGCCCCTATACAGCCTCTGCCTCGTGTGAGCCGCCATCACAAGTACTTATTACTCGAGCGCACCGAGTAAGTCCCGTTGCTGTGGGGACAGGCAGGGCGGGTAGTCTGACCTGGGTAGGTATGAACTAATAAAATGACATTTCCACAGGAAATGGAAATTTTATGTCGTTCATACTCTACCCAGGTCAGACTTTTGCATCGAATACCAACAACCAAAGGAAGGAGGGTAAACGGTGACTTACCATGTAGTGAAGTGAACTGTCTCCAAGCTGCGCAGCAGAACCCAACGGGTGAGACCAGGGGACCCAGAAAAAGAATGCTTGGGGAAAACCCGGGCTAGAGGTCAACAGGCCCTTTGACAACAAAGGGAAGCATAACTGGGAAAACCCATCCCCTCCTAGACGGGGACAAAACCACCTCAACACGGTATAAGCTCAGCACATATCGTCAAGAGACACAATGTGGAAAAAAACTTCTTTTTTTACAAGAAGGAGAGCACGCCCCAGAATAACATGGAGCGGCCTCACTGACTAACTCTCAAAAGTCCTAGGCGGCTGAACCCTAGGACAGCTGGACGGGGCAAACGCGCGGGCCGAAGACCCGGCGACAGTCTATAGAACATCCCCCCCCCCCGCTTAAAAAGGAGGGAGGACAAGACAGCCAGCAGGAGAGAAAATCCACCTCGCGATGGAGGGTCCACTCTGTCTGGACCAGACGGTCCGACCTGGAAAGGGCGTCGGCCAAGATATTTCTCTTGCCGGGGATGTGACGGGGGAGGAGCTGGATATCCAAGTGGCGATAAAGCTGCAGGAGCTCCCAAGTGAGACGGCACAATGTGTCGGATCTCGTCCCCCCGTCTCCGAATATAAGCGACCACCGTCGAATTGTCGGAGAAAAGAGAAACCCTGTGACCCCTCAGATGAGACGTGAAGGCCCTCACGGCCAGGATGACAGCCTGCATCTTGAGGATATTGATCGAGAGACGCGCATCCCCCTCTGACCACGTGCCCTTGGTGGTCCCCTTCGTTCAAATGGGCGCCCCAACCATAAAGGGAGGCGTCCGTGAACAGGGACATCTGGGGCGACGGAGGGCTGAGCTGCACTCCGCGGAGGAGCTCCGTCTCCGAACCCCAGAAACTCCACACCTCCCTCAGGAGAGACCCCGGGATAAATATCCGCTGGTCGAGGGAGTCCGTGAATGGACGCCAACTCGACAGCAGGAGGAGCTGGAGTGGGCGCATATACAGGCGGCCGAAAGGAACCTGGTCCGCTGTCGAATTGAGCAGCCCCAGCAGCGACAGAAACTGTTGGGCTGTGGCGCTGTCCTGACGGCGAAAAATCCCGACCAAGGAGCGAATCTTGAGAATTCGGTCCGGAGGGGGACATCAGGCCCTCTCGTGTGCGAAATCGCACCCCCACGAACACATAATCCTGAGCTGCGTCCAGCTCGGATTTGTCCCAATTTAACAACCACCCTGCCTTGTCCGGTTGTGACGAGCAGAAACTTTGCCTGCTTTCCCAGAGGGCGATGAGCCTGGTGCCGTAGCAGCCAGTCGTCGAGATAGCAATGGAGCTTTAAGCCCATGGCATGAAAAGGCACGGCAAACGCCCTGATGACTGTTGTGAAAATCAGCGGAGCAGAAGCCAGGCCGAAAGGAAAGGCCTGAAACTGATAAACCTTTCCTTCGAAGAAAAAACGAAGGAAGGGCTGAAACTCTGGATGGACCAGGACATGTAAATACGCGTCCTGAAGGTCCAGAGAGATAGCCCAATCGTTGGGCTGCACCGCGACCGCTACTGACCTGGTTGTCTCCATCTTGAAGCTGGGGACCCGAAAGAACCGATTCAAGGTGGACAGGTCGATGACCAGTCTCCACTTCCCCGACTTCTTGGGGACCAAGAAGACGTGGCTGTAAAAGCCCGGGGAGGAATGGTTGTCCACCAGCCTCACTGCCTGCATCTTAAGAAGAGACAGGACCTCCGATCGAAGGGTAAACGCCCTGACGGGGTCTACTGGCGGGGACAGCGGGGTGGGAGTCGACGTCATAGGGGGGGACGGGAAAAGTCCAATCGGACACCGTGTCGGAGCATATCCGGCACGGGGGAGTCTTTTTGACACCACCGGTCCCAAAAGTCTGCCACCCACGAAGCCAACTGTGGGGGCGCCACCTGGAGGCGCAGGAGGAAGGACTAAAGAGTCACTTGCACTTGCCCCCGCGACCCTTCTCTTGGAAGGGACGCTTGGGCTGCCCGCCGCCCCCGCCCCTGCCTGAGGAGTGGTGGCGCTTATTGGAGCGGCGAGAGGGAGCCGCAGCTTCTGCCTGCCCTTGGGGACGAAAGGAGGAGGAGCCACGCAAGGACGAGGGCTCACGAGGAGCCGACGAACCTCGGGGGCGTCGAGACCCCACCTGTTGTCCCCTGCCCGCGGCCTGTGAATAGGAACACAGACGGGGGCGGCCTGGGGAGTCGAGACTGACTCCATCAGGCGATTAGACTGTGCCTGAGCAACCATGGTGTCAGGCAGGGAGTCATGAAACAAGAAAGGGCCGCTCAATGGAGCGGTCCTTAATGCCCCCTGTTTTAGCACGCCGTTAGCCGCCTGCTTAGCAGTCAGATCACTGGCATGCTGCAGGGACTGCTGGAGGGACATCGCGAGAATACGCTGTTCCTCCGAGGCATCCGCGGCTAGAGACCTGGTAAGGGCTGTCAGGTCGGCGTAGGATAACACCTCCTGGGTCTCCTTAGCCAGGGCCTCGTCATTCTTCGCATCCTTTAAGGCCGAAGAAGAGAGGACTTTAGGGGGTACCGAACCCGAAAGTTGGATGTCGTCTTTGAGGGGCGACAGTGAAACCGGGTCGGTTCCCGACGGTGAGACCCGATAATAATCGGGTCTATAGGACAGGCTTGGAGGGGAAGCGGTCGTGAATCGCTTCCCAGCCTAAGTCCAGGCACCCGGTCCCGTAGACGGGAGCGTCGAGACCAGGGCGTGCTGGTGACCCTCGCAAGAAGGTGCTGAGAGCCGTATCCAACCATGTGGAGGCTCTAATCAGGGCCGGAGATGCGGGCAATTCCTGGAAAGCCCGGTCAGGGACCGCATCCGACTCCTGCTCGGAGGCGTCGCCGAACAAGTCGAACGGCACCTTACCGAGGGTGGGGTTGACCGTCGGGAGAGGACATGTGTCTTGCGGCACAAATTGCCAAACAAGAGCGCGCAAGTCGCGCATACCCGCGACAATGGCGGAGTCCTCACCCCCAGAGGGGGGGTCAGCATGAGAGGCCGAAAAAGACTGTGTGTCGCTAAACGCACAGTCCATTGGCTGACGACTCAAATCAAAAGCCACCGGCCTCTCGGCCGGGCGAGCCGAGAACCTGTCATGGAGGTTGGAAGCCTCCATGCGGTCCATCAGGCTCCTAAGCAACTGCCGTTGCTCCTCCGTGAGAGAGGAAGCAAGAGGCAAAGGCTCAGAGCTCAAATCGGACTCCCTTGGGGCAGACACGGGAGGGGGGCATGCCTGACCGGCAGCCAGACCCGTCAACCCCGAAATACCCGACAGAGCAGGGTGGGGTCGGACCGGGGAAATAGACGGTCTGATGGCACCCATAACGGGGGGGGGGGCACCAGGGCCCCTCGCCCGTGAATTGTGGACGATCACCGACCCCCTTGCCCACACTGGGCAGGACACCTCCGGGTGCGGTGAACGGCGGCAAAGACGGGAAGGTGAAAACCGGTCTTGCCCCGCCAGGGGGCGTCCGAAGAGACGACCGACTCACAGAGTGAGGGTCGGACAGACGAGCCCGCCCCAAAGCGAAGGGGTGGCGGATCCCCGGAGTGGCCGTGGACTCAACCGTGGCGCTGGCAGAGCCAGCTGCCGCCGGCAAGGGCAGCGGCCGCAACCCCGTCGCAAACCCCGGAGGGGGACGGGGGAGCACACCTGAAATAACAGGCGGGTCACCGGGGGCGACGCTGCTCACAAACCCATGACAGGAGGGGGCGTCGGCGGGGGATCGGGACGTAAAACGTCCATAGTCCCACCCGGAGCCCTGCCCCCTGGAAAGGGCGCAGGGCTAACCCTGGGGAGTGTCCCTGAATCAGGGTCACCAACACTCAAACCCAAGGCCTCCCCAGGGGGCACACCCCCAAAAGAGGGGTGCCCGGCCTGGGGGGAGGGGTCGGGAGGGGTCGAAACCCCCCCAGAGCCCCGTGGACCTCGCCGCTTAGCGGGGGTCTGTGAGGAGGGCGAGGGAGAGGGAGTCAAAGACCCCCTTCCCTTTGAGGGCCGTGCCCCTCTCCTCACCTTCTTCATCTTCTTGCCGGCGGTGCCGGGAGAAGAGGAAGGCATCCCGGGGGCGAAAGGGTCCGGCCCAATGGGGGCGGAACTACCCGCACCCCGACACGGGGAAGAACCGGGCCGGGGACTATAAATCCCTAATACACCCGTAAACGGACCTCGGAAACCCGCCCTGAAGGGCAGGAGGTCCAAAACAAAGGGTGGAACACCCAAAGAAGAAAGAAAGGATGGCAATAACGATGTCATTACGCCGAAATTTCTAACAGTGGTCACGTGACCAACAGCCCGGGAAAACGGAGAAAAAATTACTTGGGAGACGGCAGAAAAATCACGCTCCAAAAGCAGAAATCGAGGGAGGATGGTAAAAGAACAATCTCACCCGTCTCCTAGAGATAATAAGCTTCCCGAAGGTGTCCCGGGGTGTCCTTCTCGAACGTAGGATTGACCAAAATTTGGTGAAAACAACGTAGAAAAATCTCGGAGCAATGTGCAACAGTGTGCCGAGGAAGAAGTACTAGTGATGGCGGCTCACACGAGGCAGAGGCTGTATAGGGGCGCCGCCTAGGTGTAGCTAAGCAAACTAGCTAAGAGATTTCTATTATAAATAGATTATTTCTTCCTCGGGTGTGTCCGAATGGAGTACACATGCAAAAGTCTGACCTGGGTAGAGTATGAACGACATAAAATTCAAAATCTGATAGTGTGTCTATGATGACTATAGATGAATGTTTCGAGTTGCATGAAAATGTTTCTAAAGCTGATGCGAAAGTGCAACCAACTGTACTTAGATATGCTACTAAAGCTGATTCTTGGATACAGGATCCCCATCTTGAAAATACCTGTAGACCTAATCGTGAACAGCAGGAGGTGTATAGACCACCTGCGCTTTTTCAGTCAAATGTTCAGAATCCTCCGTTTTTTGTTCACTACGGTCCAGGTTTGCCTGAGTTTAAGATAGAAGTTTTTAGTGGTAAACCGACTGACTGGCCTGAGTGGTTTCTGTCATTCAAAAACCTCATTCATGATAACCCCGCATTGACTGACGGGCAAAGGTTAGGCTATCTTAAAACGTATTTAGGCCAGGAGCCACGCAAGAAAGGTATTTGGTCTGTTACTGGACGCCAAGGATTACCCCAAAGCAATGACTGAACTTAGGGATAGATATGGTTACCCAGCACTGGTAATTGATGGCTTCATTAGAAAGGTACGCCAGTGGCCGAAGTTACGCGGTATTTGTGATTTGAGTACTTTTTTCACAAATGTGTCTCAGTTGATTCAAATGTTTAAAGCCATGATCTACAAAGCAGATTAACAAGCTAAAGGTCTCCAGTGTGATTTGACTTCCAAAATTCCGGACAGTATGCAACAATCGTGGGGGAATTGGGTAGTTAAGAAGGGCGAAGGAAACCCAACAGTTGAGTTGTTCTACCAATGGCTGAAGTCTGCGTTTTACATCGTTTTACATCGTTGGCTGGACTAGTGCGCTAAATTTTCCCGTAAAATGCCAAGTGAGCGTCTAGCCTGGTTTAAGGAAAAGGGCAGATGTTTTCTGTGTACCAAAACTACCCACAGGTCTAGTGGATGTTTCCTCAAGATATGCTGCAAAGTTAAAGATTGCGGCAAATCACATGCTACAATCCTTCATGAAGCTTTTTCTGCTCCTAAGCTGGCTCAAAGTAGTTTCTCATCAGATCACACTAAAGCAGGCGTGCCAAAGGAAGGAAGCAAGCCAGACGTCCATTCCGTTGGTGTTGGTTTCATGAAAAAAGGAAAATCAGTGGTATATCTACAGACATTGCCGGTGCGAATTCACACTCCCAGTGGACAGGTCGTTGATACATACGGGTTACTTGATAGTGGTAGTCAGGCTACACTCATGCAAGAAGATTTTGCAAAAAGTGTTAGTTTGAAAGGTCCCTTATCAAAGTTATGCGTGTGTGGTGTTGGTGGCAAGCTATCGGAACAACAGTCCAAGTGTCTATCGCTTTGGTTGAGTGATACCAAAAATGATTCCAAACCACTAATTAGAGTAAAAGAAGTGTGGACTTTCAGTGAGCCTTTTAGTCTTTCGATTCATGCTGGTAACAATGCAGATTTCTCATCCTGGCCACATGTACAACATTTGAACTTGGAACATGCACCTGACTCGCTAGACATAAAGGTTTTGATAGGGGTTAATGTTACCAAGGCCCACACACAACTAGAAGTCCGGAAAGGCCCTGTAGATCTGCCAATCGCCGTACACCCCCCCTTGGGATGAACTGTAATGGGTGTGGATCCTACTCAACCTGATAGTTCTGGTAATGAACATGATGTGAGTGTCAACAACTTTCTGATCAACAAGATCACGGACTTGGAACAGAGTGTTGAACGGTTCTGGAAAACCGGTACTCTCGATGCAACAGATGTCCCCTATTCAATGGAAGATAAAAGAGCACAAGAAACGTTTGACACAACAACACGTATTACAGAGAACGAACATTCAAAAGGAAGTACGGGTCATGTGAACTTTTCTGGCCTTGACGGCTACACGCCCCCTGAGGCCATGTGTAGCTGAAAATCTGCAAAACTGCCAAAAGGCACAATGGCACCATAAGACCTTCATACCAACCACAGATGAAAACCCTGGCCTCGTTCTGCAGACTGGCGAGAACAGTTGCATCCAAGAATAGCATTTTTTGGCGAATTGCACATCTCAGTTGATTGTATCCGCACGGAGTAATCAGCTTTTTTAGACAAGCCTACTCTTTCACACAAACAACTGAATTCATACTGTGCGTTACTACTTAACAACTTAGCAAATTACATGTACATGTAATTCTACTGCATGCTAATCTCTTAAATGCTGTACTGATTTACAATCGGAAATAGAAACAAATCTAATGAACTATTATACTCTACGGGGCCGCAGCATGAGAGGATGGGGCAAGTGCCGTCATTAAAAGAACAGAACAGCACATGGTGCTCAGTTATAATCTTCACTTGTCAATATTGCAGGGTTGTGTATAAAGCCTAGGTCTACATGTCTTGTGTAGGCTTTTATAGTAGGTCGGTTTTGATGAGCCATTAGCCCTATAACTGCTAAGACAATAAATCTTTGGTGGAAACTCCTTAACATGCTGTTTCCATGCAGTTTTCATGCTGCCATTCCTTTGTGTCAAGTACTCAATGTCTGCAATGTGAATAAGTCTAAAATGTCTGGTATTCTTTAACATCTGAGCTGATGACGTTCATGGAGTCTATAGAACCACATACCATAATCCATCAGAGAATAGACGAGAGGCCTGGCGGCCTGAATAGCTATGCTTGCGGAATTTAACAGCAAGGAATGAGATGAATGACAAGAAAATGTAGCAAGTAGTATATGCGAGTACCAGAATGTAGGTTTATGGTAGATAGGGAGATGTGGACAGGCTAGATGGAATCAAGCTTAGACAAATGGGGCCAAATTCATGAAGGGCGTTCAGCTTAAAACAGCGTTTAACTACTGAATAGACAGATTCAGGTCCTTCATGTAAATCTTCACAGAATATGAATAGGCCCTATAACTAATCAGGGAGAAGTTACACACGTCAAATGAATTTGTCCCCTATCAAAGGAGCATTAATTAAAGATGTTGGACTAAAGTCTTGGGCAACTTACCTTAACACGGGACTGTTTTCTTATTGCATTATTGTATGCAAGCTGGCGGGGCATTTGGGGGTAGAGGACCCCCCATATATGCAATAAGGAACCTGAAATGCACTGTGTAATCATTTCCCAATGAAAGATAAGCCTAGCTAACATGGGTATAGACACCAAAAATTTGCAAATATGTCTATCAGTCACAAAGTTACTGCTGAAAACATATTAAAATTGTCCGCGGCAAGGGGCAAAAACACCTAAATTTCAAACCCAGAAAAAATATTGTTCCACTCCTTTGATTTTGGTAGGGGGGCCCTATGGAACAAATCCCCATAGGTTTCGTTTTCGTTGCAATTTCCCCCAGCTTTTGTGAAATATTGGCCAAATTGACTGGACTACTAGGGTGGATGACAGTTGTGAAGGTTTTATTTGAACTGCAGTGAATGAAGTAGTTGAGGGGTTCTTTTGTCACATCCGCTCTTCAATACCTTCAGTACCTTTGCTCCAACTGTGTTTAAGAAGGCCAGCGCAAAACTGCTCTTTCAATACCTTTAGTTTGATATCAATGACGTGACTGCCTTCCTCTAACGATGTTCAAGTTGTTTAGTGAGTCATAAAAGTATATCAGGGTAAACCTACTCTTAAACACTTTTAGTTTGATGTCAAACACGGATGACACCTTTCGCTAAACTGTCTCCAAGTAGGTCAGTTGGTAATGAAAATGGGTTAGCACAAACCTACTGTTCATTATCTTAAGTTCGATACCAAACACGACTACTTTAGCTATAATAATCTTAAAGTAGGGCAGAAGGTCATAAAAGTATGTCAGTGCAAATCTCTCCTTCATTACCTTGAGTTTAGATTAGTTCTTGTGACACTGCCCTATTCCCTCCCATGAGGCTACAATACAGTCTCTAGATTGTGACATGAGGCATGATGCCGTCTCTAACATCACCCTCTCTACTCTCATATCAATCAGGCTACAATGCGGTCTCTTACTTGATTGTAACATGAGGCATGATGCCGTCTCTTTCATCACCTGCTTCTCTCATATCAATCAGGCTACAACGACGTCTTACTTGACTGTGACATCAGGCATGATAACGTCTCATACATTACGCTCTTCTCTAATATCAATCAGGCTACAATTTGGTCATTTACTTGATTGTGACATCACCCTTTTGTCTCATATCATTCAGGTAACAATGCGGTCTCTTACTTGATTGTCACATGAGGCATGATGACGTCTCTTACATCACCATACCCCTTGCCTGACCTCTTCTGAAAAGGTGATTGACTTTCAGTTGCAAGTTGCAGGAAATTTTCATGTAGAAACAATATGGTTTCCTGGTATCAAGTGATCAGACGCAGTGCCATCTTTACACTGACAGATAAACTAAACATAAAGGACTCCAATTGCGCCGTGGATAATTTATTTTCTGAGGCTATTCCCTCTCTCTCGACCCAGGGTCGAGCGTGACAGTAAAGGGGTAGGAATTTTAACTCGACCTAAGGTCAAGCATGACACTAGTATAAGGGTTAAAGTTTGCATGTTCAAGAGTTTAGGTTTAATAGGCAAGCTTTATTTTCTAATATTATGATAAATAAAAATTCAGAGATGCCTATTCAATTTCAAGGCTTCTTTATTCAATCAACTTGTATAATACAGTAAAACAAGACCAATACGTGAAGGACATATCAGCTAAGATACAGCATCTTCCTTCCCGATCCTGTCAATCTCATGGCTGACTGGTTGATTGGTTTCGTTTCACCAGTTCCACAGCATGCACAGCAACACCACTTTGCCAGTGGAGACCACCGGAATGACTCGTAGATTATAGACTGCATCATCCTGTAAACATGAGAAAAAATAGCACTTTGTAAAATGAAATGGACAGGGCCATTGTGCTCACCTCATGTGGAGAAAAGATGGATAAAGAGCATGGTATTGTGTCATGTAGTGTTAGGTTTGATGTAGGTCCAAGTAATTACAATTTCCCCAAAATGGCCAATTTACAGTACATTCGACATCTGTGACCTTGAAAAGTAGGTAAAATCAAAGAAGACCTGGGTGACACATTGAATGGTTGTTAGAATTAGATGTACCTATGATATAAAATTGGTGCCAATCGGGCAAGTAATTACTAGGAATAATGGCATTTTGAAGAATTTAGGATTTGGCCCTCCCTGGAGGCCAAACGGCAAATCAGATCGCACCAAACTTCGGTACCTGAGATTACCTGACCAAGGGGTACATGTGTACTTAATTTGTGATCATTAGTCATTGCAGTTAAGAAACGTGCCATAGTTACGGCCTGACGGCCAAATTACGCCATTTGACCTCTGTGACTTGGACAAGAAGGTTAAATCAAAAACCTGTGTGACATATACTGTATGGTGGTTAGATGTACCCATAATATCAAATTGGTGGCAATCGGGCAAGAAGTTAAGGAATAATCACATTTTTAAGGTTTTTGGATTTTGCCCCCTGGTGGTGAATCATATTGGACCAGACTTCGGTCCCTGAGATCACCTGACTAAGGGGTAAATGTGTACCAAATTTGGTATCAATAGTCATTGCAGTTTAGAAACGTGCCATCGTTGCATCCTAATGGCCAATTTACACCATTTGACCTCTGTGACCTTGAAAAGTAGGTCAAATCATAAACCCGTATGATATATGATGTATCCTTGCAAGGAGTACCTACCATAACATTTTTATTGAAAATGGATCATTGATAAGAGACATATCACACTTTTTATGTTTTAAGTTTTAGCCCCCTGGTGGCCAAGTCATGACCGGACCGAGATTCAGTGTCAGAGTACCTCTGACCTAGGGGGTCATGTGTACAAAGTTTCAAGTTCATAGCACAAGCGGTTAAGAAACATGCCACACAGGATACGGACGACGACGACGACGGACACAGGGCTATCGTATAGACTCCCCTAACGGTGAGCCAAAAACACCATCAAAATAAGATATCTATTATCAACATTCCTGATTATGTTACAAAAACAATGAGTCGTCTGTGCTGGTACGCGAAAACCGTGAGAGGATAGACAGCCCTGTATGGCTTGCTGTTCACGTTGGTGATAAGGTAAAACATAAATGTACAAAAAAAGATCAAAACTTTTGTGAACAAGAGGCCCAAGGGCCTGGCGCTCAGCTGAGTTGTTGCTGCGTTGTTCGTATATATTACATTACTCGTCAAACTCTACTAAACTAAGGACTCAAAGCCTAAGGATATTAGCTTCTGGATGTGTAACAGTGAATTACGGTAGACTGGCGCAATCTACTTCAAGCAAGCTCCACCCTTGCAATGTGTGCGCAAACAGATAACCTAACCTATATTGGACCATCAATTCTACACACAGCAACATGATTCATCCTCAGCTGTTACCATGATGATGATGATGATCCTTTTCGCAAATTGGTCGTCTTCTGTCTTTCTTCCATACTTCAGTGCCACCGGATGTAGTCTGCCCTTGTGAAGGGATCCTTTCAGCACCGGGGCACAAGAATCCATGTGAATTGAATCACATGGAGAGACTAGCCCAATCACCCGCTTTTGGCTGGGTAGAAATGGGTAAATCTCGCAGACTGGACCTTAAACTCTACTGCAGACGTGTGAGGCCGGTCTGACAGATGAGTAAGTGGGGTCCACCTAATGCAGAAGGCACCAGTTTCCCTAACTAAAAGGGTAACATTAACCAAATGCTCTACCCAACTCTATTATTGCCTAAAGGCCTGTGTACACTAGTAAAATATTAGCAACATTTTTACATTTCCAGTTGCAACAAATGTTGCAAAAATGTTGCGTAGTGTGTACAGAGCAAAACGCGTCTTACAACATGTTGTAAAATTGTTGCAAATTAAATGCAATGCAATTCTTTGTTGCATGTTGTAAAAATGTTGCAAACTCTTCAGCCAATCAGAAATAGGATTTGCGTCATGTGATCTACCGGAGTTCATGTGACTTGAACAAGAAGCAGGTATAGCAACTCTCAAGTGAGTGTCTTGCTTCGTAGGGTGATGAAACCTTTTCTAGAAGTTTTTGTATGACGGCTTGTCAGTCAGCCGCAACTCCTTTAGGCTGCGTATCCATAGGCTGTTCCGTGCCCTGCACAACATTCCCTTTTTACCGCCTGGCGCGCCACACGGACAATGAACCTTCGTTGGTGTTATTGATCGTTCCCATAGGTTATGCCGTGTCACATTGCGGGCATATATGCACTGTGGATTGGGAATATAGGCCCATATTGGGATTGAACATGTCCATTCTTTTGCGAGTGAACAACACGGAAGCAATGTCTGAGGCGAAATTAATTCAAGAGGTTCATCAACGGGAACTACTCTGGGACCCCGAAACTGATGATTATCATAACAAGCACGAACCTGTAATTTGTTGCTTAAAAGTCAAGTTTTATATACATGTACATGTCAATTTGATGTTGCAAGTGAAAATACAAGTTACTTGTATTTTCATTTTCAATATTCATAAGAAATTGTCTTCTGAAATAATGACAGCGTACGGATAAACGCGATTGACCGCTGCGAAATGAGGACTACAAAGGCCTACATGACCAAAAAGGAATATCCAATGGAGACGCAGGGCATAGTGCCAGGTCACAAGGCTGTTACGCCATAACGCCACACTACACAAGGGCATACCCTATGGATACGCGGCCTTAACAGGCAGTGGTATGCCCCATCATCCACCCTCATTTTGATCCAGGGCCTGGTCCATATTCTCTTTGGTTATTTCGCCGCCTCTTCCGTCTCTCAACAATGACAGCTAAAATTGCTGCAGAAGCACTCAAAACACATCTTCTCTCCTTGGAATCATCCATTTTCCCTCCAAAATACCTATTTCCCTTTGTTCCCACTAAAAAGTTTGCAACAATTTACCAACATGTTGTAAAAATGTTGCTAATTTGTTGCAATTTTGTTGCTAGTGAACACAGGGCCTTGAAGGGCTTGTTGCAAAATTGTTGTAAAAATGTTGGTAAAATGTTGGTAAAATGTTGGTAAAATGTTGGTAAAATGTTGGTAAAATGTTGCTAATATTTTACTAGTGTACACCTAAGTCAAGTGAAACTCTTAACAAACCTTAGCAGAATGCCACCATTGAAATGTTGATAATAATGATAGCAAGTAAAAACTTTAAACAGATAGACTTGATTTTTTTAGCCAACTGCCACATGCGGTTTTCTTTATTTAGTAAATTTTGAGGTAAGTATTACAGAATGAAATACTTGAATACTAGAATTGCCTGGCTCTTCTGATGATTGCACTGGTGAACACCGAAGTCGATGGGATGTGCAAAGTCATAGCTCGATCCTCTCTCTTGGTCATCTTTGAGATGTGGTCACCAAATATGTTCAAATGCAGCTGCAGATCATTCCTGTCCTGCAAAACATGATGAGGAGATAACATTTTAATTTTGATAGAATAGGTAAGCTAGCCAAGTTTTATATCAAATACAAGGCCAACAACAACTGATAAGGCGCTAGGCCTAGGGCCGAATGATCAAGGAAGTTCATTGATATGATTGAGAATACATTGTGATAAGAGTGATGAATCGGCCCCGTTTGAAGCATTGTGCTATGTACAGTGTGCAAGTGTCAGTGTGTATCCGCTATCGCATTTATTGTTTGTTGACATTTCAAATCGCTGGAGTCGATCCTCAATTACACTGTTTATGTACATTGGCAACCTTACCCGATGATATCAGAACGATGTTTATTATTGTCTTGTTTATTCACATTAGTTCTGCTATGTGACAAGAGTTATTTGTTGAGAAATCCATGATTTAAAGCCGGACTTTGACATCGTTTCTCAGACCAACCAAGCTGCATTTCGCAGATCGTTTTTCAACGATCGTCGACGAACTATTTCAAATTAATCACATCCAATTAAACAATCCAAGCCTTCCCTAATGTCATCAACATGCAATAACACAAGAAGCCAAATATTATCGCCTATGAAATTGTGAATTTAATGAGAACTTACCTCTGAATTGACAGAACGCGATCTATTCCATAGCATGGTCTCCTTACGTCTGAACTGCGCAGACTCGAGACGTGACGTTCGCTGCACGTGTGATTGGACGTGGGATAACTCGCGCGAAATTTAAAATGCTCTTCTTGGGGGTGCTCACTAAATTGCGCCAGTAACACCACCTGGTGAGAAATTCATGAACCACGCCTATTGATAATGAAAGAGAAAGCTTTGCTCTATAAAATTAGATTTGATTCATGATCCCCAACTGAGAAATCAGCTGCTGGAAAAGTTTTTGGAAAATTTCGCTCGGTGCCACCTAGTGGCCAAACCGCTCATCCTGCCGGACCCACATTTGGTCTATTCAGGAGTCCTGAAGGGTCTCAACGCCTCAGAGGGAAAATCTATCGCCTATCCGCCATAGTTTTGAAACGTGCCTGTTTAACGGACAGACAGACAGACAGACAGACAGACAGACAGACAGACAGACAGACAGACAGACGGACACTCATCCTACCATTTACTCATATGAATAGCTCAGCTTTTCAGCTGAGCTAAAAACTAGTGAACTGGTGGGGGGGGGATAAAATAAAATTAATAAATTTGAAAAAGTTCACCCTTATTTACTAACGTTCACCTTGGTAGAGTTTGGACACATGACTTGCAATGCATACTTTACTTCGCTGCACATATGTTGCAGTGTATTGCATTTGTTCATGTAGGGCCAACCGGTATCAGGTATGTAACTGTAATGTATGGTAAATAATGTAGGCCCAGTTCATGCAGCTCCTCGCGGTTTTCTAAATATTTGCTGTGGCAAGTCTACAGATACAAATAAATTATTTGATGATAAATTAATTTCGAGTTTTGCTAATTTGGTGATAGGGGGCGTGTTTTGAGATTTTCCTGCCAGTTGGCTGAAAAGAGTGGAAATATCAATGTCTGTCTAATTTGTCGATTATCAGAATATTTCCGTGGTCAACTACCAGTTTACTTTTCACCATTCACTTGCCCGACTGTCCGGAATATCATATCAAAATTTGAGATTCACAACCCCACGCAGTATTTGATGCTTCGCGGTCAAAAAATTGACAATTGAAATGCTAAAAGGCTTAAAAAATCAATGGTGGTCTTGCCTCAACTATCTAAGGTGTACGATATCATTGTTATTTTGACAAGAAACATGAGAAAACGTCAACTTCTTGTGAAGCGGTCCGCCATGTTTGTTGCGTTTGGGTTTCTTTTGATTACGTCGGTGATGTTTATAAATACAAAGACGCTATTCTTATAACAAAGTTTTGTCTGGATTTCAAAGTCATTCTCCTGCAGTTGTTATATTTATGTGTGACAGATAATTGTGAAGTATTATGATTATTTCATTCTGATGATTGGGAAGAATTTCTTGCAACACTGTTTTGTGTATAAAATGTACTAGGCCTATGGCGTTCATGTGTGTTTTGATCTTCGACTTCGACTCAATGACTGAGCAAATTTAATGAGACAGAAAGCCAAAAACAGTAACACTTCCTATGTTAACAAGCTACGGGAGTCATTCTATACTATGACTTTTCAAATAACAGTTGTCATGGCCAATTGTACCTAGCAAATCAAGAGAAAATACAGATAAAACTCACCCTGGTTTTCTGTCAAAACGTATACCATACGTAGATGAACTGAGCGCATGAATCTGGGTTTCTCTACGTGTCTTTTATCAACAATATTAACCACTTAACTGTGCAGGACAAGATATCTCGTCATGCACATGTGCACTGCTACTGGGTATGACGAGATATCTCGTAATACTGTTGTAATTATTTTCTAGTAGTCATATCAGTTCTATGCAACACCATGATCGTCAATGGGGATTCCCCGAAGTTCGTCGATGTTTAGTCTCAAGTTTTATTGAGGTTTGGCAGCACTGTCGGCGATTTCCCGGAAATGGCAGCGCCACAAAAGGTGAGGCGTGTTCTGGATGTCAATCTTTTGGATCAGTGATGATAATGGCGGGCATCTGCTAGGTGGTCGCCGTGGCAACCCAGTTCAAGCACGGGTAATTCAAAATCAACCTCCTTGGACAGAAAATTGACAGCGTCGTGACAGGTTTCAGTTTACTGCTGTACCAGGGTGGAAGGCTAATGTTGCCGATAAGGATGATCCAGTGCAGTACTTTGAACTGTTTTTTGATGATGACATTTAGCAGTTACTGTAAAACACCCAAAATGGTAAAAAATGAGACTTTATTGCCTAAAACACAAGTTGACATACTATTTCACATGTTTCTGTAGTAAATCTAGCAAAGAAATGGCCAGAAATTACAAGGCATTGTGTTATAAGGTGAATGAAACATACTTACTGAAAAAAAATTGTATTTTTCGCCTAATTTATCCCCCACTGGGGGTTGGTTAACAGAAAAAAAATTCCACAGTTAAGTGGTTAATAAGAATTAGACAAAATAACCCCACAAAACGACATGTTGACATGAGAATCAAAAAATAGGGAAATGCCACTTTCTAACTGCTTGTTATGAAACATTTAGATTGGAACTATGTTTTGAAGTGAACGTACACACTCTGTATACATTCGCAAAATGGCCATCACTTTATCAGCCTCGGCTTCAATGCCTTATGTGTGGCGCGTTCAGTACGGTAGACGGTAATAAAGGCACTGGAAAAAAAGGCACTGGAAAAAAAGGTACGGAAAAAAAGGTACGGAAAAAAAGGCACTAGGTAAAAAAGGCACTGGAAAAAAGGCACTAGGTAAAAAAGGCACTAGGAAAAAAAGGCACTGGGTAAAAAAGGCACTGGAAAAAAGGCACCAGGAAATCACTGGGTAAATGAAATGGCCAGGGCCATTGTGCTCACCTGTCGATATGAAAGGGAGAGTATGAGGAAGAACTTGTCATTGTTAGGGGTTAATCAAGCAATAGTTGTGGGATGGTGTAGTTTGTCTTGAAAAAGTGGAGTTAGTCGTATTGTTTTCCGCGTGCACATGTTACTGACGTTGGAATAAGTGAATCGTTATTTGTGGGAGAAGCTTACCCAGCTAGCAAAACATATGGGAACCACATGGGTTTTACCTGGGCAAGCAGGGTCCCATCTGGCCCACATGTAACCCATGTGGGACCAAGATGGTTTATCTCACATGGGATTTCACCATGTGGGGCCCATATGGGAAAGCCCATATGGGTTTTGAGTTATGGGCCCCATGTGGGTTTGCGATGGTTGATATGGGGATCTATTGAGAATTGTAAGCCCAATGTATCCCATATGAACCCCATATCAATCCCACATCCGAGAATTTCCAATTATATGTTTTAAAAATAAAGGGTTTACATGAGGCCCATTCAAGATTATGATAATGAAATATGTTTTATAAAATTTATGAGTAAAGCTGGCATTTTACAAAATTTGTTTGGCGCCAAAGCAAATCAAAATCGTCCCCATTGGCCTCCGAGTGCATCGTGCGTCTCCAATGGAGCTGAAAGAGCTGATGGGGACGAGTATTGTCGCCTCCTTGCACGCCATTGTCAGCCGCCATATTTGATTTTGTTCTTCACGCCAGTATTCAAAAAGCAGAGAAACTTTCCCATAATTTCATTGATTAGAATAGTTTTTTGTTTGCCAGGTTAGTTGTGACCTTGTCTAAAGCACCAATCTTGATGTTTGTGTGCTTTATATACATTCTTTCAATACAATCCTGCAGATTCTTTGATGTTTTTGTTGTGATATCCCGTTCGTTGTAGGCTCCTAGTGTACTGTAACTGTACATGCTACACTGTTACTGTACATTTAACTGTGTACATTTATGTACGTGAAAATACACTGTGCAGTGTGTCTTGCCTACCTGTTTTGCTGTTTTATCATGATCATGTATTGTAGGCCTGTGTAGTGGTACTCATAGCCTTGTCAGAAAACTATTGTGATGTACATAATACTGTTACACTATACGTCTTGGGTTTCAGGAAGTGTTCGCAAACATGCCTATCAGAAGCAGTCAACAGACAAGGCCATCGCAGAGAAAATGTCAACATGGTTCACGAATGCGCGTGATCGAGGACTAGGAGGAAAACGTGCGGCGAGAGGAGTTGAAGTCGTCAATGAACAACAATTGCCAGGTGGAAATGACCCTGCCCTGCCAGAGCCACAAAACACTGATAGTGACAATTAAGAATATTATATAACCATAGTGATGAACAGTGACTTGCCAAAACATGGAAATGCAGGACAAAATCTCAGGTTTTTGTTTGCCAGGTTAGTTGTGACCTTGTCTACTAAAGCACCAATCTTGATGTTTGTGTGCTTTATACACTTTGTTTCAATACAATCCTGCAGATTCTTTGATGTTTTTGTTGTGATATCCCGTTCGTTGTAGGCTGCTAGTGTACTGTAACTGTACATGCTACACTGTACATTTAACTGTGTACATTTATGTACGTGAAAATACACTGTGCAGTGTGTCTTGCCTACCTGTTTTGCTGTTTTATCATGATCATGTATTGTAGACCTGTGTAGTAGTACTCGTAGCCTTGTCAGAAAACTATTGTGATGTACATAATACTGTTACACTATACGTCTTTGGTTTCAGGAAGTGTTCGCAAACATGCCTATCAGAAGCAGTCAACAGACAAGGCCATCGCAGAGAAAATGTCAACATGGTTCACGAATGCGCGTGATCGAGGACTAGGAGGAAAACGTGCGGCGAGAGGAGTTGAAGTCGTCAATGAACAACAATTGCCAGGTGGAAATGACCCTGCCCTGCCAGAGCCACAAAATACTGATAGTGACAATTAAGAATATTATATAACCATAGTGATGAACAGTGACTTGCCAAAACATGGAAATGCAGGACAAAATCTCAGGTTTATTCAATGACATTGGTGCTTTGACATTGTTGATACTCAGTATCAACTGCAATTCATTATAGAAATCAAATAAATATTTTCATTTTTTTATCATACATTTTGTTTCGTTTTTCCATTCTCAATGAACTCAACTCAGTGTCCCCATGCAATCCCTTTTTGAGACAACGTGTCTGGGGATGACATAGACTATTCAAAGAAGTGTAGAACACATCAGACCAGGTGGGCACTAACTGGGATTTACAGGGGTTTAAGGTGGTGCTTGCCCATGCAACCCCCACGTCATACCCAGTTACCCCACTTTGCCCAGATGGTACCCACATGGGCGTCCACGGTGCAAAACACATATGGGCCCCACATGGTTGAAGTGGGCCCCATGTTTCCCATCTGGGCCCCATATGGTTTGTTTAGATGGGGCCCATATTGGCAACCCAGATTGCCCATTTGGCACCCAAATGGGTCCCATGTAATTTGCTAGCTGGGTTAGAGATGTTTTCTGGCCAATTAAAACGGGTTAACATGTGTCTTATCTATTCGGTGACTATTGAAAATAAACAGCGCATTTACATTTTGTAAAACCTGCTGTCATTGGTCGAAATTTCAAATGAATGGGATGTACCTGTGGAATTGCGTGTGAATACGCTATCATGAAAGGAGTATTTATCCTCGGCTTGCGATTAGAGAGAAATGTTGAAAAATATGATACAAGAACAATTGAAGCAAGGAATGCACAGTATAGAATATGATGTACTGAGTAACTAGGTAGCAGTTTGTATTCATTTTTGAGACAATAACATAGTTACAAGACAGCCCTATAGTCGGATTCATAAGTAAATGTCACTGCCCTTTTGGGCCGCTGCGCAAAAACTACTGGGCCGATTTCTTCAAAGTTTGGTTTTTCTTGAATCTAATTTCGGGACCCAAGAGGATTTTCATATTTCAGTAACCATGGTTACGAAATAATTTTTTGTATGTATTGGTGTACATTGACGTAGGGCCCAGTGTATTGATTTTGACATTTTCTCCTCTGTACTGCTTATTTCTGGATGCATTTTGCTGAAATGTTCAGGTTAATTTTTTTTCGTGTGTATCTTTAAAGCTGCCAAGTTTCATTTAGAACTATCCATCAAAAAAAATCGGGCCCTCCAGATTCCCCCAAAATGGCCAAAGGGCTCCAAAGTTGACAATTTTTTCTTTATAATTTGCAAATCTCTTACCTGGAAATTGTGTTGGGTCCCGAAATTAGATTCAAGAAAAATCAAACTTTGAAGAAATCGGCCTAATAGTTTTTGCACAGCGACCCAAAAGGGCAGTCAGTGACATTTACTTATGAATCCGACTATAGGCTAGCTAGCCTAGGCCTAACTATAAAAGCACTGATGACAGCTGCGCTACACTTTCATCATTATCATCATCTACTTTAGTCAACCAGCTCAGATGACCTTTCTTGGGGCAGTGATCGGTAACGGTGAACTCCTTCCGACCCAACAGGCAAATGTTTACATTCGTGTCTCCGTGTATCATGGATTCATGTGTATACTAACACCGTTGTTGTGTTGACACACTGACTGACTCTGACTGTGTACATTTCTACAGCGACGAAAAACGATCACAAAAATGGTTCTTTTTAAGCACTCGTGACATGTTTACAAAAATTAAAGCAAGTGTTTTTAGTAGAGGTTTACCTAATGAGTAGCGTCTGGGTGATTATAAACTATTAACTTGTGTTTAAAAGCCCACATTGTAACGAAAGGTTCCGGCTTGACGCTAATCTCCAATGACGCCAGCTGCCATTTTGCCATACTCTCGAAACTTTGGGATCGTCAAATGCAATGGAAATCACATAATTTCTGACACACACTGCTACAATTCATCATTTTATTGTTCTTTCACAGTATTATTACGCCACCCCGATTCGCAAGGCAGCTTGTACCAACTGGCTCTGCATTGACTATCCCCATCCCAAGCCGAAGAACAGTGTGACAAGTTTCTCATTTTACCTTCCAATCACAGTCAAAATTTTCTAAAACAACCGGCAATGAGGACAAACTGATAATCTCAAACCAATCACAAGAATGTAATCAACACATACGACCTCATCCGAAGAGCGGATGATTAAGTTTTAGCATTGATTCAAGGTGATTTAATTCCTTCTTCGTCTCGCTTCAAATTCATAAAATGGCTGTCTTCCATACTTGTAGTATGCAGATCTAGTGGCGCAGTACAACACTGCGCATCTGGGATACCCGACGGATTGCCTCGAACCGCGAAATTCAAAACTGCTGGCAATGTGCCAACTGACATTTTTGCACAATACCGCCACCTAGTGATATGAAACGAAATTAATCTATTTAATATCGTAACCTCTATATCAGGCCAACCTCTAAAACTTCATTTCAAACTTCAATCTGCTGGAATAAAGAAAATGGGCTGTTTTAACTTTGACCTACTTATACCTGAATAGTAGGTCACACTGACCTAAATCCGTGTCAACATGTAGAGATGCCCAATAGGTGTCTACATATCAAATTTAGAGAGTCTATGACCAATAGCAAAAAAACGTGCCATGATCAAAGAAATTTTAGAGTTCGACCTCTGTGAACTTGAAATGAAGGTCAAATCAAAGACCTGTCTGATATGTGATGTACCTTTATTAGATACACCCACCATAAAATTTTCATCGCTCTAGCTTTAACCATAAGCTTCAAAATGACAAAAATAGGTTTTCAAAGAGCAACCCCTATATGGCAGACCAGCAGTCAAATTGCGCTGATTTTCATTCTGAAGGAAGGTCTTGCCTAGGGGTACCCACACACCAAGTAGGGGGTCAAGCGGTTAAGAAACGTGCCACGATTTTGTCAAAAGTTAATGACGGACGACGACGACGACGACGGACGCCAGACGCCGCGGTATCGTATTAGCTCACCTGACAGGTGAGCTAAAAAGGCACTGGAAAAAAAGGCACCAGGAAATCTCTAGGTGAAAAATTCATTTGGGGTGCCCCCCCCATGCATTTCTATATGTGTAATGTGCTATGTGTAATGTGCTTCCAAGTCTTTCTCACCAATAAAACTGCAATGAGACTCATCAAGAATGTTTTGCTAGATGTCAATAGCCACTCTTGTGATAAACTATTGTATCTTGTAGAAATAGGTTATTGGTGAGGAAACCCTGAATCTCATTTGATTAAACTACTGGAACAAATCGGATGATCTTTGTATCATTTTTTGCCTATCCAAGCTAGTTTTTCTGGTCGGAGGGTACTGAAAATAGGCTGTTCCGTTTTTTTGGACCACCCAGTATTCCGTTGATGTAGAAAAAAACTACACATAGAAATGCACATAGAAATTTTTTGTTTTTATTTTTATCTATGTAGTAGAGCTTTCTCAGAGATTTCCCATACATTTTTTCTGGTGCCATTTTTCCAGTGCCTTTTTTACCTGGTGCCTTTTTTCCAGTGCCTTTTTTACCTAGTGCCTTTTTTTCCTAGTGCCTTTTTTCCCTAGTGCCTTTTTTACCTAGTGCCTTTTTTTCCAGTGCCTTTTTTTCCGTTCCTTTTTTTCCAGTGCCTTTTTTTTCAGTGCCTTTATTACCTACATTCGTTCAGTACATTACAGAGACAGGTAGGATCAAGGCTGTTTTGCCACTTTTAACCAGACGACAATTTCCAGCTTAAAATCTGCCAATTACTGCCAATTATGGGGCGTTTAGTCTTTCTGCTATGAATAGCTATAATCCTATCGAAACAAGAGCTCAAAATATTGGTATCCTGGCACATTTTCTGGCCCAGCAAATTCAGATGAAAATGCAACTATTTTGCTGGAACTATTTTCGGCCAGCTCCAGTATAAACCATAAGCTCTGCTGGAAGCCAGCGTAGCTAAAAAGGGCCGGACACATTTTCCAAGGGGACATTATTTAGCTCTGCAATGGATTCTGTTAGTTTGCATCAGACTCCAATTCAAATAATTCATTTTCTCCCAGTTTTAGTTTATAATGCATCTAATGGTTTGTGTAGGGACAGAGATAACATGACATGCCATGGAGTAGCACATTGCTGTGTTACACAGAGCGACTTAACATGGTGTTCAGTCATGGTTATAAGTATAGAGTATTTTGGTGACAAAGTCCCAACCAGAATGCAGGGAAAAGTGCACTTAACCCATATGGAGGCAAGCACTTACTATTTCTAAACCCTGAACGGGGCAAGGCATTTCAGGTAATGGCACCCAATTCAGAAAAACAACAATAACAACACAATGAACCAAGTTTGCGGATATTTGGAATTGGGTACTCAATCTATAATTATTATTCTGTGTTCTCCTCTGGCTGTCGGTAAGCCAAGACATCCAGGATCGTTAACCGTTACACGTTTCAACACCTTCCTTCTTAATTAATCCTTTCCATTGTTTTATAATGTCTATCTATTAAGCTGTTTGACCCCTTTTATGAACTTCCTGATTAGCACCTGGTTACTAGGCCCCTGCCCTAGGCCCTGTCTGTAATCTTGTATTGATACCGCTGTGTACTGATTGGTTGTTTCCTTAATTACCGAGTGCTAGTTGGTTCAGAGCCTGATATTTGGGCTGGGCTATTTACCCATTAGGGGTGACAGTAATTTATAGGTATAAAGGTTGATGTTTAGATGTTTTGATAAAGTCCTGGCAGATCCAGAAATCAACTCGTGAAAGGTCTGTCATACACGCTCTGTAGCTAAACAAGATATTCTCTTGAAAAGCGCCAGAGTCTTTTGCCTTGCGATGTTTCGGAGTTGTTTGTAAATGAGAAGTTTGAGTGATGTGAGTAATAAATGATGTGAGTAGATATCCTAGTTGGTTTAGTCTTTGGGTTCGAGTTCAGAGTTGCGACGTTTAACCCATATGGAGGCAAGCACTTATTTCTAAACCCTAAACAGGGCAAGGCATTTGAGGTAGTGGCAACCAATTCAGAAAAACAATAATAACAACACATTAAACCAAGATAGACTCAATAAAGTATACATTTTCTAAAAGCTTATTGTGTTATCTGAATATTACTGATTTGATATTGAGAAAGAAACAGAGTTTAACCACTAATGAAACGGCCAGGGGCCATTGTGCTCACCGTAAGTATTTTTAGTAGACAGTTACAGAAAGTGCTACAGTATGTAGGCCTCTCATAATTTATACTTGCATCTGTGACCAGTTCAGAGCCGGCCCTGGCCAAGTGGTGAATCCGAGACTTGTGGTTCCAAGCTTGTAGAGTCTAGGTGAAAATGATAGTGAAGAAACGTGCCACTCCATGACAATGGTGAATATATTTTTAACTTTGACCTCAGTGACCCTGACAGGTAGGTCAAATAACAAACCAGGGTGATATGTGATGTAGACACATCCACCTGACCATAACAACTTCATCACTCGTTACACTACAGCAATCGGCAAAAAACGATTTCCAAGATGGCCGCCTAATTAAATCTATGGCACCAAATAAATCAAAAAATAAAGAAAATGTAAGATAGAACTCAGAAAAGAAAAAAGGAAAAGATGAAAAATAAAAATATTTTTGGCTGTCCTTGACCGGGGTTTGAACTCACGACCTTTGGATTGCCACAATACGAGGAAAAACCCACAAAACATGCAATTTCGGCCATATTTGAATTCCGATCTGGCTGAAACTTGGCATACAAATAGTGGCTTCTTAGATGCATCATTACACAAAATTAAAACTCTTTACATTGAACAACGACAAAACGTACCAAGAACGGTAAAGTTTTTAACTTTGACCTCTGTGAACTTGAAAGGTGGGTCAAATCAAAAACCCGTAAGATATGTGATGTATCCTTGCTGGGAGTACCTACCATGAAACTTTTATCAAAAACAAATCAGTAATAAGCGAGAAATCACACTTTTTGAGTTTTGAGTTTGGGCCCCCTGGTGGACAAGCAAGGAGGATACCGCGGTGACGTCACGGCTTTTCCAAGATGGCGCTGCATATTGTAAACAAACTCGATCCACGGCCAAGGGAAAATCAAGTCATCAAAAAAGTTAGATTTTTCGCATCAAGTCAGAGTTATTAGTACTTTTCTGCTATGAAATAAGTCTTCAGACAATAAGCTATCATTTGAATAATGAAAAGTGCTGTTTTGATGGGGAAAAATAGGGTTTTTTAAACCAAATAGCCGGCACCGATCTTCCAAAATCAGCGATGGTTTCAAAACAGTCTCCCAGATATGGGGCAATCTCTTCATTATCATAATGGGATTTGGAGGCATGTTTACAGATTTTACAAGTTCGAGACCTGTAATATCTAAAACTCGCATAGATCCCCATAGATCCCCTCTATTTGTCGAGTTAGCGCCCCAGTAAGATCATGCATTTTCGGACACTAGAACGAAATCTTCCTGCGGATATCGCGGTTTCGGTGATGATTTAAGGAGAAATTGACTGTTCTTAGAGTTGTATGGGACAGAAATGAGTTCATACTTCATGAATACATGAATATATTATGATATGGGTGGGCTTCTAAGTCAAAACAATAACAAACTCAACTGCATCTCTACTGTATATTGCGTAGTGTATTGCTTAGTGTATTTCGTAGTGTATTTTAGCGGAGACATTATTTCCGCGCTTTGGCCACGCGAAACGTCTTTTTTATTTGTGGAAGTTAATCTGCTCTGTAAATTTTATTTTACACAGGAAAAATCCATACTAGGTATTGCAATATTTCATGTCTATTGGTGTTTTTGTGTACAGGAGCGCACCAGACAGTGAGACGTGGAGATGTGTTCAGTGCTGGTGCTGTCAGTAGACTGAATCTGATTGGCCATAGCGATCACTAATATGGGTCGGGATCACGTGATGTGACGTCACCGCGGTATCCTCCTTGGTGGCCAAGTCAATAATCAGACCGAACCAAAATTCAGTGTAAAAGGTCAACTGACCTAGGGGGTCATTTGTTCAAAGTTTCAAGTTCATAACTGTTGCGGTTGAGAAACGTGCCATAGTTACACTCAAACGGCAAATTTACGCCATTTGACCTCTGCGACCTTAAAAAGTAGGTCAAATCCGAAAAATCGTGCCACATCTGAGGTAACCTTGCTAGGGGTCCCTGCCATAAAAATTTCATCAAAAACAATTTGCTAATAAGCAGGCTATTGCACTTCTTACTTTTTCTGTTTTGGCCCCCTGGTGGCAAAGTCAAGAATCAGATCAGGCTGAAATTCAGCTCCAGAGGTTATCTGATATAGGGGGTTATATGTACTAAGTTTCAAGCTCATAGCTTTGGTGGTTGAGAAACGTGCCATAGTTACACTCAAACGGCCAATTCACGCCATTTGACCTCTGCGACCTTGAAAAGTAGATCAAATTAAAAACCCGTAAGATATATGATGTATCCTTGCTATGAGTACCTACCACAAAAGTTTTATCGAAAACAAGTCACTAATAAGCGAGATATCACACTTTTTAGATATCCACATTTGGCCCCCTGGTGGCCAAGTAGAGAATCAGATCGGACAGAAATTTAGTGTCACGGGTCATCTGACCTAGGGGGTCATGTGTACAAAGTTTTAAGTTCATACGCCTTGCGGTTAAAAAACGTGCCACTGTTTTTGAACTAGGATACGACGGACGACGTCGACGACGACGACGACGGCGACGACGGACGACGGACACTGCGGTATCGTATAGACTCCCCTACGGTGAGCCAAAAAGGGACTTATTCACCAAGAAGGGCCCAGAGGGGTCAGCCAGGCAAACCAACCCTCACGCCCACAAACGTTCACCAATACACACTGTAGTACTCTGGATTGAAACAAGAGATGATATACTATCAAATAAAGTCATAAACTTAGCTCTTTTCCCTATACTGGATTTTATAATACATGTTTTTGTAGCGTCCTCCATAGCTGGTCTTTGCCCTCCCTCAGAAACCACACAAAAACCCAACAAGCGCTACGCAAAGCGAGCACACTATACGCCTGCCATAAGAGTAAAGGGTGGTTGGTCAGGGTGAAAAGTGTGTGAAGTAGCAGGTAAGCGGGAAATGGAAACAGGTCTTCGTGACCTTGACCTTTGACATTTTGACATCCAAATCAATAGGCTTCTTGGGGCCTATACTAGTGCCCCGCAAACCTGGTTTGGTGACTATACATGATATAGAATTTCAGTAATCGCGCGGACAATGAAAGGTAAGCAGAAAATGGAAACAGGTCTTCGCGACCTTGACCTTTGGACCTCCAAATCAATAGGCTTCTTGGGGCCTATACTGGTGCCCTGCAAACCAGGTTTGGTGACTATACATGATATAGAATGTCAGTAATCACGCGGACAATGAAAGGTAAGCGGAAAATGGAAACAGGTCTTTGTGACCTTGACCTTTGACCTTTGACCTTTTGACAACCAAATCAATAAGCTTCTTGGGGATATACTAGTGCCCTGCAAACCAGGTTTGGTGACTATACATGATGTAGAATTTCAGTAATCGCGTGGACAATGAAAAGTTAACGGACCGATGGACAGACGGATGGACCGCCCGACAGACGGACACCGAGCGCCATACCATAATACGCTCCGGAGCGGGCGTATAATAATAATAATAAAATCCATCGAAAAGACGAAATTGAATACACAATGGCAAGAAAACATGCATATTGGTCATTCTTCACGGCTGCACAGTGATAACAGATGACGTTATGGGGATTCCCCACTGTGGCGGTGATTCACATAACATACGGAATTAGCCGTAGGTGCCTGTTTTCAGCGTTTTAATAGGCTACGGCGTACTTCGTAGGTGCCCCCATATGGATTTTATCACCGTGCATTCGTGGAGAATGACCAATAGGCATGTTTCTCGCCTTTGTGTGTTTGCTCTCATCTTTTCGATGTATTTTTTTTGGTTTTTTTGTATGGTTTCTGAGAGAGGGACCAGTCCAGCTATGGAGGATGCTATGGAAACATGAATTCAGGGTTAGTTCAAAATATTGGTATCCTGGCACATTTCCTGGCCCAGCAGCAGTAAATTCTGATGAAAATGCAACTATTTTGCTAGAACTACTTTCGGCCCAGCCAGCGTAGCTAAAAAGTCAAAAGTGGGGCAGGGGTGTTATAAGCTCAACCATGCTAAAAAGTAAAGTTTACCGACCTTACAAGTACTATCTCCCCCATGTCATCGATCTGATGGTCACTCACGTCAACCTCACTAATCCGACGTAACATCTTTACCTTGAGTTCTTCGACTGCAAGAACAAATCAAACTTTATTATTTAGTCAGTAATTGAGGCGTAGCAGCAGGACAGTGCCCCTGAGGAGACCTACAACAGTGGGAGTCATGGGGTAGCACTTAACAGTCCGGGAGCTGAGCAACTTTTATTCAACATGCAGGGTACAAATGATTTTAATGTGTTGTGGGATAGATATGGCAAGCCAAAGCAGTATTAGTTCAACACGCAAAAATATCTTGCAACGCTGTCAAATTTATCTCAACATTGAAAAATATACTTCAACAATTTATAAGGGATCACGTCCAAAGTCCGCACGCGATATTCGCCGGCGAAATTCACCCTACAGTATTTCGCCTTCGAAAATCGACCGGCGAATGTGAGGCGATAATATGAAATCGCCGGAATATCAGATGCGAAATTCGCCCACAATCGCGCCAATTCTTCGATTTCGCCCCAAAAATCGCTCCAGGCGATAATGGAGCGATTTTACGAAATTGGTGGCTCTTGCATGCTTGTCCGATATTCGGAACGATTTTGCAACGACTTTCGTCTTGTTTTATTGGCGGAAAATTGCAGTCATGTAAGCAAATCGGGTCATACTAAACAGCGTCCACCAGGTTTAAACACATACATACATTAAAGCCAGCCATCAAAGTAGAATATAATGGTCATAAACGAAATAAGCATGAAATTTTCAGGAAATGTATTTTTTATGGTGTACGTACTACGTTTGGCCACAAAATTTTATTTTGATGACTTTATACCCGACTTTAAACCTGGTGAACGCTGGTGGGCGCTGGTGGACGCTGTTTAGGATAACCGGAAACTACAACGATCTTGATTGGTTGGCTGAGACTCGGAAACATAAGCCTAACTATGATTAGCTGTATGTTTCGGTACATTCCGCCACAATCCTTCGGAATACATACCATAATACTAAGAACCTCAAACCTCTGTGCCAAATTTGTGTAGCTCCTCGTGGATAGATGTGATGTATATGATTACTGCAGGCAGGTTGACCGGGAATTCCAGTTTGTGTTTTTGTTCAGTCTGCTATCAGCTGATGTCGGAATACGCACACTACAACACATGTAGGCCTTTAATATTCGCTTCGTTCCGACGGTTGGTGAGAGCGAATTAGGCGCGATTATTATTTTCGCCTGCGATTTTTATTCGGTCTGAATTTTCGCCTGATCATAATAGAATCGCCGAAGCAGTGAGCAATTTGGAGGCGAATGAGTGTGGCGATATTCGACCAGGCGAATTTTCGCCCCGATTCGCGCAGCGAATATTCGCGTGCGGACTTTGGACGTGATCCCTAAGTCAAGTCATCATTTTCAAAATCTGGGCAACAATTTCAAAAGTATTGTTCAACAATTAAAAAAAATTTGTGCAACATTTTTAAAAATTACATCTCAACAATTTCAAAATTATGGTTCAACAATTTCAACAAGAGGCCCAAGGGCCTGGCGCTCAGCTGGATGACCTAATAACATAGGACTGAGGGTATAAAGTAGTAAATATCGGCTTTATACTACTGTTTGAAGGTCAAGAGAACACGCTATACCACTAAAATTTCCAATGCAGAGCTGCCAGCTGGATGAAATATGATTGAACTAATCAGCCATGGTATGTAAATATTACAGGAGGCAACAGAAGATATCCCTAGTTCAGTATGTTGTATCGGTAGCTTTACAGAAAAGAAGTGTCAGAGGATGAGACTTCTCCATGGACAACTGTGGTATGTCCAGGCTGGGTTGTACAGCACAAGGATACAAAATGCTGTCTGTAATTGAGAGCTATCCTGATTTAACAGAGGTAAAAAAAAATAAAATTACCAGTTTGGGACTAACACCACTGTCTTTTTTTTAATAAGGTAGAAATTACAGGAGTCAACAAAATTAATTTTATTGAGAGAAATTGACCTGTCCTGCAGGTGATTGGAATTTACAATGCAAAGGGTCGTTTTTCATGACATTGTGCTCAACTGCATATCCCTAGTGAGTCGATCTGGAACCAATCTATCCTTGGCGCAGACAGGTTCAAATTGGCTATATCTTGAATAGATTGAATTGCAATGAAAATCTAATGCAATAAAGGAGCAATATCGAAGAGACAAATTAATCAAACCAATTGTCCACAGACTCGGACCCTGCAATGGCGTGATGTATGCGTGCATATAAAAGTATAACAATTGGTCCCATAGAGATGATGAGGCAATGTCAATATGCCTTGTTCCTTAGTCAGCAATATGCCCCTTTTTATACGGAGAAGAAGGAGAACCCAGATAGGCCTTCACATGTCGGCTTCCAAATGGCTCGAACCAATTGTACTATCACTACTATAAATTTAAAATGCGTGCTCCTCCTACATGTAGGAATGTCTCGGCCAAAAAGGCACTTAGTCGACAGGCAAGCTAGAAGTTCAGCACCGTGAGCAGCTCCTTGGTAAGGCCATGTCAGGTTCCGCGCGCCTCTTCAGACACATCTCAAGTATTGAAAGCTCTGGTGAGTTGAGCACATAAACAGCACAAGAGACCACCAATTTGACCCCAGCTCCTAACTGCGGGAAAACCCAAGTCCAGCAACCAAAAGTACCAAAAATACATTTTTGTTTACATTTGAACTGCACACATGCGTTTGTTTACAATTTCATTTCCCGCGAAATCTCGAAAATCAGGTGACCTGCAATCGTGGATTGAAAATAACAGGTATACCGGCTGTTCCAATCATCCCCCTACAGCCAGCTATTCAAAAGGTAATGTTATTCACCCCACAGGGAGTGCAGGTAATTGATTAAGCCCCTGCATACAGTGTTTCTGCCAGAAATAAATTCAAGGGGGGGCAAAACCATAATTTTGCAGAAAATCCTGGTCAAAACAACAAATTTTGCCTGTTTTTGGACAATTTAGGGGGGGCAACTGCCCCCCTTGCCCCCCCTCTGGGGGAAACCCTGGCATAACTTAACAGCAATGGCTTGGCTTCTGTGAGTGGTAAGGAGAATTGACAGTTTTTTTATGGGAGTAACATTATAGTGTTGCTTAAAACGTCTACTTTTTACTCATGTAAGAATCGTAGTACTAATAATAACTTCAACTTATTTTCCGGTTAGGTATGATAACACAACAAGCATCTTCATGATCATGATCTTTCTCAAACTAACTGAATGACCTAATCGCCTTGGACGCACAACCTAACCACATATCAATCTGCCCCGACGATCGACACATCCATTCGATTCGATAACACTCGATAAAGTTTGATAAATAAACTAGAACTGAGATTTCACAGGAGCACCTGTGACTTCATGACTCCAGGGTTGTTTTGAGGGCGATATCGTAAGACTTGGTCTTGAGTATGGGGACCTGAAGGTCCGTGTGAGGCACCTGGGGAGAGAAGACTAGTTAGTTGAACGATGGGATCTGACACGGACACTACTATTGATCTCATTATATGAATACCATTTAATTGAAAACAAGTGAAAACAGATCATATCATATTTCTTGGAATAAATTAAAATAGGAGTGCGGGAACAAGGTTTTTTAGCAGGAGGAAAGCGAGAACATATTGCAACGTCGTATTCCGATTTGACTGGTTAATGGTGAAATCTGCTTTTAATTTTGCAAATTAACATGGCAAGAGGCATTGCCAGGAAAACGTGACGTCATTTTGGCCATTCTTCTTACCGCACGCCCTCCCTCTCCGTAAAACTTCCTGACATGGTGTGAAGTGGGAGGGCGCACAATGGGAACCACACTGCCTCGATGTTAATAGTTTCTATTTATAGAATTCAGCGGCAGAGATTTTAAGCACGGAAAAAGTAGATTAACTCGGCTAAATTCACTGGATTTTACCCAGGAATGTTTTTAAGGCGGGAGAAACATCTGATTTAAGTACTGCGCTTATTAGATTTCATGTTCATTCCGAAGATTGGCCTAAAACGTGGACGAAAAGAGTGCATTATCGAGTGTTGGAGAGGTCACGTGATTGGACGAGAAACCTGAACAAAGTTTTCGTGCTTTTAGATGTCAACATCAATGGCTATAAAATACTCCTGCGGAATAGTAGAACTAATAATAGAACTAATTTCCAAAGTTTCCAATAGTTTGAACACAAATCAGAACATCACCTGGACTCAGATCTGCATAAATTACGATAAATAATGAGGTCGTTGCTTCAACCTCATGCATGAAATGACTGTCGAATGTACGCAAAGCTTTTTCATAGTTTGATGCCTTATCACCCACACGATTTCCGTTCGCATCGACAGTTACAGCGGAGCCTGGGTCTACAAAGTCTCGAATAGATCTTGCACTTGCTCCCCAGCACAATGCAGTAGCATGGAGCACTGCACTGGGTGTCTGCTGTGATGCCTTTTGCATCAATAAAATACTGGAATGTTCGCTTCCATTTCTTCCCTTTTGGCCTGAGTGTGTTGGAATCACCGTTCATTTGAAAGGGTCTGACGGCGGATATTTCTGAATTATCTGCCATTTTACCAGCTTACTTCCACCATCTGTCACCACTGATCTATTTTATGGGTTTGCACTCCGGACTACTCCTAGGAGTTGCGTATAAAATACTGTTTTTGATTGACAACAACTCTGATAAGTGAAGCCATCTTAGACTATTTATCATACTTCGTCCAGGTAGCAGCACTGCTGTAGCGCCAATTATGAATTCACTACAATAATTACTGCTCTCACTTCGGCTTACTAGGTGGGACATCATTTCCCCCAGGAAACGCCATCAGACTGTGCGATTAGTATAGCATCAATTACGAATTCCCTGTTTTTTATATGTCCGTCGCAAGAGGGACGTATTAAGGTATGGCCCTGTCGTGCGTTGTGTGTTCGGGCTATGATTTAAGAACCGCTAGAGATTTCACTCTCATTTTTGTGGTAGTAAGAACAGGAGACTGGTAAGGTTCGATATCCGGTGTGACCTGACTTACACTTTGGGGACTAGGGGGCATTATATGAAAACACTAAAAGTGCGATAACTCCTGCTAATGTTGGTTGCAGCTTGCTGAAATTTTTATGGCAGATACAGCCAGGTCCACAAGTATGGACCTGGCTGTATGGACCTCGCATCGTACCGTATTCTAATCGGTTCCTGGTCGGTCCGTAACGCTATTATTTAGAGGACGACAAACCGACGGCCCGACCAATCACAGACCGAAGTGCGGTCCATGTCCTAATAATCGTCGGTCGTAGTTCAGATTTTATCGGTTCATGTATTGATTTTGTTTTTGTTTTTATTGTATTTTTTCGGGCTGTTCCACATCTCTACCATCCTTGGAAAATCAAGGAGTGGCAGTAATACCCTCTGATTTTCTCATGATACATTACTGGTATCTTTTTACTCTATGGTCCCTTTCCAGGTGGTAGTACTTTTAGGGAAAAGTGAAACACTTTCTCTCAGACTGAAACTTTCTCTCAGACTGAAGCTTCCTTAATTTACTATAAGGCCGACAGGAGCTGCTCCATATTTTCTGGTCCCACAGGAGCTGTTCCACATCACTTACTACCTCATTGCCGTAAACATGGTAGAGTCCATCAATCTATCTTCAGTGGTGAAATTACCTGAAGTACCCTGAAGGATGTCTGGAATCTGGCCTGCAGCTGATCCACCTTCCATATTTGATATACATTCGGCACATTGACATTGCCAATTGCCGATTGCTGGGTATTGAACTATCCCAAATATAAAATGTAAACAAGATCACATGATCAACGACGACGCAGCAGAAAGAGTAAACAACACTAACACGTGCTGCGCAAATCTATTTTTTCGGAAATTACCGAAGAAACCCGAAAATAACAAATAAGCAATCGGATTTTCTGATACCACCATGCATCCCAGATCCTCCAATCACAAACAAGGTAACAGACAGCTATTGAAAGAAATTATGCATGAAGGCTGTGCCAATGTCAGAAGGAAGAATGCAAAATTTTGACAAATGACATCTTTTAATTCATAATTAAGTTACATTTTGCACGGAGTGCGGATTCTTTGCTTTCGGAGAGAATATATATAACGGGAGAAAAATAATTTTGGCACTCGGCAAAAAGTAACATACGATACAAAGGCTTACAGGCGGCGATCAATCTCCGGGTGCTGACTACTTTTGACGGCCCTGCCTAGGTGACAGTAACTAATCGGCTATCTTTCGACCTAATGTGATTTCTGGTTTAGCCACCTGGGGGCGCTATGCAAAAACACCAAAAGTGTGATAACTTGCTGAATATTGGTCGCAGCTTGCTGACATTTTTATTGTAGGTACTTCTTATGAGGGGCAGTAATGTGCCATACTTGTTTTGACCTTGACCTTTTTGACTCACTGTAGGGGAGTCTTTATAACACCACCGTCGTCGTTGTTAAAAAAAACAGTGGCACGTTTCTAAACCGCTAGAGCTATGAACTTGAAACTTCGTTCACATAACTCCCCAGGTCAGGTGACCTCCGACAATGAATTTCCGATCTGATTCTTGACTTGGCCACCAGGAGGCCAAAAGTAAAAAATGTACAAAGTGCAATATCTGGCTTATTAATGACTTGTTTTCGATGATATTTTTATGGTAGGTACTCCAAGCAATAATACATCACTTGTCTGTCATACTGACTTTGGTTTGACCTGTATACTATAATTATGCCCCCGCTAAAGTGGGGGCATTATGTTCTTAGGTGGTTTCCGGCCGTCGCGTCGTCCGCCGCGTCCGCCGCACTGAATTCCAGACTATAACTCAAGAACCCCTTGCTCGGCTGACTTGACATTTTTAGGGGGTGTAGGCCTAGTGTGTCAAAGGGTCCCTATTGTTTTTTGGCGCGTTCCAAAATCCAATATGGCTGCCAGCCGCCATCTTAGATTTTCGCATGCCGCTCGTTTACTAGAGAACCGGAGGTCCAACAGTCTTCAAACTTTTGTGGTGTGATTG
The DNA here is from genome assembly GCF_910592395.1 of Lineus longissimus. Classification (NCBI taxonomy): domain Eukaryota; kingdom Metazoa; phylum Nemertea; class Pilidiophora; order Heteronemertea; family Lineidae; genus Lineus; species Lineus longissimus. The sequence continues at coordinate 12,684,152 of NC_088308.1, read as the reverse complement.
TCTATGGTAGGGGAGGTTCCCTACCGATTTTGGGCCGACCCGAAATCAAAGATGGCCGCCAGCCACCATCTTAGATTTTCGCATTCCGCTCGTTAACTAGAGAACCGGAGGTCCAACAGTCTTCAAACTTTTGTGGTGTGATTGTCTATGGTAGGGGAGGTTCCCTACCGATTTTGGGCCCGACCCGAAATCAAAGATGGCCGCCAGCCACCATCTTAGATTTTGGCATTCCGCTCGTTAACTGGAGAACCAGAGGTCCAACAGTCTTTAAACTTTTGTGGTGTAATGGTCTATGGTAGGGGAGGTTCCCTATCGATTTTGGGCCAGACCCAAAAATCAAAATCTAAGATGGTGGCTGGTGGCCATCTTTGATTTCGGGTCTGGCCCAAAATCGATAGGGAACCTCCCCTACCATAGACCATTACACCACAAAAGTTTAAAGACTGTTGGACCTCTGGTTCTCCAGTTAACGAGCGGAATGCCAAAATCTAAGATGGTGGCTGGCGGCCATCTTTGATTTCGGGTCGGGCCCAAAATTGATAGGGAACCTCCCCTACCATAGACTATTATGCCACAAAAGTTTGAAGACTGTTGGACCTCCGGTTCTCCAGTTAACGGGCGGAATGCGAAAATCTAAGATGGTGGCTGGCGGCCATCTTTGATTTCGGGTCGGGCCCAAAATCGATAGGGAACCTCCCTAACCATAGACCATTACGCCACAAAAGTTTGAAGACTGTTGGACCTCTGGTTCTTTAGTAAACAAGCGGAATGCGAAAATCGAAGATGGTGGCTGGCGGCCATCTTTGATTTCTGGTCGGGCCCAAAATTGATAGGGAACCTCCCCTACCATAGACCATTACGCCACAAAAGTTTGAAGACTGTTAGACCTCCGGTTCTCCAGTTAACGAGCGGAATGCGAAAATCTAAGATGGTGGCTGGCGGCCATCTTTGATTTCGGGTCGGGCCCAAAATCGGTAGGGAACCTCCCCTACCATAGACAATCACACCACAAAAGTTTGAAGACTGTTGGACCTCCGGTTCTCTAGTAAACGAGCGGCATGCGAAAATCTAAGATGGCGGCTGGCAGCCATATTGGATTTTGGAACGCGCCAAAAAACAATAGGGACCCTTTGACACACTAGGCCTACACCCCCTAAAAATGTCAAGTCAGCCGAGCAAGGGGTTCTTGAGTTATAGTCTGGAATTCAGTGCGGCGGAGGCGGCGGACGACGCGACGGCCGGAAACCACCTAAGAACATAATGCCCCCACTTTAGCGGGGGCATAATTATAGTATACAGGTCAAACCAAAGTCAGTATGACAGACAAGTGATGTATTATTGCTTGGAGTACCTACCATAAAAATATCATCGAAAACAAGTCATTAATAAGCCAGATATTGCACTTTGTACATTTTTTACTTTTGGCCTCCTGGTGGCCAAGTCAAGAATCAGATCGGAAATTCATTGTCGGAGGTCACCTGACCTGGGGAGTTATGTGAACGAAGTTTCAAGTTCATAGCTCTAGCGGTTTAGAAACGTGCCACTGTTTTTTTTAACAACGACGACGGTGGTGTTATAAAGACTCCCCTACAGTGAGTCAAAAAGGTCAAGGTCAAAACAAGTATGGCACATTACTGCCCCTCATAAGAAGTACCTACAATAAAAATGTCAGCAAGCTGCGACCAATATTCAGCAAGTTATCACACTTTTGGTGTTTTTGCATAGCGCCCCCAGGTGGCTAAACCAGAAATCACATTAGTTACTGTCACCTAGGCAGGGCCGTCAAAAGTAGTCAGCACCCGGAGATTGATCGCCGCCTGTAAGCCTTTGTATCGTATGTTACTTTTTGCCGAGTGCCAAAATTATTTTTCTCCCGTTATATATATTCTCTCCGAAAGCAAAGAATCCGCACTCCGTGCAAAATGTAACTTAATTATGAATTAAAAGATGTCATTTGTCAAAATTTTGCATTCTTCCTTCTGACATTGGCACAGCCTTCATGCATAATTTCTTTCAATAGCTGTCTGTTACCTTGTTTGTGATTGGAGGATCTGGGATGCATGGTGGTATCAGAAAATCTGATTGCTTATTTGTTATTTTCAGGTTTCTTCGGTAATTTCCGGAAAATAGATTTGCGCAGCACGTGTTAGTGTTGTTTACTTTCTGCTGCGTCGTCGTTGATCATGTGATCTTGTTTACATTTTATATTTGGGATAGTTCAATACCCAGCAATCGGCAATTGGCAATGTCAATGTGCCGAATGTATATCAAATATGGAAGGTGGATCAGCTGCAGGCCAGATTCCAGACATCCTTCAGGGTACTTCAGGTAATTTCACCACTGAAGATAGATTGATGGACTCTACCATGTTTACGGCAATGAGGTAGTAAGTGATGTGGAACAGCTCCTGTGGGACCAGAAAATATGGAGCAGCTCCTGTCGGCCTTATAGTAAATTAAGGAAGCTTCAGTCTGAGAGAAAGTTTCAGTCTGAGAGAAAGTGTTTCACTTTTCCCTAAAAGTACTACCACCTGGAAAGGGACCATAGAGTAAAAAGATACCAGTAATGTATCATGAGAAAATCAGAGGGTATTACTGCCACTCCTTGATTTTCCAAGGATGGTAGAGATGTGGAACAGCCCGAAAAAATACAATAAAAACAAAAACAAAATCAATACATGAACCGATAAAATCTGAACTACGACCGACGATTATTAGGACATGGACCGCACTTCGGTCTGTGATTGGTCGGGCCGTCGGTTTGTCGTCCTCTAAATAATAGCGTTACGGACCGACCAGGAACCGATTAGAATACGGTACGATGCGAGGTCCATACAGCCAGGTCCATACTTGTGGACCTGGCTGTATCTGCCATAAAAATTTCAGCAAGCTGCAACCAACATTAGCAGGAGTTATCGCACTTTTAGTGTTTTCATATAATGCCCCCTAGTCCCCAAAGTGTAAGTCAGGTCACACCGGATATCGAACCTTACCAGTCTCCTGTTCTTACTACCACAAAAATGAGAGTGAAATCTCTAGCGGTTCTTAAATCATAGCCCGAACACACAACGCACGACAGGGCCATACCTTAATACGTCCCTCTTGCGACGGACATATAAAAAACAGGGAATTCGTAATTGATGCTATACTAATCGCACAGTCTGATGGCGTTTCCTGGGGGAAATGATGTCCCACCTAGTAAGCCGAAGTGAGAGCAGTAATTATTGTAGTGAATTCATAATTGGCGCTACAGCAGTGCTGCTACCTGGACGAAGTATGATAAATAGTCTAAGATGGCTTCACTTATCAGAGTTGTTGTCAATCAAAAACAGTATTTTATATGCAACTCCTAGGAGTAGTCCGGAGTGCAAACCCATAAAATAGATCAGTGGTGACAGATGGTGGAAGTAAGCTGGTAAAATGGCAGATAATTCAGAAATATCCGCCGTCAGACCCTTTCAAATGAACGGTGATTCCAACACACTCAGGCCAAAAGGGAAGAAATGGAAGCGAACATTCCAGTATTTTATTGATGCAAAAGGCATCACAGCAGACACCCAGTGCAGTGCTCCATGCTACTGCATTGTGCTGGGGAGCAAGTGCAAGATCTATTCGAGACTTTGTAGACCCAGGCTCCGCTGTAACTGTCGATGCGAACGGAAATCGTGTGGGTGATAAGGCATCAAACTATGAAAAAGCTTTGCGTACATTCGACAGTCATTTCATGCATGAGCTTGAAGCACCCTTTTATAGGCATGTATTTTGTGCTATTGCTAAGAATTCGGATGAACTGTAAACAAGTACGTGTAGGCTGTGTAGGCAAGCACGGTTGTGCAATTTTGAAAATGTGGATGCCGACAATCGGGACCATCTTATTGATAAAGTCCAGCAAACTTAGAAGGAAAATGATGGAGAAGGAGGGGTTGACATTGAAAATACCCCAAGCCAATGCCAGAGCCCTTGAGCCAGTTGGCTTTCAAATGAATTCTATTGACCCAAACAGTGATAAATCAGAAATGTCTGATGCTGCTGTAAATCCTGTGTCACAATCATCCAATGAAAAGGCCAGGGGCCATTGTGCACACCGTACAGATATTTGGTGGTTAGGAATTCATGCTGGTTAAGAAATATGCCACATGTATAGTATATAGGTCAAATCAAAATCAGTATGACATGTGATGTATCCTTGCTTTGTTGTTGTTTTTGTTAATGATGTGTAGACATCAGAGAAGTGGAGGCTCTGGATAACTCATTGGCCCTTCTCCCTCCAACAAGTTCATCGGCGCCACCAGTCCCCTCTGTGTCATGGCTCCTATTTTCCGTTATGTGGCTAAATGTCTATGGGTCCCTCGCAGGTGACACTTGGCACCCTCTCCTCTCTCTGTTCCCCTCTCCAGCATCCTGTCGAGAGACCATGTAGACCTTGGTCTAGCTCCGCCGTGTGTAGTGGGTGCTGCAAGCAGTTGCTGATTTCCCTTGGCATTGGGTCCAGGTCCCTGAAGATATGGGCCGTGCCTGCTAGTTTGTCCGCCTTTTCGTTGAAGGTGATGACTGGATGACCAGGAACATAGATTATCTCACATATGGTGCAATGTCACGCAGCAAGGGTGTAAGTTCTTGTATAAATACGGAAGACTTGGATAACATTATGATGGGTTTTATTGGTACTCAGCCATGTTGTAACATCCGGTCGTGACACCTGGTGTTAAGGATTAGACCTAAACGTCTTGTCTCATTACATCCTTCCCTTTTCGAAAGAAGATACACTAAGTATGAACTGTTAAAACTTCAAAACATTTTAAACTGAAACTATGGTCCGAATGTCTGAACACTTAAACTTTAAACTAGACTTACAATGTCTGACTCTGAATCATTTAAATGATAACGATTGCTCTGAATCACACTACCTAAATAAAGATACTAGTATTGTCCATATCAATGAATACTATCAAAAGTCTGTAACCAAAAGAAAGTGATTTCTACCACTACAAATATATAGGCACACTATTATGCAGTTAAGCAAAAAGTCAAAAGTAAGTGGTTGCTAAATATATATCGGTACCACTACTGCAAAGTTATATGCGCAGTCTATAGGTGAAAATCAAAACATTCATGTTTTACACAATGACTTTGAGACTTGAAATCAAAGCACATTAACGAACACAGTCATTGAAACGCGTGGGTGGTACAATTGATCCTCCTGACCTAGTTACAACCTGTTTAGCAGTCTGTGGTATTGCGGGTTGCGGCGGTGCAACATTTGCTGCAACAGTGGTTTTGCCCGGTGGCAGAGTCTTCATATTTGGCGCATTCAAGTCCGGTTCATGCGGTACACTCGCGGTCACTGTCTCATTCTCCTCTCCTTGTTGGAATGTCACTTTCTTAGCATTAGGAGTCTTAAGCAGATGTTGGCGATTTCTGCGATATTCTAGTCCAGTGTCCGATGCTTTCACTATGAATGAACGCGGCTGTTCTGATTCTTTCACAACGACAGCGGTTCTGTCATACCCTTTCTTAGTTTGCATTCTTACATTGTCACCGGGTTAAAGCGGGTCTTATGGCTTTGCTTTTGCATCCACAAATGTTTTCTGCGTTTTTCTAAGGTCAGTCAAGCGGTTATGAACTTTAGCTGGATCAATTACTGACGGTTTCAACAAGGTTTCTGCAGTAGGTAAACCTGTTCTAGTACGTCGCGATAGATTTCTCTGAGCTTGTGATCCCAATACAGAATCTCTTGGAGTGTTCCTCCAGTTCAGAAGATTGAAATAAAAGTCTGTCGCATCCTTGTAGGATTTTTCTAACAGTCTTTTAGCAGCTTTTACTGCATTTTCAGCAAGACCATTGCTGGAATGGAAATAAGGACTGCTGGTTGTATGCTTGAATCCCCAAGTTTCTGCGAACTTGGCAAACTCATGAGATCGGTACTGTGGTCCCTCATCCGAGATTACAAGATCTGGTATACCGAAACGGGAAAAATGTACCTTGAGTTTCTGGATAAGATTCTTGGTACACGTGTCCTTCATACTATTTATTTCAAACCATCCCGAGTATGAATCAACGCTGATCAGATACTGGGTTTCATGCCATTCGAATAAATCAGTCCCAATAATTTCCCATGGCCTGGTAGGTACTGGATACGGCATTAATGGTTCCCTGCTTTGATGGTATTTCATGCTTAGAAATACACTGCAAGACTTAACAAGATTGTCAATGTCATTCCTTAAGGTAGACCAGAAAAGCACATCTCTGGCTCTATTCTTAGTGAGCTCAGCCCCAGGGTGTCCTCGGTGAGCCTGTTTCGCGTATTCTGCCTGCAATAACTTAGGCACAACAAGTTTTTGTCCTTTCATGATTAGACCGTCATCAGTCACAATCAGTTCATCGCGAAAATTGAAATAATCAACAATGTCCTTGTCAACTTGTCTCTTAGACTCAGGCCAGCCTTGCTGGATGATCTGTTTCAGTTTTTTCAAGTGTTTGTCTTCACGTGTAGCGTTCACAAGTTCTTTATGTCTAGATTCTGACATAGGCAATACACTCAGAACTTCAAGATCCTGGTCTAGGTACTCCTCAGGGGTTTCATCTAGCAGGTATGCTCTAGATAACGTGTCAGCGACAAATAGTTCTTTGCCTTTCTTATACACTAACTTGAAAGTGTAGCGCTGTAATCTCAAAAGAAGACGCTACAGCCTAGCCGGGGCTGAGGCTAACGGTTTTTTAACAATTGAGACTAGTGGCTGGTGATCTGTTTCAATCACAATTTCTTTTCCATACACAAAGTCATGAAATTTTGCACATGCGAAAGTTACTGCTAAGAGTTCTTTCTCTATTTGCGCGTAGCGTTTCTCGGACTCTGATAATGCACGGGAGGCAAATGCTACCGGTCGGCCCTGTTGCAAACAGGCGGCTCCTAAGCCACTTTTGGAAGCGTCACAAGTCAATGTCACCTCCTTCTTAACATCATAAAAAGTTAAGACTGTTGCCTCACCGATGGCATCTTTCACTATGTCAAAAGCCTTTTGCTGGTTAGCATCCCACAACCATTCTCTGTCTTTTCTCAAAAGGTCGTTGAGCGGAGCAGATTTGTCGCTATGGTTGGGCACAAATTTACACAAATACTTGACCATGCCCAGGAATCTGAGTAGGCCAGTTGTGTCCTCTGGCGGTGGCATTTTCAAAATAGCTTTAATTTTATCCTGGTCCGGTTTGAGTCCTTCACTAGACATGATATGTCCATTGTATGGTGCATCTTGAATTTTGTATTTCAGTTTGTGTATTGCAGCTTTAGCGTTTATTTCCACCAAACGTTTACAGACTTTGACCAGATTGCGGTCATGATCGTCAGAATCATCACCTGCGATGATCATATCATCATGTATGGAATGCACAGGATAACCTGCGAGAAGGTTATCAATCGCCTGTTGGTACACTTCTGGGGCAGAGATAATGCCCATGGGAAGTCTCAAATATCGGTAACGCCCAAAAGGGGTTCCAAATGTCGTCAGACGGGACGATTCCTCATCAATTGGTATCTGATAGAAAGCGGAACTGAGATCAATGACTGTAAAGTATTTCGCGTGTGGCATGTCTGCTGCTACTTGTTCGATCGTCCTCATGGGGTAATGAGGTCGCTTTATGGCCTTATTAAGGTCGCCAGGGTCGATGCAGACCCTTAAGTCTCCTGTGGCCTTCTTCGTTGTGACCACTAAAGCGGACACCCAGTCGGTGGCCTCAGAGACTGGCGTTATGATGCCCTTCTCCACCATTTCCTCGAGTTTCTGCTTAAGTTTGTCCTTTAAAGCTAACGGCACATTTCTAACTGGTCTAACTACAGGCGGCACACTTGGATCCAACTGGATTTTGTATTTCACGGGTAGTTTACCCAGCCCTCCATCAAAGATTTCTGGAAAATCTTTCAATACGCCTGGTAGTTCAGGTTTTTTGCACGTTTTTGAATCAATCTGAAACACTTCTCGGCTAAGTGCAAGTAGGCCTAGTTTTAGGCTGTCTTGAATTCCCAATAGGGTACTGACATCCTTGTCAACGATGTGAAATTCCACTGAATGGAATGTGCTACGATGCACACAATGTAGTTTAGCGACGCCCACTGTTTTAGTGGCATTTCCACCAAAGCCTACTAGTGTACATCTTTTGACCACATCTAATTTGCCTTTGAGGCAGCGCAATTTGACTAAACTCATGACGTTACACTTAGCACCTGTATCGATTTTGACTTTTGTTTTCACGTTATTGAGTAACAACACTGTATGGATATCCTCCTTCTGAGAATTATGCGACTTTTCTACGGTTTCAATATAGAATGTATCACTGCTTTCCTCAGAATCATGCGAAAATTGCACTTCTTTCACAAATTTGCCACTTTTACGCGGATAGGCCCCGGTTTTACTACTACTAGCACTTTGCGATGCGCGGCACACTGATTGAAAATGATTCCACTTAGAACATTTCTTACACTGCTTGCCATAAGCGGGGCAATCGGAACGATTTTTCCCTGTGTGCTGCTGATATCCACAATTTCCACATTTCGAATCTGTTCTCTCCGTTCGAAATCCTGGTTTCGTCGATCTTTCCCGGTTATACGTCTTGTGTTGCGTTTTCCGTTTCACGATGTTGACTTCTTTATCGTTGCTCATCTCCTTTGCGTCTCGTTCAGAAACTTCATGGATCTGACACAGCCGGACAGCTTTCTCGAGAGTGAGGTCCGTTTCCCGTAGTAGGATCTTGCGTACATTATCTCCGTGTACACCTATCACAATTCTATCTCGAATCATTTGTTCGTTCAGATCCCCAAACTGACAGGAACTGGCTTTATTCTTTAGATCTGATAGGAAAGTTACAAACGCTTCCCCATCCTTCTGTACTCGAGAATTAAACTTAAATCGTTCTACAATAATGTTCGAGCGCGGATTACAAAGTTCGGCAAACTTTCTTTTTAGGACATCTGGGTCATTGGGAGTCTCTGCTTCTACAGCTGGAAGATCATCTCGCCCGGCAGGATTGGGCCTTGCAGGCTTAGCTGGAGCATAGTTGAATGCACGTTCTCTCTCTATCGCTTCCGAGCCTGCTAAGTTTAGTAGGATTGCTGCCTTCACTGCATTAGCCTTGTCATTGTATCCTGCATTCACGAATATATCATACTCTCGTTCAAAGATTCGCCAGTTTTCGGCAACATTCCCCTCAAATGACAGCTGGGTTGGCTTTCGAAGACCCGATTCCGCCATGTTAGCGTATTACAATCTACAGTGTTCATGTACGTACGTGAGAAATGTATACAGTGGGTATGCATGCAGAGCCGTGATTTGCGAGCGGGGAATCAGTGTCTCTTAGAGTACTTTGGGCTTGAGTTTTTCTTCCTAAGCGATGTTATACGATCCTTAGGGAACTTATCTTCAGCTTTAGTAAGCTACCATCTTCTGACACCATGTAAGTTCTTGTATAAATACGGAAGACTTGGATAACATTATGATGGGTTTTATTGGTACTCAGCCATGTTGTAACATCCGGTCGTGACACCTGGTGTTAAGGATTAGACCTAAACGTCTTGTTTCATTACAAAGGGGAACCATTCCTTTTTCATGAGTCCTCTATCAATTTTGCAGACCAGGCTAAGTGAATCTGTAAGGATGACTGTGTATTCACTGACAGCTGCAATTCGTGTTATCCACACCAGCACATCTTCCATAGCCTCGCATTCGGATCTGAATGAGCTTGATCGAACCTGTTTGCATGCTGCCCATTCGTAAATCCGGTTGCCATTTTCCAGACTGCTCCTCCCCATCCTGTGGCAATGATGTAGGTACAGCTCCTCTGCTCCAGCATCTCTCGGATAATGGCGTTGTTGAGGCCACCCACACGTTCCCTCCACTTTCTGGACCCTATTGCATGCATGGTCAAACAGTCACAGCAGAAATCAACCCAATCGTCATTCCTGATGTTCTCAACCGGACAAATCTCCTTAACACTAAATAGAGAGATTCGGCTATCCCGTAACCGGGATAGAGATCGGGATAGAGTGGCAACGCGTCATCATAAAATGACGTGACGTCATCATTACATGCGTAAACTTTATTGATCCCGTTTTCGCGGTCCGAGATAAATCGCCTCTGAGACGTAAGTGTGAAACGAGATAAAGTTTCCTCTAATTTCACGTTGTTATCACCTTTCAGTATGAGAATCATACTGCCACATGTAATGTTTAGTAAAGCCGAAGATATAGCAGAGAGTGATTGATTTCTTGTTGATCGGCCTCTATTTTAATGAGAATGACGGCTGTCACTTTTGACGTCTGCCTACTTCTATGCATGCATGTAATGTAGTGTTCTGTATAGCCTACACAACAACAGCGGAGTGATGAAAGTGCAATGGCGATGCCGATGGCATCGGCAGTGTCATGTTTGAAAGCAGATATCTGTAGCCTGGGTCTGGTAAAATATTTGAACAGTTGTGGCCCCTGCATGTTGGCATGCCTCAGGCCAGCAGGGCCAGGGGCATTATGATTTAGGCTATAGCTAGTTTCAGCGATTCATTGTCATTGACCACGTTGACTGACAAACAAAGGTTACTTTTAGTTTGATTAGGCCTAGCCTATTAGCTAGCTATTTTAGGCCTAAAAAGCCATGTTTTTCAATTTCCATTTGATTCATTTCAGGCTAGCCTATACTGATCATGTGAGGATTTCATTTAAACCTAATCTCAATTAAATTATGTAATTTGTGCAAGAAAATGGAACCTCAAAAGTTGAAATTCATGAGGTTACCCCGTCTGTGGACATTTTGTTCCTGCGTGAAATAGTAGCTGTTCCTCCATTTGAAGACTCCAACAGATGGGCGGCTATAGTTACAAATGTGAACACAGCCATTGGTCAGCTTCGGAAGGATGCCAAACCATTTTCAGAACGTTCTCTGAAAGACCGCTTGACTGGTCTGCTTGCTAATTTTGTCAGAGATGACATGGAAGCACTAAGGAAGTAAGTAAATTTCATCACTCTCTTTTTCATCACTTCTACATGGAATTAACATGCACAAATTTACATTTGGTGATGCTAGTCTCAAGAGTAGGAAATCCTTAGGATATTTTTGACAGACTGAATGATAAATTCAAACAGGGAATTTGGTGAGCAACAGCTCGTAATCAAATAAAGCATTGGAGGTGCCCCCATATAAAAATATAACCCTCATTAAAAGTGAAGTAAATTTGTTTGACATTTCGTCTATTTTGTTCAGATCTGGTACAGAGGAAGAATACAACGAGCATGAACAGTTACTCCAAGAGATTCGTGAATTAAAGGAAGAAGCAGACACGGTTAAGAAGGACAAGAAGGTCGAAGACAAGCGCAAGAGGGAAAAAGAGGAAAATGAGGGGGAAGCAATCCGCCTCAAAGCGATGGAGGGAATGAACAGTAGGTGATAGATAATTGTCATGGCCTTCAACATTCTTCTTATACTTATTGATGTGTATTCTCATAGCTTGATGATGGATCACCCCCTCATCATTCATTACAAGTCATTGCAGTATTATCTAAATGCAAGGTGTTTGAAATAGCTGTTTGAAGAATATTATGTTATTCTGTTTTTTTTCAGAGCCAGAAGCAACTCCAACAAAGAAAGCAAAATTCGATGTTGGGGAGTACCTAACGAAGAAACTTGAGTTGGAAACCCGCAGGTTTGAGGCCGAGAAAGAGAAGATAGCAGCAGAGGCTCAGGAGAAACGTGCTATGATTGAACTTTTGGGGAAATTAGCCAGTGACATGAACAAATGAAATGGCCAGGGCCATTGTGCTCACCTCATGTCGAGGAAAGATGGATAAAGAGCATGGTATTGTGTCATGAGGTGTTAGGTTTGATGTAGGTCCAAGCAATTACAATTTCCCCAAAATAGCCAATTTACAGTACATTCGACCTCTGTGACCTTGAAAAGTAGGTCAAATCAAAGAAGACCCGGGTGACACATTGAATGGTTGTTAGAATTAAATGTACCAATGATATAAAATTGGTGCCAATCGGGCAAGTCATTACTAGGAATAATGGCATTTTGAAGAATTTAGGATTTGGCCCCCTCCCTGGAGGCCAAACGGCAAATCAGATCGCACCAAACTTCGGTACCTGAGATCACCTGACCAAGTGGTACATGTGTACTTAATTTGTGATCAATTGTCATTGCAGTTGAGAAACGTGCCATAGTTACGGCCTGACGGCGAATTTACGCCATTCGACCTCTGTGACCTTGACAAGAAGGTCAAATTAAAAACCTGTGTGACATATACTATATGGTGGTTAGATGTACCCATGATATCAAATTGGTGGCAATCGGGCAAGAAGTTAAGGAATAATCACATTTTTAAGGTTTTTGGATTTTGCCCCCTGGTGGACAAGTGGTGAATCATATTGGACCAAACTTCGGTCCCTGAGATCACCTGACTAAGGGGTAAATGTGTACCAAATTTGGTATCAATAGTCATTGCAGTTTAGAAACGTGCCATCGTTACATCCTAACGGCCAATTTACACCATTTGACCTCTGTGACCTTGAAAAGGAGGTCAAATCAAAAACCCAGAGGATATAAGATGCACCTTTGCTAGAAGTACCTACCATATTTTTTTCAAAATTTCCCGACTACTATTGAGGGAGATATTGCATATTTTCACTTTTAACGTTTGGCCCCCTGGTGGCCAAACCATGAAACGAATGAGACCGAAACTTGGTCTCCAAGGTGTCATCACATAAGGATACATGTGTACCAAGTTTCAACTCAATAGCTCTAACAGTTACGAAACGTGCCCTGCTAACGGATGACGGACGACGACGACGACGACGACGACAACGACGACGACGACGGACGACGGACGCCACGGTATGGGATAAGCTCACCTCTGCTAAGAGGTGAGCTAAAAAGAACAGTAAAGTCGAATGGTATAAGATTTAATGAAAATGGCAAGAAGAAAATGTTGATTATTTAATGAACATTTTGTAAACAATAAAATTGCATTCACGTTTTAATTGTCACTGTTAAACATGAGTGTGCGCAGGCTATGAACAGTCAGTCCCAATATTAAAATCAGCCCAGACTCACTGGATTTGTTGTGAATTTTTGAATTGCTTATTAAATGTTATGCAGCTAAGCTTACTAATACTATCTCTTTTCTGTTCCTTGAGGTCTGAAGCGTGGTCATGTATGGAACCCTGCCACTCTTATTCTGGTCGAAACAATGGTGCCAATACTTCAGCAATCCAGTTCTATCATGTGCAACAGAGAACAGTCCAATAGTTCTAATATTACTGGAAAAGACTGAATGAAGTCGAAGAGGAAAACATGAAACGGCGTTGAGATAGATATCTTACACCGTAGGGTGCTGCCATCTGGTTATAGGATGATGACCTAAACGTTTTGTCTTCACTAATCTTCTTTTGTCACTAAGACATGGATTGTCTTCAATAAAGCCCTATTGCAAGGCCAAGTAGTCTTCCAGTGCTGGTGGGTCAACACTGAAATACGTGCTAGTGACCGAGCCATTCAGACAGGTGTGGCAATTTGAAAACAAAGCCCCTACCATGTACAATTTGCCAACAGGCTGGAGGTACAGTTTCAAGTTTTTTTTTAAGTCCAAGAAAGCGAAGTTCAACACAATTTTTCCAAATTGCCATTCCACACATTCACGTACGGCACTCATGCTTTTGTTGAAAGCCCTTTGCTCGTCAGTCACAACGGCACCCCTGAATGGTGCTAGAAGCTGATCCCTGATGGGATAAGCCGGATCCCCATAGAGACACATAGGTGTGTTATCAATCAACCTGTAGTTGACCCTAACCAACTCCGGCAATAGGTTGCTCATTCTCAGCATGCCTGAATCATGTCTACGTCCCTCAACAGGACCGTAAAGATTAACGATGAGACCATTGGGAGCCACAACGGATTGGAACTTAAGACAGTGCACCCTTTTATGTCCACTAAAGCATAGCCTTTGGTTGACTGTTGGTCGGCAAATCGGCCTAGGTGTAATATCTATAAACCCCCAACAATTCCTAAGAGCAGCTCCCTTCTCGTCGACAGCATCTGCGAAGTGACGAATGGTGGCTATGGTCATCCATGGATGGGCATTCAGGCCAGTGAACTTCGTTCTAAAGCGCGAATAGACATCTTCAAGGACTGTTGTGATTATTGCGGACAAAACACTTTTGGGCCTTCCAAACTCTTTTTCTAACTCGCAAAGCCTATTTGGATAAACCTAACGTCGCAGCAGCATACACAGCCCGTCATGACCAGCAACGATAGACCTATCAGCTGCTTTGTACACAGGTGGGATACCTAGAGCAACGACCATTTGTGTGATTTGCTCTTTCGTAAACCGAAACATTACTTTTGCTTGCTTATCTGTTATCTGATTTATGTTGAAACGATTGTAAGTTGGGTCAAAGGTTGACGATGATGGTTTCACATCTTCTAAACTATAAACAAGAAGGTCATCGTCGTCTGACAACAAGGCCAAATCTCTCAAGTTCAAATTTGCCGCCATTTTTACATCTAGACATGGATGACATCTAACGGCAAAAAACGTAACTCGCCGACATAGCCGAACCAAAAAAACCACGTTACGACAACGAGATCGAGAACGGCTCAGGCGTGACGCAATCTATCCCGGTCTCGATGTCGGAAACGACGTAGCCGAATCTCTCCAATAACAGTATCCCGGGAGATGCGTACCAAGGATTTCACGGTTACCAGACTCTGAATCGTCTGCTCATCTCCTCAGCTGGTGACTGCCTGATGAAGAGTGTGCGATGGTGAGCTGCTGATTCTCATGAGCTCCCTAGCACCTTGTAGCTTCTGCCATTGTCTGATGTTGTCAATGTCCAGCCAATATCACGAGGCTTTACTAGATGTTCACTGCGCTGCACCGGTAACGAGCCGCATTGCCTGATTTTCTATTCTCTGGAGAGCATCAACTGCCTTGTTGGCTGCACAGAGTGTAAGGTGCAGTCCGTAGTTGGCTCAGCTACATACTCAGCGGTTGAAAAATCAACTCGTCCGACGCCCAGGACTATCCACTTTTTAACTTGGGCTAGCAGGAAGTGCATAAAATCTTTGATCAACTAGCCCGACGGACTAGTGCCTTACCTTGGCAGCCTGACCACTCCTAGATGTAGATTATAATCCACAATACACAATTCAATTCACCCCAAGTTAATCGTTTAAATCCCGGCAAAGATCCCCGCTAACTGCATCCTTGCTCGGATTATCTACATAAGGTATAACCCGTGCTCCGCACAGAGTTTGGGGTGTGTAGTGTTAGGCAAAGCTGCTTAATATTTGTGAGGGCATGTCAGATTTGGTGGAAGGATCGGAATAACCAACAGAGAGAAACATTTGTACTCACACATAACAATATTTACTGGCTATTTACAAATATGCTGATTAAGATACTTTTAACTGAAACAACTTCTTCTGAAAATTTATGAGCGAAAGTTTAAAAGGTTCGGAGAAGCATAACAATTGAAACCCAATTTCAAGACGAGACAAACAATTGGCATTAAATTACATGTAAGAAATCAAATGGGATAGTTGTCCTGTTACCTCTCATCATCAGAAAATGTACTGGCCTGTATGCACTCGAATACGTTTTGGAGGAGACCTGCAATTTGCTTATAAGCATGTCGTTGATTTTGAGGACCGAGTCGTGCGTTGGCGTTTGTTTTGGGGTATATCGGTTTATGTCTGATCAAATCCCCATAACAAATCTGCAATGACTGTATCGAAAATCTTGGCATTTTCTAGTATGATGTGACATTCCGATGGGATTTGAATAGAATTTGTGAACATGGTGGGACTATGTAGTTGCCGTTATATTGTGTATGTATTTAGGTTGTTTGTTTCAGAGTTGTAGTAACCACTTGGCGTATTGGTGTTGGTTGAGGCTTGAAATCTATATTACATTAGTTAATTAAACTAACAACAGGGGGCATGCACGTGTCATGTCGGCCTGGCTTTGTCGTTTTCTTCGTCTCAAAAGTCAACTTTATCTGTTTTTTTGGCACTTATGCACTTTAAACCTGGCCGAATTCCATCTCAAATTTAATTCAACAGTATGTATAAAGTAAAAAAATATGCGCGAACAGCCATATTTGCCAGTTATGCTTATTACAGGAAGTGCAATTTACTAATATATGAATATATTCACTTAAAGGGGTATGCCGTTCGTAATTACTTGTGGTCCAGTTAAATAGAAATCACTAATCCACAAATGCAGTTATTGTGAATGCAAAAATGTTTAAACTTGGTATTCATAGTATTTATACATCAGTCTACACAACGACAATGTTGAAATTGATATTTAGTTTGTATTAACGCAGTTGGACATTTTTAAATGTTGACATTTCAGAATTTTGAACGAATGGCATAGGCCTTTAAAAATGATAAGAATCAGAGGAAAAAATCGACCACTGAGGGTTTCGAATTGGGTCGTTGGCGTGTTAGGCGAGTGTCTTTACCATTAGACCACTGGAATTCCTGGAACTACTGGAGTGATCTCGCATTTGTAACTCAGGTGCCAGGCTTAGAAGGCAGATGGCAGCACCGTCTACCTGGCCAGCTTTTCATATGAAAAAACACACATCTCAGGATGTTCTTTCGAAAAAAATACCCGAAAAACACTTTTTACGCTGAAAATATGCATTGGAGACGTAGATGAATGCACATGTGAATGAAATGGCCAGGGCCATTGTGCTCACCTCATGGAGGAAAGATGGATAAAGAGCATGGTATTGTGTCATGTAGTGTTAGGTTTGATGTAGGTCCAAGCAATTACAATTTCCCCAAAATGGCCAATTTACAGTACATTCGACCTCTGTGACCTTGAAAAGTAGATCAAATCAAAGAAGACCCGGGTGACACATTGAATGGTTGTTAGAATTAGATGTACCTATGATATAAAATTGGTGCCGATCGGGCAAGTCATTACTAGGAATAATGGTATTTTGAAGAATTTAGGATTTGGCCCCCTCCCTGGAGGCCAAACGGCAAATCAGATTGCACCAAACTTCGGTACCTGAGATCACCTGACCAAGGGGTACATGTGTACTTAATTTGTGATCAATAGTCATTGCAGTAAAGAAACGTGCCATAGTTACGGCCTGACGGCGAATTTACGCCATTTGACCTCTGTGACCTTGACAAGAAGGTCAAATTAAAAACCTGTGTGACATATACTGTATGGTGGTTAGATGTACCCATGATATCAAATTGGTGGCAATCGGGCAAGAAGTTAAGGAATAATCACATTTTTAAGGTTTTTGGATTTTGCCCCCTGGTGGTCAAGTGGTGAATCATATTGGACCAAACTTCGGTCCCTGAGATCACCTTACTAAGGGGTAAATGTGTACCAAATTTGGTATCAATAGTCATTGCAGTTTAGAAACGTGCCATCGTTACATCCCAACGGCCAATTTACACCATTTGACCTCTGTGACCTTGAAAAGGAGGTCAAATCAAAAACCCGGAGGAAATATGATGCACCTTTGCTAGAAGTACCTACCATATTTTTTTCAAAATTTCCCGACTACTATTAAGGGAGATATTGCATATTTTCACTTTTAACGTTTGGCCCCCTGGTGGCCAAACCATGAAACGAATCGGACCGAAACATGGTCTCCAAGGTGTCATTACATAAGGGTACATGTGTCCCAAGTTTCAACTCAATAGCTCTAACAGTTACGAAACGTGCCCTGCTAACGGACGACGGACGACGACGGACGACGACGACGACGACGACGACGACGACGACGACGGACGACGGACGCCACGGTATGGGATAAGCTCACCTCTGCTAAGAGGTGAGCTTAAAATAAGGAGATTCCATCCAGCAGTTAAGGTGGTGGTAGACATTAAGAGACTTTTTCCAGTTTTAGTATCAATATATAGATGATTACAGTAGAACTTCTCCTTGCGGACACCTCTGCCAGGCGAACATCTCCGCATTACGGACATGTTCGTTCAGTCCCGATTTTTTCTAAGTCATTTGCTTTAACCAAAATGTCTGTAGGGCGGACACCTCTTTAATCTGAATTGCAGACACGGCCATGGTAACTTTTTGGTCCAATCACCTCGCAATTATCAAAAGTTAAAAAAAAATATGGCTTCCCGTCTTCACTTAGGTAGTCGATTAGACCCAACAGGTGTGAAGTTTGTGTAACTAATGAACATAATTAGACACTGTGTTCAGTTAATTACATGGTGGAGTAAATTTAACGTCTGTTGCTCTCCTAATTAAAACCAAAGGTTTTGTTTAATTATCTTCACTGCGCATTGCATTGCCAAACGACTGTATATTGTAACATTAATTGCAGTCCATTAAGTTGTTTGTCCCCTTATGTTCTATTACAAAGAATAAAGCTTAATGTGTAGAAGCTCAATCAAATGTTTTATACAACTAATTAAGGATTGTCCCATTTCCACTTCCACCGTGCTAAACAGATCCGAAGCTACCCCAGCGCCGCGTATCAACAGCGATAAGAACCAGACTATCTTTTCCTACTGTATTCATGCAAAATTGGGACAGGTACCAGTTGGCTTGCATAGCAACATGGCCCATGGTTTTAACGAAAATGCGAACTTGTGGGAAACGAAAAATGGACAGGTTAAATACGGTGAAAACAGCTGGAAAGGGGGTTGTAACGTTTCGTACTTATTGTATTTTCCTCCACTCATGATTATATGGATAAATTACATTCCAAGCAGTTATATTCTTCAAAAAGTGTCCAACTCGATCACGTTGTCGAGTCATCGAGTTAAATACCACAAGCCAATTAATATTACCTCCAATAGAAATGTCATAAGGTATTACAATAAAGTAATTTCAAATACACATGTAAATGGTATCAGATTATTTGAAATAGTTAATATTTAAAACTAAATGGAATATGTAATATGTAGGCTTCACGACCCCCGTGTTCATACACATGAATCTTTTTGGACAATAATGGCATAACCTTTGTATTAAGGACACTTCTACATAACGGACACCAACGCCCAGTCCCATGGGTGCACGCAATAGAGAGGTTGTACTGTATAATGACATTTATTCTTATTTTTCCCTACGTGATTGTGTCACACAGGGCACCTTGCATGAATTATGAATTCCGCCTTTCTGCAGTGAAATTTGTATTTTACTGTCCAGTATTATTATGATAAAATTACAAAACATTGAAATTGTCAGCTTATCTTAAAAGGACTTTAACAGACATATTGGAGGGGGGGGGGCATTCCGAAAAAAAACAACTTACTTTCTGGATCATCCTCTTCTCCATCATCCTCATTCAGCGTAAGGTGGATACGAAGAAATTTAGCAAAATCACCGTCGTGGCTGAGAAGTTCATCACATGAACCACACTCTGAGATCATGCCACCTGACATCACAACAATCTGGTCAACGAAAGGTAACCAGTGCACTCCATGAGTGACCAGAACACGGGTCTGAAACAAGAAGGGCATGAAGGGTAAAGTAAAGAAGGGCAATGGCTAAGATCACCTAACCTTTGATAGTAATTGTAAACGATGGTATTGTTTATTATGATTTACGATGTCGTCAATATGACAGGAATTCTGATTAATCTAGGTGACCTCACAGATACTGCAGTCATATATAAATCATTTTTGCGCAGATGTGCGTCTCCAGCCTAATGCTAATGCTCAATTACATTAACCAAGTTGTATAATTACAGGGTTCTTACTGACGATTTGGTCATAAGTTTAGTGGCATGGCATGTGATTAGTGTAACAAGTGTTCACTCTGATGACATACAACAGGGTATATGAATCCAGTTTCATTTTGTAATGTATATGTTGGTGTCATTTAAACGCATTTCAATCACCAAATAATTAGAATGTCAATAAAAACCCTCCATGTCTACCACACAACTTTACCCCTTCATAACTGGCCAACCGTGTAGCGGTAGATTGACACCCCACCGCACCGTACTGGTAGGCAGCCGAGCAGTTGATGCAGTAAATCATTGATTATTCAAAATATATGACAGTGCCGTCTTTGAATACCATATGGAACTGCAGCCGACGTCATGATGAATCATTTGGTAGATTTTTTGAAGGGGCTCGGCCTATTCTGAGGGGTCTTCTGCTCGATTGAATGCAAAGGCCGGGGGCCATTGTGATCACCCTACAGATATTTAATAGATATATTAAATCTCTGCGACCTTGAATAGTAGGTCAAATTAAAAACCTATAAGACATATAATACCGTAGTTTCAAAGTGCAATAATATGTGACATATAATACAGTATTGTGATTAGATGTACCCATGATATCAGATTGGTGGCAATCAGGCAAGTAGTTAAGCAATTATAGCATTTTTAAGGTTTTTTCGATTTGGCTCCCGGGTAGCCAAGGGGTGAATCAGTCCCTGAGATCACATCAGTCCCTGAGATCACCTGACTGTAGGGTTCCGTACATGTGTACTAAATGTGAGATCAATGGTCACTGCAGGTAAGAAACGTGTCATAGTTACACTGTAACGGCCAATTTGCAGAATCTGACCTCTTACTTTTCGCATCAAAAACCTGTATGTCATGTGATGAATCCTTGCTTGAGTTTCTACCATTAAAATATTTTGAAAACGAGTCACCATAAGAAGCGAGAAATTGCACTTTTTACCTCGTCAGTTTCGGGCCCCAGGTGACCAAGTCGAGAATCAGTTTGGACCGAAATTCGGCGTCAGAGGTTATATAACATAGGGGGTCATGCATAAACAGTTTCACGTCCATAGCATAGCAATTAAGAAACGTGCCATAGTCGCACCCTAATGGCCAATTGATGCCATTTGACCTTTGAGACCTTGAAAGTAGTTCAAATTAAAAACCTGAGTAATATGTCATGTATCCTCATTAGAAGTACCAGCGATATAATAACTGGGTGATGATACAGCCATTAGTTGAGGACTTATGGCTCTTTTCAACTGTTAACTACCATCAGTTGAGAATCAGATCAAGACCGATATTTGGTGTCCTGGCGATTTGAAAATACAGTACAACCTCTCTATTGCGGACACCCATGGGACTGGGCCCAGGTGTCCGCAATAGAGAGGTGTCCGCAATAGAGAAGTTATGCCAAATCGTTCGATAGGTGGATTTGAAGTTCCCGCCTTGCAGGTCTTGGTTTTCTCTGTGGTGACATTTAGCGTAGAAACTTTAAACCTGTTGGCTGATCTGTATTTGCTTGTTATGTTGCGTTGAATGACGTAAGCTACTTTGGAACTCAGAGTGAATAATCTCTCTAGTAAAAGGTGCCCCTTTTATTGCAAAATCTCCTCGACATGTCATAATGTGTGAAAACACACCATAATTTCTGTCCATCAGCCACCTTTGATTGATAATTATTTTCTTCTAATTTCTCTACTAACGCATATTCGCCGCAACACTGACAAAACCGCGTGGATTTATGAGTGTCCGTTGACACAATAGGCCTATGTAATTAGTTGAAACGATGAGTAAACAAATGCTGCAGCTTAATGAGGATACAAAAACACAATGCCATGGGGTAATAACGTTGATTAATTACGCAAATATCACACCTGTCGGGCCTACTTGACTCTCCAAGCGCACGTGGGAAACCAATGTTTTTGCCTACTTTCCGTAATTAGGAGGGAATTGGACCAAAAATTGGCCATCGCCCTGTCCGCAATTCGGAGTAGAGAGGTGTCCGCCGTACAGAGGTTTTTGTTATTGGAAATGACTTCGAAAAAATCGGGACTGGCTGGACGTGTCCGTAATGTAGAGGTGTCTGCCTGGCAGAGGTGTCTGCTAAAGGAGGTTCTACTGTAGAACTTAATTTGTACACTAGAGTATGGGCAGTTATTACCGCATATAAAGACAAAGCAAAGCACAGACACGGTGTAGCATATAATGGACATCGGGGATTCATACATTAGTTTGTTGGCCATATCAAAGACATCTGGGATTCATACATTAGTTTGTTTGCCATGTCAAAGACATCTTGGACGGATGGTTCTTTTGGTTTCTTACAGCACAGATAAACCATGTCGAAGATAACGATAGCGTGACTAGCATAGCCATTGCGAATCCCCCCACTTTCGATTGGCTGGAACGTCACCCCATATGATCAACATCATAGCACACATGAGATATCATATCATTCGTAGTTGGAAACAATATCCGACGGTAAAAATGGCGGACATTAGGCCAAAATGATCGTCCCCGACGCAGACATATGAAGATATTGAGAAAGGAGATGGGTATTTGACCTTCCAATACTTCCAAGATGTGGCCAACATGTCTGGCGAATCATTTCAGGTGTTCGTTAGAGGTAGGGACAGCTTGGTCGCCAGTTTAAACGCTTGCAGCTGCGAGTCACCATCCCTGTAAATAAATCGCTGCTGAATTTCATCCAAAAATTCGGGCAAAATACATGTAGGCATTTATCAGCTTATTTGTGCTCCCAAACCCGTTCGATCAACCCTCCCAGCCATTGGGTTTGTTGTGGAATGCCGATAGACTTTGGACAGTTCTAACAATACAATAGAAGGGAATGTTCTGTCAATGTTCCAACCAACATCACATTTCAGTGGCTAACTGGCCTGAAATGATTACATGACTGATAGATCACAATCATGATCAATTATAAACTGACACAACTGCATCAAAGGGGTCTTATCCACCAAATACTATATGCACACACCGCAAAGTTTTCATATGTGTAACTTGTAACCTTGTTGTTAAGAAGTACAAAAAGGAAACTAATCAAAGTAGATTCTATTTTTAAACACTGCGAGCTATTATTGATAATTTCCATATTACTACCCACCTACTTGATTGGCCTAAGCTCTACTATGGCAACACTCATTACTTATTACAGACTAGTCAGTAGTTTAATAACTATCCTGGATGCTTTAACCGTTTACTTTTAGATTACCTTTTTATTGACTCACCCTGTACAGCCAATTAGAAATGTTATGCAATTTCACCTAGTCTATGATCTCAAAAAGTAGGTTAAGTCAAAAACCAATGTGACATATATTACCTTATGGTGGTTAGTTGTACCCATGATATCGGATTGGTGGTAATTAGGCAAGCAGCAATAAGCATTAATCACATTCTTAAGGTTTTCAGATTTGGTCCCCTGGACTGGCCAAACTGTGAATCATATCAAAAACCGAAATTCAGCCCCTTCTGATTTTCACACAATGACGATGCTGAAGGCTCTTCCAGTCTACGGGCACACTGCCTTTTCTAAGTAGTGGGCTCTTCCAAGGTTAAAACCAGTAACTCGATCGGACTATACGCAGGAGGTCAGGTAATAGGCGGCACGTGGCAGGGAATTCCGGCTCGGGGGCTATTTTCGTTAATTGGGAATACCTTTTGAGATGAGCAACAACTCGTCAAATAACAATTTCTACGAACTTGATGCAGCCAGAAAACAATAGTGTTCTTGCCAAGGTACTTTTCTGCCAATCCTGACATTCTACAAGCCTTCATAAATTCACTGTCTTTCATGAGTTATCTCTCAAAGTTGGGTATCGGTAGTCATCAGGAGGTCGGAGAAAGAAAGAATTCAGTAAAACCGAAAAAACTACCGACAGAGTAGTCGGTAGTTTAATAAGCGAGATATTGCACATTTTACCTGTGTTTACTTTTGGCCCCCTCGTGGCCAAGTCAAGAATTAGATCAGACCGAAATTGAGTGTCAGCAGTTATATGACGTGGAGAGTCATGTGTACTAAATTTCAAGTTCATAGCTTCAGCGGTTAAGAAACGTGCCATAGTTATGCTCAAACGGCCAAATCAAAACCTGTATAATATGTGATGTATCCTTGCTAGGAGTATCTACCTTCAAAATGTTAGCATAAACGAGTTGCTTATAAGTGAGATAGCGCACTTTTACAGTTCCAACTTTTGGCCCCCTGGTCGCAAGTCAGGAATCAGATCCGAAAGTCAGCTTAAGAGGTCACCTGACCTGGGGGGGGGGGTTATGTGTACAAAGTTTCATGTTCATAGTCCAAGCGGTTAAGAACGCACCCCTGTTTTTGAAACAATGACGACAACGGACACGGCGGTGTTGTATAGACTCCCCGATGGTGAGCCAAAAACAAGAATTGAATTTCATGCGGCCTGTCATTAATTGAAAGCCGTCTACTAACGTCACGATAACCAGTGAAAGTTGATTGGTCAAAGCAGCATACAGCTCCAGTTTCAGCAGCAAGTCTGAAGATCAGAAGTGCAGGGATCAAGAAAGTTTTGACATGGATAAGTAGTCCTATGATTTATAGCGACGAGTCTTTTGATATGTTTGCAAGATGTTGAAATTTGATACGACTGACTTCATTCTAAAACCGGCCGATTCCAATCAAAATTGGACACAGGTGGTCGACCCCAATTCCAGGTAAAATGATGAAACGGCCAGGGCCATTGTGCTCAACTTTCGACATGGAAGGGGAACCTGAAGAAGAACTTTTTATGAATGAAACGGCCAAGGACCATTGTGCTCACCCTATAGATATTTGGTGGTTAGGAATTCATCCTTGTTAAGAAACATGCTACATGTATAGTATATAGGTCAAACCAAGGTTGGTACGACAAGTGTTGTATCGATGCTTGGAGTACCTACAATAAAAATATCATCAATTACAAGTCACTAATAAGCGAGATATTGCACTTTTTATCTTTTTTTAGTTTTGGCCTCCTGGTGGCCAAGTCGAGAATCAGATCAGATTGAAATTTGGTGTCCGAGGTTACATGACGTAGTCATGTGTACCAAATTTCAAGTTCATAACTTCAGCGGTTAAGAAACGTGACACTGAAATGGCCAATTGACGCCATTTTACCAATGCGACCAAGAAAATATGGTTGATATCTGATGTATCCTTACTAGGGGAACCTACCATAAAAATGGTATCGAAAACGAGTCACTCATGAGAGAGTTATCACACTTTTTAGGTCTCCACTTCTGGCGCCTAGGTGGCCAAGTCAAGAATCAGATTGGACCGAAATTCATTGTCAGAGGTCACCTGACCCAGAGAGTCCTGTGTACAAAGTTTTAAGTTCATAGCCCTAGGGGTTAAGAAACGTGCCACTGTTTTTGAAACAGGACACAGACGACGACAGACGACAGACGACAGATGCTGCGTAGTTGTATAGACTCCCCTACGGTGAGCCAAAAATGTCAAGGAAACAATCATGCACTTGTTCTGCATATTGTATTGTGGTTATGGTTGGCAAAAATGGACTTGGACATGATGGCTGCTTTTGACTTCATTGTTGACTTTTAACATTGCCCCTTGTTGGCCACATTTGTAACCAAATCAGGACTGTAGTTGGCCCATTGGGTAAGACTTGCCTAGAGGCATCTTTGTACAAGTTTAGAATGATGTATGTCACATACTAAGAAAACGTGCCATGTTTGTTGAAATTTCCAAAGTTCACCACTGTTACCTTGAAAAATATGTGAAATCAAAAACCCGTGTATCATGTCTTGAATCCTTTTTAGATGTACCTATGATACATATTTGGAAATGATCCAGCCTTTAGTTCAAGATAAATAGCATTTTTTGTGTTTTGGGTTTTGGCCCCCTGGCGGCCAATCCATGAATCAAATCGTATAGAAATTTAGCCTCTTGAGGTCATTTGACCTAGGGGTACATATGTACAAGATTTCAAGTCAGTAACACCAGTGGTGACGAAACATGCCGCTATTACCCTACGGCAATACTGATAGCGAACTTTGACCTCTGCTGACCTTGAAAAGAACATCAAATCAAAAACCTGGGTTATGATTCAAGTACCCTTATGAGATGCATCTACGGCAAAAATTTCATATGTCTAGCTCGCAGCATTCATAAGATATAACCAAAAAATAGCATCGCAAAGCGAGCATAACCCCTCAGGCTATTAAGGTTGAAGGTGAGATAATGGTGAAGTTGGCTTAGTGGAGTGGCTAGTTTGCATATGGAAATTAAAATTGTGGAAACCTATTTTGAGGATGTGAGCGTGGCGGCCATATTGAATTTCGAATCGCGCTGATTTTCGAAAGGAACCTTCCCCTTACAAAACTGCATTAGGCCTACACACACTAAAAATTGATTCTATCCTCCAAGCCGTTCTCCTCGAAATTGACGGAAACCGATTTCAAGCACGTTGCCCTGGTGACCATATTGAGAATCAGAACGAGCCTGTTTTCGTAAGGAACCTCGCTCTAGTCACCCCCAACGTACATACCAAAAATTAATTTGATCGGACAAACGGTTCGCCTCGAAATTGACGGAAACCGATTTCAAGCAAGCCGCCCTAGTGGCCATATTGATAATCGGAACACGCCCGTTTTCGAAAGGAGCCTCGCTCTAGTCACCCTCAACGTACATACCAAAAATGAATTTAATCAGACGGTTCTCCTCGAAATTGACGGAAACCGATTTCAAGCACGCCGCCCTGTGAGCATATTGACAATCAGAACGAGCCAGTTTTCAAAAGGAACCTTCCTCTAGTCATCCCCAACGCACAAACCCAAAAAAATCATGATTTTAGCTAGCATAATTCCTTAGATATAGCCGAAAGTAGTTTTTCGCATGAAGCGCCCCCTGGGGCCAAGTGTAGGTTGAAAACCGTCGAAACTGCCAAAACGCACAATGGTACCATAAGACCTTCAAACCACCCAGAGATGAAATGCCTAGCATTTATGGTTACGGATATATGCTCCGGAAACCACTGATGGTCAATTTACACTATTTGACCGCTGTGACCTTCAAAAATAGGTCAAACCAAAAACCCGGGAATTATGTGATGTAGTCTTATGAGTACTGTCCTGAGTAAAAATATCATGATTCAAGCTAGCATAATTCATAAGATATAGCCAAAAGTAGTTTTTTGCATAAAGCGTCCCCTGGGGCCAAGTGTAGGTCGAAAACCGTCAAAACTGCCAAAAGGCACAATGGTACCTTAGACCTTCAAACCACCCAGAGATGAAATGCCCAGCATTTATGTTTACGGATATATGTTCCCGAAACCACTGATGGTCAATTTACGCTACTTGACCCCTGTGACCTTGAAAAGTAGGTCAAATCAAAAACCCGGGTATTATGTGATGTAGTCTCATGAACTGTCCTCAGTAAAAAAATATCATGATTCAAGCTAGCATAATTCATGAGATATAGCCAAAAGTAGTTTTTGCGCATAAAGCGCCCCTTTGGGCCAAGTGTAGGTCGAAAACCGTCAAAACTGCCAAAAGGCACAATGGTACCATAAGACCTTCAAACCACCCAGAGATGAAATGCCCAGCATTTATGGTTACGGATATATGTTCCGGAATCCACTGATGGTCAATTTAAGCTATTTGACCCCTGTGACCTTGAAAAGCAGGTCAAATCAAAAACCCGGGTATTATGTGATGTAGTCTCATGAGTACTGTCCTCAGTTAAAATATCATGATTCAAGCTAGCATAATTCATGAGATATAGCCAAAAAGTAGTTTTTGCGCATAAAGCGCCCCCTTGGGCCAAGTGTAGGTCGAAAACCGTCAAAACTGCCAAAAGGCACAATGGTACCATAAGACCTTCAAACCACCCAGAGATGAAATGCCCAGCATTTATGGTTACGGATATATGTTCCGGAATCCACTGATGGTCAATTTATGCTATTTGACCCCTGTGACCTTGAAAAGCAGGTCAAATCAAAAACACGGGTATTATGTGATGTAGTCTCATGAGTACTGTCCTCAGTTAAAATATCATGATTCAAGCTAGCATAATTCATGAGATATAGCCAAAAAGTAGTTTTTTGCATGAAGCGCCCCCTGGGGCCAAGTGTAGGTCGAAAACCGTCAAAACTGCCAAAAGGCACAATGGTACCATAAGACCTTCAAACCACCCAGAGATGAAATGCCCAGCATTTATGGTTACGGATATATGTTCCGGAAACCACTGATGGTCAATTTATGCTACTTGACCCCTGTGACCTTGAAAAGCAGGTCAAATCAAAAACCCGGGTATTATGTGATGTAGTCTCATGAGTACTGTCCTCAGTTAAAATATCATGATTCAAGCTAGCATAATTCATGAGATATAGCCAAAAAGTAGTTTTTGCATGAAGCGCCCCCTGGGGCCAAGTGTAGGTCGAAAACCGTCAAAACTGCCAAAAGGCACAATGGTACCATAAGACCTTCAAACCACCCAGAGATGAAATGCCCAGCATTTATGGTTACGGATATATGTTCCGGAATCCACTGATGGTCAATTTATGCTATTTGACCCCTGTGACCTTGAAAAGCAGGTCAAATCAAAAACCCGGGTATTATGTGATGTAGTCTCATGAGTACTGTCCTCAGTTAAAATATCATGATTCAAGCTAGCATAATTCATGAGATATAGCCAAAAAGTAGTTTTTTGCATGAAGCGCCCCCTGGGGCCAAGTGTAGGTCGAAAACCGTCAAAACTGCCAAAAGGCACAATGGTACCATAAGACCTTCAAACCACCCAGAGATGAAATGCCCAGCATTTATGGTTACGGATATATGTTCCGGAAACCACTGATGGTCAATTTATGCTACTTGACCCCTGTGACCTTGAAAAGTAGGTCAAATCAAAAACCTGGGTATTATGTGATGTAGTCTCATGAGTACTGTCCTCAGTAAAAATATCATGATTCTAGCTAGCATAATTCATGAGATATAGCCAAAAGTAGTTTTTTGCATGAAGCGCCCCCTGGGGCCAAGTGTAGGTCGAAAACCGTCAAAACTGCCAAAAGGCACAATGGTACCATAAGACCTTCAAACCACCCAGAGATGAAATGCCCAGCATTTACGGTTACGGATATATGTTCCGGAAACCACTGATGGTCAATTTATGCTACTTGACCTCTGTGACCTTGAAAAGTAGGTCAAATCAAAAACATGGGTATTATGTGATGTAGTCTCATGAGTACTGTCCTCAGTAAAAATATCATGATTCTAGCTAGCATAATTCATGAGATATAGCCAAAAGTAGTTTTTTGCATGAAGCGCCCCCTGGGGCCAAGTGTACGTCGAAAACCGTCAAAACTGCCAAAAGGCACAATGGTACCATAAGACCTTCAAACCACCCAGAGATGAAATGGCCAGCATTTATGGTAACGGATATACGCTCCGGAAACGAGATCAACGGACAGACGGACAGACAGACGGCCCGACAGACAGACGGCCCGACAGACAGACGGCGAACGCCTCGACAATACCCCTCTAGCCTTTATGGGCTGAGGGGTAAAAAAGGTTTTCAAAGAGTGACACCTGTTTGGCAGAAAAGCAGTCAAATTGCGCTAATTTTCAAGTTTGAAAGAAGGTGTACCCAGACACCAAGTTTGAACCTTCTAGGTCAAGTGGCTAAGAAATGTGCCACTCTTTTGTCAAAATTGAAAAAGGACAACAAAGACGGATTCCACGGTAACATATAAGCTCCCCTGAAATGTGAACTAAATGAAATGGCCAGGGCCATTGTGCTCACCTCATGTGGAGGAAAGATGGATAAAGAGCATGGTATTGTGTCATGAGGTGTTAGGTTTGATGTAGGTCCAAGCAATTACAATTTCCCCAAAATGGCCAATTAACATAACATTCGACCTCTGTGACCTTGAAAAGTAGGTCAAATCAAAGAAGACCCGGGTGACACATTGAATGGTTGTTAGAATTAGATGTACCTATGATATAAAATTGGTGCCGATCGGGCAAGTCATTACTAGGAATAATGGCATTTTGAAGAATTTAGGATTTGGCCCCCTCCCTGGAGGCCAAACGGCAAATCAGATCGCACCAAACTTCGGTACCTGACATCACCTGACCAAGGGGTACATGTGTACTTAATTTGTGATCAATAGTCATTGCAGTTAAGAAACGTGCCATAGTTACGGCCTGACGGCGAATTTACGCCATTTGACCTCTGTGACCTTGACAAGAAGGTCAAATTAAAAACCTGTGTGACATATACTGTATGGTGGTTAGATGTACCCATGATATCAAATTGGTGGCAATCGGGCAAGAAGTTAAGGAATAATCACATTTTTAAGGTTTTTGGATTTTGCCCCCTGGTGGTCAAGTGGTGAATCATATTGGACCAAACTTCGGTCCCTGAGATCACCTGACTAAGGGGTAAATGTGTACTTAATTTGTGATCAATAGTCATTGCAGTTAAGAAACGTGCCATAGTTACGGCCTGACGGCGAATTTACGCCATTTGACCTCTGTGACCTTGACAAGAAGGTCAAATTAAAAACCTGTGTGACATATACTGTATGGTGGTTAGATGTACCCATGATATCAAATTGGTGGCAATCGGGCAAAAAGTTAAGGAATAATCACATTTTGAAGGTTTTTGGATTTTGCCCCCTGGTGGTCAAGTGGTGAATCATATTGGACCAAACTTTGGTCCCTGAGATCACCTGACTAAGGGGTAAATGTGTACTTAATTTGTGATCAATAGTCATTGCAGTTAAGAAACGTGCCATAGTTACGGCCTGACGGCGAATTTACGCCATTTGACCTCTGTGACCTTGACAAGAAGGTCAAATTAAAAACCTGTGTGACATATACTGTATGGTGGTTAGATGTACCCATGATATCAAATTGGTGGCAATCGGGCAAGAAGTTAAGGAATAATCACATTTTTAAGGTTTTTGGATTTTGCCCCCTGGTGGTCAAGTGGTGAATCATATTGGACCAAACTTCGGTCCCTGAGATCACCTGACTAAGGAGTAAATGTGTACCAAATTTGGTATCAATAGTCATTGCAGTTTAGAAACGCGCCATCGTTACATCCTAACGGCCAATTTACACCATTTGACCTCTGTGACCTTGAAAAGGAGGTCAAATCAAAAACCCAGAGGATATATGATGCACCTTTGCTAGAAGTACCTACCATATTTTTTGCAAAATTTCCCGACTACTATTAAGGGAGATATTGCATATTTTCACTTTTAACGTTTGGCCCCCTGGTGGCCAAACCATGAAACGAATCGGACCGAAACTTGGTCTCCAAGGTGTCATTACATAAGGGTACATGTGTACCAAGTTTCAACTCAATAGCTCTAACAGTTACGAAACGTGCCCTGCTAACGGACGACAGACGACGACGACGACGACGACGACGACGACGACGGACGACGGACGCCACGGTATGGGATAAGCTCACCTCTGCTAAGAGGTGAGCTAAAAAGAATCACTAATAAGCCAGATATCACATTTTGATTGTTTTCACATATCACTTCTAACAGCAGTATCTCCCCACTTTTTCAGAAAGCGAAGAGATACAAATTTCAAGTAAACTACTCAAGCAGTTAAGAAATGTGACAAGTAAACTACTCAAGCAGTTAAGAAACGTGACAAGACTTACATCCAAAGACTACAGACACTGGGCTATTGCACAGATACTACATAATAGAGAGGCAAAACGCAGGGTGCAAAACAGATAAAAACAGACACCTCTATGCATCTCTAGCACAAAAATCTTGCTGGAGTCAGTTTTCTGCATGGTTGAAGAATTCTGTGCACCCTGCAATGGACATTTCCCAAGGTACATGGTTTTCCAGTGAAAAAAACCCCAACATTTACGTGTCAATGATGATTGCAAAAAGAATAGATAGGATAGAATAAAGCATCACACAAATTCAGGACATGGAGATGTGTATGTAGTAGGAGTGTAAAATGTCATTAATGGATACGTAGTAATATGGGCAAGGTACAGGCCATGTAATTGAATGGTTAGCGCTCCTAACCACCAACTGGAATAAGTCTCGTTGCATGGGTTCAATCCCTGCCTTGACAATTCTGTCACCATGTTGGTTGCCTGGTAGAACAGTGCATGCACCGAATAGAACTTTCCCAGTCATAGACTTCTACCTCAAGTCTGGCCCTGGCCAGCAGTGTCACATGACCCACAGAACGATAGTTCAGCAGCAAGACTTACAGCATGAGGAAGGATGGCCAGTGCATCAGCTAGTACCATTATTCCTCTGGCATCAACAAATCAACTAACCAACCATAACAGGGTTCGAGCGTATACCTGTGTTCTATGAACTCGGCCATATCCTAGTCAGATCTTAGTCCTCCAAGAACATGACGTGGTCCTTGGTCAAACCTATATTCCTATTCCTCACCTTTTGATTGAGTAAGCCCCGAGATCCAATAACATTGTCAAATATGTGTTTCCCAACATGAGAGTCAACTGCGCTCAGAGGGTCATCGAGGTAGTAGACATGGGAATCTGCATACACTGCTCGGGCAAGAGCAACTCTCTGCTTCTGGCCTCCACTCAGGTTGATACCCTGGAGAAGACATAGATCCCATTTAAACAATTTCTCCAACGCACAACATTAGATGTGATGTATTGGGTTACTCAACTTCAACTTCAAGAGTTGATAATATTATACACATTTGCTACTGGACAAAGATATCATGCACTTTCCAATATACAGGGTGTCTCATAAAAAAGGTAATCCTAGTAAAATGGGTTAGCATACTTTCTACAACTTCTCTCGTTGCAGCACAGTAAAGTAGAAGCAATGAGCTTTGTGTTGATGCCATTGTGGCGTCCAACCTGTTATGCATGACTGAACACCATGGTCTTCTATGCTATGCTATGCTTCTATTCTATGAAGACATGCAGAAACCACCTTGTTCCAAGTTGGGAAATTCAAGCTTGACATTAAGCCACATTACATGGCTGAGAATAAAAGCATGTTTAATGATCAACAACACATCACTTTCTTTCAGATAAATTGTATTCCACATATATTCATTATTTTTACAATTTAAGCCTCGACATCCTCCACGTGACCCCCTCCTCTTAGGATGCATTTGACACCATCGAGACATATCCTGAACAGCCCGGCCTGTGTCTCCATCTCTGGATTTTCACTTATCTCATCGACCTCCCGTATTATGCGAGGTCTTACTTCTGCTAGACCTTGAACTCGAGTCTCATAAACCTTGTTCCTAAGGTACCCCCAGACTGAAAAAAATCACAGGGAGTCAAATCTGATGACCTTGGTGGCCACTCCACTGGGCGGTTCAGGGCAATTACTCGTTCCCCGAACAAAGCAGTGGCCGTCAAGGTTTACTGAACTGCGTGAAGGTGGATTGCTGCAGCACCATCCTGTGCCCACCATAAGCCCTCCCAGTTGTGGTATTTTAAATTAATTAACCATTGACAATGAACGATGTGTGACGACAACTGCATGGAATTTGGAACAAGTTCATTTCTGCCTGCCATTTTAAAGACAATGGTGCTCAGTCATGTGTGACTGCATGGATGTCAGAGTGGTATCAACACAAAGCTCATAGCTTGTACTTTACTGTGCTGCAACGTCAAAAGCTGTATAATGAATGGTTTAAAATATTAACCCATTTCACCGGGATTACCTTTTTTATGAGACACTCTGTATAAAAAAATTTTGTGTTTGTCTTCACAAATGCCATGCATCCAGCTATAAAACATTTTGTTTGATACCAATGAAATGTCCTGGGGACATTGTGCTCACCTGGGAATGATTTAGTGGTAGATGAAATGAGACATGGAGGTTAAATTGACTTTTCAATATGACAAAATGTGGCAATATCAATGACACCTCTGTTAGGGAGACCCAGCTGTTCAGTGGGAATTCTCATTAGATTCTATGACAAATAGTCGCAGTTCGGCTCAATGTATTTCTAAAACTATTTTATCTAATCACTTCATTCTTTTGCAGTGTCTGAGTATATGGTATGATTATTCTGTTGTATAAATATTGTGAAATTCTGTTCAACAGTTTGTGAGAAATCGCAGTTTGAAAACACAAAAGTTTGCGAAAACAATTACATCGTAGAACCTCCCTTAGCGGACACCTCTCTACTAAGGACACCCTCTCTATTAAGGACACTAGTTTCGGTCCCAAATAGGTCATTTACATTCATTTTGACATCTCTAATCAGGACACCTCTCTATTAAGGACAGCACTTGTCAGTCCCGAGGGTGTCCTTAATAGAGAGGTTCCACAATGTACTCTGGATGGTCTCACACGTTTGTCCAAGCGCATGTCGAGTTGGTGTATAATCAGACGCCGACTGAACTAGGTGTTGGCTCAAAGCTTGGCTCTGATTGGTTTGTTGGACGGGTGTTAGTTAGTTCCAGCCAATCAAATTTCCTGAGTTTGATTGACAGGGCAGGCAGCATGTCTGTGACGTCGAATTTTCAAAATCGATTGACCCATCAATGAACTGCACGGGCATGAATTTCTCATACTTTCTTCAAATATTTTAGACACTTTTCGATCAAATACATCTCCGCCAATCTGTGCATTGATATAATATTGTTTTAGGAACAGTAAAACATTTATACTCAATGGGATTTTATTGAAGTTGCTGGATCGTCGCTGGCCAAAATGGCGTCGAATATCAAGGTTTGTTCATACTTTTTATTTCCCTTCAAAAAAAACTTCATGTGTAACCTATTGACAAGTGATGGAGATAATTCACATCTAAAGGGTTGTATTAAATCATTAATATTGGCAAAAAAGGGAATTATTTGAGATAACTGTCCGAGGTTGGTGGTTTTTGTGGCTGGTTTACATTTTGGACCGGACCTATTTCAAAATTTCCCAAATGCGGTTTTAGTGAATTGTTTTTCAGGCACTTCCCGTGAACATGCTGCCAATCTGCTTAGATAATTCTTGGTATCTTAGGCATCCAATGCTTGAATACAATTTACTTTTTATGTGGCATTCACTATGCGCAATGAGATTTTTTACCATGCATCAAAATATATTTTTTGAATTAATCATAGTTTTCCAGACTTTTGAAAAGTGGGCGTGGTCAATTTATGACATTATTTGAGAGCTGATATCTAGCATATAGCAAATATGAAGTGATAAAATTATCCCATTTTTTTCTAAACAAGTTAATACTGTTCTATATGTGTTGCAAATATCAACCTTCTGTATGTAGCAGTTTTTTGGAAAAATCTCCTTGAAATCTACTCAAAAATCGTAATATTTGTGTATTTCGATAATTTCGTAAGTTTGTGTGATGATCTTCTAAAGACAAAATAACATTGTTCAGATTAATTTACTATTTTCTCATTCTATAGCTCCAGTTTTATTGATATGGGAAGTTTCAGTATCTTGGCATAGTTATCAGTATCATGTCATAGTTAATGAGATGTATGCACTTGAAATTGACCCCAGAATGATTTTCACCAAAAGTGGGCGTGGTTCTTTTTCCCTAGTGGATCATGAAAATTAAACTAGAGCCTGGCAGCTATGATAGCTTCGCTTGGTGGACAGTTACAGTGTGTCAGACATGTCAATCAGATTGCTTGCTACAAACTTATTTAATTGACGTCCTGATTTGACTTCATGATCAGGTTGCGGTTCTTCGATACATAATACCATACACAACAAGTGCACTTGTATCAGGTCAACATGGTCTAGAATAAGCCATGTCACCTGCAGGTTATTTAGGTCATTCATAATCAAACGAGCCGGGTGTTCAGTGTTAGTCTCGTGTGTAACCCATAAGTCTAACATTAGTGCAACTCACGATGTATACACGTGGGAAGGAACGGAATAAACGGAGACTACAACAGCTCTTCTATTCTCTGTACGTCCGCCTTCTATACAACGATATACTGCAAAGCGTGTAGTGGAAAGGCCTGCAGCAGGGGTGAACGCGGCAGAAGTTTCATTCATGCACGCAAACACCGCATGTTTTTTGGGGAATACCTCGAATGACTTCATGTATTTTGAAATTTAGCACCCTAAAAGTAAAGATCGAGGGCTTTCCGGTGATAAGCGGATGAACTACCAATGCACTTTTCCGGCATCCGCCATTTTTTCTCGATTTCATTTTTCGCTCGGGATTTTATTACCAAATTGGACAGGTAAGGAAAATCGATTCGAGACTTTAGACCTGCATATTAGAAATATTTAATTTTGTAATCTTTAAGTTTTAGCTTACACGGGATCAAGCACTATATATCTGTGCGCATGAACAAATTTTATTGCAGGTTCGTACGTTGGTAGAGAAAAAGATACTACGCGTCATCTTTGTATATGCAGCTGTATGTAAACTTCGTCTTCAGGGTGATCAGGTTATCGTACATGATTTTCGCCGTACTACTTTCCCAATGGTTTCAACGATAGAAAGACTGTATGCGATAAGCTTCGCTGACAATTAAAAATTGCTAGCGAAGCTAAAAATAAGCAAAAAAAACATTCAGCTGGTTATCTTATTCCCATAAAAAGTCATTTTAACAGAAAAGCCAGTCTCTGCATTGAAAATTTAGATTTAGTGATCTGGACACTGGAATACAGTAGAACCTCCCTTAGCTCCCTCTCTAATAAGGACCCCTCTCTATTAAGGACGCTAGTTCTGGTCCCAAATTCATTGTTGCCATTCGATTCGACATTCTAATCAGGACACATATCAATTAAGGACAATATTTTTCAGTCCCGAGGGTGTCTACTGTAATTTGTGAGAGGTTCTACTGTATTTTCGAAATTGGTAAATTCCGGTTTACTTTCTCACTTATAACAACCAATTAACGGTTCGCTTAATTTACTGTTTGGCCCAATGAGCTCTCATTTGTTCAATTACTCAACAAAACACTGGAGAAAGTGTGTTCTTATTCATAATGCAACACACAAAGCCTTTCAAATACAGTGGAACCTCTATTAGCGGACACCTCTCTATTAAGGACACTAGCTTTGGTCCCAAATTGGTTGTTTCTATTCAATTTGACCACTCTAATCAGGACACCTCTCAATTAAGGACAGCACTTGTCAGTCCCAACGGTGTCCTTAAAAGAGAGGTTCAATTGCATATTAAGGCCAAAGTCAGCCTGGAGACTGACTCTGGTTTTTTTATCTGATGCAATTCATAGATCAGCACTCTGAGGCATTCTCACCCCCTCCCAAACTGGTTGCCTTTACCATACACCTGGAACACAGCAAACTACCTTTTCTCCAATTTCCGTTTTATCTCCAGCCGGTAGCATCTCCAAGTCTTTTGTAAGAGCACAGGCTTCAATCACAGAATTGTACTGCACCTGATCAAAAAGCTTCCCGAAGAGGATGTTGTCTCTGACACTGGCATTTTGAATCCAAGCTTGCTGAGCCACATAAGCAACCGACCCCTGTAAAAAGGAAAATACATCACTGTCAACATTTCACCTCATTCGCCGTATTTCTGGTATAAAAACAACGTTTTAATGAGCCCTAAAAAGGTTCATGAGTGACTGTGCCTCCAAGTGAACAACTATGCCATTGCCAGAGAAAATAAAGAATGCTCCCAAATTGGCACAGCGATGGTGACCAATGGTTCGTATTTGGTCAACATAAGTGATCTTACTAGAACTTGCATGGAAAATTATTGCATGGGCATGGAAAATTATTGCATGGGCATTGAAAAATTACTGGAGAAACTCATTGACAACCAACATCATAAAACATGTGGTCCATTGGCCTGGCACTCAGCTGAATGTAGAGATGCTCAGTTTTCTTCCCTGGGGCAATATTTTTACAAAACTGAGCTAAATATGGTTTCCAAAATGGCCGCGTGCCAAATTTTTAAAAACAAATAAGAGAGCTTTGCTCGGTCCATCTCATTGTACATATAACTCCATATAATGAGTGTGATTACAAGTTGAAGGCTGAAACAGAGGGTAAATCTTACTAGTTGCGATGGTTTCTACGATATTCACAACCCCGCAGATGCCTTGTCACAACCCAGTAGACAACCAGTATGGCATGCGGAATTTATTCAGGACAAATTTTTTACATCAGGACTGAATTTTTACCCCAGAATCACGCTACAAATTGCGAAATTGTACAAGAATTTATCTCAGGACAAAGATTTCACAATACCAGGTTAAATATTCCTATCCATGTATTTTTTTCCCCTCAGAATAATATATTTTCACGTTTCAAAAAAAATTGTCAGGACGAAAAATACGGCAGGACTTTTTTTCCTTCAGAATTCTTTCAACGTCAGGACGTTTCGCGGGCAGAACGAAAAATTCTCGCAGAATTCAAGTGACACCTGCCAGCGATCACGTGACTCTTGGCAAAAATCACGTGACCGCGAAAACGATGACGTTGCGCATCATCGCTGCGTTTCCATTTGCCATTTCTGTGTTTTGCCAATTCTCTTAGTCCAGGTAACCCTATCCCCGACCCTATCCGCAGCACAGCAGAGGGTCGAGGACCATCATATTTCTCTTAACCCTAATGTGTAATCAAATCGGCATTAAACCCTAGTACTTACTTACTTTTAATGATAAAACACCACCAAACTCAGCCAAGCCACTGCATATTGGATAGTACATATTGCACTGGAATTAGGGTTTCCCCGGTAACCTTGAGCACAGTGAAAAATCATTGATTCCAGGGTGCCGAGTATCAACATGCATGAACATACAATATCGTTCGTCAACTGTAAATCAACGAGGCGTCCTCGACCCTCCGCTGCGCGGTGGATAGGGTCGAGGTTATCTGGACTAAGCGAATTGGCAAAACACAGAAATGGCAAATGGAAACGCAGCGATGATGCGCGATATCATCGTTTTTGCGGTCACGTGATTTCTGCCAGGAGTCACGTAATCGCTGGCAGGAGTCACGTGAATTCTGCGAGAATTTTTTCGTTCTGCCCGCAAAACGTCCTGACGTCGAAAAAATTCTGAAGGAAAAAAAGTCCTGCCGTATTTTTCGTCCTGACAATTTTTTTTTTAAACGTGAAAATATATTATTCTGAAGGGAATAAAGATATACACGGATAGGAATATTTTACCTGGTGTTGTAAAATCTTTGTCCTGAGATAAATTCTCGTACAATTGTGCAATTTGTAGGGTGATTCTGGCGTAAAAATTCAGTCCTGATGTAAAAAGCTTGTCCTGAATAAATTCTGCTTTGGCATGCCAGACACCAGTAACTGCAGTCTGAACCTTTACATCAAATCCATTGAAGTTCAGCTTGAGACAAACCAGTACATTTGATGCATGGTCACAGCCTAGGACAACTAGTCAATGCAGTCTAGACCATTGTTTCAATTCCTTTGAAGAACAGTTTGTGAAAAACCAGTCAAGTTGTACATGGTCACAACCTTGGGGCAAGCAGTTAAGGCAGTCTGGACCTTTTTTAACCCCTTTACTGTTTTAGACAAGTTAATTCATTACGACCATTCTCTACACCAGTGTCATAAACAAGTTAATATGTCCACACCATAATGACCTTAACATTTGTTTAGAGCACACGTGACGAAAGATTCCGGCCTGAATATGCGAATCTGCTGACAGCAATCCGCCATTTTCCGGATTCTCAAAACTTTGAGGAACGTCAAATGAAATGGATATCACATAATTTCTGAACCCCATGCAGAGATTCGTAAAATTGTCTGGTGATTTATGACTCATTTTGATGTCTTAGAATTAAATTGAAATAAAATGTGAATGAATCGAGGTTTTTGGTCTATTTCTACAATGAAAGACCGCTGCTTTCCTTCAACCCCTTTAGTGCTGAAGTTGTATGAGTTGATCATGGTGAAGCAAATCGCTGTAGATAAATCAGTATGATGGATTTCAAGCAGTCATTTATAGTGTGGTAGTGATACCGCATATGTGTTGTAGGTCTCATAGTATGTTATGTAAACAACAAATTTGTTGCACTAGCACAAAAGGGGTTAAATGGGTGTTGGTTAATTCCTATAGTGAAACGTTGTTACATTTATGGAAAGAACAGTGCACTCTTACTAATGGAAATATGGTGAATATTCTATAAGAATGAAATCCACACAGCTTGGTGATAGGAGAAATAGGTCTCTGCTGTGCCAGTCTGAAATTCTCCATGTTTGCAATTTGCGAATATGTGATCTATTTTTGTCATTCCATCCGTTGTCAGACCATCTTGTAGATACACACAGAACCCAAGGTCTTGGAAGAAGTGCGTAGAAATAGAAGATATTTTTGATGAGTCAACGTTGAAATCGCAAAGTATCACAGTGGGAGCACGAAGGTTAATCTGTGCAGTAGTGTCTGAGGCCAATGACATTGATGCGACTGTCACAGGATTGTTCAAGTGTAGTCAAGTAAATTGTTTAAATGCCATCATAGGACTTTAAAAATGGGCAATGTCACAATGGAAATACCAGTTGCAGAAGCAGAAGCTGAATATACCTGTGGTTCACAAAAAATGAAAGGGATCTTCCTCCAGCCATCTTCAATACATGACAAAGAAATTACATTGAAGTGAGGGGAAGTTCTTCAGTTCAGTGGAAACGGAAATCAAGATGGCTTCTGTGATGGCCATCTTGGAAAGTTCATTGTGCCCATTATCAAATGAAACCTTTATCTTACCATTGGCAGTCTCTAGAATGAAAATCATTGCATTCCAAGAAAGCGTTCTCCTTTAAATACCCGGAAACAGATTTCAAGATGGCTACCCTAGCCGCAATCTTAGATAGTTGATGGCACCCTTTATTGAAAGGAACCTTGTAATAGTCGGTGATTAATATATTGGACAAATCAGATGTCTTTCATAGAGCTTTATTATCAGCGACCGGCATAAGAATAAAAACATGGCTGAACCCCTTACATAATACAATCCCATGATCCTGTGCTGTAAGTGCAGTGCGGCGGTAAAATTCAATTCATTACATCCCCCTTATCCAGGAGCTAAAACAATTATCTGCAAGATGCACATTAAAACTATATCACGCTATGCCAACTTATGTAACAACTATAACCAAAGTAACAAAGTTATCATCAAACATCAAATTCCAAAAAGTTCAATTTTTTTTTAGAAGTTTTTTTCAATCTCAAATAATGCCACAAATTCAATTCAACTGTACAGAGTTACTAATTATCCAAATGTCAATAAAAACAAAACCTTGTTGCGAGCATTATATCTGTAGAATTATGAACATGATAAAATCAGAGTCAACTAGAAACATATAACGCAATTGGGGCAAATTGCGAATGTATGCCCCGCTCTGGTGTGTTCGGTGTGTTAATATGTTCATTGCGCGCGTTATTTAGCCTATAAATATGAAATTGTGGCTATAAGCGCACCTCGAATATAAGCGCAGTGCGCTTATAAGCGCATAAATACGATAATATCTTCTCTGTGGCTGTTACTATTACTATTACTGCCCCTACTATAGACCATCACGCCACAAAAGTTTGAAGACTGTTGGACCTCCGGTTCTCTAGTTAACGAGCGGAATGCGAAAATCTAAGATGGTGGCTGGTGGCCATCTTTGATTTCGGTTCGGGCCCAAAATCGATAGGGAACCTCCCCTACCATAGACCATCACACCACAAAAGTTTGAAGACTGCTGGACCTCCGGTTCTCTAGTAAACGAGCGGAATGCAAAAATCTAAGATGGCGGCTGGCGGCCATATTGGATTTTGGAACGCGACAAAAAACAATAGGGACCCTTTGACACACTAGGCCTACACCCCCTAAAAATTTCAAGTCAGCCGAGCAAGGTGTTCTTGAGTTATAGTCTGGAATTCAGTGCGGCGGACGCGGCGGACGCGGCCGGAAACCACCTAAGAACATAATGCCCCCACTTTCGGGTCGGGCCCAAAATCAATAGGGAACCTCCCCTACCATAGACCATCACGCCACAAAAGTTTGAAGACTGTTGGACCTCCGGTTCTCTAGTTAACGAGCGGAATGCGAAAATATAAGATGGTGGCTGGTGGCCATCTTTGATTTCGGTTCGGGCCCAAAATCGATAGGGAACCTCCCCTACCATAGACCATCACATCACAAAAGTTTGAAGACTGTTGGACCTCCGGTTCTCTAGTAAACGAGCGGAATGCGAAAATCTAAGATGGCGGCTGGCGGCCATATTGGATTTTGGAACGCGACAAAAAAAAATAGGGACCCTTTGACACACTAGGCCTACACCCCCTAAAAATTTCAAGTCAGCCGAGCAAGGGGTTCTTGAGTTATAGTCTGGAATTCAGTGCGGCGGACGCGGCCGGAAACCACCTAAGAACATAATGCCCCCACTTTAGCGGGGGCATAATAATAGTGTACTGCATGTTCAAGTTCTTCACTGCATGTTCAATGTTTATGGTTCTTGCACCTATTATAAATTCACTCTACTATAGAGCACAAAACATGCTATTGTCCAAGTCGTTCTGGTACAAGTGAGTTTTAAGAAGGGATTTGAATTGAGTGAGGGTCTCAGCAGATGCACTTGCTTTGGGGAGTCGATTCCAGAGATAAGGGGCAGCCACGGAGAAACTGCGATCCCCGTACTTTGATTTTGAGCAAGGTACAAGGAGACATTTTGGGATGACCTGGTAAGGCGCCAACCTTCGTTACGCTGCAAAAGTGAAGACAGATATGATGGCGCTAGTCCATTGAGGGCCTTGAAACACATCACCAGCACCTTGAAGACAGCTCGGCTCTTAACTGGGAGCCAATGGAGCTGCTTCAAGACGGGGGCGATGTGATCACGCTTCCTCGTACCACAGATAAGCCTAGCGGCTGAGTTCTGTACCCGCTTAAGCGGAACAATGGTTTGGTCCGGTAAACCGTACAGAAGCCCATTGCTCATATCCAGCCTTGAGGTGACATAAGCATGGACAAGGCGTTCAGCACTAGCTTGGTCAAGGAACTTGCAGATCCGACCTATCCGGTACAATGAGAAGTACATGGATTTACACATGTTGCGAATATGATCTTTCATAGTCATGTTTCTGTCAAACCTGACACCAAGATCTCTGACCGACTCGGAGCTTGAGATGGATACACCATCAATGGTGATTTCAGGCACTGAACCAAGTCTACGACTTGATACAATGCCCATGAACTCAGTCTTTGGAGCATTTAGAGCTAACTTGTTGACGTAAAGCCACTTTTTGACATCAATGATGCACTTTTGAACCTTTTTTACCATGGCAGGACCCTGGACAGGATGACCAGATGGGAAGGAATCTACCAGCTGGTTGTCGTCAGCGTAGAGCTCAAATGGAACCTGGTTATGATGCATGATATCGCTGAGTGGGATCGTGTAGATAGTATACAACACGGGTCCCAACACTGAGCCCACACCGTATCGTAGGGGCACACTACTCGAGATGTTACCGCTGACGCTAACAGAGAAAGTTCTATCTTTCAAATAGGAAGAAAACCATTCCAGTGCCTGACCCTGAAGACCAACGCATTCTTGGAGCCTGTCCAGTAGAATGTGATGATCGACAGTATCGAAGGCTGCTGACAAATCCAGCAAAACCAAGAGTACTTCCTCTCCCCTGTCGAGAGATGTCAAAATCTGGTCCAACATCTTTAGTAGAACAGTTTCAGTACCATGATTCGGTCGATAGCCAGATTGATGTAGGTCATATAGAGAGTGCTCTGCCATGTGAGATCGGAGGCGAGTAGCTACTACGCGTTCAATCAGTTGGACAAATATGTGAGGTTAGACACAGGGCGATAATTTGATAGCAAATCCTTGTCGAGTGATGGCTTTTTCAGCAGTGGCTTGACAATGGCAGACTTCAAGGAGCACAGGACACTAGCACAGGTCAATGATTTGTTCATGATGTTGACCAGAACTGTGAGTACAGGGTTCAAACACTTCTTCAGGAGCCATGTTGGAATTGGGTCCAACTCACAACTCTTTGCAGGAAGCTGCATTATCAGCTTCCTGACCTCATCCTCGGTTGTGGGATCAAAGGCTTGGAGCTGTGGAGTTGACCTGTCGGGATGTGGGCAACTGAAGCTGCTGGAGTCAGCTCCCCTCTGATCTAAAGAATCCCGTATCTTTCCAACCTTGGCCCTGAAGAAGTCGCTGAACTCCTTAGTGTCAGTGGTGTCTGGTGTAACCGGACATCTGTCTCTGCCCAAAAGTTCATCTACAATTCTGAAGAGGTCCTTCGGATTGCAGGCAGCAATCCTGTTCTTGTTGTAGGATAGTTTAGCTGCTTCGATTTTCCCCGACACAATTCGAGCTTGTTCTCTGAAAAGCTGCCTGATGATCTCAATAGGATGCTTCCTCCATCTACGTTCGAGCTGGCGCCAAATGCGCCTTTCCTGCAGGATATCATCATCAAGCCACGGAGAGTTCGGTTTCATCACAATCGACCGTGTGGTCAGTGGCACATGTTTGGCGAGAGTTTCTGATAGACACGTATTGTACTGATCAATCAGCTGGCTC
Organism: Lineus longissimus; assembly: GCF_910592395.1. Taxonomy (NCBI): domain Eukaryota; kingdom Metazoa; phylum Nemertea; class Pilidiophora; order Heteronemertea; family Lineidae; genus Lineus; species Lineus longissimus. The sequence continues at coordinate 12,639,964 of NC_088308.1, read as the reverse complement.
AAGTCATCATTCGGCGATATGAAGAGATCAGTTTGCATCAGATCAACAGAGAATGACTCTGCATTCACTTTACTGAGCTTCCAAAACGTAACTGTCTTGCACTCAGGATTTGGTTTACGTAACTTTACAATCCCATGAATGGCAAAGTGATCTGGAGGTAGCGATGGGTCGACAGCAACAATCTTGACCAGGTCATCCAGGCCACTCCTTGACATAACCAAGTCCAGCATATGGCCTCGGATGTGGGTTGGCTCATTCACAAGTTGCTTGAGGTCGAAAGTATCCAGGTAATCTTGGAAGGAGGAAACAGTAGGGTTTTGAGGCTTGTCTGCATGAATGTTGAAATCGCCTACAATCAGCAGATTACTTGTGGACACAAGGCACTCTAGTAGAGAAGAGAACTCTTCTATGAACTAAGAGACATTTCGTGGAAAAGGGTCAGGCCTGTAGACAATGAGGATCCTAACTGATCCACACTCAGTGGTAACTGACACAGCCACGCAGAACTGGAATGGGCCGTGCGTATGTTGCTCGAAGGTTAATCCCCCTCTAAGAAGTAGAGCGACACCCCCCTCCTCGTTTATGTGTCCGAGACACGTGGATGAAACTGTATCCCTTCAGCACGTCTGTCACACCGGCTATGGTTATCCTATCCGTTTCACTACCAGTCAGCCAAGTTTCTGTAACGATGACAATGTCTGTGTCATGAGACAACACAGATTCACATAGAGGTGTGACCTTTCCAGTCAGAGAACGAGCATTCCAGCAAGTCCATTTCATGCACTTGTCCTCTGACATGCCTTTAACATGTTTCCCCGCCCTGTTTTTACGCCGAGTTGAACACCTTTTGTAAAGGGTTCATTGTCCTTAGGCAAGGCATCAAATCCTTCGAAATGGATGCACCTTCCTGACACCAGACCTTAGGTCACTTAGCTCAGTCACTGTGTACCTGTACATTCCGCAGTGTTCGTGTATATCCACTGTACATACTGTGCTAATGGCTGGTCCCCGTCTGGGACTCACCAAGTGAGACAAAATCCAACACCACAAAAGCATGTGAAAAGCCCTCCAGGACAACATAAACTAAATCAGCATGGTCACAACAGATTCACTAAATCACTCGGAATGAAATTAAAGCGAAAGTCAGTTGTCATCACTAGGATAATTGGAGAAGTTTGAGGAGGCCAGGAGAGCAGCTGTTCAGCGCTCACCCAGTCATCTGCATCTTAGGATTGTCAATGTTTTGACTTGGTTCAGCGAATGTCACTGTGGGCTTTTTCACTTTAGGCGGTGCGAAGTTTTCTAGTGTCTCACGAATTTGATGCCTATTCCTTCTCAGTTTTGTACCGTTTGGCGTTGACACAATAAACGAGCGTGGTTCTGCACATTTTGAGTCTATCACAGCTGGTAACCACTTTCGCGTTCTAAGATCCTGAATTTGGACACTTTGACCCGGTTTCAGTTCTGGCAGGTCCTTCGGGTGCCTGTCATGATAGAATTTCTGATTTTGCTGCCTTTGAGTCAACTGAGAGTTTATCTCGTCGCGATCAGGAAGTGTGTTATGAATCGTTGTCGGAATATTTCCGTGCAGTTTATGCCCGAACAACATTTCACCGGAACTTGGCAGTGGGTTGTTGATCGGCGTTGAGCGCAAACACAACAATGCGAGTTCTGGATCACTTCCAGAATGTTTTTCTTTGACGAGCAGTTTTTTTACTATCACGACTTGTCGTTAAATAAATCCATTCGATCTTGGGTACCGTGGTGAGGATGTCACGATGTCGAATCACCATGCACTCGCAAAATCTTAAAATTCAGAACTAACGAAATGTCCTCCGTTGTCATCGAATAATGCCAATGGAATACCAAATTCACCGAATATTTGCTTCATTGCAGCAACTACTACTGCACTGCTGCAATGCCTCGGTATTTTCCTCACAACAGGGAATTTCGAGTAGTAATCAGCAATCAGGAGCCATTGCGCATTGTAACAAGAGGCCCAAGGGCCTGGCGCTCAGCTGAGTTAATATCATTAATATCTTCCAGGTGTTTAGTTCATTATGCATGAAAATGGCATGCTCCATGGTATTTGATATCCTTTTGCGTTCACTACGGTACCAATGTTTTTGGTTGACATAATTATGCCACTGTTGGAACATTCTCATGGTTTATGGTATGCACCTGTTGATGGGCCATATGAATAAAAACTAGCATAAGCTTTTGCTCCAGATTTTGAAGTATTTAGTATGCTTCAAAAATTGGAATAGTTTAGTTCTTGTGAAAGCAAAGGATATTTAGAAATCAGTATTTGCTACCAAAACAAGTAAATGCTAGACTACATATGAACGAAAATGTAGGATGAACCTTTTACTTGGTAGTATAAATGTATTTTCTTGGAACCATGTAGCCTTTAAAAGTCGAAGTGAATGGTTGGTTGTTCCTCTTTGCCGGACTGCATTCACATTTTGTTTGGTGGACATGTCATGCAAGAATTGGTCAAACCATACATCCATTTATGGAGAATCAGAGTGCATGGATTCCGAGTCATTAAAAATGTCTAAAGAATTATTCTTGGGTCATGAAGGGAAACCTGCGTTGTTTAGTATGAAAGTGAAAAATATGACAGAGTTAAGAAAATTATGTTTTATTGAACAATAGTAAGTTTTGATAGTCTGCTTGGCTCCTTGCCAGTTAAATAACATGTGACTATACACAAAATAGAAAACTTTGGTGGAAATTGTAAATCATTTTTTTATCTATCAGGGGAAACAAGCTGATGATGATCTAGTAAATCATTCATGAGAAATCGTTTAGTTGCTGAAGCTTGCATGACGAAGTTAATGCTAAACCTTTTCTTGTGCTCTACTGCGCCACCGTAGTTTTCTATTTAGACCAGCGATGACGTCATTTCTGGTGATTCCCTACGCTAGTGGTATTGTACAGTATGCAATGTATTTTTTCAGCGCTGTCAGTTGCCGAAGAGAGTGCCGTAGCTCCCTCAATTTCCAATCAATTTTTATGGGAGTGACATTATTGTATTGCTTAGAATGTCTACTTTTTACTCATGAAAGAATCGTAGAACTAAAACTTAATAGGCGAACAGAATCATGCCGATTCACTGCACATACTGTGGGAATTCTCCACTTCAAAATACATCGGCGATGTCATCGCGAATAACAGAGCATGCACTTCCGATATCGTTATCACAGAAATGTGGCCAAATTTTCAAGAACTAATTTCTGAAAGTAGTCCCTAAAGACCTTACGACTACCACTGAAACGAACTGGTGATAATATCGCCTACCAGACTACCGTAGTACTAGCCCGTAGCCAGGTAGCGGGCCATCGTTATCGAGCTGAGTGTCATTGAGCTCCAAGATTATTGCACATGGATCGAGTAAACAACATGCCGCCATTTTGTCTCCGCTTCGGTATTTCGTAGGCCGCTAAAATGCACCTTCTCAATTAAAACCAACATAATAAGGCCTCACATCGTTGATTGAAAAGGAACACCACACAAAACACAATAAAGTGGGGGTACAATCGATTACGAAGCTGAAGTGAACAGTGACTTATTCCTGGAGCTACTGCTGCTTTTCTGTGTAGCTGCCATGTTTTGAGAACTGGCAAATAGGAGACTTCATTGATGGCTGACGTCATCGGGCGGGAATTTGAATCAGCAGAAATAATTAAAAGGCAGGTAGCCCCCTCTCCTGTTAAAATTTTGAACTTTTTCTCAATAAAATAGTTTTTCAAGAATTTTATCTTAATATTAAAGCATATTTCGACTAATTCTGCTGCTCCTAGGCCGATATAGGCCAGTTTCCTTCATGCGCTCTCACTCGCAGGAAGTAGGTCGAATGGCGACAAATTTTGTTTTGAAAGTAGAGTTTGACCAGAAGTATCCAGAAATGCAAAATTGAAGTCTCTAGGTCTTACGGTTACAAAATGTGCACCATGGGTTTAACGGACGGACGGACGGACGGACGGACGGACGGACGGACGGACGGACGGACTGACAGACGGACGCCACTGAGCAGCTTGTTTGACAAGCTCAGCTGACTTTGTCAGCTGAGCTAAAAATGGAACAGATTTGCTGCTACCTTTTCCCATGACTTGCTTGGGACGTCATGTTGACGTAGAGTTTCATGTCTCTGCATTGGTTGGTTTTCATTGCACGCGTCTTATCAGCTTTTCTATGTCATTGTTCATGTTAGGCCAAAATACCGTGCCTTTAGCTAACAACTAACAGTTTTCTGAATGCCTCGGTGTGCATAATGAAGTTGTTGTAGGATTACATATGTTGTGATTTTGGAATCACTATCCGATTTCCTTTCAACACAAGCCTGTCCTCTACTGACAGCTCACCGCGATATGACTAGTATTGGCCTAATTCCGCGGGAAGATCCTTCTGTGTTTCAGGCCATCCTGTAGTGATCACCTGGCACAGCTTCTGCAAAATACTGTCAGCGTTGGTGGCATCTTTCAGCGCGAGATGTTTTGTGTGCTGAAATTGACAAGATCAACACGCAGATCAAGATCAATCGTGCGACAGTTTTTTTCCGTAGGCAAGCGACTTAACGTATCTGGCAAAACCATTTCTTTACCAGGGCGATATTTCAGTTCGAAATCATATCCTCGAATCTTGAGTAACATGCGTTGTAATCTAGGCGGTGCACACGTGAGTGGTTTCTGACATTTCGAGCGGTTTATGATCTGAAATGACCTCAAATTTACGACCGTAGAGGTACATGTGAAATCTCTGTATTCCAAATACCACAGCTTACAGTTCACGTTCGATACACGCATAGTTTTTTTCAGCACTGGATAGGCTTTTCGAAGCGTATGCAATTGGTTTATCGTTCTGTAACAATGCGGTTCCTAGCCCTCGAAGACTAGCATCAGTTTGGAGTGTTGGCATTTTGTCTACGTCAAAATATTGAAGCGTTGAATTTGAATGTGATTGCCTCCTTTAGGGTGGCAAAACATTTGTCATGATTCGCGTCCCATGCGAATTCAATGTTTATTTTCAGCAAATTTCTGAGCGTTGCAGCTTTGTTTGAGAAATTCGGTATGAATGGCGAAAGATAGGTGATCAGTCCTAGGAATTCCTGCAGTTCTTTTTTGTTGGCTGGTGCAGGCATTTTTTTCACATCCTCTACTTTTGAGGGATGCGGTTTTACTCCTTCATCACTGAAGATTCCCCCAAAGAATGTTATGTTAGGTGCTTTACGGCGCATTTCTGTTCTCCGGAATTGAAAACTAGCCCATTTTCGCGCGCAACTTACATCAGTTGATGTAAGTTTCCATCATGGTTTATATTGCTAAGACTGTACACAGTGCAATCGTCTGCGATACCGACCGACCCATCACACCCTTCTGTGATCTGGTCCATTTTCTGCTGAAATAAATCCTGACTCACAGATAATCCGAATGGTAAGCGGCAGAAGCCATTGCTCTTGCGAGCGTGTGCTAAACTTGATACCCAGTCAGTTGGTTCTTTCACTTTACTAATCACACCAAGCGACTCCATCTCATCTAGACAAGCTTTAATCTCATCTTTAAGTGCTATTGGTACCTTACGTGGTGGGTCTATATGCGACGGCACACTAGGGTCCGCAAATAGATGAGCTTCCCCACGAAAACAACCCAGAGAATCAAAGCGATCCGGATACATGTGCTTCAGATCTGCAACACTGATGATCAGCGGTAAGTTTCCAAGTCCGGTACTTTTATCAATAACGACGCAACTTGTTTCGTACGTCCAAATTCCCATTCGCCACAATGGTCTGAAGGAAGGTGGATGCAACAATGGGTGTCGACGGTGTTGATGAGGTGGCTTGTCCAGAAAGCAATGGAGGCAATGAATGTGCCACAGGAGACGAAGCATGTGCCAAGAGAGCTCCCAGAGCTGCCCTAGAGGATCTTCAGGCCAGACGTAAGGTCTTGCGCGGTAAGGTCACCAGAACTATAAACAGGCTGTCTGCGAGATATCAGATAATGATATTTCTAAGTCAAGATTAGAAAAAGAGATGGTAGTCCTGAAGCAGGAATTTACCGAGGTCTGCTCTGTGAATGCAGATATGTTTTCCTATCCCGGAGTCGACGAGGATAGATTGAGTGATTGGGAAGAACAGATAACGGATACGTTTTATGACTTTGTAGAAAAGACTGAAAACTATGTATGTTCATCACCCAGCGTTCACCAGGTCACACAGCCAGTCACAGAGGAACGGTCAGCAGAAACCAATACCGGTGACCAGATTGCAAAAGTTGCGGTCCAAGATGCAAGACGTGATAGCCCGATTGTCCAGGGCAGTGATGTGGTTAGTGATGCAACTACAAGTACAAGTCTTGAAAATGTTGATTCAAACATATCAAATGACATTGTGAATATTGTGAACATTGATTCTAGCACTGGTATCACGGAGAGGGAGCGCCTTGAGCACGGACCAAATCCATGGAAAAGCGCTATACAAAAACTTCATTATTATTATTATTATTAGTAGGTCCAATATTTCTATGTTAGGCCCACACCATGCATTTGATTCATGGATTGATCAATTGATCGAGTTTCAGGAAACTAGCTTTCCTATCAGTTCAAGTGAAGTGACTGTCGCTGATGCCCTGTATAGACTAGACGCAAGTAGAGATGTACCCACTCTTCAGCTTAGCAAGTTTAATGGTAACTCACTGAGCTATGTCGATTTCATTGACTCATTCAAGATCCATATTCATCATAAAAGGCATCTCACTGACGATCTCGTATGATGCAGCTTAGAATGCATTTAACTGATGAAGCTGAACGAGCTAATGTAGGGCTAGGCACAAGTGATATGATGTACCACACAGCCTTAAAAATGTAAAAAGAGCAATTTGGCTCTATGGCTGGTATGCACCAGATTGGATTAAAATTTGGCTTAAGCCTAGATTTACCAATCGTGGATTAAGCCTGGATAAAATCATCTGAACTTGAACCTGCACCACCCTAGTTAAACCAGAGATTAAGTGATCCATGGTTTATTCATTGTTGAAGCGATGTCATAACATTAATGGCTATCACTGTCGGGATAGGTAACATGCTGAGGACACGATCCCATTGTAATGAGCTCTGGCATTATGGTGCGACTAGTATAGTGGTGTATACATCGTCATACGGTGAAGTGTACAGTACTGCAGCATATCAGGAAAAAGAAACAAGAACTTTATAGATGTAGAAAAGGCCATCCTATTGGACCTAGTTGATAAAAAGAAACATGTGTTGGAGGATAAGCGCAATAGCAGCGGTATTAATGCCAGGAAAGATCAGTGTTGGGCCGAAATAACAAAACAGTTCAACGCAGAGAAAGGCGTCCATCAACGCGACTGTAAACAGCTGAAACTGCAATGGAAAAATTCAAAGATAAAAGCCAAAAAGGAGATTGCCTCTGAAAAACGTCAGGTGAGGTGAAGAAAAAACGGGCGGCGGCACCCCAGGAAAAGAAACATCGCAAATAACTCAGCGTATTGCTTCAATGATCCCGGGCCAGATCAATTCGTTGGATAATCCATTCGATGATGATGCCACGACTGATGATGGCCTCATGCAGATGTCGGATGACGATGCAAATGACGATGATGATGCAAGATCTTACATATTTGAGGGTAGATATGAATACGTTTAGCACTTCACTCTGTTTTTATCCTTACATTCATTTTATTTCCAGGTTACAAATGTTCCAATTTTGATTGAAAAGTTGCAAATGTCTTGTTATTGACAAAACAAAACAAAAACAGTTTAAGATGGTTATAAGCGTGGAACTGGAATGGGCAATTCACCCTAGTATGACAACAACACACATGTAGCTACAACAGTTCATTCTTTTTCAAGGTAAACATGGCAGATCAAGTGACGAAGGTCACTCAAAGAAATCTCGGTCATCAAACAACGAAGGCCACTGTTCAGCCAGCAGGGCAAATGACAAAAGACAACAGCCACTCTTCTTCCCAAGGGCAACCATAGCATCAAAGTCAACAGCATCTGCAAAACGAAAGGCACCCCGTCAAAAGAATGAACAGCAGAGTCCAGGAAAACAAGTTCCCGTAGGAGAGGCTCATGGTGAGATCCTTACCATGTCCCAGAAGGAACATGACCTGAAGATAAAGTTGATTAACCTCCAAATAGAGCAGTCCAAGGAAGAACACCAGCTGAAGATGCAGGTTTTGCACCAGCAACTTTCTTTACTTAATAGAGGTACACATCCCCCCAGTGTCGATAGCATCCCTGAACCAGACCCGATTGATCTAAGCATTAGCAAAATATATACTAGCCTTTAAAATGTAAGACGCTATTGGATGGCACTCGAACAGACACTTGAAATAGGTACAATAATTCAAGCTCTGTTTAATTTGTTGAGTTTGTTGTAGCATATAGGTATTCTGTACCATGATGATGGTTCTGAATGTAATTTCTATGCAAGTTACCGTTTGAAGAAAATAGTTATACCTGCAACTGAGGTCTATTGCAAACGACCTTAAATTCTGCTTTCCTTTCGAAAGGCTATTAGTGCACGTATATGGTAGCATTCAAAATAGTGCTTTCTGTCATTGTAGTAGAAAAAGTGCAAACCATGATCCTGAATAAATATAACAAAGCACCTACCGGATGTTCTAGTTAGTGAAGTACTCGTCTGTGATGTGTTGTCGGACTGCATTGCCAGCAGGGTTTCCTTGGAATGCTGGCGGATCGGCATCAACATTATCATCTGGGAGGAGGAGGTCTTCGTCATCTGGCATTGGATCATTTAATTTGATGGCTGCATTATGAAGGACTGCTGTAGCTATGATGACAGTAAGTGCTCTCAGTAACTTGATTCTAAGCCCAGCTTTCAGAGAGGGGAAACGTTTTTTCCACACTCCAAACATTCTTTCCACTGTTGAACATGTTCTCCGATGAGCTGTGTTGTACCTTCGTTTGGGATTGTCATCTGGGTTGCCGTAGGGTGTCATAAAAAAACTCAGACATGCATAGCCAGAGTCACCTAGCAAAAGACCATTTACTTCGTCCCTCTCCATTCTACCAAAAAGGGTACAGTTTTCGAAAATCCTCGAATCGTGTGTCGATCCAGGCCAGCGTGCAACGATATTGTAGAATTGCAAATTTGGCCCGCTTACTCCTTGCACATTTATGGAGAACCACCTCTTGCGATTTCTGTACAGCTCTGCATCATCACCACCGGGACAGGAAATTCGAACATGCGACCCATCAATCGACCCAATGATTCCAGGGAACCCAGCAATATCATAGTAACACGTTGTTGATCGCCTTCAGGAAATTTAATGAAACGTTTCCTCTGGCGAGCAATTGCTTGGGACACCTGTTTCACTATGCGGCTGACTCAAGGATGATACCGCGGTGACGTCACAGCTTTTCCAAGATGGCGCTGCATATTGTAAACAAACTCGATCCACGGCCAAGAGAAAATCAAGTCATCAAATAAAGTTAGATTTTTCGTATCAAATCAGAGTTATTAGTACTTTTCTGCTATGAAATAAGTCTTCAGACAATCAGTTATCATTTGGAAAATGAAAAGTGCTGTTTTGATGGGGAAAAATAGGGTTTTCAAAACCAAATAGCCGGGCACCGATCTTCCAAAATTAGCAATGGTTTCAAAACAGTCTCCCAGATATGGGGCAATCTCTTCATTATCATAATGGGATTTGGAGGCATGTTTACAGATTTTACAAGTTCGAGACCTGTAGGACCTAAAACTCGCATAGATCCCCATTGATCCCCTCTATTTGTCGAGTTAGCGCCCCTGTAAGATCATGCATTTTCGGACACTAGAACGAAATCTTCCTGCGGCTATCGCGGTTTCTGTGATGATTTTAGGAGAAATTGACTGTTCTTAGAGTTGTATGGGACAGAAATGGGTTCATACTTCATGAATACATGAATATATTATGATATGGGCGGGATTCTAAGTCAAAACAATAACAAACTCAACTGCATCTCTACCGTGTATCGCGTAGTGCATTACCTAGTGTATTTCGTAGTGTATTTTGGCGGAGACATTATTTCCGCACTTTGGCCACGCCAAACGTCTTTTTTATTTGTGGAAGTTAATCTCCTCTGTAAATTTTATTTTACACAGGAAGAATCCATACTAGGTAGTGCAATATTTCATGTCTATTGGTGTTTTTGTGTACAGGAGCGCACCAGACAGTGAGACGTGGAGATGTGTTCAGTGCTGGTGCTGTCAGTAGACTGAATCTGATTGGCCATCGCGATCAGTAATATAGGTGTGATCACGTGATATGACGTCACCGCAGTATCCTCCTTGCGGCTGACTGTAGTCTGGTGAACACCTGCAAGATCTCCATCGGTCATCTGGAAATTACCGGTGGCGTAAAATCGCAGAGTGAGTAAAAGCCGGTTAATTGGTGATACAGCAGCATTTTCTGGTAGAGTTGGGCGCAATATCTTCCTCTATCCAACCCAAAATTATCAAAACGTTCTCCTTGGTGAAGCGATATCTCTTGTGGAATTCACCATCTCTAAATTCCTCCATCGGATTGCTCCTATCTCGACCATTCAGGCCATTCAAAATGGTCGACTTGTTCAAGAGCGTCAATCCAGTCCATCTTTTCAGTTCAGCCACTTCTTCAAAAATGACTTAATCTAAACTTAAACCTGCCCCTCGGTAGGTTTAAAATAATCTTTGGTTTAAACCCTGGATAACAGTTAATCTTTGTTGGTGCATACGAATTATTTTTTTAAACCATACTTAAGCCTAGTTTAAGCCTAATCTGAGGTTCATCCTAGCTGGTGCATACCAGCCCAAGAGTATAATTGCCCGTGGTTGCATTGACAGGCTTGTAAAGGGGCCCAAAGTTCTTGATCGTGAAGCTATTTGCGACTTTTCGCTTGACATTGTCAACTGCTTAGCTACGCTCAACCGCATAAATTACCTCGCCGATGTAAATGCTTCCGAAAGCCTCCGTCAGATAGTTGACAGTGGAGTGGATTGACAGTGGAGCAGCTACCACCATCATTCGGAAGGACTTCACCAAGGCTTTGGGACTGCAGGGCAAGAAAGAGGGACTTGAGATTTCTGTTGTGGGAGGAGACCAGCTCAACCAGACCAACAGCCGACGTCTAAAGTTTTGGATTGCACCATTGACAGGAGGTGAGGAGCATGAAATAGAAGCTCACGAGATAGATCGCACGATTGTCAGCATTCCTCCACTAGACCGACCATGGTTATCCTCGTTCAGTCATCTCTCGGATCTAAAGTTCACTCACAAAGCAGGCCCAGTTGACCTCATCCTTGGAATACACTACAGCCATTTACACGTAGAACAGGAGATCAGACAAGGATTACCGTTTGAGCCAGTTGGAAAGAGGACCATGCTAGGATGGTTTGTTATCGGTCCAGATAACTCTGTCGACTCCATTACGTCCATCAGTTTTGTGAGGAAGGAGAACCCTGAGTCGATTGTACAACCTTGAAACGATAGGTGTCAGAGCACCAATTGTGATTGCCCGGAGGATATAATGTCTAGAGAGGACAAGAAGGCCATGGACATGTTTGCTCGCTCTTGCCATAAAGGTGGTGACCGCTACGTCATTGGTTTACCTTGGAAGAAGGATCCTTCACTCTTGCCAGATAACCATGTCCTAGCTGAAAAACGTCTCGCCTCATTGGAAAGAAGTCTGTCCAAGACTCCAGAGAAGGCTGCCATGTATGACAAAGTCATTTCTCAATACCTAGAGAATGGATGGGCCGTCCAGGTCGATCAAGATTAACCAGTTACTGGACCTACCTATTACCTGCCTCATCATGGAATCTACAGACCTGAGAAAATAAGTACTCCGTTGCGTGTAATCTTCGATCCCGCCTGCGTCTTCAAAGGTGTTTCGTTTAATTCTTTCCTCCTCAAAGGACCAAATTTGATGGGGAATCTACTGGGTGTTCTCATACGTTTCCGCGAGGATCTTATCGCAATCGTGGGTGACATTTCTAAAATGTTCCTTCAAGTGAAACTGAAACCTGAGGACACAGAGGTACATCGCTTTCTGTGGAGGAACTTGGATAGTACGAGGGAGCCAGATGTCTATCGTATGACTCGAGTCACTTTCGGTGATAAGCCATCGCCTGACATGGCGAGCTTCGTTATACTAGAGATTGCCGAGAAGTTCCAGTGCATTCATCCCGAGGCCGCCTGGATTCTGCGAAATGATCGATACATGGATGATCTGATTCACTCCTGCCCATCCACTGAAGATGCCACCACGCGAATGATGGACATAGACGAGAGCTTGAATGATGGGAAATTCAAGGTGAAAGAATGGTACTGCTCTGCCCCGTCATCTGTTCAGAAGACAACGAGTAATGACCAACAGTCTGCTCCAAACATCAATCTCAGTGGAGAGGACGTCAAGACACTTGGAGTTTTATGGGACCCAGAGGCAGATGTGATAACGTTCAAAGTGAAAGAGAAGCAGATGCAGACATTCACGAAACGATGCTCTTTGATCCCCTTGGGCTGGCAACACCTATAACCATAAGAGCCAAAGTTGCGATGCAAGCCATTTGGAGGTTAGATAACTTAGAATGGGATGATGAAGTACCCCCGGACTACACAGAACTATGGACAAAACTGTTCCAAGACTTCAAGGAGCTTGAGAAAGTACAACTACCAAGATGCGTAAAGCCGAAAGATGCAATTGGTGGATCATCAGAGTTGCACGTATTTGGAGATGCAAGCTCGACAGCATATGGCGCCGTGGCATACACGCGTTGGAATACTCTCACTGGTCCTACAAGCATCCGCCTCTACGCCACAAGGGCACGCGTTGCCCCTCTGCGTTAATCCACTTTTTCAAGATTGGAACTGATGGCCACGTTAGTCACTTCTCGTCCAGCAAAGACGATTCACACTGAGCTCCGCGAAAAGCCAGAAGTTCACCTCGGGTCAGACTCGAAGATAGTTCTTCACTGGATTAAATCCAATTCCATCGATTTAAAGCCATTTGTTGGAGTGCGAGTGGCTGAAATACAATCGACACGGGATCCAGAGCTTTGGAATCACGTCCCAACAGAACAAAACCCTGCTGATGACCTGTCTCGTGGACTGAAAGCTTCAGAAATGGTCGGACGTTGGATGAGTGGACCTTCCTTTCTTCTGAGTCCAAAGGAGGATTGGCCATCAAAGGCGGAGATCTCAGCACCTGCAGAAGACAAGGAAAGAAAGAAGCCAAAGCCAGTCTGCGCAGCAATGAAAGTTGTGTCGCCGATTGTATGCCAGAAGTTTTCGACATGGGGAAAGCTTTTGAGAGTAACCGCACTCTGTCTTCGGTTTGTCCACAACTTGAAGTGTAGAATACAGGATCGAGCTGAGTCAAGAGAGGGCACACTTGTACCAGAAGAGATTAGAGCAGCAGAGAACTATTGGATTGTTCAAACTCAAAGAGACCTGGGAAATTGGGAAGCAAGATGTCCCGATCTTGCTCCCTTCGTTAAAGATGGAGTAGTCCGAGTAGGCGGTCGACTTAGAAAAGCGAGCCTACCTTATGACCAGATCCACCCTGTGTTACTTCCCGCCTCTGGGCACATGTCTAGGTTGGTGATGGAAGATGTCCACAGTCGGTTAATGCATCCTGGTTCGGAGCGTACTCTCTGTGAGTAGGAGCAAGTACTGGATTCTCAAAGGTCGTAACCTCGCAAGAGAAACCGTGAAAAATTGTGTGATTTGCCGGAAGCTGAGACAGCCACCACATAGCACCCTAATGGGTGATCTACCTGCCAGTCGTCTCCGATTGTTCGCACCCCCATTTACAACTACTGGAGTGGATCTCTTCGGTCCATTCATGTTGAGATATGGTCGCAACAGTAAAATGAAGGCGTGGGGCGCGATATTCACTTGCGCCACTGCTCGCGCTATTCATCTGGAAATAGTGGAAAGTTTGTCGACTCAATCTTTCCTCCAAGCAGTTCGCAGATTTGCTTCGCGTCGCGGATGGCTCAAGACAATAATATCAGATAACGGCACAAACTTCATTGGAGCTGAGAAGGAACTCAGGAAACTTACCAAAGAGGGACGCAAGCAGTAGGAAGAATTTCCAGTTCTTCATGATATCTACTGGAGATTCATTACGCCTTTGAGTCCCCACCAAGGTGGCTTTTAAGAGAGCTTAAACAAGCAGATCAAGAGCGGACTTAGAATTACTGTGGGTGGTCAGACGCTTACATGGAATGAGATGTCAACTGTTTTCAGCGAAGTGGAAAGCCTGGTTAACTCAAGACCGATTGGATACGGAAGCGATGATGCCAATGATTTCTGTCCACTCACTCCTAACCATCTGCTGATAGGACGAGCTTCAACAAAAATTCCACAAGGGCCGTTTGTAGAATCGAAAAATCTGCACAAACGCTTCGAGTTTGTGCAAGCTCTCGCCACGAAGTTTTGGAAGCGATTTGTCAAGGAGTACCTCTCTACTCTCATGCGCCGTGCCAAATGGCAGAATGCTAAACGTCATGTTACGGTTGGGGACGTGGTTCTCTTGACAGATCAGAACATTCCACGGGGAAAGTGGGATGTTGCTCAGATAATCGAAGTATAACCCGGAGATGACAATATTGTCCGAAACGTAGAGGTCAGAACCAACTCTGGTGAAAAGAAATGCAGTGGTCAGAAGTGCTGTGTGATCTTGGAAATGGACTCCGCATAGTTATTATCAATACAATGTATCTTATTATCGTTGGCCCCGGAGGGTTGTGCTGAACTGTTTCGCGTGCAAATTCGGGTTTGACGCGCCATCATATTGCGCCTCCGCAGCTTCAGCAGCGCACGTCATCCGTGACGCTCACCTTAACAGTGCACGTCATCCGCAGCAGCACGTTTCGGAGGTGTTTATTTTAATTCATCCATCATCAGAGAAACACCGTATTTTCAATTTCTTCAGTTTCCGAAACAATTACAAGTCGTAAACCTTCAGGTACGTTAATCATAGAATATAATATTATGTATAGATCGGATTGCATGTAAATTTATTTCTATTCATTGGCTATTTAGTGTATTATGTAAGATTAATGTTCGATCATTTTATTGACTGACTGTTCTGTATATTTCAGAATGCAATGTTACCTAATAGTGTAAATAAATACGCATTAGAAGAACGACGCATCTTGTTTCGTACGTCCAAATTCCCATTCGCCACAGCATGGATGAGAACTTTGTGCTGGATCCTAAACTTCACGGGCAACCAATGTAGGTCGATCAGTATAGGTGTTATGTGGTCAAACTTTTTAGTACGAGTGATCAAACGTGCCGAGGCATTTTGAACTTTCTGTAGGGATTGCACCAGTTGACCTGAGACACCATCAAGAAGAGCGTTGCAGTAGTCAAGTCTAGATGTTACCAGACCATTGACAAGTGACTTGGTTGCATCAGCAGGCAAATAACTCCTCAATCTACCAATATTCCGGAGGTGAGAGAAGCAGGAACGAGCAACAGAGTTAGCCTGCCTCTCCATGGTGAGGTGCTGGTCAAAGATAACTCCCAGGTTGCGAACTGCTGTGCACGGTTCAGTGATGCAACCATCAACAGAAAATGAGATGTGATCAATGGCCTGGGCCGGTATTCATAAACGTTCCTAAGTTAGGACCCCTAAACTACGAGCGTACCACTCAGCTAGGTGTAACACCTATGTCGGTATTCATAAAGGACCTTAAGTCTTAGACTTGGCTCAGCGTAAGACCTAAAGTTAGGCCTAACGAATAAACTTTTTCTGCGCCGTTGCTAGGGTTTGCAATCACATTTCTTGCGGTTTATGTGGTTATGGCAGGGGTTCATTGCATGGAGAACGTTTCCATATAAGGCAATGCCCATTACTCACATCTGTTATAAGTCGCTAGTAAAGGCCCGATGCAATCAGTTTGCTTGAATCATGGCAGGGAACAAATCGGGACGGAAGAAAAACTTCACTGATGATGAGAAATTTCGTTTGTGTGACGAATATGAAAAGTTATTTTGTGTTTTGACGTCGAAATTTAGTTCCACAGTTTCAAATAGGAAGAAACATGATGCGAGGTTAAATATCACCGATGCAATGAACAAAAGGAATCCCTTCTGTGTAAGAAGTGAGAAAGATTTCCAGAAGAAATGGCAGAATATATGCTCTACTATGAAAGATGAATATCGAGTCTATAGGAAGGAACTCGCAAAGACAGGTAAGAATGGGCGCCAATCACTGTTTATGTACAATAGGCCTATTTGAAAATACTTGTTTCTCATCAGCGCACGTGCCGTTTTTTTAGGTGCCGTGTGGTTTGTAACCATTTTCTTCTATAGCCTAAGCCTGGGTTTACATAGAGCTACACAGTATACGGACACGCAGGTGAACAAAGGCCCCACAGTGGGGTTCATGACCATAAAACTTTTGTTAACCAGCGTATCAGTATACCGTGTAGCTCAATGAAAACCAAGCCTTAAAGATATGCATCCTTACTCTATACGTTGTATTGTAACAAACTAATATCCCTTTTGTAGGAGGTGGTCCAGCACCAGTGGAGCCGAAATTTCGCAGAAAGTGGCTGCAATACTGGGAGAAAACGATCCGACTGTACATGATATAGAAGGTGGTATTGACAGTTCCATGAAAGATGCACGATGTTCCAACCAGGCCAAGTCACATGCTGCAACTTTGACACAGGATGAGCCTTCAACATCGGCTATTCCCATTAGTCTAACAAGGTATTAATCACAATTTATGAATGAGATTGGAACTGACAAGCTTTTTATTAATACCAATTTAGACAGTAATTAACATTTCAATGTGGCATGAAAAGAGAAGCTACAATAGTGCATCTCATTAACACAAATTTGTATTTGTTTTCCAGTCCATCCACAAATAATGAAGCTGTGGTGCGTTTCACGACAACGCGGCGTCTCAATCCACCTGCAGCATTGCCGTTCAAGCTATGCCCGCCATTGCCTGAGGAAACTGAAAAGAGTGAGAAACGTAAATGTGATGACGCTGCTGCAGAAGTTACAGAGATGCACAAGGATCTTTTGGCTCTCGAGAAGACTAGAGTCACATTAGAGATTGAAAAGCTGCAAATGGAAAAGAACAAGCTATCGTTAGAAATAGAGGTTCTTCAATTAAAGAAGCAAAAGTTAGGTTATGGACAATTCATGCCTACCACCTATGGAAGTAATCAAGTACATGCACCACATTCAGACTACAATTTCACAAATATTTGAATATTTGTAACTTCGTGCAATTGTTGAAATACAGTCATGATTAACATTATAATTGTTCACATCATTTATTTCACTTACATTTATCTGAAGTGGGTATTGACTATTTGATCTCTTCTTCCAGCCCCATTGATCCTGTCTGGCAAAACAATCACGTTTGCTGGGTCGACTAATGGTTGTGGGCGGTGTTCAATTGGATCTTCATCAAAATCTGGTAAAGCTCTGTCTTTTGCAAGATTGTGGAGAATGGCGCAGACAGCAATGATTTCGCAACATTTCTGTGGTGTGTGCCTCAACATCCCATGTAAGCAATGGAATCGTCTTTTCCATTGGCCGATTCCTCTTTCAACCAAGCACCTTGTTTTCTTGTGGGCTCTGTTGTACCTCCGTTGCTGTGGCGTATTTGGATTAAGAAATGGCGTCATCAGCCATGGTCGCACGGGATATCCACTATCGCCTAAAAGCAGTTCCTCGCCATTTCGTTCCTCAAATATAGTTGCAAGGCCACTTTCTCTTAGAATAACGGAATCATGTGTACTTCCTGGCCATCTTGCAACTACATTGATAAATCTGTATCTTGCATCCATCACTACTTGGTTGTTTATTGACGTATAGTTCTTCCGGTTGACATATCGCCACTCGTGTTGGGTGGGGCCCAAAATCCACACGTGCGTTCCGTCTACTAGGCCAATAACTCCGGGAAAATTGGCAATCTCATGGAACTCATCAACCATATTGGGAATATCTTGATTCCTTGGAAATTGCACGACTCTTGGCAGTAAAGGGAGCAAAGCGGCTGTAACTTGGGTAACTACACGGCTCATAGTTGGCTGTGAGACGTGTACTGTGTCGCCTACAGTCAACTGGAACGATCCGGTAGCATAAAAGCGTAAAGTGCTAAAACCTTCAATTCCCTTGGCAATGCGTGGTTTCGTAGGGTGATGGGATCGAGTTCATCTCCGACAACATCTATCAATTCCAAAATCGTTTGACGGTCAAATTGGTAACGCTGGTACAACTCAACATCGTCATATTCATCCAGTGGATGCAGACGGTCTCTAAATACCCTTTCGCGACAAATCGCACGCACTCCAACTAACTGTTCTCGTAACAAAAGAAATGCTGCCATTCCTCTTGGCTGTCTTGTCCAAAATGGATGGAAAATATAGTTTATGGCGAACGGACTTCGACTTAAGACACCCTTGGGGGTGTCTTAAAGTTAAGTGCAAAATTGGGTGTAACGAACCACTTTGGTAGCATATTGAATACGACTTGTTCGTAACACCTAACTTATGGGGTACTTAGGCGTTACACCTAGACATAAGTACGTTTATGAATACCGGCCCTGGCCTCCACGCAGGGTGAACAGCATCACTTCTGTCTTATCACCGTTTTGTTTTAGAAAGTTTGAGCTCATCCAATTGCTGATGGCTTTAAGGCATGTCTCGAGGTTTTGGACAGCTTTACTTTGAACCACCAGATCTTTTTTGGGAAAGAAAATGTAGAGCTGTGTATCATCAGCGTACATATGGTAGTCCAGGCAATGCATCTGAATAAGAGTACCCAGGGGTTTAGTGTACATCGTGTATAACTTCGGTCCAAGAACCGACCCCTGAGGAACGCCATATTTGAGCTTGCTGCTGTCAGTTGCTCGCGTAACAGGATCATCGATATTTTCCCCCCGATTCTGTCGGAAGTCGTGCAACTTCAAATGACAAATGCGAAAGTTCTCTGCTGGCTCTATCTGACTTTCGAATCGTTGCCAAATCACCTCAGGCTTTTTACTGTCTTCATCCGACAGGTCCCACCTATTATAGCATTTGAGTCCTTCTTCCCCTATAGCCAGGAGTATGTGGGCAACTGCAGTTTCGCCTGTGATCTTTTTGATTCGGAAATACAGTTCACACCTCTACCTGAACAACTTGAACGTTTCAGCCACATCGCCTGCTCCCCAATCTAGTTTGGGCATTTTGTCCGCCATGTTTGTTTCTCGACTTCCGAAACTGCGTCGGCTGTGTCGTGCTTCAAACGGCCATTTCTCACTATTTGCAGGGCATATCAGTTTTACAGTCTCTTTATTCTTTTCTTACCATGACTGCGTTTTTTTCCGCTGCCACCGTGTAAGAGTCGGTGGTTAATATATTGGACAAATCGGATGTCTTTCATAGAGCTTTATTATCAGCGACCGGCATAAGAATAAAAACATGGCTGAACCCCTTACATAATACAATCCCATGATCCCGTGCTGTATGTGCAGCGCGGCGGTAAAATTCAATTCATTCCAAACCTTCATCCAACCATTGGCAATTCCAACATCGAAAATCATTGCATTCCATGAGAGCGTCCTCCTTTTGAATGCCTGGAAACAGATTTTAAGATGGCGGCCCTGGCGACCATCTTGGATAGTTGATGGCACCCATTATCGAAAGGAACATTTGTCTCACCATTGGCAATCCCTATAGTGAAAATCATTGCAATCCATGAAAGTGTTCTCCTTTAAATGCCCAGAAACATATTTCAAGATGGCTGCCCTGGCAGGCATATTGGATAACTGATGAAAAAAAATTGGAAAAGCATTAAACACGTTCAGAAAAAGAGTTTTCTAATGAACCAACAAAAGAAAGAACACACTGCAATAAAAATCCCAATGGTCCTTTAAACAAATCACAAGAATCTAATCAAGACATCTCACCGGGTCTATTGAGCGTTTGATCGATATACATTGATTCCATTCAAATAATCGCTTCACACTTATCAAAATGGCTGTTGTGTCTACATGCAGCTTCAGGTGCACATAACATAACTGCGCAACTGTGACGTTGCTCGGCAAACTCGCAGAGTGCCAAATTAAAAATTTTCAGACACTGGAATTGATCAATTGCCGCCATCTTGGATATCAGCATCCTGAGATTCAGGTGTTTGATGATTCTATGTCATACACTGCGTCATCAGTTCAGACTGTAAGTCTTATTCAGGCCAAATTAGCAACACTTTCTCTCATGAAACATTTTATTTTATCAATAAATAACAAATTATGATCTTTATAAATAAAAGCTTATACTTTCTGTTCGGTTTTGTGGTGATTTTTTTGAGAAATGTAAATGCAGCGTAGGACAGCAATCATTTTGCGGGCTTACTGGTGATGCGATAGCCTCTTTGCAAATCAAAAAATACCATCGCAAAGCGAGCATAACCCCTCAGCCTATTAAGGTTGAAGGTGAGATAATGGTGAAGTTGGCTTAGTGGAGTGGCTAGTTTGCATATGGAAATTAAAATTGTGGAAACATATTTTGACGATGAGAGCGTGGCGGCCATATTGAATTTCGAATCGCGCTGATTTTCGAAAGGAACCTTCCCCTTACAAAACTACATTAGGCCTACACCCACTAAAAATTGATTCCATCCTCCAAGCCGTTCTCCACAAAAACCGATTTCAAGCACGTTGCCCTGGTGACCATATTGAGAATAAAAACGAGCCTGTTTTCGAAAGGAACCTTCCTCTAGTCACCCCCAATGTACATACCAACAAGAGGCCCAAGGGCCTGGCGCTCAGCTGGATGACCTAATAACATAGGACTGAGGGTGTAAAGTAGTAAATATCGGCTTTATACTACTGTTTGAAGGTCAAGAGAACACGTTATACCACTAAAATTTCCAATGCAGAGCTGCCAGCTGGATGAAATATGATTGAACTAATCAGCCATGGTATGTAAATATTACAGGAGGCAACGGAATATATCCCTAGTTCAGTATGTTGTATCGGTAGCTTTACAGAAAAGAAGTGTCAGAGAGGATGAGACTTCTCCATGGACAACTGCGGTATGTCCAGGCTGGGTTGTACAGCACAAGGATACAAAATGCTGTCTGTAATTGAGAGGTATCCTGATTTAACAGAGGTCATAATAAATAGAAATGACCAGTTTGGGACTAACACCACTGTCTTTTTTTTAATAAGGTAAGGTTACAGGAGTCAACAAAATTAATTTTATTGAGAGAAATTGACCTGTCCTGCAGGTGGTTGGAATTTACAATACAAGGGGTCATGACATTGTGCTCTACTGCGTATCTCTAGTGAGTCGATCTATCCTTGGCGCAGACAGGTTCAAATTGGCTACATCTTGAATAGATTGAATTGCGATGAAAATCTAATGCAATAAAGGAGCAATATCGAAGAGACAAATTAATCAAACCAATTGTCCACAGACTCAGACCCTGAAATGGCGTGATGTATGCGTGCATATAAAAGTATATCAATTGGTCCGATAGAGATGATGAGGCAATGCCAATATGCCTTGTTCCTTAGTCAGCAATATGACCCTTTTTATACGGAGAAGAAGGAGAACCCAGATCGGCCTTCACATGTCGGCTTCCAAATGGCTCGAACCAACTGTACTATCACTACTATAAATTTAAAATGCGTGCTCCTCCTACATGTAGCAATGTCACGGTCAAAAAGGCACTTAGTCGACAGGCAAGCTAGAAGTTCAGCACCGTGAGGAGCTCCTTGGTAAGGCCATGTCAGGTTCCGCACGCCTCTTCATATCCATCAAGTATTGAAAATGAAAGCTGTGGTGAGCACATAAAAAGACCATGGTCACCTTAATTTGAAAATCCCTTCATTTCATAATCAAGGGCTACCTCTGACTAAAACAGCACCCATAAACAATTGACCACCAATTTGACCCCAGCTCCTAACTGCGGGAAAACCCAAGTCCAGCAACCAAAAGTACCAAAAATACATTTTTGTTTACATTTGAACTGCACACATGCAAGGCACACATGCGTTTGTTTACAATTTCATTTCCCGCGAAATCTAGAAAATCAGGTGACCTGCAATCGTGGATTGAAAATAACATTAACCTGGGTTCAGCAGGTCAGCAGGTATACCGGCTGTTCCAATCATCCCCCTACAGCCAGCTGTTCAAAAGGTAATGTTATTCACCCCACAGGGAGTGCAGGTAATTGATTAAGCCCCTGCATAACATAACACTATAACAGTGATGGCTTGGCTTCTGTGGTAAGGAGAATTGACAGTTTTTTTACGGGAGTAACATTATTGTGTTGCTTTAAACGTCTACTTTTTACTCATGTAATAATCGTAGTACTAATAATAACTTCAACTTATTTTCCGGTTATGATAACACAACACGCATCTTTATGATCATGATCTTTTTCAAACTAACTGAATGACCTAATCGCCTTGGACGCACAACCACATATCAATCCGCCCCGACGATCAACAACAAAGTTTTCGTGCTTTTAGCTGTCAACATCAATGGCTATAATATACTCCTGCAGAATAGTAGAATTAATAGAACTAATTTCCGAAGTTTCCAATAGTTTGAACACAAATCAGAACATCACCCATCAGCTGGACTCAGATCTGCATAAATTACGATAAATAATGAGGTCGTCGCTTCAATTTCGCAAAGAAAGTTGACTCCATTCGAAGGTTGTTTTGACCAAATTCCGTTGAACTCATCGTTATGAGGGCATTTGAACACATTCTCGTTGATCTTTTCTATAAACGTGTGAAGTTTCGTACCAAAATACATTTCCGTAAAGGCTTAAATAAGAAAATTTGTCACTTGCAAATCATCGCTCCGGTAGAAATAAAAAGGTCGCCGCCATTTTCTTGATGATAGTTCTCCAGGTAATCTCGGCGGGAAATTTAAAGCGGGGTCATCCGGGGTCAAACAACAGTTTTGCTCACTACCGCCAACTGGTGACATAAATCGACATTAATCTATTTTATATCAAAACTTCTGTATCATGAAGACCTTTTCAACTTTATTTCAAGCTTTTATCTGCTGGAATAGAGCGTCCAAAAATTGTTTTTTCATTTACGCATTTTGCCCCCTGGGGAGCTGAATTTGAGTCGAATCGCCCAAATTTTTTTCCGTAAGCAACATTTTCTGCGGTGTTTATAAGCAAGACTAGATTTGAAGTGCCTCGGTTGTATGATTACAAAATGCCCAACTTTGTCTACAGATGGCTGGATGGATGGAAGGATGGATGGAAGGACGGACACCAATTGAATAGCTATTTGACTAGCTCCGCTGACTTTGTCAGCTGAGCTAAAAATGAATTGATCCGACCACTTCCTCTAGTCACCCCCAATGTACATACCAAAAATTGAATTGATTGTCAAAGCCGTTCTCCTAGAAATCGACGGAAACCAAGTAGCAGACGCCCGCCCGGACGGACGGTGCACGTGATGACAATACCCCTCTAGCCCATTTGGGCTGAGGGGTAAAAATTATTTCCTTTTCTATATCCCTGGCACTGCTTTTCAAGATGGTTGCAACTTCCTAGTACTAGAGGCATTGTTAGGAACAAAACCAGCCCCCCTAGTGTCAAGATTGGCTGCTCTGGATGCACAAGTGTTGCCTCGAACCGCGAAATTCAAACAGCTGGCAATGTGCCAACTTACATTTTTTGCCCAATACCACCAACTGGTGATACAAATCAAAACAAATCAATTTTGTATCAAAACCTCAATATTATGCAGACCCCTTCAACTTTATTTCAAAATTCTATCAGATGGAATAAAGCAACAATATTTTTCCCCCTGGTGGGCTGAATTGTAGTCAAATCACGCTGAATTTTCTGTCAGCAACATATTTTGGGCTGTTCTTCCCAACAGCCAGATTTGAAGTGCGACAAAATGCCCAATTTGTCAATGGATGGATGGAAGGAAGGACGGACACCACTCGAATATCTATTTGACTATCTCTGAGCTAATAAGCTGCAAACATCCCAATGTCCCTCTGTGTACAAGTTTTTGAAACAAATTCGGAGCTATTATTTAAAATAGAGTCAAAGAGTGAAGAGGGAGGGTAACAATCTGGTACAGGGGACCCAAAAAAGGTAACCCTAATTCGATTCAAAAGTTTGTGCACAATGACTCCAGTCTGTGCACATATGACTTGCACATAAATTTGCAAGTCTGGGAATCAGTTAGTCTTGTGGTATGCCCTTTCATAGAAAGTCGTCAAATGTTGATAATGCCTTTGACCACCTTCATAAATGAAAATTGTCAATAACACAAATGCAATCTTTGACAGGCTGTGCCTTTTTAATGGGTGCTATTGCTCTTATTTCAGGTTTTTCAAATGCTTGGACTTCTCTTCTTTGACATGCTGCACTGAAAACCCTATAGATCAAATCTGAGCTGTACTGCATCAGGTGTAAAATTTCATCTCATGTGCTTGAAGTGAAGTTCTTATCAATTGTGATCCATTCAAAAACATCAGGTGAAATTGAATACACTCGATTGAGATGGCTCATATTTTGATCTTTGGGGTTTGTCAATGCAGACTCTCTTATAACACAGCCTGCAAACAATAGAAAATCTGACAGAGCAATGACAGCCATCCAATGGCATGGCCTGTCAAGCTTTCCACTTTTGTTATCGACAATTTGCAAAAGCCCTCCTGGACTAATTCACCCTTTTTCTTCAAAATTACATTCCACAAAGACAAGAGTCCCAGGCTGGACATTTTATGTGAAAGTCAGACAAAGGCTAGAGTCAATGTTCAAAAAATTTGGAGTTGGAGTTCCAAAATGATTGTGAATTGTAAGGACACATTATTCATGGGTTGCATTTTTTGCGGTCACCATGTACTCTGAAGGCAGGTAGGAAATGTTGTTTTGATATCCAGTAGGATAATACATTTAATTCTTACCCTTATTTGGACTGTCCCATGGTCTTTGATCATCTCTCCAAGTAATGCAGAAACAAGAGAAGATTTTCCTGATCCAACTTGCCCAACCACAGCAAGCAAGCTACCAGTAGGTACTTTCAAATTGACACTGAAAATATTACAATCAGTTCTTTATTTCCTTAACAAATGAGGGGAAACATCATGGAAATGGTCAGTAGATTTCTCCTAGATTTCTGGATTTTTTTTGTATGATATTTGGAATTCACAAAACACCGTGGTACTTGTTACGTACAGGACAGAATTTGTGCATTATTGTGCTATTACACATTTCACCTCAGGATCATCACCTGGACCCCCGCAGATTAATAGGACCACATGCACATATGAGAAAAAGACAGAAATGGAGCACTTCTGTAGAAAATACTGCTTTTTGACGGTGCACCATGAATTCTTTTCTTTACAGGGACATAGACCTTAATTTTAGAGTGTGTGGGGGCAGATGGGACGGTCACAAGAATAAAATGAAAAGGCCAGGGGCCATTGTGCTCACCGCATGGATACTTAGTAGACAATTCATGCTGGTTAAGAAATGTGCTCTAGTATATAGCCAAATGAAAATGTTATGCCATTTAATCTCTGCGACCTTGAAAAGGAGGTCAATCAAAAACCCATATGACATATTATACCCTATGGTGGTTAGATGCACCGATGATATCAGATCGGTGGCAATCAGGCAAATAGTTTTAAAAGCAATAATCACATTTTTAAGGTTTTCAGATTTGCCTCCCTGGTGGCCAAGGAGTGAATCAGTCCCTAAGATCACTTCAGTGCCTGAGATCACCTGACTACAGGGTACCGTACATGTGTACTAAATATGAGATCAATGGCCACTGCAATTAACAAGCATACCATAGTTAAAGTGATAGTCAGCAATCCGACTTTGTTTAATTTTCAAGATGTCAAGAAATGTCCCATAGTTACACTCAAACCACCAATTTACACCATTTGACCTCTGCGACCTTGAAAATTAGGTCAAATCACAAACCTGTAAGATATGTGATGTATTCTTGCTAGGAGAACCTACCATGAAAATTCTATTGACGAGCACGTCACTTACCATTGTGTCAGAGGTCACCGGTCCTGTTTAAAAAGTTTCAAGTTTGTATACAGCTCAAGTGGTTAAGAAATGTGCCATTTAATGTGCTGTTTAGACGCTTTCCAAAAAGACCGCATAAGACTGCATTCCGATCCGATCCGATCGAAACCCATTCCAGACCATATGTGGTCTCATTTTAATGTACCTGTTTAGACGCTCAACAACAATGAGGACCGATGTGGACTAATTTCTTTTGGTTCCACCAATAATCCGCAGGATGTCGCGGTGGCAGGGCTACAATGCGGTATTTAGACTTAAGTCTTTTGATCTTGTCTTTCACGGCCTTCTCTTCGAAATTTCTATCTTCTTGAAGAGCATTTAACTGTCTAGCAATATCACCATAAACATCGTTCTTATGGTAGCTGCTGTCTAGCTTCCGCTGAATGCATTGATCGCTCCAAATATGTATGAGATCGAAAACAATCGTGTCCCTGAACTTATACTTCACCATATTGGAATAATGAAAATAAGCCAAGAGAAAATACTATAAAACTGACAATCCAAACGACGTTAATTCCGGCGAAAATACACCTGTTTATAATGAAACTAAGCATTGCCGAAGTACCAAATCCAATACGCATGCGTGTAGGTAAAAAGAATAAGTCCATATGAGACCGCATTAGGCCCGATCCCGTTTAGACGACCAAATTTCATCTGGATGCATCCAGATTAGCCCCGATGGAACCAGCAAAAGAGGTGGACCACTTGAAGACCATATGGGACCAGATGAGACCCGATCGGTTTGCGTTTACACCAGGGAAATTTAGACCGCTTTCGGATTCGATTGGATCTCATCGGGCCTTTTTTTCTGTGGTCTAAACGGCCCAACTGTTTTTGAAACAGGATAGAGATGACGACGGACGATGACGGAAACAGCGATATTGTATAGACTCCCCTATGGTGAGCCAAAAAGGACACCAATTTCACCTTAGAACTGTATATTCAGACAAGACAGTTCATTTTTCATGAAGATTCACCTGGCACATGAAAAGACACTAACATCACCATCCTGGTTACACAACAAACTGAGCCTAATGGATCCGAGCCAGACCGGCCAACCACAAAAATTTCCAACTGGTGTATTTCGAATTCTGCTCATTTCGTACGTTGGCATTCTCATGATTTCTACCAATATCCAAAGTCTACTTAAAATGCACTTTTTCTCTGCAAAATCCAGCAGATAAGGAGTTTTATGTTCATTAACGATGGTCAAAAAGTGTATTAATACTGCAAAAGTGTACTTGACAGTAACTATATACTGGGTTTCCACCACTATATGCTATTTTAAAGTACCTACTTTTTCAGCACAGCACTTTCATCTGTTGACCACTTGAATGTGCCATTTTGAATTGATATTGGATCACCTGAAATGAGAAAATGGCTTATATTTATACAAAGATTTAAACTCGCTTAAAACCACTAACATTGTTGTTCCCTAAATAATTCAAAATGAACAGCTATTTAGTTCAAACTACCTTAACATATTATCTCCATTATGGCTACATTACCAGTAGAAAAAGGACCCATTTCTCAGTAATTGGTAACCAACTTAGTCCCCAAAAATTGTCTAAAGAGCAAACAATGAACCAAATTAGGAATCACATGCTATGTTCTTGACCCAACATTTACCCTTCCTTGTCAGACGATTCTGATCAGTACTTCAATATTCTACACCGCAACATACATGTAGGGTGCTTTGAGAGACATGTATACAGTAGAACCTCTCTATTAAAGACACACTCGGGACTGACAAGTGCTGTCCTTTATAGAGAGGTGTCCCGATTAGAGAGGTCAAATTGAATGGAGACAAGCAAATTGGGACCACAACAAGTGTCCTTAATAGAGAGGTTATCCTTAATAGAGAGGTGTCCACTGAGGGAGGTTCCACTGTATATTCATCTCTTCATCCCGATATCACAATTAATTTAGTTATAAACGATACAATGTACAATATTAGCTCACGAAAAAAAGGCAATGCTCAGGGTTCCCACAGGCATACACCATGAATAGCAACTCCCGTTTTTCTGTCGGAAAACTCTCAGAATCTGCATCGTTCTCGAAATCACTCGAAAATCACTCGAAGTGCTTCGCGGTCATTAAACCATCTCTCTGAAATCTCACGGAATTCGACCTGGCCTTGGCGAGCCATGCTGGGCAAGAACTCGAAAAGTTTGGAAGAAAATTGAAACAGTTAATTCCATTGTGTTTGCTGGTCTATTCCCATGCAATATTCAAGGTATAGGTAATTTGAACCTGCCTGCGCTACAGGTATGATGAGAGTGAAATCTCTAGCAGTTCTAAAGTTATAGCACGCACGATGCACAATAGGCACATATCATAATACGGCCGTCTTGCAACAGGTGAATGAAAACCCCACAAGCCAAACCACCTGTAGATCTTCCAACAAAAACAAGACTTTCTTACCGGCACCAGTTTTATATATCACATTTTGCTCATCGATGTCATCACTTTTCAAGAATGTTGTCAATCGCTTGATGGAAACACGTGCCTGAAAAAGATCAGAGGGTTGTGAATGTCCTCGCAGCATAACTAATTTGACCCAGGGTCTATTTACTCGAAAGACTCATTATGTACCATACATTTTAACAACGGGTCATCAGATTTCAAGAGTTCATTTTCCTTTGCCCAAGAAGGAGCGATATTGGAAACTGGGTGGGTATGAGGGCCCCTAGAATATCTAAATGCCATGCGGTTTTCGGGACATTTCATTGACTAAACTTGGAAGCAATCAGGTTATTGGTCAACACTGGGACTAGTTGATAACTGTTTTCATTCTGTAATGTAGACCGAAGTCCCATGCCAGGATTCAGGTATAGGCAATGGATTATGAAGATCAAATTTGTCAAAGTAAACTGCTGAAGTGTGAACAGTTAATTTTTTGTATGAGCCACCTATTCATGAATTACACAAATTGTGCACTCGTGAATTGAATTTAAGGAATTGAACCCGAGGCGGAGGACCTTGGTTGAGTTACCAAGACACTCGAGGGTAGAGCTAAAATACAGTCCAAACCCGAGCCGAGAGTGTCTTGGTAACTCAACCAAGGTCCGAAGCCGAGGGTTCAATTTCTATTCTAAAATACCTCAAACTTAAAAAGATAGGCCACGAAAATAACTTGAATATGTGCGAATTTGGCAAATTCCATCCATCGCCGGCCCGGAGCGCCGGTAGCACCATTGTTTACATTATGTTATGGCAACGTTACAGAAAATGAGACATGTACATTTTGTACAGCGCGCATAGGAAGTCCGCATCGGCTCGCTCAAGCGATGCTAAAATCCGCGCAAATGGGCTATTTGGAGCATTTTTCTCGGCAAATATGTGTAGTGCTCATTAAAAAACTTAGGGTGGTTGATGCTTCTTTGGCTGATTTGTGTTTGAAGCAGTGTTTTGAGAGCCTCAAACTTCTGAAGTGAGCTGAAATTCCATTGACGTGACGTGTGCATGGTTTCCACATTTTAGTGCAACCCGCGGGAACTTTGGTAGAGCATCTTGGTTGCGTGTCCAAAACACTCCACTCTCAGAACGAGGCTTATGCATTTTCCATTTAAAAGTTGACTTTACGGTACCAAGGTATTTTAGAATCAATAACAATTTGTGTTTGAAAATCAATTGTATCTGTAAAGAAATTGCCAGGGGCCATTCAGCTCACCAGATCGATCTTTGGTTGAGAAATGTGATATATTATATTCTAACTGACAATTGATAATTTATGGTCATCAGATGCAGCCATTGGTGGCTATTAGGACAGAAGTTAAGGTAAAAAAGCACTTTTTAGGCTTTTGGACATGGTCCTATGGTGACAAGTTGCGAATCAGACCAGACTGAATTTTGATCCCTGATATAACCCGACATTGGCAAAGATCTGTGGTGAATTTGAGTTCACCAGTAATGTGCCATAGTAACCAGCAAATGACCAATTCATGCCACTTGCCCTCTGTGACCATGAAAAGAAGTTGGTGAGCACCAGCACTTACCATTACAAGAAAAGAGATCATCATGGGTAATACTGTCATAGGGAAACGTAGAATGTTCAGAAGAGACATAGAAACAAAAGCTCTCTCGGCTGTCAGTGTGTTCCCAGGCGACATTGCGATATAGGTACCAAAACAAGCAACAATAATCTGCAAGAAAAATGAGATGCAATCATATTATCTGTATACCAAGGTCATCAATATTTTTCAATAAGATATTCTCAACAGTTCTGAATTCAACCAGAAATGCGACATTTGATTTACAGCAAATTTGATGTATAGCACAGTGATGACATCAATTGTGAAATACGTGATGTGCACATATGTTGGCATGGTATTGAATAGTACAGATAGAATTAATGTGCATTTCCTAATACTGAGAATGAAAGGAAAAGAGTAGAAGAGGGCACTTTGTGAAATGTAGTTTTATTTAAACAAAATAGTTCAATGCCAGTTACATAACAGTTGGCCTCTGTCAACTGAAGTGTGCAATTTTATTCTGTGACTATAGAGAGATATTGTATTTAAATTCTTTATGTAGGTGCATGAATGATCGAAATCAGTCAACCGGGGCGAAAAACCAGCACTCTATATGACTTGGGAACAAGGGAGAAGGTCCCAAGGCCTACGATTACACGATCATCCTCGGCATCGCCCAACTCCACTCACGCAGCCTGCCCTAAAGCCAAGGCATATTCAAGCGTTACTGACTACTGTTTAGGCTAGGCCCTGCAGACACGTCATCATTTATTCAGCCTTTTCTTAGTTTCAAGGATTGGTTGGTGTAGAAATCAATAATTCCAAAAGGTCAAATAGGCCAAAAGTAAGTTCAATTCGATCACCTTTCAAAATTGTCATCGACACAATCGAAGGTAAAAATAAAAAGAGAGCGACATTTCCGAAAATAGATACCCGACATGTCCAATATTCGAATGCACATGTAATGTACACGGTGCGTGGAAATTCCAAATGGAAAAATGTGGCTTTAAACTCTAAACAAACAGTTCCTTTTTCAAGTGATGGCTCTCACAACATTGTCAATTACTCTTGCCGATCTACCGTCGTTGTGCGTATATCCATCCTTCACCGCCGATAAACTCGCCCCAGATCGGCCGTCAGAAGGGCTGTTACTTTATCGGTAGTCTCCCTACATTCCCTTCCTTTCCCACGCGTCCATTCTGCGACAACAGTAACAATACACTCACTGGTGGTTGTCGCACGAGACACGCACTGAAAGCCATCATAATGGAAGACCAGGTGTTCAATGAGTAACGGTTCAGGGATGCTGACCTGACCCAAATGCACTGTGAATGTTGTGTAGAAGAAGGGTAACCTGATCCTAAGGTAGGCACTATCAATTCAGGCCGTCATTCAATTACTTTGTTCATGTGTGTGCGTCTGACAGATTTCCTGCCCTACTGTGTCGGCGGTGAAATGAGGAGACTTTAGGATTTACATTCACTGCCGGTAAGTCGGCATGCAATGATTAGATTGCCACTAAATTTACAGTTACATTACCAGTAGCTTGGACCAGTTCCCCCAAATTTCCATTTCCTGTGGAAATGTCATTTTATTAGTTCATATCTACCTTGGTCAGACTTTTGCACATGTGCTCTTTATCGGGCACACCTGAGGAAAGGTTTATCTACTTTTAAAAAGAACAAGAGGCTCAAGGGCCTGGTGCTCAGCTGGATGACCTAATAACACAGCACTGAGGGTGTAAAGTAGTAAATATCGGCTTTATACTACTGTTTGAAGGTCAAGAGAACACGTTATACCACTAAAATTTCCAATGCAGAGCTGCCAGCTGGATGAAATACGATTGAACTAATCATCCATGGTATGTAAATATTACAGGAGGCAACGGAAGATATCCCTAGTTCAGTATGTTGTATCGGTAGCTTTACAGACAAGAAGTGTCAGAGAGGATGTGACTTTTCCATGGACAACTGTAGTATGTCCAGGCTGGGTTGCACAGCACAAGGATACAAAATGCTGTCTGTAATTGAGAGGTATCCTGATTTAACAGAGGTCAAAATAAATAGAAATGACCAGTTTGGGACTAACACCACTGTCTTTTTTTTTTAGTAAGGTAGAGATTACAGGAGTCAACAAAATTAATTTTATTGAGAGAAATTGACCTGTCCTGCAGGTGATTGGAATTTACAAAGGGTCGTTTTTCATGACATTGTGCTCTACTGCTTATCCCTAGTGAGTCAAAAGGAACCCATCTATTTTTTATTTATACCAGCGATGACGTCATTTCTGGTGATTCCCTATGTTGTCCAATGAGCGCTTTTTAAAGTGTGCCATTTGGCATGCATTAACATGCAATGTATTTTATCAGCGCTGCCAATTGCCGAACAGAACGCCGTAGCTCCGTCAATTTTGAATCAATTTTTATGGGAGTAACATCATTGTGTTGCTTGGAATGTCTACTTTTTACTCATGTAAGAATCGTAGTACTAAAAACTAAAATGCAAACAGAATCATGCCGATTCACTGCACATACTGTGGGAATTCTCCAAAATAATTCGCAAACAGAGCGTGCACTTCTAATATTGTTTTCAAGGAATTGTCACGCGGCCAAATTTTCAAGAACTGATTTCTGAAAGTAGTCCCTAAAGACCTTATGACTACCCACGGAAAGGAACTAGTGATAATATCGCCTACTTGACTTCTTTTTAGCAGAAAATTGGTTACCGTGTTGCAAAATCAATCTTCCATCTTTAGACTGGTCACAGTGGGTATGCTGAAATATAGCTTGGTTCCTTGGCCAATTCCATGCACAGAATACAACTGTGCAACTATACGTCATAGCCCGGGCTTTTGAATCGTCAAAAATTCAGTTAAATGTGCCTGCAGCGCCAACTGGCGGTGAAAACTAAACTAATTCCATTAAAAGTGATAATGAAAAATTATCAAAAAATATTCGGGCAGATGTGAAAACAATATTTCCTCTGTGGATCGAGGTATAAAGGAATGAAGTTCAAACTTCCCGATGACCTCATTTGCTTAATGTAGGTCGGATCACGCTGATTTTTGGTTTCGGAGTTCATCTTGGGTTACGCCTAATTTAGCAGCATCAACGAAGTGCCTAGGCCTTGCGGTTACAAAATGCCCAAAAGTGACAAGGAAGGAAGGACAGACACCATTCCCTTAGTAATATTACCAGCTTTGCTGACTTTGTCAGCTGAGCTAAAAATACATAGCTTGTTCTTCGTGGTAGCCGCCATTAATCAGTACTTATTACTCGAGCGCAAGAGTAAGCCCCGTTTCTGTGTGGATGCGAGGCGGGCAGTCTGACATGGGTAGGTAAAGAGTCTTTCAAATAAAGAGTCAGGCAAATAGAGACAGTATAGCTTCAACATTAAAGCAACCGCCCGTTTCGGAAGACGTGCGTTGGGACAGAGCTCTTTCGATTTACATGGTTTGGTATACCTAAGCCAATTTCGCGCAATTGGACTTAGAACAATTCTTCGATCAGCTAAACATGGCAGTTACAAACATTCCATTTTCAAGCAAATGCCTAAAGTCTTCAAAGTCACTGATCTCTATAGAACTATTTAGATCCAATGTCAAAGATGACATTTATATGAAAAGCGATATGTTTCGCTTTTTTTTTTCAACAGTTTTGAGGAGAAGTGATAGCAATGGTTTGAAAATAATTTTCAAAAAGCGTTTTCTACTCCAGATCATCACGTGTTTTTGTAGTTAGCAGTTTAGTATGTTGTCGGTGCTTAATGGACCATCTTAGGGTATCACATAGTTCCATCTAATCGGATATTCATATCTTATTAATTTTGACCGACTACAACTAGTTTTATAGCAAGTTTAATATCGCATCGAGGTAAAACGAAAAAAACGTGAACAAATGCAAAACTTTTCCTTTTTTTGTGGTGGGTGTGCAAAACACTGCGACTTGCTCGAAGCGGGGGTACGCTAACTGATCAGCAAAGCCGCGGTGCTTCATCAAATGATGAGAACCAGGCGAGATCGACAAAAATGCTTTACTTTTATAGCTCTAAAATCATTATTCTTCAGTCAATTTTAAATTTCAAAAGAGCGTTTTGTGATAGATATATTTGCTGGCAAACTGTCTCGTTCCCAAAAGTGATGCTGCACAATATTTCATCTTTTATTTCTTTTGTGGGGAGGAAATATTCCCGAGATACACAAACTGAACTGCTAATCCCTCATAATCCCTAGGCAATCTTGATAAAATGGACCCACCAAATGGGCTAAAATGGGGTGTCCTTACAGAAAAATCATCAAGGGCAGAGAAACATAATGCAACCTTTCTAAATCCTAAGGGCCCTATTCCAACCACTGTGTGATGTTACAACTGGTTGTTCGGCATACCAAAGTTATAGGGAGAGACAAGTCGAGGGGAGAGGGGAGGGGGGAGGGATTGTACAGTTTTTGAACGTAACGTTCTTTATTTATTTCTTAGAACATTTATTGCATTATGATAATTCGCAGACTGCATCATGCATGTCTTTACCTTTTATGACATATTTCATAATTATTTTCCAACTGGTTTATTGGTTTCATATATTTTTGTATTACTGTTGTACGTTGTACTGTTGACCAAATTTTAGACGGCATAAATTCAATAAAAGACTCAAGTAAAACATGGTAATAATGGTTTTATCTAGTATGTACGTGATTCCTCTTCATTGCCAAATCATAATCTTTATGTCTTCGCAATTGACAAACAGTTTGAAATCCATAGAAAAATACACTACCTAACTACAAGCATACTCATAGCTGGCGTCTGGAAAGCACCCATCACTACGAGTTTACTCGTAGATAGCAGTCAACGTGTTAATGGCGGCTATCATGCCTATTCTCTATACTGGATTTTTTAATTTATGTTTCCGTAGCATCCTCCATAGCTGGTCTCGTCCCTCCCTCAGAACCCCCCTCCCCCCAAAATACATCGAAAAGACGAAATCAAACACACACAAAGGCGAATTGGTCATTCTTCACAGCTGCACGGTGATAACTGATGACGTTATGGGGATTCTCCCTTGTAGTGGGTGATTCAAATAACATACGGAATTAGCCGTAAGTGCCCGTTTTCAGCTTTATAAAAGGTACGCGTTCTCCGTAGGTGCCCCCATATGGGTTAACAATGATTTCGGCAGAAATCGGGAGGATGACTCAACATTTTATCAGCGATCTTCTCGCAACAATTATGCATGTCATGCATGTCATGGCACATGTGGCATCTTGCATATGCGCGATATACAGGGAGACAATGCCACCCTGCATCGTGATTGGTCAATATGCTGGACTAAATATTCTGTTGACCAATAACATTTGAGAATTTTATCCACTCCGACATCGCATTCACAGTGCTGCGCTGTTTTGTCCTCCAGCAAATCCATCATGGGATTCACCCCATGCTAAGGAAACAAGTAAACAGCATTTGGAAAATACAACATGCACAATCACTTTATTTCATCAACATGTTTCATCGTAATAAAAATACAGAACCGGCAAATATCATCGTTTTATGAAACATTTCACGCACTGTAGTAGCGGGTTCCCGCACTGTAGGGAGTATAATAATTTCAAAAGCAGAAACAGAATTGGTACCTAGAGGAAATCTGCAAATGAGAACAGACACACGAGAAATGTATGTATCGTCATGATGTCACGGCCACGTGGCTATATTTAGAATATCGATTGTAAACACTAAATTTTTCACCCAAAATCGCCCAAATCTCACCAAACGACTTTAAATATTGAATTCATTTTTGAATGTAGACCTGGATATTCATGTGAGCCTAGACATCAGTGATTTTTTGGATGGAGGCATTTGGAGCCGTTTGGTTGATCTTGTGGGCAAACTGAAAAATTGGGATGAAGAAAGAAAGCAAGCGGATTCAAGATGTCCAGCACACAGTGTGCTGGACATAACGATGTTCATTTGGCAGCAGAATTGATTACATCTCAAAGTGCGTAAACTTTTAGGGCACCTCCCCCAGCCTAACTCTGCCACGCCAACAGAATTCAACTTACCGTTCTACTTTGGTGGCATTTCTGGATTACTTCATCACACCCAAATCACCCCCACTTGCAACACCACTGAAACATGATAGCAATGAAGCGACGTACCAGATTGCAACAACCAGCCCCGCCATACCATAGCATTATAAAATCAAATGGGTGACTGCTTATTTTATTATTATCATTACTAGCAATGCGGCAAGCGTGGGAATACTGAACCTGATGATGATTTTAGCCAAATGCAAGCCTTGTTTGGCAAGAACACATATTTGAAATATTTCAAAAAATTTCCATACCGCAAATGGGCAACAAGTCCAAGAGAAATTGATGACGGCATTTCCCCATGCTATCTTTTTGATGTTGTCAAGTTCTTGCTCTCTAATCCTGTTAACCTTTTCCTGAAAAGATGCCTCCCATGTGTACAGCTTAAGTACCTGAGGACAGAAACAAAGTAGAAGTTAATAACAACCTTGCTGACTTTTGAATAACTCAACACATCCAGAACTGTAAAGGAAGAAATGTCCTCAGCAGCACTATCGATCTTGACACCTTGAATACGCCTGGAAATCACAAGGTCCCATTTTTTAATGCACCACCTCCGAAAAAACCCCTAGACATTTCAAAAGTTGCACATTTGAAATCTGTCTGAGCACTAACCAAACACCCAGTTGAAAAATGACAGCTAGCCAAAGGAAACTTGGCTTCCTGCTCAAAAGCAGTCCATACGATATCACCAAACTTAAATGGTCAAAGAGAAATTGGTATTAGACCACCACGCCCATCTCAGACGCTACCCAGTATCAGGTTGCATGATTTATCTGACGAAAATATATAGATCGACCAAAAAGTATTTCTTACCTTTATCCCACTTAACACTTGTGTCATTAACTTGATGCGACTATCTTTGAGTTCCATTTGTTTTTGCTGTAATGGTAAGGGTTTATGAAGTTAATAAGTTGATTCTCATCAGCACCTACCATGACAATTGAGGTCATGGCAAACCATTTGATATAAATAAATACTACAGCAGCAAAGGAAATTATTCACAGCAGGCTGACAATCAAGAGGTCATGGGCTTGACCGAAAAGTATTGCTGCTGTTACCTCTCCAAATCCTTGAGGGAACATCTCATGGTTGGAGAGCATGTCACCAACTACACTTAAGTGTAAATAGCATCACTTCCACAACAGCATCTCCAGCTCATCTGCATAGGGTTTTTTGCCGGCTTGTAAATGTTTTTGAGGCAATATCTTGAACCTTTTGATTTGCAAGAAAAGGATTATGTGCTACGTTCACCTGGTATTTTTCAACCCAACTTGCTAGACAACCATTAAATGGTAGTAAAAGCACCATGACTCCAAGACCGGCAAGGATAGCCACTCCAAGTTCATTCCAAAGCAACCACAGGGCTATAATGATCTGGAAGGGTGATGACCAAGCTATCCATGACCATATGGTAGCATCCTCTATTCTCTCAACATCCACAGACATCAGGTTAACAATCTCTCCCACAGAAGTCCCTTTCTCGGCTTCAGGGCTAACAGTTAAACCCTAAAACATAAAAGAAAACACACAACTTCTGTAATAGCAGAAAGATGCTCCCCATCACAATACCACTCTGCCTTCTCAAGCTGATGGGTAAAAGGTGTATAAGGCTGGCATATGCATCAACATTTATCCTTTACAATAGTCCTTAACCCCTAAGTTCCTGGGGGCATTTTTGGGTCTTTCAAAAGAGAAATTTCAAAAAAAATAGAAGAGGTAGCTTCATAAATTAAACTGTACTGTATTCATCTATCCTCCTGCTTTTAGTAGAACTAGAGGCCTGGCGGCCTGAATAGCTATGCTGGCGGAATTTAATAGCAAGGAATGAGATGAATGACAAGAAAATGTAGCAAGTAGTATATGCGAGTACCAGAATGTAGGTTTATGGTAGATAGGGAGATGTGGACAGACTAGATAGAATCAAGCTTAGACAAATGAGGCCAAATTCATGAAGGGCGTTCAGCTTAAAACAGCGTTTAACTACAGAATAGACAGATTCAGGTCCTTCATGTAAATCTTCACAGAATATGAATTGGCCCTATAACTAATCAGGGAGAAGTTACACACGTCTAATGAATTTGGCCCCTAGGGTGGATGACAGTTGTGAAGGTTTTATTTGAACTGCAGTGAATGAAGTAGTTGAGGGGTTCTTTTGTCACATCCGCTCTTCAATACCTTCAGTGCCTTTGCTCCAACTGTGTTTAAGCACGCCAGTGCCAAACTGCTCTTTCAATACCTTTAGTTTGATACCATTAACGCGACTGCCTTCCTCCAACAGTGTTTAGTGAGTCATAAAAGTATATCAGGGTAAACCTACTTTTAAACACTTTTAGTTTGATATCAAACACGGATGACACCTTTCGCTGTAACCGTCCCCAAGTAGGTCAGTTGGTAATGAAAATGGGTTAGCACAAACCTACTGTTCATTATCTTTATTTCGATACCAAACACGACTACTTTAGCTATAACAGTCTTAAAGAGGGCAGAAGGTCATAAAAGTATGTCAGTGCAAATCTCTCCTTCATTACCTTTTTGTTTAGATTAGTTCCTGTGACACTGCCCTATTCCCTCCCATAAGGCTACAATGCAGTCTCTAGATTGTGACATGAGGCATGATGCCATCTCTAACATCACCCTCTCTACTCTCATATCAATCAGGCTACAATGCGGTATCTTACTTGATTGTGACATGAGGCATGATGCCGTCTCTTTCATCACCCGCTTCTCTTATATCAATCAGGCTACAACGAAGTCTTACTTGATTGTAACATCAGGCATGATAACGTCTCATACATCACGCTCTTCTCTTATATCGATCAGTTTTATTTTTTAATATTATAATAAATAAAAATTCAGAGATGCCTATTCAATTTCAAGGCTTCTTTATTCAATCAACTTGTATAATACAGTAAAACAAGACCAAAACGTGAACGACAAATCAGCTAAGATACAGTGTCTTCTTCCCCAATCCTGTCAATCTCAAGGCTGACTGGTTGATTGGTTTCGTTTCACCAGTTCCACAGCATGCACAGCAACACCACTTTGCCAGTTGAGACGACCGGAATGACTCGTAGATTATAGACTGCATCAACCTGTAAACATGAGAAAAAATATCACTTTGTAAAAAAACACCATCAAAATAAGATATTTATTATCAACATTCCCGATTATGTTACAAAAACAATGAGTAGTCTGTGTTGATACGCGAAAACTGTGAGAGGATATACAACCCTGTATGGCTTGTTGTTCATGTTAGTGGTAAGGTAAAACATAAATGTACAAAAAAATATCAAAACTTTTGTGAAAAACTAGTGAACTGGTGGGGGGGGGGATAAAATAAAGTTAAATTTGAAAAGTTCACCCTTATTTACTAACGTTCACCTTGGTAGAGTTTGGACACATGACTTGCAATGCATACTTTACATCCCTGCACATATGTTGCAGTGTATTGCATTTGTTCATGTACCGGTATCGGGTATGTAACTGTGATGTATGGTAAATAATGTAGGCCCAGTTCATGCAGCTCCCCACGGTTTTCCGTATCAGCATAGACTGAGATGGAATGGCAGTTTTATTGTTCGTTGAAAATACCTCGCAATTCCAGCATACTACTTCGTCGCTATTAATTGTGTACTCTGACCAGTGTCACTATCAAAGGTGTACGATATCATTGTTATTTTGACAAGAAACATGAGAAAACGTCAGCTTCTTGTGAAGCGGTTCGCCATGTTTGTTCATCTAGCGTTCGGCTTTGTTTTGATTACGTCGATGATGTTTATAAATACAAAGACGCTATTCTTATAATAAAGTTTTGTCTGGATTTCAAAGTCATTCCCCTGTAGTTGTTATATTATGTGTAATAGATAATTGTGAAGTATTACGATTATTTCATTCTGATGATTGGGAAGAATTTTTTGCAACACCGTTTTGTGTATAAAATGTACTATGGCGTTCATGTGTGTTTTGATCTTCGACTTCGACTCAATGACTGAGCAAATTTAACGAGACAGAAAGCCAAAAACGGTAACACTTCCCATGTAAACAAGCTACGGGAGTCATTCTATACTATGACATTTCAAATAACAGTTGTCATGGCCAATTGTAACGAGCAAATCAAGAGAAAATACAGAGAAAACTCACCCTGGTTTTCTGTCAAAACGTCCATCGTAGGTAGATGAACTGAGCACATGAATCTGGGTTTCTCTACGTGTCTTTTATCGGCAATATTAATAAGAATTAGACAAAATCACCCCACAAAACATAGAGAATCAAAATATAGGGAAATACCACTTTCTAACTGCTCGTTATGAAAAATTTAGATTGGAACTATGTTTTGAAGTGAACGTACACACTCTATATACATTCGCAAAATGGCCATCACTTTATCAGCCTCGGCTGCAATGCCTTAGGACAATGCCTTATCTGTAGCGCGTTCAGTACATTACAGAGACAGGTAGGATCAAGGTCGTTTTGCCACTTTTGACCAGACGACAATTTCAAGCTTAAAATCTTCCAATTACCGCCAATTACGGGGCGTTTAGTCATTCTGCTGTGAATTGCTATAATCCTATCGAAACAAGAGTTCAAAATATTGGTATCCCTGCACATTTTCTGGCCCAGCTACAGCAAATTCGGATGAAAATGCAACTATTTTGCTGGCACTACTTTCGGCC
Source organism: Lineus longissimus (assembly GCF_910592395.1). Lineage (NCBI taxonomy): Eukaryota > Metazoa > Nemertea > Pilidiophora > Heteronemertea > Lineidae > Lineus > Lineus longissimus. Next base: position 12,599,167 of record NC_088308.1, on the reverse strand, counting down.
AGTTCCAGTACAAACCATAAGCTCCGCTGGAAGCCAGCGTAGCTAATAAAGCTTTATTACTGAATATTATAGCTTTTTTTCTTTCTTTTTCCCTGGGGTCTTTTCAGCACCCTCTCCCCCCTCCCACAGGACACCCTTTTTGAAACAAATGAAAAAATAATGAAATGGTCCAGGGACCATGTGCTCACCTCGGGTTACATTAATGCATGTCATTTGCAGTGGATATGGGGAGAACAGTTTTGGTCATTGATGTCAATTTAATCCAGTGAACATGTTCCAGCCTAAGCCAAACTAACCAGTTGCAAAGTGCAAGGCGAGGACCAAGTCCAAGGGGTAGGATTTTCTTAGCCCACATTGATTATAGTGAGTAAAAACTTAACTGACACACTGACTTTTTTGTAAAGCAACTGCCACATACTGTTAACATATTTTTATTTTGAGTTAAGTATTACAGTGAAAAAAATGAAATACTAGAATCGATTGGTTCTTCTGATGACTGCGCAGGTGAGCACTGATGTTGGATGGGAGGTGCGAGGTGTTCTTCTGGTTCTATGAAAGTAGCTCCGCTCCTCTCTTTCGGTCATTTGTTATGTGGTCACCGAAACGTTGAAATGCAACCACTGTCGATCATCCCTGTAAAACATAATAAAGCGCACATGTCTGAATACGCTAATCTTACAGGCGGCAATCCGCCATTTTGCCAAACAGTACTAAAGCTGGGGCAAAGCATAGAATTGAATGCAATTAGCCTACTGCTTTCTTGGTCAGTTTTTCTATTTCATGTCATGCGACCAAAAAAATTGAAAATATTTTTGGGAAGGGGGGGTTTTAACATCAGTTGATACTCTGGCTCTGAATAGACCCCTTTACACCAGGCAGAGGAAGCCTCTGCTGGCCCAGACAAACCTCAATATAGGCACAATTAACAAAAGAACACGCGGTGTGCGACCGTGTGGCCTTTTCAACTATTGTTTGCCGCTGTGCTGGTTTGTTCCTGTTTGTTGTGGCCAGCAGTGGCTTCCTCTGCTTGGTGTGTACAGGCCTCTATCACTGATCAATCTAGGGCACAAGGAATGGTTTTGGTTTTCAACACACTGACAATCCTAGGCATGTATATTTGTAAACATCAATGATGCATGACGCTGCATGTACATTTTGAAAGTACGATGACTTTTTTCCAGACTGAGTAAAAATAAAAATTTGGAGTTCTCATCCCAACCCTGACAATTCTTTTGCTTCAGATCAATGAATTAGAACCCTGACAATGATTCTGAGCTGTCTTTCACTGAATTCATTCAATATTTTCTGAGTACTTGTGCAGAATTCCAGGCCTTATAACATCGGAGTGATCAGCTGTCATTTTGATTTGTCAGATTTGGGAGACAGAGCAAATTCTGCTCAATTATCATGCCACACATTGAAAAAAAACCCATTCTATTTGTTAATGGATAGACCTAAGATGAACTATCAAACATCGCCAAGCACTTACCGTGACCTAGTGAGACTTTGGGAGCAATATTAGTTAGCCTATCAACATAGAACATAACAGAATCCAGACTCAGCAAGCAGCCATCTTGATCACCACACAAGGCTCTACAGGGAACTGGGAAATGATACAATATTTCCCAGAAATCAACTAAAAATTAGCTCGAATTGATTATTCATCACTGAAAAGAGAAAAAGTGCAGTGGGAGAAGTACATATATCTACCTGTGATACAAAATATCTCATAACTATCGATAAAGCAGTAAACCTAATGTGCTCATGATGAAATCAATTCCCGAAATCCTTTTGCTTCACAGCTACACATTCAGCCAAAAGGTGGAGTTGATGGACGAGATAGAATAAATGAAAATAATCCAAGTGGCCAGCTAGTCACGCTATCTCATGTAACTATGTGTAATGCACTGTGAACGCTGATCGTGAACTATCAGTTTAATAACAAACTTGTCTAAAAACCTACATGTACTTAACGATGAGGCCAGAAATAAACAGAGTTGAAGCAATGATCCAAATATTAAAGAAAACAAACATACCTGTTGAATCGAACGATCGTTGTCCCTGTTCGTTTGTCACTTCCCTGCCAGCTGTGCTGATGTCCTAGGTTCAAAATTCGGTAGAAAATTTGCTGATTTCTTGCACTTTTCTCGAGGAAATACAATAAAATCAAACAACATAATCACCCAGAAAGCTTTATTGACTCCCCATTGATGTTGAATAATATCAGCTGATGATATTTTAATCGGCATCTTGAAGATTTTTGTGGATTTTATAAAGCAGTCCTCTCCAGTAAAGATATTCTAAATGGGCAGCCATGTCAGCGCAGGGATCCCACCCCATTTAATTCCAAAATCATTCAGTGGTCAATAACACCAACGTGTGGCGCAAACCAGTACTAAATAAATTTTTGTCTTCATCTTGACATCCAATCGTTTTAAAAAATTGGCAGATTGGATTCATTTGAATCCTCTGAGAAATGATGTCCAAGCGGTCCAAATTTTTGGGGTAGAATAGAGGATTCCTAGATACATGTCCACACTAGTTTTGAACCTTCTAGCTCAAATAGAAACAAAACGTGCACCCTATCGGTGATTTAGCCGACTTTGACCTCTGTGACCTTGAAAAATAGGACAAAAATCACAAACCCGTAGGATATGATGTATCATTGCTAGGAGTACCTACAAAAAAAAATTCATGTAAATCTTACCAAAATCATCGGTCCTATTGCATGTTTTCTGTTTTTGCATTTAGCCACTTGGTGGCCAAACCAAGCATAATTTTGGAAAAATTTGGTGTGACTCGCCCGAGGGCCCAGTGTATATGTGTACAAAGTTTTAAGCCCTGACCTCAAGCGGTTATGAATCGTGCCGTGCTAACATATGCCGCCAGTGGATGACGAGGATGGACGCCACGTCATCTCATAGACTCACGAGGTGAGCCAAAAATATAAAAGCTATGTTAGTTTTTTAATTTATTCATTGAAGTGCACGAAAAAAAGCTCAATTTTCTGAGTTTTCAATTTTAAGAACTAAAATCCATCAAGAAATAAGGAATTTAGGGCCAATTACCTATTATTTATTGTTGCTTACAATCTCAAAACATTTAGGGGAGACATCTACTGTCTAATTGCGAAACCAAAAGAATCGCTTTTATGCTCGGTAAGTCATGGTCCCTCAGGCATGCCAGGCTGCTATAACCGCCACCAGGGTTCAAATGGTTTATCTTCTGCAATTCTGACACAGCCCTATAGCCACGAGGACTACAGAATATTCAAAAGATCTCCTGAAAGTTTTGTTGTTCAATATATAGCATGTTGCTCTATAAAAAGATGAGGCATCGAGGAGTCTGTGCCAGCCAGGCCTGTCTTGAGCACCCCATGTCAACTCATGCTCAGGCATTGTCGGGACAAATTATGACTTGAAAGTCATTTGAAACCACAAAGATGCACATAATTATCTGAAATGAACCTACCTTCCTATAAAGAGCAGATACAAGACAAGCCTTAAGTCTTAAACCAACTCTAGAGGTCCAGAAATATAGCTGGTGTAGGAAAAGGGACTGTATAATCGCAGAAAAAAAGAACAAGCCTGCCCATAAAAATCCTTGCCATTCTTCTATCGTTGGATCCTCTGTGAAGTTGATGAGAAATCTGAAATCACATGAAAATGTTGTTCATGATACCGAGCTAAATTGCTGCCTATGTGACAGCTGCAGAGGCTTTAGATGAGTTATTCGCTAAAGACGATTCTGTGGGTGATGATTTATTTAGGGATTCAAAGGACGAAAAATCTTATCTGGGCAATAGGTGAGCTTGTTATGCATAATGTACAGGTGGTGAAGGAACATTTATCCCAAAATAATTTGTTCTCCCTTTTGTGAGCCGACCCTTTTCCTGCAGGGTCAAATGCCCTTTTCATTCACATCATTTGGAAAGCCTACGGAAAATGCTTAAAATGTTCTAATAATGAAATGGCCAGGGCCATTCTGCTCACCTCATGTGGAGGAAAGATGGTTGAAGAGCATGGTATTGTGTCATGAAGTGTTAGGTTTGATGTAGGTCCAAGCAATTACAATTTCCACAAAATGGCCAATTTACAGTACATTTGACCTCTGTGACCTTGAAAGTAGGTCAATTCAAAAAAGACCTGGGTGACACATTGAATGGTTGTTAGAATTAGATGTACCAATGATATTAAATTGGTGCCAATCGGGCAAGTAATTAAGGAATAATAGCATCTTGAAGAATTTTGAATTTGGCCCCCTCCCTGGACGCCAAACAGCAAATCAGATCGCACCAAACTTCAGTACCTGAGATCACCTGACCAAGGGGTACATGTGTACTTAATTTGTGATCAATAGTCATTGCGGTTAAGAAATGTGCCATAGTTACGGCCTGACGGCCAATTTACGCCATTTGACCTCTGTGACCTTGAAAAGGAGGTCAAATCAAAAACCTGTAAGATATGTGATGTATCCTTGCTAGGGATACCCACCATAAGATTTTTAGCAAAAACAAATCAGTAATAAACGAGTTATCGCATTTTTTAAGTTTTTGGTTTTAGCCCCCTGGTGACCAGGTGAAGAATCACACCGGACCGAAATTGGCTGTCAGAGGTCATGTGACCTAGGTCATAATGTGTACAAAGTTTCAAGTTCATAGCACAAGTGGTTAAGAAACGTGCCACACAGGATACAGACGACGAAGAGTGAGCCAAAACAGTGAGCCAAAAATTAAATGGCCAAGAGCCATTGTGCTCACCGTATAAATATTTGGCGGTTAGGAATTCATCCTGGTTAAAAAATATGCTACATATATAGTATATAGGTCAAACCAAAGTGGGTATGACATGTGATGTATCGTTGCTTATAGTACCTCCCATAAAAATATCATTGAAAACAAGTCGCTAATAAGCGCGATATTGCACTCTTTATCATTTTACTTTTGGCCTCCTGGTGGCCAAGTCGAGAATCAGATCAGATTGAAATTCGATGTCCAAAGTTACATGATGTAGGGAGTGATGTGTGCGGATGTCAAGTTCATATCTTTACCGGTTAAGAAACGTGCCATAGTTACACTCAAACGGACAACTTACACCATTTGACCTCCGTGACCTTGAAAATTAGATCAAATAAGAAACCCCTATGATATGTCATGAATCCTTGGTAGGAGAACCTACCATAAAAATTTTATCGAAAACGAGTCACTCAGAGAGCCTACTTTTTAGGTTTCCACTTCTGGCCTCCTGGTGGCCAAGTCAAGAATCAGATTGGATCGAAATTCATTGGCAGAGGTCATTTGACCTTGGTAGTCTTCATGATCGTCCTGTGTACAAAGTTTCTAGTTCATAGCAGAAGCGGTTAGGAAACGTGCCACTGTTTTTGAAACAGGATACAGATGACAACGACAACAACGATGACGATGACAACAAGGACGAAGGAGGACGGAAACAGCGGTATAGTATAGACTCCTTTACGATGAGCCAAAGATATAGCAAAAACAAGTGGCTTATAAGCAAGATATCACACTTTTTAGGTTTTAACTCTTGGCCCCCTGGTGGCCAAGTGGAGATTTTAAATCAGACAGAATACCAGTGTCAGAGGTCACCTGACCGGTGGTGGGTCATGTGTACTAAGTTTCAAGTTCAGAGCTCTAGCGGTTATGAAACATCCCACTGTTTTTGAAACAGAATACAGACGACGGAGGACGATATCCACGACAGACACTGCGGTACTGCATAGACTTCCCTATGGTGTGGCAAAAAGTAGGGGTCTGGGATGAGTATTTCCGGTTGGAAAAAAACAGTTGAAAATATCATGTCTGGAGGATTTTTTATCACTGAAATATAGGTGGGTTATGTTGGTAGATACGAAACAATATATATTTAGGTTTGAAAGGGTTAACTTCAAAACTAATATTGATCAGGGGTCTTTAGGTCTTTGTTTTATGAATTTTCAGAGGTCCTAGGTCTTGTCTTCCTTTTTCATACACCCTACCAAGACTGTTTATTCATACCTTGTTCAATTACATGATTATACATGTAGTCCAATCGCAAGGCGCATCTTATATTCATTTGGAGTGGAATAGTGTTAATGAATTTGCAAAAAAACAATTTATTATTTATGCTAACACACCTAGAACCACACCCGTTAAAAATGTGCTGTCATTGCTCTATTTTATCTGCAATAATAGTCAACAGGAGAAATCCTTCGATGATTAATGATGATGATGATGATGATGTAAATGTCATGTTCGCATCATTTGGAGCACTGGAAGGCGAACAACTTGTCAGATTTCTTTAAAGTTTGGTTTTTAAAGGGCATCACCTCAAAACCAAACAGGATCTTTTCTTTTTAGTGATGACCAAGCAGGCTAAAAATGGAGCACCCTAGATCAAAGCACAATTAACAAACAGCCACTTATAATTTTTTACAAAAAGCCCCCTGGTAGCTAAATTAGGAATCGAATTGCGCTCAAAATCGACCTTGACCTAGATCTTCGGCCCATATATGCACATATGGAAGATGAAAATAATCTGTTAGAAAATGAAGCCAGTAGAGCGCTGACAATGCAAAAAGTTTACGCACGCACGACAGAACACCACTAACCATCACGAGCACAGCATAAGCCCTATTGGTCTATGACCAAGCGGGCTAAAGATTGAATGCATTTGTCTAGATCGATTTAGTGCATTGAATTCTGACATTTTCTGCTCTGTACGGTTTATTTCTCGACCAATCTTGATGAAGTCTATCTACTCATGTCCCAAGAATGAATGAGAAATATCCAGAAACAAAAGGGCCTTATGACTTCGCTGAAGAATACCCCTAAAATCCCGTTTGATTTTGAGGAAAGGATAAAAACAAGAGGCCCATGGGTCTGGTACTCAGCTGAGTGTAAAGATGCTTACTTTTGTTTCCTGGGTCAGTTTTCAGTCACAAAACTGAGCTAAAAATGGTTTCCAAGATAGACTCGTGCCAAATTTTTAACAAGAGGCCCAAGGGCCTGGCGCTCAGCTGAAATGGCTAGGTGAAGGCAAGGGCCAAGTGTGTGTTGGTACCCTGTTATCATGAGGCAACGTGAAGCTGTAACGTCTAGCACGCAGAAGTGCTGATGCGAAAGACTTTCTTGCTATATCAGTGCATGCTGAAGTACTGAGTTGACGTCACCCTGCTATTATGACGTAAAGTTATTTCTATTGCTGTTGCAGTAGTTGGGTGTGTGATGATGTCAAGGAGTTGTGTGGTGACGTCAAAGAGTGGAGTCCTTGTCTTCATGCAGCGTAGGTGGAACTAATAACATGCACATGGACACAAGGTACATAATTATTACAGTGTATTTTGTGAGGTGGGGCCTGGTGCTTTACATGGTCAAATGAACCGACTGTTGTCTGGATATTGATGAAGTGGATGCAGCCAAATGTTTGGGATGGTCTTTTTTGTGTGAAGAAAAGAAGATAAAGAGTTGGTTAACAAAATGAACTTTATTGGTGCGGCAGATATTTGATGCCTTTCCGCAGATATTTGAAGCCTTCCAGCAGATATTTGGTGGCTTGCGGCAGATATTTGTTGCCTTGCGGCAGATATTTGATAACACTCTCCTGGAATGGAAAGCAGTAAAACGAGTAAGCACACCTTACTCTGATGTGGGAACAGCAAGTGATTTACTGGACTTGAAATGTGCCAACGACTCCTCTTGCAATAACCAACAACAGTCAATCTGTAAAAAAAGAGAAGAGAAATTAACACTGACTGAATAAAAACGGGTGACATAGACGGGGAAATGTACACCACCAGACACAGTCTGTGCTTGATCAGGCATTTGTCAGATGATATCCTGAACAAGGCATCTATGGAAGCAAATCCAGAAAGAGACTTAACCGTCGAAGGGCACACTTTTTTTTCTCAGTGAAAAGTCAGTCCTGTGGGCTGTTTTCCAATTCAAAATAAAAGTGTAACCTCTTTAAATTAGTCTCACAGACTGAACCATAACACTCCAACCGTGCCCACATGATGTGAGCCGACAGCTGGGCTTAAAGATGAGCGAGTGGTGAAAAGTGTCTATCGTCTACGACATGTGACAGAACAGGATCGATTGGACTTAATGATGAGGTACTATCAAATAAGGTGTCCATCAAATGAATCATGAAGGCCTGTTGAGTTATACTCTAAGCCTATATAAAATAGGGCTAGGCTATCGTTTTGTCTTTTTTACAGCCTACAGCACAGCCATGCACAGCGCAGTGTACAGACAGTACTGGATTACAAACCAAAAACATTGCTGCGTAATAAAACTGCAGTTGAATTCATACTACGATGTCATAATGTGACTTTCAAAATAATTGTTGTCACGGCCAATGACCAGACAGGGAGAAAACAAACGTAAATGGCGAGACTTGTTGCAAAATTGCCAACCACAACAACTCAGGGACCGTAGCCAAAATGGCCGACGGCGAATTCTCCGGTCGCTAGCGCAGTCCATAAACAAGCATCAATTTTACCAACTTTGGCTGCAAGCTTGGTCATCAAAGTTACAGAACTGTTAGAAATACATCTAAACAACATATACAGTTAAAAGTGCATAAAAATCCCGATTCAACCTCCGGGCCCTACCGGTCGTTATTCAGTGTGACCGCCACCAGAGTGTTTATCAAGATCTTTCGCTGTTTTAATGGCGCGTTTTAGGCAGATTAATCAATTATTACATGCATGCGTTATATATCACAGAGATGATCATTGCGTAGGCTGTTTGAAACTAAGTTCAGATATAATAATTGATGGGGATCCAACGCAAAGTTACTGCCAAAATGTCGAAATTATTTGGCCTAAAATACCAACCACCACTTCAATAATTTTCTGAAAATTATAAAACTACGGGTACCAAAAGAAAACCTCTGGCTTCAATTGATTAAAACCTATAGGAAAATTTGAAAAGATCCATCACTACCCGACGTTTTGATAAAAACAGATGCACCCGATCGTCATGAACATCGAAGATACAGCTGGATAAAAATTTGATATTTTACTTACCACATCAACACCGAAAGCGTTGATCTGCAGCCGCCATTTTGATACCTGGCGAATAGTAAACCTCGTCGATAGATGACGTCATTGGGCGGGAATTTCAATTGACGAAAAATATTCTAAGGCAAGTTGCGCCCCCTCCTGATCAAAATTTCAACTTTTTAAAAAATTTATAATTATATAAAATTTTTATCATAATATTAAAGCATATTGTGACTGATTCTGATGTGCATAGGCCGAGATAGGCCAATTTCTTTTACGGCGTCTCGCTCGCAGGAAGTAAGTCGAATCGCGCTCATTTTGGATTCTGATCAGAGTTCACCAAGATCTACAACTACTATAAATCTGAAGTGTCTGGCTTCAGTCGTTACAAAACGTTGGGGTATAGTTGAACAGATGGACTCACTCACTCACTCACTCACTCACATACACTGAATAGCTATTTAACCAGCTTTGCTGACCTTTGGTCAGCTGAGCTAAAAAAAGGAGCTTTGCTGGATCCATCTGATTGTTCACATAACTTAACATAATGAGTGCGAATAAAAGTTAAAGGTTGTCACAGAGATTAAATCTTACTAGTTTTAGATGGTTCCTTCAAGAGTCACAACCCAGCAGACAACCAGTAACTGCAGTCTGGACCGTTACATCAGTTCGTCAAAGTTCAGCTTGAGACATACCAGTCCATTAGATGCATGGTCACAACCTAGGACAACTAAATCATGTAGTCAATTGTAGTCTGGACCTTTTTATCAATTCCTTCGAAGTGCAGGTGGCGAAAAACCAGTCCAGTCGATGCGTGGTCACAACATTGGGGCAAACAGTTAAGGACCTTAACATGCAATCCTTTGAAGTGGAGGTTGCGAAAAACCAGCCCAGTAGATGCATGGCCACAACCAGAAACAGTCTGCACCTTTACATCAATTCCTTTGAAGTGTAGGTTGGTTATGACAAACTAGTCCAGTAAACATGGTCCAGCCTAAGCCGGGACAGCCATGCAGTAATTGCCATCTGCTTCACATCAGGGACAACAAAGAGTTTCAAAGTGCAAGGCGAGGACCAAGGGGTATGAGTAAAAATAGCATCGCAAAGCGAGCATAACCCCTCAGCCTATTAAGGTTGAAGGTGAGATAATGGTGAAGTTGGCTTAGTGGAGTGGCTAGTTTGCATATGGAAATTAAAATTGTGGAAACCTATTTTGAGGATGTGAGCGTGGCGGCCATATTGAATTTCGAATCGCGCTGATTTTCGAAAGGAACCTTCCCCTTACAAAACTGCATTAGGCCTACACTCACTAAAAATTGATTCCATCCTCCAAGCCGTTCTCCTCGAAATTGACGGAAACCGATTTCAAGCACGTTGCCCTGGTGACCATATTGAGAATCAGAACGAGCCTGTTTTCGAAAGGAACCTCGCTCTAGTCACCCCCAACGTACATATCAAAAATGAATTTGATCGGACAAACGGTTCGCCTCGAAATTGACGGAAACCGATTTCAAGCACGCTGCCCTGTGAGCATATTGACAATCAGAACGAGCTGGTTTTCAAAAGGAACCTTCCTCTAGTCATCCCCAACAAGCACATACCAAAAAAATTATGATTTTAGCTAGCATAATTCCTGAGATATAGACGAAAGTAGTTTTTCGCATGAAGCGCCCCCTGGGGCCAAGTGTAGGTTGAAAACCGTCGAAACTGCCAAAACGCACAATGGTACCATAAGACCTTCAAACCAACCAAAGATGAAATGCCTAGCATTTATGGTTACGGATATATGCTCCGGAAACCACTGATGGTCAATTTATGCTATTTGACCGCTGTGACCTTGAAAAGAAGGTCAAATCAAAAACCCGGGAATTATGTGATGTAGTCTAATGAGTACTGTCCTGAGTAAACATATCATGATTCAAGCTAGCATAATTCATGAGATATAGCCAAAAGTAGTTTTTTGCATGAAGCGCCCCCTGGGGCCAAGTGTAGGTCGAAAACCGTCAAAACTGCCAAAAGGCACAATGGTACCATAAGACCTTCAAACCACCCAGAGATGAAATGGCCAGCATTTATGGTTATGGATATATGCTCCGGAAACCACTGATGGTCAATTTACGCTACTTGACCCCTGTGACCTTGAAAAGTAGGTCAAATCAAAAACCCGGGTATTATGTGATGTAGTCTCATGAGCACTGTCCTCAGTAAAAATATCATGATTCTAGCTAGCATAATTCATGAGATATAGCCAAAAGTAGTTTTTTGCATAAAGCGCCCCCTGGGGCCAAGTGTAGGTCGAAAACCGTCAAAACTGCCAAAAGGCACAATGGTACCATAAGACCTTCAAACCACCCAGAGATGAAATGCCCAGCATTTATGGTTACGGATATATGTTCCGGAAACCACTGATGGTCAATTTACGCTACTTGACCCGTGACCTTGAAAAGTAGGTCAAATCAAAAACCCGGGTATTATGTGATGTAGTCTAATGAGTACTGTCCTCAGTAAAAATATCATGATTCTAGCTAGCATAATTCATGAGATATAGCCAAAAGTAGTATTTTGCATGAAGCGCCCCTGGGGCCAAGTGTAGGTCGAAAACCGTCAAAACTGCCAAAAGGCACAATGGTACCATAAGACCTTCAAACCACCCAGAGATGAAATGGCCAGCATTTATGGTTACGGATATATGCTCCGGAAACCAATGATGGTCAATTTACGCTACTTGACCCCTGTCACCTTGAAAAGTAGGTCAAATCAAAAACCCGGGTATTATGTGATGTAGTCTCATGAGTACTGTCCTCAGTAAAAATATCATGATTCTAGCCAGCATAATTCATGAGATATAGCCAAAAGTAGTTTTTTGCATGAAGCGCCCCCTGAGGCCAAGTGTAGGTCGAAATGGTCAATTTACGCTACTTGACCCCTGTGACCTTGAAAAGTAGGTCAAATCAAAAAACCCGGGTATTATGTGATATAGTCTTATGAGTACTGTCCTGAGTAAAAATATCATGATTCTAGCTAGCATAATTCATGAGATATAGCCAAAAAAGTTTTTTTGCATAAAGCGCCCCCTGGGGCCAAGTGTAGGTCGAAAGCCGTCAAAACTGCCAAAAGGCACAATGGTACCATAAGACCTTCAAACCACCCAGAGATGAAATGGCCAGCATTTATGGTTACGGATATATGCTCCGGAAACCACTGATGGTCAATTTACGCTACTTGACCCCTGTGACCTTGAAAAGTAGGTCAAATCAAAAACTCGGGTATTATGTGATGTAGTCTCATGAGTACTGTCCTCAGTAAAAATATCATGATTCTAGCTAGCATAATTCATGAGATATAGCCAAAAGTAGTTTTTTGCATGAAGCGCCCCCTGGGGCCAAGTGTAGGTCGAAAACCGTCAAAACTGCCAAAAGGCACAATGGTACCATAAGACCTTCAAACCACCCAGAGATGAAATGGCCAGCACTTATGGTTACGGATATATGCTCCGGAAACCACTGATGGTCAATTTACGCTACTTGACCCCTGTGACCTTGAAAGGTAGGTCAAATCAAAAACCCGGGTATTATGTGATGTAGTCTCATGAGTACTGTCCTCAGTAAAAATATATCATGATTCTAGCTAGCATAATACATGAGGTATAGCCAAAAGTAGTTTTTTGCATGAAGCGCCCCATGGGGCCAAGTGTAGGTCGAAAACTGTCAAAACTGCCAAAAGGCACAATGGTACCATAAGACCTTCAAACCACCCAGAGATGAAATGCCCAGCATTTATGGTTACGGATATATGTTCCGGAAACCACTGATGGTCAATTTACGCTACTTGAACCCTGTGACCGTGAAAAGCAGGTCAAATCAATGAAATGGCCAGGGCCATTGTGCTCACCTCATGTGGAGGAAAGATGGATAAAGAGCATGGTATTGTGTCATGTAGTGTTAGGTTTGATGTAGGTCCAAGCAATTACAATTTCCCAAAAATGGCCAATTTACAGTACATTCGACCTCTGTGACCTTGAAAAGTATGTCAAATCAAAGAAGACCCGGGTGACACATTGAATGGTTGTTAGAATCAGATGTACCTATGATATAAAATTGGTGCCAATCGGGCAAGTCATTACTAGGAATAATGGCATTTTGAAGAATTTCGGATTTGGCCCCCTCCCTGGAGGCCAAACGGCAAATCAGATCGCACCAAACTTCGGTACCTGAGATCACCTGACCAAGGGGTACATGTGTACTTAATTTGTGATCAATAGTCATTGCAGTTAAGAAACGTGCCATAGTTACGGCCTGACGGCGAATTTACGCCATTTGACCTCTGTGACCTTGACAAGAAGGTCAAATTAAAAACCTGTGTGACATATACTGTATGGTGGTTAGATGTACCCATGATATCAAATTGGTGGCAATCGGGCAAGAAGTTAAGGAATAATCACATTTTTAAGGTTTTTGGATTTTGCCCCCTGGTGGTCAAGTGGTGAATCATATTGGACCAAACTTCGGTCCCTGAGATCACCTGACTAAGGGGTAAATGTGTACCAAATTTATCAATAGTCATTGCAGTTTAGAAACGTGCCATCGTTACATCCTAACGGCCAGTTTATACCATTTGACCTCTGTGACCTTGAAAAGGAGGTCAAATCAAAAACCCGGAGGATATATGATGCACCTTTGCTAGAAGTACCTACCATATATAATATCATGATTCTAGCTAGCATAATTCATGAGATATAGCCAAAAGTAGTTTTTTGCATGAAGCGCCCCTGGGGCCAAGTGTAGGTCGAAAACCGTCAAAACTGCCAAAAGGCACAATGGTACCATAAGACCTTCAAACCACCCAGAGATGAAATGGCCAGCATTTATGGTTACGGATATATGCTCCGGAAACGAGATCAACGGCCCGACGGACAGACGGACAGACGGACAGACAGACAGCGAACGCCTCGACAATACCCCTCTAGCCTTTATGGGCTGAGGGGTAAAAACTTAACAGATACACTTGATTTTTTGGTAAACCAACTGCCACATACGGTTTTCTTTATTCGATCAATTTTGAGAAAAAGAAAGAAATACTAGAATTGACTGGTTCTTCTGATGACCACGCGGGTGAGCACTGAAGTTGGATGGGAGGTGCAAGGTGTTCCTTTGGTTCTATGAGTACGAGTGTAACTCAGTTCCTCTCTCTCGGTGATATGTGATGTAGTCACCAAAACCGTTCAAATGCAGCTGTAGATTATTCCTGTAAAACATGATGAGAAAACATTTTAATTTTGATAGCCAAGTTTTATAACACATAGACCACTGATAAGGTGCTAATGATCATTGATCAAGGTAAAGTTAGGAACTACTGAGGAAGTTCTAATGACCAAGGAAGTTCATTAATATTATTGAGAATATAATCAGAGTGTGATGATCGGCCCCTGTTGGACAGTGTGCATGTGTGTATTGCACTGTTTGTTGACATTTCAAGTCTCCGGAGTAGATCGTCAATTGCGCTGTTTATTTACATTGTCAACCTTTTCCGATGACTTCAGAATGATGGTTATCATTGTCTTGTTTATTCACATTAGTTCTGCTTTGTGACAGGAGTCATTTGTTGAGTTATCCATCTTTTAGAGCCGGACTTTGACATCATTTCAAATCAGATACTCTGCCACCATTTTGACAACTTAAGGTATCACGTGAAAGTGACTTACCAAATGATCGTTTCGTCTCCTTGTGCATAAATTAAACCCACCAGTTGTGTCGGGCGATAAAAAGCATGATATCAAAATAACTTGTGGGTGGAAATGTTAAATAATTAAATATATTGACTGCTGAATCATCAAGGATGGACAGCAAGAGCTTGGACTAGAAAAACAAGCTGTGCAAAGAGGCAAAATTTGTCATTTTCTTAATGTTGCGTTTATTGTACATTTCTACAGAGACACTGCACTGAATAATGAGATCGTCTCTTCAATATTTCGCAAAGAGGGTCAACCCGATTCCAAGGTTGTTTTTACCAAATTGGGTTGATTCCGTCATTAACAGAGCATATATAAACAAATTGAATCTTTTCTATGAATGTGTGAAATTTCGTACCAGAATTAATTTCAGAAATGGCTTACAATATAAAATTTGTCACTTACCTAAAATCAATCCGGTCGAAATATAAAGGTCGCCATTTTTTTCGAGCACATGACGTCAGCGGACAAGCAAACTGATACTGTGCATCTCCTTCCTTATCCTCTCTGCCACTTTTAGCTACCATGTTCGAAAGTCACTGTACATTATACATTGCGTTGGAGCGAAACCAGCACCCTCGATGATATTGGGGGCCAATTCTAGTAGGGATGTAAATGTATGTCAGTTCGAGGCGGGAAATTTAAACCAGGGTCAACCCGGGTCAAATGAAATTTTTGCTCAGTACCGCCAACTGATGATATAAATCAAAACTAACCTATTTTATATCAAAACTTCTATACCATGCAGAGCTCTTCAACTTTATTTCAAGCTTCTATCTGCTGGAATAAAGCGACAAAAAATTGTTTTGTAATTTATGCATATTGCCCGCCGGTGAGCTGAATTTGAGTCGAACCGCGCTAAATTTTCTGTCAGCAGTGATTCCTTGGCTTCTCATGTCAGATCCCAGATTTGAAGTGCCTCGGTCATACGGTTATGAAATGCCCAATTTTGTCGATGGATGCATGGAAGGGCGGACACCATTCGAACAGCTATTAGACAAGCTCAGCTGACGTTCAGTCAGCGGAGCTAAAAACTTTAAAGAAATCACCCTTCACCCTCCAGAGTTCCAATCGATGCGGACATAACATATATGAATGGACTATAAAATATGAGAACGTGATAATGCTTACCTCAGTAAAACTGGACTTGTAAATAAAAGTACATCATGGACCAGCTTGAACAACTGTGCATAGAGCCAAGTCCATCCAAAGAACTTCACAAGCACCTTCATCAATGATGGTCCACCCCGCTCAGGCTTCACAATAAGCATTTCAACATGGGAAGGTTCTGGATGACTGCCATAACTTCTTTGCATGATAAGGGGTGTCCGTTCACTGACATCAGCCTCCTGGATATGGTGTTGCAGATGAACAGGACGTTGGTGGAGCTGGGACTTTCTGAAAAACATATAAAGTAAGTAACACATCCAATATCTTGTTCTGAATAGGATCTAGATTACATAAAGACATTTCACACCGACATCAAAAAAATTACCTCTGATGTGTTTTTGGATGCATTCTGGCATCTAGTCCATGTCCTTTTCATGATTCCTGATGAGGGGTTTATTGCAGTTGGAACACCATATAATCATTTTATTTTCGCATTGTTTTACGCCTTTTTTCAATGTGGGTGTTGTATCGTAGCCATGACACTTATGACTGACCAGAGGACCCTCTATAAATATGATCCAAGCGACTTCAGAACTGCAAAGGAAACTTTACTTACAATGTCATCAGCTGACAAATGATAAAACCAGCATCAGGGGCAACAACTGCCACATCAAATGATGATGTGTATCAACATCATTCCACTCATTTCATTATAATCATCCTTATCTTTAAATGGAAGTAGTTTATTGGTGGATGAGATTGATCATTGGAACTGACTCACTTGGAACTTTTGAATTTTTCAGCAAATCCAAAGGCAAAGACATAGGCCCAATAGTCTAATTGTTACATACGTGTCAATCCATTCATTCACACTATTCTATTGTTTCATTTGGTTTGAGAGAGTACCATTGATTGCGAAGAGTTACATTTACACCATAGCAAACAAACTAAGGACTGAATGAAGAATAAGCAGTGTCGGCCCTAAGATCCATGGCAATTTGATCAATAAAGAGGAGAGCATGCAGATACTCTCCAGCATATGCAGCATGATAATATGCAAGTCTTTATGGTGACAAATATGCACAAGAACTCACCAATATTCCCCCATTCCAGTCACCTATAAGAACAGGCCAAGTATAGTTAGTCAGATATTCAGTCGTTTGTTATCATCATGACCGCAGGACGCTGATTCTCACAAAGCATCAGCTTTATGCATATTGGTATCATGCATTAGTAGGCTACACGGATGAGTGATATGTTGCCACCTTTAATGTACATTACATCCTAACAGACATGGGAACGTGGGCAAATAACGAAACCAGGAGAGCTTTCATAGAGCTAAGGATACAATTTCCAAGCATTACCCTCAGTCTTCAAAGTGCTGAAAAATTGCCACTCTAGCCCATGCTGAGCACATGCTGTATCAGCGTTGTATCACCCCCCCCCCCCCCCCCCCCCCGCCCAGGTACACTGTTGGAGATTTGTTAGCAGGAGTTCACAACGTGCTACTGGGAGCAAGATTTTAATCTAACAAGAGGCCCAAGGGCCTGGCGCTCAGCTGAGTTAATATCATTAATATCTTCCCGGTGTTTAGTTCATTATGCATGAAAATGGCATGCTCCATGGTATTTGATATCCTTTTGCCTTCACTACGGTACCAATGTTTTTGGTTGACATAATTATGCCACTGTTCGAACATTCTCATGGTTTATGGTATGCACCTGTTGATGGGCCATATGAATAAAAACTAGCATAAGCTTTTACTCCAGATTTTGAAGTATTTAGTATGCTTCAAAAATTGGAATAGTTTAGTTCTTGTGAAAGCAAAGGATTTTTAGAAATCAGTATTTGCTACCAAAACAAGTAAATGCTAGACTACAAATGAACGAAAATGTAGGATGAACCTTTTACTTGGTAGTATAAATGTATTTTCTTGGAACCATGTAGCCTTTAAAAGTCGAAGTGAATGGTTGGTTGTTCCTCTTTGCCGGACTGCATTCACATTTTGTTTGGTGGACATGTCATGCAAGAATTGGTCAAACCATACATCCATTTATGGAGAATCAGATGCATGGATTCCGAGTCATTAACAAGAGGCCCAAGGGCCTGGCGCTCAGCTGAGTTGTTGCTGCGTTGTTCGTATATATTACATTACTCGTCAAACTCTACTAAACTAAGGACTCAAAGCCTAAGGATATTAGCTTCTGGATGTGTAACAGTGAATTACGGTAGACTGGCGCAATCTACTTCAAGCAAGCTCCACCCTTGCAATGTGTGCGCAAACAGATAACCTAACTTATATTGGACCATCAATTCTACACACAGCAACATGATTCATTCTCAGCTGTTACCATGATGATGATGATGATGATCCTTTTCGCAAATTGGTCGTCTTCTGTCTTTCTTCCATACTTCAGTGCCACCGGATGTAGTCTGCCCTTGTGGAGGGATCCTTTCAGCACCGGGACACAAGAATCCATGCGAATTGAATCACATGGAGAGACTAGCCCAATCACCCGCTTTTGGCTGGGTAGAAACGGGTAAATCTCGCAGACTGGACCTTAAACTCTGGACCTTAAACTGTGAGGCTGGTCTGACAGATGAGTAAGTGGGGTCCACCTAATGCAGAAGGCACCAGTTTCCCTAACTAAAAGGGTAACATTAACAAAATGCTCTACCCAACTCTATTATTGCCTAAAGGCCTGTGTACACTAGTAAAATATTAGCAACATTTTTACATTTCCAGTTGCAACAAATGTTGCAAAAATGTTGCGTAGTGTGTACAGAGCAAAACGCGTCTTACAACATGTTGTAAAATTGTTGCAAATTAAATGCAATGCAATTCTTTGTTGCATGTTGTAAAAATGTTGCAAACTCTTCAGCCAATCAGAAATAGGATTTGCGTCATGTGATCTACCGGAGTTCATGTGACTTGAACAAGAAGCAGGTATAGCAACTCTCAAGTGAGTGTCTTGCTTCGTAGGGTGATGAAACCTTTTCTAGAAGTTTTTGTGTGACGGCTTGTCAGTCAGCCGCAACTCCTTTAGGCTGCGTATCCATAGGCTGTTCCGTGCCCTGCACAACATTCCCTTTTTACCGCCTGGCGCGCCACACGGACAATGAACCTTCGTTGGTGTTATTGATCGTTCCCATAGGTTATGCCGTGTCACATTGCGGGCATATATGCACTGTGGATTGGGAATATAGGCCCTTATTGGGATTGAACATGTCCATTCTTTTGCGAGTGAACAACACGGAAGCAATGTCTGAGGCGAAATTAATTCAAGAGGTTCATCAACGGGAACTACTCTGGGACCCCGAAACTGATGATTATCATAACAAGCACGAACCTGTAATTTGTTGCTTAAGTCAGGTTTTATATACATGTACATGTCAATTTGATGTTGCAAGTGAAAATACAAGTTACTTGTATTTTCATTTTCAATATTCATAAGAAATTGTCTTCTGAAATAATGACAGCGTGCGGATAAACGCGATTGACCGCTGCGAAATGAGGACTACAAAGGCCTACCATGACCAAAAAGGAATATCCAATTGAGACTCAGGGCATAGTGCCAGGTCACAAGGCTGTTACGCCATAACGCCACACTACACAAGGGCATACCCTATGGATACGCGGCCTTAACAGGCAGTGGTATGCCCCATCATCCACCCTCATTTTGATCCAGGGCCTGGTCCATAATCTCTTTGGTTATTTCGCCGCCTCTTCCGTCTCTCAACAATGACAGCTAAAATTGCTGCAGAAGCACTCAAAACACATCTTCTCTCCTTGGAATCATCCATTTTCCCTCCAAAATACCTATTTCCCTTTGTTCCCACTAAAAAGTTTGCAACAATTTACCAACATGTTGTAAAAATGTTGCTAATTTGTTGCAATTTTGTTGCTAGTGAACACAGGGCCTTGAAGGGCTTGTTGCAAAATTGTTGTAAAAATGTTGGTAAAATGTTGGTAAAATGTTGGTAAAATGTTGCTAATATTTTACTAGTGTACACCCTGCTTAAGTCAAGTGAAACTCTTAACAAACCTTAGCAGAATGCCACCATTGAAATGTTGATAATAATGATAGCAAGTAAAAACTTTAAACAGATAGACTTGATTTTTTTAACCAACTGCCACATGCGGTTTTCTTTATTTAGTAAATTTTGAGGTAAGTATTACAGAATGAAATACTTGAATACTAGAATTGCCTGGCTCTTCTGATGATTGCACTGGTGAACACCGAAGTCGATGGGATGTGCAAAGTCATAGCTCGATCCTCTCTCTTGGTCATCTTTGAGATGTGGTCACCAAATATGTTCAAATGCAGCTGCAGATCATTCCTGTCCTGCAAAACATGATGAGGAGATAACATTTTAATTTTGATAGAATAGGTAAGCTAGCCAAGTTTTATATCAAATACAAGGCCAACAACAACTGATAAGGCGCTAGGGCCGAATGATCAAGGAAGTTCATTGATATGATTGGGAATACATTGTGATAAGAGTGATGAATCGGCCCCGTTTGAAGCATTGTGCTATGTACAGTGTGCAAGTGTCAGTGTGTATCATATCGCATTTATTGTTTGTTGACATTTCAAATCGCTGGCGTCGATCCTCAATTACACTGTTTATGTACATTGGCAACCTTACCCGATGATATCAGAACGATGTTTATTATTGTCTTGTTTATTCACATTAGTTCTGCTATGTGACAAGAGTTATTTGTTGAGAAATCCATGATTTAAAGCCGGACTTTGACATCGTTTCTCAGACCAACCAAGCTGCATTTCGCAGATCGTTTTTCAACGATCGGCGACGAACTATTTCAAATTAATCACATCCAATTAAACAATCCAAGCCTTCCCTAATGTCATCAACATGCAATAACACAAGCAGCCAAATATTATCGCCTATGAAATTGTGAATTTAATGAGAACTTACCTCTGAATTGACAGAACGCGATCTATTCCATAGTATGGTCTCCTTACGTCTGAACTGCGCAGACTCGAGACGTGACGTTCGCTGCATGTGTGATTGGACGTGGGATAACTCGCGCGAAATTTAAAATGCTCTTCTTGGGGGGTGCTCACTAAATTGCGCCAGTAACACCACCTGGTGAGAAATTCATGAACTACGCCTATTGATAATGAAAGAGAAAGCTTTGCTCTATAAAATTAGATTTGATTCATGATCCCCAACTGAGAAATCAGCTGCTGGAAAAGTTTTTGGAAAATTTCGCTCGGTGCCACCTAGTGGCCAAACCGCTCATCCTGCCGGACCCACATTTGGTCTATTCAGGAGTCCTGAAGGGTCTCAACGCCTCAGAGGGAAAATCTATCGCCTATCCGCCATAGTTTTGAAACGTGCCTGTTTAACGGACAGACAGACAGACAGACGGACACCAAGCGCCATACCATAATACGCTCCGGAGCGGGCGTATAAAAACAAAGATATATCTGGGCATATTGCCCAAAGCTACCATAACACCAAGTTTTAGCCATCTAGCCCTAGAGGGTTTATGGGTAAATAGTGATTTTATTTGCAGCTTTTTCAATTTCTTCTGATGAACTTAGTCATGAGGTTTTGAAGGCCGATGTACAGACATGGACATAGACCTACAAATCTATATGTTAGAGCATATAACAAATCTGTGGCCTTTCCAGGAATTTTATTAGATAATCCTAATAAGTACGGTCACTAAACAGCCAGAATGGCCAGGAACAGTGATGTAAGAGCTTGGTGAAACTAGAATTCCGAAATTTGCTGGTAGCAAATTTGATAGTCCCCAGGTAGTCGTCATGTCAACAGAGTAGAAAGCGAGAACATTTTGCGCCGTCGTATTCCGATTTGACTGGTGAGTGGTGAAATCTGCTTTTACTTTAGTTCTAACGTTGTCTGAATTAAAGATGCTTTCCCAATGCTTGACTGGTCCGGCAAGAGGCATTGCCAGGAAAACGTGACGTCATTTTGGCCATTCTTCTTACCGCACGCCCTCCCTCTCCGTAAAACTTCCAGACATGGTGTGAAGTGGGAGGGCGCACAATGGGAACCACACTGCCGCGATGTTAATAGTTTCTATTTATAGAATTCAGCGGCAGAGATTTTAATCACGGAAAAAGTAGATTAACTCGGCTAATCTCAATGGATTTTACCCAGGAATGTTTTCAAGGCGAGAGAAACATCTGATTTAAGTACTGCGCTTATTAGATTTCATGTTCATGCCGAAGATTGGCCTAAAACGTGGACGAAAAGAGTGCATTATCGAGTGTTGGAGAGGTCACGTGATTTGACGAGAAACCTGAGCGAAAACAATACTGACTCCAGCAGCTCCCAGAGAGGGAGGAGCTGGAGTCATAAAAACGCATCTAAAGCATCGAAATATTCTGAGTTTTGAAAAATCGTTTTGCGATAGTCCATGAATCGAATTGGGTTTCTTTATAATACCTCCATGCTCCATCGTCCCATCGCTCGACCAACTCCTGAGAATAATGACGTCATTATGACGGGGCGGAGCTTATGCTAATGTATCAGCGTCTCGCCTCTGCGCATGTCACAGCGCATGTCAGATTGAATCGCGGCTTCGGCATGTTGGGAGAAGACGATCAGACGAATCTCAGCAAAAAATGCTTCAAAAGTATTGAAATACTCAGGATTTTTAAAATACTTTTGCGATAGTCCATAAATGGAATTGGGTTTGGTGGTGTAAGGGTGATTGATTTCTGGTTTATTTAGCCGTTTTGCTGGACTACCGCAATAAATGTGTTGGTGGAAAAAAATAACAGTTTCGAGAATTCCAGTGATCTCAATATAGTCCCCAGACGGAATCTGGGGCCTATAATTACATGTTATTCATATTACATGACTTTTCCATTAATGGATGGTTTGCAAAACTTTATGCCACTTGTATACATAATTAGGCCTACCAGCAATTTTGGTGATGTGATGTGGAGACAAAACATCACAGCATGTTGGTGGGAGGAGTTATGTGTGTTGGTTTAGTGGTAAATATGCAAATCAATCTATGCACGCTCTATAAAAATATTTTGGCACTTTGTACTCCTCATGACCATCACACTCACTCATGACAGGCCGTTTTGGCCAAAAACAGATGTGCATATAATGACTTCTGAGAGTTTCTTAATTAATGTTTAAATTGCCCTGTTCGGCTGTAAGGGCAGAGCATTAGCGTCAATTTGAGACCCTAACCATTACAATCCTCTAAAAACTGTGACCGCCAGGTAGGGGTTGAAAAATTAAGGCAATCCAAGTTAGAGGTTTTTTTAAGCTAATCTGTTTTTTGGTAGGTCTACTATGTCTACAGTACTGCATCACACAAATGCTCACTTTTTATACTTTTCCCTCTCTTTCTTCCAGGCTTTTTCAAAATCTGCAGCAGAATAGTGAGTGGTATCTTCGAAACTTAGGTTGAATATATCCGATTCCTCTAGGTCTTTCTTGAAGCCTGTTACAACCAACCTGAAATGAAAAGTACAAGATATAAAGTAACATGCCAAATGAAATCAGAGGCCAACGTTTAGGCGCCAAAAGAAGATGTTGACCGTCCATGTTGCCAAAAAAGTAAGTCAAAAAAGATTTCACCAGTTTGGCATTGGTCAGGTACTTGCAAGAACAATGCATGCCCCGGTAACAGACGTCGGTATGACATAATAGACTACATCGAGATGTCACAGGATGTCAAGGGTGGCCCCTGTTGACGACAGGACTTTTTAGAAATGGAAGTGGCTAGCTGTATACAGGCAATAAAAGCCACCTGCGATTGATATTGGCTCAGAAGTTTCTTGGTCATTTTTAAACTTGAAAGAATTGTGGGAATAGTGCAGTCCTAATCTACCTAATCTTTAACATGTACTATCCACCCAAAAAAGTTTCTCAGATCACTGGCCTGTTGTGATCACGTTGGATTGTTATCATGTTGGTGTGACCTGAGAACTAAGACAGGTTGAAAAATTAAGAAACTCGACAGTTATGCATATTCAGCTAATATCCATGAATGGTTCAATTCAAGCACTGAGACTACCATCTGGTGGTGACATCAACATTGCTGCTTCTTTGTTCGACGAGCATCTTCCAGTGACGACCATTTGTCACAAGAGATATACTTTAAAAATTTGGTACAATAATGAGATACATGCAGACAGCATTACCCGCAGTCGTCATCTTCGTTTTTGCAGTACAAAGGGTTTTTTTACTTACTTATTCATCCAATGAAAAGTGATTGATGACAAGAATGACGCTGTTTTGAAAGGACAGGGTTTCTGAAAGGAAAGTATAAACAACATACTGAGTTTTACTAACTTCAATAACACTTGTACTTGTGCATTTCTACATGTATCTCTTCTCCACTGAATGCTGCAAAACACTGTGCTCACCGAATAAAAATATGATAGGCAACTTGGTTCCCCTGTTCAGCGTTATCAGCATGCAATACTGTACTGTGAAATGTCAAAAAAATCTGTAAGTTTGTGAAAACACTTATTTTCAATAGGCAGTAGACTAAATTCTGCTCTCGCTGCTGAAATTGAATGCTTGAAGGCAGTAGGGTGGAGATTTAAGTGAGTTCATATAATCTAAGACTTCGAATACAAGGTCTGAGGCTCCGCCCCCATTCATTAAGACTTCGAATACAAGGTCTGAGGCTCCTCCCCCATTCATTACAATGGAGGAGGGATTCCACTATAACCAGTGATGTTGATTTCGTTTCACTGTCAATGTCAGCCAAGATCAGTGCATGATTATAACATATGCAACACCATGATAAAAGAATAATACCTGACTTATCCCCATTCAAAATCATTGTAATGAATGGGGGCAGAGCCTCAAACCTTGTATTCGAGGTTTTAGAGTAAATACATGTTTGTGTTTGCCTCCCAAATTGCAAATGAAAAGGCCATTGTGCTCACCGTATAGATATTTGGTGGTTAGGAATTCATGCTGGTTAGAAACATGCTACATGTATAGTATATAGGTCAAATCAAATCGGTATGACATGTGATGTATCCTTGCTTGTAGTACCTACCATAAAAATATTATTGAAAACAAGTCACTAATAAACGAGATATAGCACTTTTTACCTTTTCAGTTTTGGCCCGCTGGTGGCCAGGTCGATAATATTAATTGAACCGAAATTTGGTGTCAGATGTTCTCTGACCTAGAGGGTCATGTCTATTAAGTTTCAAGTTGTTAGCTTTAGCAGTTAAGAAATGTGCCATAGTTACAATCAAACAGCAAATTTTAGCCATTTGAACTCTTTACCCAAAAAAAGTAGGTCAAATCAAAAACTTGTACGATATGAGATGTATCCTTGGTCGGAGTACCCACCACAAAAACATCATCGAAAACAAGTCACTTATAAGCAAGAAATTGCACATTTTACAGATTTCCTTTTGGCCCCCTGTCGGCCAAGTCACTGTTAAGGGAGATATTGCACTTGTTACCTTTTTCGAGAATCATATCGAACCGTAATTCGGTGTTGGAGATTATATGACATAGGGGGTTATGTGCACCAAATTTCAAGTTCATATTCATAACTTTAGCGGTTAGGAAAAATGCCATAGTTACACTCAAACGGCCAATTTATGCCATTTGACCTTTGTGATCTTGAAAATTAGGTCAAATCAAAAACCCATATCATATGTGATGTATCCTTGCTAGGAGAACCTATCATAAAAATCTTCTCAAAAATGAGTCACCTATAAAAGATATATCACACTTTTTAGCTTTCAACCTTTGGCCCACTGGTGGCCAATTCAACAATCAGATTGGACCGAAATTCAGTGTCCGAGGTAATCTGACCGGGGGTTTCAAGTTCATAGTCCTATTGGTTAAGAAATGTGCCACTGTTTTTAAAACAAGATACGACGGACGACGACGAACACTGCCGTATTGTAGACTCTCCTACGGTGAGGCAAAAAATTAAACAGGGACTGCAAACACTACCAGTTCCTTTTCTACAATTATCAGATATACATTCATCAACGCCATTCACAAGGCCAGTAAAAATGCATATTCTGATAATGCCGATACGAATGAAACGGCCAGGGGCCATTGTGCTCACCATCTAGATATTTGGTGGTTAGGAATTCATCCTGGTTAAGAAAGATTCTACATTCTAATTCTATAGGTCAAACCAAAGTCAGTATGACATGTGATGTATCGTTGCTTGGAGTACCTACCATAAAAAATCTCATCGAAAACAAGTCACTAATAAGCGAGATATTGCACTTTTTACCTTTATTAACAATGAGATGAGTCAAACCATTCAGATTCAGCGACTTGAAGCGTGCCTTAGTGAGATTGGTACGTGGATGGAGAGCAACCTTTTGAAACTAAACGGTGATAAAACTGAAGTTATGATGTATACTTCCAAATTTTCCCGTGTTTAACCGATCCCCGTGAATGTAAACATTGACGGATTGTCTATTTGTCCAGCCGAATCAGTAAGAAATCTCGGTGTTGTTTACGATCGACACTTATCGATGGTAAAACATGTGAACAATGTTAGTAGAGCGTGCTATATGCAGAATTCGCAAATCACTAACTCCAAGTGCAACAAAGTTTCTTATTCATGGACTTGTCACATCATGGCTGGATTACTGCAATGCCTTGCTGTATGGTCTTCCTGACACCACAATTAGCCGACTCCAACGGGTTCAAAACATGGCAGCCAGGATTATTACCAGAACCAAACGAAATGAACACATCACTCCAGTTCTAAAAACACTCCATTGGTAGGGAGTTCAGCGAGTCACCTGACGCCGCCTCCAATGGTGGCGAATTGACACTCGAAGTGCAGATTTCAGGACACTAACGATGTATTTTATTCAGGCAAACATTGTATAAATTGATAAATTGTTCATTAAAAATACACTCTTACTATGTCTTGTTGCTATTTACTTCGTATCATGTCAAAAATCTGCCATAATCCTCTAGAAAAACCTTCTTTTTTTACACTGCGTAACTTTCTATTTACGCACGACGGAAGCATTTTTCCTGACTAAACACCACCAATCCGAGCGGATGGAGACTCCAATTTGGAAAACGCCAGAAGCGGTAAGGTACAATAAGTAACGTAGAATCCAATAAATATTACTTCCATTCTCAGTTATTTGAAATTTTACGTTGTTCATACTCTACCCAGGTCAGACTTTTGCATCGAATACCAACAACCAAAGGAAGGAGGGTAAACAACACGGTATAAGCTCAGCACATATCGTCAAGAGACACAATGTGGAAAAAATTTTTTTTTACAAGAAGGAGAGCACGCCCCAGAATAACCTGGAGCAGCCTCACTGACTAACTCTCAAAAGTCCTAGGCGGCTGAACCCTAGGACAGCTGGACGGGGCGAACGCGCAGGCCTGAAGACCCGGCGACAGTCTATAGAACACCCACCCCCCCCCCCGCTTAAAAAGGAGGGAGGACAAGACAGCCAGGAGACAGCATACCATCTGTTAACCTGGAACAATCGCGCATATAATACTGGGAGAACGTAGAGTGAGAACTCCACGTAGCCGCATCGTTCAGCGCCACTCCCTTATACTTGGCCCACGAAGTAGAAATGGCCCGAATCTCGTGGGCCGTAATGGCGCCGAGGCGACAAAGCTCTGGAGAAGCGAGTGTCATAGAATAGGCCATCCGGATGGTGGCCAACAACCATCTGGCGACCGTGGCTGCAGCTATCTCCCTAGTAAACCCCTCTCTATAAGACAAAAAGAGGCGCTTCCTGCCTAGGCGAACAGCAGGCTCCTTAGTCTTATTAGAATAGAACTTCAATGCCCTAACAGGACAGAGAGTTCTGTCCGGGAGGTCTCTAGAGACCATAGCAGATAACGAGGGGATAAAAACCGGGCGCCTGGAGGTGTGCGGCGCCTGGTTTTTTGCCAGAAAGCCTGGGACAAATTCTAGGACCGCGTCCCTCTCAGTGAAAGCCAATTTATCAAAGGCTAAAGCATGGAGCTCAGACCGCCCCTGAAGCCACCAAAGCCACCAGGAAAACGGTCTTAAAGGTCAGATGTTTAAAATCTGCCTGATGCATGGGTTCAAATGGAAATTTCATCAGAGCCCTTAAGACCACCGAGAGGTCCCACTTGGGGGAAAGCTGAATGGAGCGAGGACGCTCCAAAGACATATTGCGAAGCAACGATGAAACAGCATCATCCCAAGACGGTTGCCACGATTCAGTCAGCTTTAAGGTGACCGAAACGGCGGAGCGATAACATTTCACTCCCTGAACCGAAAACTCCCTGACCGAGAATAGAAAATTGAAGAAGTCGAGGAAGTTGGGAAGAGAGGGAGTGACCGGAGAAACTCCATGCTCCCGACACCAGTCTCGAAAGACAGCCCACTTGCTATCGTATGAATCAAGGGTAGACTGTCTCTGAGGTTGGGCGACTTTACGGATAACATCTTCCGAAAAGCCTCTCTCTCGGAGGAAATACCCGACAACCTCCAGGCGTGAAGCCTGTAAAAAGAAGGGTCTTGATGATAGACCCGGCCGATCGGGTGATAAAGCAGACAGTCCCACGCCGACAGGCGGCTGGGGTGATCCGTCAGCAGCTCCAGCAGAACCGGGAACCAGGCCTGGTTCAGCCAGCACGGAGCTATCAGACAAAGTCTGACCCGTAAACTGGCCACCTTGTTGAGTACCGGTAGCAACAGTGGGGTTGGCGGGTATGCATAAGCATTGAGGCCGTCCCAGGAGGCCGACAGGCTGTCCACTTCCAAGGCTTCCCCGTCCGGAAGGGGTGAGTAGTACAGGGGGAACCTC
Organism: Lineus longissimus; assembly: GCF_910592395.1. Classification (NCBI taxonomy): domain Eukaryota; kingdom Metazoa; phylum Nemertea; class Pilidiophora; order Heteronemertea; family Lineidae; genus Lineus; species Lineus longissimus. Next base: position 12,570,541 of record NC_088308.1, on the reverse strand, counting down.
TTGTTCAACCGAGTCGCAAACAAGTCCACGACCGGAGCATCCCACAGGGCCCCCAGGCGAGAGACCACCTCGCGATGAAGGGTCCACTCTGTCTGGACCAGACGGTCTGACCTGGAAAGGGCGCCGGCCAAAATATTTCTCTTGCCGGGGATGTGACGGGGGAGGAGCTGGATATCCAAGCGGCGACAAAGCTGCAGGAGCTCCCAAGTGAGACAGCACAATGTGTCGGATCTCGTCCCCCCCTGTCTCCGAATATAAGCGACCACCGTCGAATTGTCGGAGAAAAGAGAAACCCTGTGATCCCTCAGATGAGATGTGAAGGCCCTCACTGCCAGGATGACAGCCTGCATCTCGAGGATATTGATCGAGAGCCGCGCATCCTCCTCTGACCACGTGCCCTTGGCGGTCAGGTCCCCTTCGTTCAAATGGGCGCCCCAACCATAAAGGGAGGCGTCCGTGAACAGGGACATCTGGGGCGACGGAGGGCTGAGCTGCACTCCGCGGAGGAGCTCTGTCTCTGAACACCAGAAACTCCACACCTCCCCCAGGAGGCACCCCGGGATAAATATCCGCTGGTCGAGGGAGTCCGTGAATGGACGCCAACTCGACAGCAGGAGGAGCTGGAGTGGGTGCATATACAGCCGGCCGAAAGGAACCTGGTCCGCTGCCGAATTGAGCAGCCCCAGCAGCGACGGAAACTGTTGGGCTGTGGCGCTGTCCTGACGGCGAAAAATCCCGACCAAGGACCGAATCTTGCGAATTCGGTCCGGAGGGGGGGACAACAGGCCCTCATGTGTGCGAAATCGCACCCCCATGAAGACATAATCCTGAGCTGCGTCCAGCTCGGATTTGTCCCAATTTAACAGCCACCCTGCCTGTCTGGCTGTGACGAGCAGAAACTTTGCCTGCTTTCCCAGACGGCGATGAGCCTGGTGCCGTAGCAGCCAGTCGTCGGGATAGCAATGGAGCTTTAAGCCCATGGCGTGAAAAGGCGCGGCAAACGCCTTGACGACTGTTGTGAAAATCAGCGGAGCAGAAGCCAGGCCGAAAGGAAGGGCCTGAAACTGATAAACCTTTCCTTCGAAGAAGAAACGAAGGAAGGGCTGAAACTCTGGATGGACTGGGACGTGTAAATACGCGTCCTGAAGGTCCAGAGAGATAGCCCAATCGTTGGGCTACACCGCGACCGCTACTGACCTGGTTGTCTCCATCTTTAAGCTGGGGACCCGGAGGAACCGATTCAAGCTGGACAGGTCGATGACCAGTCTCCACTTCCCCGACTTCTTGGGGACCAAGAAGACGTGGCTGTAAAAGCCCGGGGAGGAATGGTTGTCCACCAGGCTCACTGCCTGCTTCTTGAGAAGAGACAGGACCTCCGATCGAAGGGCAAGCGCCCTGACGGGGTCTACTGGCAAGGACACCGGGGTAGGAGTCGACGTCATAGGGGGGGACCGGAAAAGTCCAATCGGATGCCCTGTCGGAGCATATCCGGCACGGGGGAGTCTTTTTAACACCACCGGTCCCAAAAGTCTGCGAAGTGTCACAGTCTGCCACCCACGACGCCAACTGTGGGGGCGCCACCTGGTGGCACAGGAGGAAGGACTAAAGAGTCACTTGCGCTTGCCCCCGCGACCCTTCTCTTGGAAGGGACGCTTGGGCTGCCCGCCGCTCCCGCCCCTGCCTGAGGAGTGGTGGCGCTTATTGGAGCGGCGAGAAGGAGCCGCAGCTTCTGCCTGCCCTTGAGGACGAAAGGAGGAGAGGCCACGCGAGGACGAGGGCCAACGAGGAGCCGACGAACCTCGGGGGCGTCGAGACCCCACCTGTAGTCCCCTGCCCGCGGCCTGTGAATAGGAACGCGGATGGGGGGCGGCCTGAGGAGTCGAGACTGACTCCATCAGGCGATCAAGACTGTGCCTGAGCACCCATGGTGTCAGGCAGGGAGTCATGGAACAAGAAAGGGTCACTCAATGGAGCGGTCCTTAATGCCCCCCGCAGAAACTGGGACCTGACCGTGCTCAACCCCCCCGATGAGCAGGTCGCGGTGTTTTAGAACGCCGTTAGCCACCTGCTTAGCAGTCAGATCGCTGGCATGCTGCAGGAACTGCTGGAGGGACATCGCGAGAACACGCTGTTCCTCCGAGGCATCTGCGGCTAAAGACCTGGTAAGGGCACACAGAGTCAGGTCGGCGTAAGATAACACCGCCTGGGTCTCCTTAGCCAGGGCCTCGTCATTCTTCGCGTCCTTTAAGGCAGAAGAAGAGAGGACTTTAGGGGGTACCAAACCCGAAAGTTGGATGTCGTCCTTGAGGGGCGACAGTGAAACTGGGTCGGTTCCCGACGGTGAGACCCGATAATAATCGGGTCTATAGGACAGGCTTGGAGGGGAAGCGGCCGTGAATCGCTTCCCAGCCTGAGTCTAGGCACCTGGCCCCGTAGACGGGAGCGTCGAGACCAGGGCGCGCTGGTGACCCCCGCAAGAAGGCGCTGTATCCCTAAGAGCCGTATCCAGCCATGTGGAGGCTCTAATCAGGGCCGGAGACGTGGGCAATTCTTGAAAAGCCCAGTCAGAGACCGCATCCGACTCCTGCTCGGAGGCGTCGCCGAACAAGTCGAACGGCACCTTACCGAGGGCGGGTTTGACCGTCGGGAGAGGACAAGTGTCTTGCGGCACAACTGCCGAACAAGAGTGCGCAAGTCGCGCATACCCGCGACAATGGCGGAGTCCTCACCCCCAGACGGGGGGTCAGCCTGAGAGGCCAAAAAAGACTGTGAGTCGCTAAACTCACAGTCCATTGGCTGATGACTCAAATCAAAAGCCACCGGCCTCTCGGCCGGGCGAGCCGAGGACCTGTCATGGAGGTTGGAAGCCTCCATGCGGTCCGTCAGGCTCCTAAGCAACTGCCGTTGCTCCTCCGTGAGAGAGGAAGCAAGAGGCTGAGGCTCAGAGCTCAAATCGGCCTCCCGTGGGGCAGGCACAGGAGGGGGGAGGGGGGCATGCCTGATCGGCAGCCACACCCGTCAACCCCGACATACACGACAGAGCAGGGTGGGGTCGGACCGGGGAAATGGACGGTCAGACGGCACCCATAACGGGGGGGGGGGGGCACCAGGGCCCCTCGCCCGTGAATAGTGGTCGATCACCGACCCACCTGCCCACACCGGGCAGGACACCTCTGGGTGCGGTGAACAGCGGCAAAGACGGGAAGGTGAAAACCGGTCCTGCCCCGCCAGGGGACGTCTGAAGAGACGACCGACTCATAGAGTGAGGGTCGGACGGACGAGCCCCCCCCCCAAAGCGAAGGGGTGGCGGATCCCCGGAGTGGCCGTGGACTCGACCGTGGCGCTGGCAGAGCCAGCTGCCGCCGGTAAGGACAACCCCGTCGCAAACCCCCGTCGCAAACCCCGGAGGGGGAAGGGGGAGCACACCTGAAATAACAGGCGGCTCACCGGGGGCGACGCTGCTCACCAACCCATGACGGGTGGGGGCATCGGTGGGGGGATCGGGACGGGGCCCTGGAAAGGGGGCAGGGCTAGCCCTGGGGAGTGTCCCTGAATCAGGGTCACCAACACTCAAACCCAAGGCCTCCCCAGGGGGCACACCCCCAAAAGAGGGGTGCCCGGCCTGGGGGGAGGGGTCGGGAGGGGTCGAAACCCCCCCAGAGCTCCGTGGACCTCACCACTTAGCGGGGGTCCGTGAGGAGGGCGAGGGAGAGAGAGTCAAAGACCCCCTTCCCTTTGAGGGCCGCGCCCCTCTCCTCACCTTTTTCGTCTTCTTGCCGGCTGTGCCGGGAGAAGAGGAAGGCATCCCGGGGGCGGAAGGGTCCGGCCCAATGGGGGCGGAACTACCCGCACCCCGACACGGGGAACAACCGGGCCGGGGACTATGAATCCCCGATACACCCGTAAAAGGACCTCGAAAACCCGCCCTGAAGGGCAGGAGGTCCAGAACAAAGAGTGGAACACCCAAAGAAGTAAGAAAGGACGGTAATAACGATGTCATTACGCCGAATATCTAATAGAAAAAAACACAAAAGTATAAAACGAACGGTCACGTGACCAACAGCCCGGGAAAACGGAGAAAAAATTTCTTGGGAGACGGCAGAAAAAGCACGCTCCAAAAGCAGAAATCGAGGGAGGATAGTAAAAGAATGATCTCACCCGTCTCATAGAGTCAATAAGCGTCCCGAAGGTGTCCTGGGGTGTCCTTCTTAAGCGTAGAATCGGCCAGAATTTGGCGAAAACAACGCGAGAGAAACTCTGTATAATGTGCTACAGTGTGCCGAGGAAGAAGTACTGGTGATGGCGGCTCACACGAGGCAGAGGCTGTATAGGGGCACCGCCTAGGTGTAGCTAAGCGAACTAGCTAAGAGATTTCTATTATGAAGAGATTATTTCTTCCTCGGGTGTGTCCGAATGGAGTACACATGCAAAAGCCTGACGTGGGTAGAGTATGAACGACATAAAATTGGTTTATCCTGTTGAGCTGACAGAGAAATAGCTCAGAATTCTGAGTGTTAATGCTTAAATGGCTATTCAACTGAAGAAACAGACCTAAATAAGCTAATTAGCCTAATTAATATTCATAAATCGCAAATTTCGTCGGCGGATTCGAACTCCTGTGGTCAAAGTACCCTTAAATGCCAACTTTAATGTTAGTTGGATCATCCATCAGGGATTAATATTTATAAATGCTTTAAAAATGTCCAATTTGGTACTCAGAACGGCGCCATCAGTAGGTCAAGATGCAATAGGTTTTTCCATTGTCTTTCTTAACCCTTTCGGACCTGAGCAACCGTGACACGGTTGATCTTGACCCCACCGCAATTACCCGAGCAACCGTGGGGCGGTTGATGCAGAAGATCGTTGATAACTAGCAAATTACGATGCTGCCATCTTCGAACTGCCTATCAAACCAATGTCTAAAATCAATGAAACCAGTCTCGCTGGTTTCGGGGATTCCCCACCGATATATACGGCCGTAGTAGACATTTGTACTCCATGCATTGTAGGACCATGTCGAGGTTGCGGGTGTGAAAAATTCAAAAACAGGGTGATCTAGTATTTTTTCACCTAAATATCAGGTAAAAACAATTTGTTTATCACAGTTTCAAAGTTATAATAGTTATAATAAAGATATAAAAACAAAAGAAGTGGTTTTTACCTTTTATTTTGGCTGAAATATGAAATTATGTCGTTTTCGTCAGATTTTGACATTTTCGCCCAAAAATGAGGAAAATGTCCCAAAATCATAATTTCGAAGATAATTGAAAAGAAAATGTGGGAAAATGAAGATGACCCACCCCCCTACCTATTCCATGCAGTTTTGTTGGTGGTTCTTGAAACTAAGAGAGCCAAGAATTTTCAAAGTAAAAAAAATCACTTGCGGACAGTTTTCAGAATATGCTAATGAGGTCACATGACCTCATTAGCATTCCCACTAAAATATTCTCCATTTAGTTGTCTATCCAACCCAAGCAGTCATTTCCTTCTATCTCTCTTATTTTCAACACACCAGGCCAGCAGAAAAAAGCTCTTAAAATCCCCATTTTGGGCCTGGGTAGATGGGTGGGTTAGGTGTTGGGTCCGAAAGGGTTAATGATATGCGATTGTTTTAAAATATTAAAAAAATCATAGAAAATCAACCAATTGACCGATTTGTAAATTTTTTCACCGTTGTTTTAGTTAGACCAATCCCTATTCAATGAAGTTATGAAAACCCCTATTTTAGTACTTACATTTTTTGCCTAAACTCCCTGCCATTGGCTGCCGGTCAAATATAGAATTTTATTCAAGGTCTTATCACACATTTTCCCCGCGCTTCACAGAACACCACCATCATATTTATCGGATCTAGTCAATCGTTACCAGCCAACTAGGCCACTGCGCTCAGAATTTAAACATAAATTAATTGTTCCTAGGACAAAAAACAATGAAACGGCCAGGGGCCATTGTGCTCACCGTATAGATATTTGGTGCTTTGGAATTCATCCAGGTTAAGAAACATTGTACATGTATAGTATACAGGTCAAACCAAAGTCGGTATGACATGTGATGTATCGTTGCTTGGAGTAAAGCTGAGCGCACACGGGCAACAAAATGACAGCGAAACTGAAAACATTTGTTTTCAGTTGTTTTCGAAATGTTTTGCGTCTTTGTCGTGTTTGTTTCAATCACCCGCACACGGGAGACAAAATGACACGGTCACGTCACAGGTCACGTCAAAAACAAGGGGTTACCATGGTTGCGCCATACGTCACACCCCCGGTTACACCCGCGTATTCCAAGATGGCGGCCGCCATGCATAACAACCGCTTCACAATTTTAGCATTTCTGCTTGTTCTTCGTAACCACCGTCACCTCGAACCGGGCAGGCCTTTCCTGCCACAGCTCGACCAACCTGCCCTCGAGCTCAGTCGTCCATATTAATTCATGCAATTCCGATTCTTCATCCACAATCAACTCCATTTCGTTTAAAATTGGCGCTGCCATTTTGACCTGGCTTGGTTGGTATCACATGATGCTGAACGTCATCATGATTGGCTGATGACGAGGATGACGCAAAAAATTTTTACGTTTCGTTGCAATCACCCGCAAACGGGCGACGTTTTGACGAAAAACATTTTGACTAGGTCAAAAATATATTGCATGTTTAATATTCGAAAACTGTTTCAAAAACAAATGTTTTTGAAAAACAAATTGTGAAAAAATATTTGAAAACAAATGTTTTCAGGTTTTTTTGTCATTTTGTCGCCCATGTGCGCTCAGCTTAAGTATCATAAGAATATCATCAAAAACAAGTCACTAATAAATGAGATATTGCACTTTTTACCTATTTTAGTTTGGTGGCCAAGTTGAGTACCAGATCAGATTGAAATTTGGTGTCCGAGGTTACATGACGTAGGGAGTCATGTGTACCAAGTTTAAAGTTCATAGCTTTAGTGGTTAAGAAACGTGCCGTAGTTACACACAAACGGCCAATTCACACCATTTGACCTCTGTGACCTTGAAAATAAGGTCAAATCAAAAACCCGTAGGATTACCTACCATAAAAACAAAATTGAAAAAAGTCACTATTAAGCGAGATATTGCACTTTTTACTTTTTTTTGTTTTGGCCCCCTGGTGGCCAAGTCGAGAATCAGATCAGACCGAAATTCGGTGGCAGAGGTTATATGATGTAGGGAGTCATGTGTACCAAATTTCAAGTTCATAGCTTTATTGGTAAAGAAACGTGCCACAGTTACGCTCAAATGGCCAATTTATGCCATTTGACCTCTGTGACCTTGACAAGTACATCAAATCAAAAACCCGCATCACATGTGATGTATCCTTGCTAAGAGTATCTACCATAACATTTTTACCACAAACTAATCAGTAATAAGTGAGATATCACACTATTTATGTTGTCAGTTTTGGCACCCTAGTGGCCAAGTTAAGAATCAGACCGGACCGAAATTCAGTGTCAAAGGTCATCTGACCTAGGGGGTCATGCAAACAAAGTTTTGAGTCCATAGCCCTAGCGGTTAAGAAACGTGGCACTGTTTTAGAAATAGGATACGACGGACGACGACGACGACGGACACTGCGGTGTTGTATAGACTCCCCTGCGGTGAGCCAAAAATGGAGAGCGGTCATTTCAGTTCAGTGGACCATACTTGTGGAACTCTCTGCCCGAGGATATAGTTGTGATAAATGACTCCAAATCTTTCAGGCGTGCCTTGAAAACCCAACTTTTTAAATTAGCTTTTGACCCATAACTCTTTTGGATACTTTTACTTGGACACTTTTAACTTTTTACTTGTTAAGATATTCATCTTTTTAAATTTATTTTCGCAATGGACATTTTAAAATGCTATAATATCTGTACAGTGCCCTGGAGCAAGCCTAGAACTTGGACATGGCACTATAATATGCTGCATTTTATTATTATATTATTATTAGTTTTGGCCTCCTGGTGGCCAAGTGGACCATCAGATCAGATTGAAATTCGGTGTTCGAAGTAACATGATGTAGGGAGTCATGTGTACCAAATTTCAAGTTCATAGCTTCAGTGGTTAAGAAACGTGCCTTAGTTACACTCAAACGACCAATTTACGCCATTTGACCGCTGTGACCTTGAAAATTAGGTCAAATCAGAAACACGTATGATATGCGTGCGATGTATCCTTACTAGGAGAACCAACCAAAAAAAAAATTATCGAAAACGAGTTACTTATAAGAGAGATATCACACTTTTTAGGTTACCACTTCTGGCCCCCTGGTGGGCAAGTCAAGAATCAGATCGGATCGAAATTCATTGTCAGAGGTCACCTGGCCTGGTAGGTCCTGTTTACAAAGTTTCAAGTTCATAGCCCTAGCAGTTAAGAAACGTGCCACTGTTTGAAACAGGATACGACATACAACGGACACTGAGGTGTTGCATAGTCTCCTCTACAGTGTGCCAAAAATCATAACACAAAGCTAATTCCCCTATCCTAAAAAAGCACTGCAGCATGTACTCACAGAATGTGTAACTTCCAGTGTAGCCTGAGGTTCATCAGCAAAACAGTGGAGTATGAACTCAACTATGAGCAAGGAATAGTAAGAGTAGAAAGTCACCATTCTGTAATGGTCCTGTGCCTGTGAGAATTAGAGAAGAGGCAGGAAATGAGCGTTTTTTTATATCACTACTATAATGGACGTAGAGCTGAAATAGTTTGTCACACATCTGCTCTGTCAGTTCAGATCGGATGACCTCGAAACTTTTCCTGAAAGTCGTGGTTGATATGGAGATGGTCCTCGCCGGGTTAAATGGGTAAACTTTGCAGCGATCTCGGAGAAATAGCATTTTTTGTCCTTTCTAAATATGGGCATACTCATTAACATAAGGGGCAGGTCTGATTTGCATATGGGGCCATCTATTAAATCAAAAGTGTGGGATTATACAAAAATAAGCCGGGAAAGTATTGGGGCCACTATATGTTTAAAGCATTCATCCATCTCCGCAATTTCCCCCCTTTATTTTGGTCGTACTCTTTCACCTTACGTTGCTAATCGCTCTTAAGTTTTCAAAGTACTGTATGGGAATTCATCACGTGATACACGTCACATAATAACAAAACCGCCTCACCCGACTTAAGCACAGGGCGCAAAGTAGCGCACAGCTCCCTATATGAATACCCGGGGCAAATATGAAATATAATATAAAATCCCGATTAACATTTCTTTACTGCAATAAAAACAGGCTAACCACTGCAGATTAACAAGTAAGTGAGTGTTCCGGAACGAGTGGAGTCCGTGCGGAGGGTGTCGAAAAAACCCTCGGCGAACTACTTCCTTCATCTGGTGCTGCCACCCACTACGCTCGCGGCATTTGTTGTACTAACGAGTGGAGTCCGTGCGGAGGGTGTCGAAAAAACCCAAGGCGAACTACTTCCTTCGTCTGGTGCTGCCACCGACTATGCTCGCGGCATTTGTTGTACTAAGTTCGTAACTTCACGCCATTGCCTCTTCACCATTCGCGAAATAGTTCGTCAAAATGGAGAGGAGTTTGATTTTTCCAGTCACAATCCCTCAGACCAATCAACCCATATCACCCAGATTGTCCCAATCATCAAAATCAAGACAACATCACAACCCCCAGACATATAATTTCATTTCACCCAAATTGCCCAAACCCCACAGTAAGCCAACACCCTAAAACTACCTGCGCCATGGGTATTATGATAGTATGTATAAAAAATGAATGTAATCAAGAATACAAAGCAATCTGAGAATGCATGTTTTTAATACAGCCTTAAATTGTAACAAAATGCTCTCTTTGCAAACAATGGGAATCTTTTTCAACTTCCTCATTTTGACTTAGAGATCTGTTGTTGGTCAGATAGCTTTTAAACTGAAACACAAAGACTGCCAGAGTTTTGAAGTTTCGGAGTTCCCACTCATGAGAAATTCTTGTTTTTCATCAACAACCAGCCGTGCCAGGTTGGCAATCATTCCCAATTCCACATTTTAAGATGCTCCCATGAATCATGATTGCCCTGGCCCCAAATGCTTAATCTCTATCACAAAAAAAGTTGTAAAACTTTATCCAGCAAAATTATGGCATGTTACCTTAACTCTTTCAGTGCCAAAGATCGTACATGTACGACCTAAATTTTTAAAGGTATTCTATATCCTCTGGACGACACCAGATATCCCCAGCTCCTAAAACGTGTTTTATATGGTTTCTCTGGGCTGGGGCCATTGAATAATTTTTTCGACTGAGAGGGTGGGATTGGGTCTGCCACCCCTCATTTTTAAAATGTGAAAAATGCTCAAAATCGTCAAAAAATACCACTCCCTTAAAAAATTTACAAAAAAATAATCCCAATATGCCCTTATTTATTACTGCTGTTTTATTGAAACTAGGGGTAAAGACGAAGGTTTTGAAGAATTTTGATGACTGTATCTCAATTATTTTTGTGAAATTTTGGTTGGTGAAAATGCCCAAAAATGCCCAAATCCTGGGCACTGAAAGAGTTAATAGAATCTTTGAGAATATACATGAAAACCACTATTTCAATAAAGAGCATGCACTATTTGCCCGGGGCAACATGATTCGCGTCTTTGGATCACCCTTTTGAGTTTTTGCCATTTCAGAAGTTCCAAATTCTTATTTTCTTGCAATACTTTATGCCACCTGTTTGTGCCGGGGGGGGGGGGACGGTGGGTACAAACACCCACATTTGCTTCAAGAAGGCCTTCTCAGGGTTTCATACAGAGGGGGACTCATGTTTTAAAGTCTAAAGTGGCATTCTAAGAAACTAAGAAGCAGATTTTAAAAGCGTTTTCAGGTGCAAAAAAAGTATAAGGAGGGGTCATTTTCTTTCTTTTTTAAACGTTTTTTTTCTTCTTTTTTTCAAAAGAAAACTTGCCCTAAATACTTGCAGCACACCCAAAAAAAAAATGGCAAGATCTGATAAAACTATATACCCAGCAGAATCGAAATTCAAGACGGCTGTGGTGGCCATATTGAATTTTGGATTGCATTGATTTTTAAAAGGAACATTCCTCCAGTCATTCTCAATAAGCGCCATAGAATGAGACTGTTCAAGCAAGGCATTTGTCTGATAAATGATAGAAAGTGGAAAGTTATTGACATTCACCCAGGCCCTTCCAATGCATGTTCGGCCAGCTCCTAGACCTACTACTGATTCAAAACTAGAGCATTTATTTGTCCACAACATGACAAAGATGAGAATGGAAGAAATTAGTATTGAAGACACTATCATCAATGATCATGCTATGATGTCTGCATTAATTCAGCTCTGGGCAATTCTTTAAAAATACTTACCATGCCAAAGTTGATGATGTAGGAATAAAATGGCACTATTCCAGTGATGAGAAGAATGAACCAAAATATGAAGAGAACGGCAGATGATATGGTCCCTTCGTGGCGCTCTTTTTCAATCAAAATTGTTGCAACCATCTTAAACAAAGAAAAAATTATAAATGTTATTTTAAATACTAATCCACTGCCATAAATTGAAATTGCAATCTCAAATTCAAACAAATAAGTTACAGCAAAAAAAGCAACAAACAGATTTTATTAGTATGTCATTCAAATTGATTTGATGCTAAAGTTAAAGTAACCATGTGCTCAGCTCGGTAATGTTAATGCATGTCATTTGCAGTCGATATGGGAGAACAGTTTCTGACTAATTTCACCAGTTTTCATTCCATTGAATAATATCATTCTTCTCGGCTCAATGACACAATAGAAAGTTATTGGTACTACTAAATATAGCCTTTTGGTTATAAAAGTTGACTGAATTTCAGGGTTATTGAAGAGTGTACATGTCAGATTGAAATTGGTTGACATCTGTTTAACAGTTCAGGAGTAATAGAACTTCGTTGGATTTTCAAGATGGCGCCCTGCGGTTTGTCATGGGATTAGACTAGGGATACTAATAAGAGTACATAAATCCATAATCACATGACATTTGGTTGCAATCCGATCATTCATTTCGGAGTAATAGGACTTTGTTTAATTTTAAAGATGGCCGCCTTGTGGCCATATAGGTTGATGGATTTAACTGAAAATCAGGGATGTTTTAGAGAGTACATAGATATACAATCACATGAAATTTGGTTGCAATCTTAAAATGAGTTTCAGAGTATTAGGATTTTGTTGGCGGCCATATCTGATGTCTAGAGTAGAGGGTCCCTAGATACATGTCCTCACAAGTTTAGAACCTTCTAGCTCAAATAGAAATGAAACTTGTCATCTATCGGTGATTCAGCAAACATTGACCTCTGTGACCGTGAAAAGTTGGTCAAACCGATAACCTGTACGATATGTGATGTATCCTTGCTAGGAGTACCTACCAAAGAAATTTGATGAAAATCCGACAAAAATCACGGGTCCTATTGCATGTTTTATATTTTTGCATTTCGCTCCAATAATAATATTGGAACGAAGTCATGTGTGAATCACCCCAGGGTCCAAGGGTACATGTGTACTAAGTTTTAACGACAGACCTCAAGCGGTTACGAAACGTGCCATGCTAACATATGCCGACGATGGACGACAATATTTTTGAGTTTGACCTCTGTGACCTTCAAAAGTAGGCCAAATGAAAAACCTGTATATTATGTCATGCAGTCTCATCAGAAGTATTGACAGTAACAATTTCATTGTTCTAGCTATCTAGTGTTCATGAGATATTGACAAAACAAGGTTTTCAAAGATGGTCGCCTTGAGCCAAGTAAGTAGGTCAGGAATGATTTTTTTGTGTCAAGTCATGTTGCCATAAGACATTTTTAACCAAGTTTTAACCTACTAGGCTCAATAGTGAGCAAATGTGCTCCCATTGTGTGGACAGACGGACGGACAAGACGTGACAACATAAGCTCACCCAGGTGAGCTATTAAGTTACAAGTTATAGTACTGTACTCATAGTGCGCTATGAAAAAGGTACGGGAGAAATGCCGTACAAATATGAAATGGCCAGGGCCATTGTGCTCACCTCATGTGGAGGAAAGATTGATAAAGAGCATGGTATTGTGTCATGTAGTGTAAGTTTGATGTAGGTCCAAGCAATTACAATTTCCCCAAAATGGCCAATTTACAGTACATTCGACCTCTGTGACCTTGAAAAGTAGGTCAAATCAAAGAAGACCCGGGTCACACATTGAATGGTTGTTAGAATTAGATGTACCTATGATATAAAATTGGTGCCAATCGGGCAAGTAATTACTAGGAATAATGGCATATTGAAGAATTTAGGATTTGGCCCCCTCCCTGGAGGCCAAACGGCAAATCAGATCGCACCAAACTTCGGTACCTGAGATCACCTGACCAAGGGGTACATGTGTACTTAATTTGTGATCAATAGTCATTGCAGTTAAGAAACGTGCCATAGTTACGGCCTGACGGCCAATTTACGCCATTTGACCTCTGTGACCTTGACAAGAAGGTCAAATTAACAAGAGGCCCAAGGGCCTGGCGCTCAGCTGAGTTGTTGCTGCGTTGTTCGTATATATTACATTACTCGTCAAACTCTACTAAACTAAGGACTCAAAGCCTAAGGATATTAGCTTCTGGATGTGTAACAATGAATTACGGTAGACTGGCGCAATCTACTTCAAGCAAGCTCCACCCTTGCAATGTGTGCGCAAACAGATAACCTAACCTATATTGGACCATCAATTCTACACACAGCAACATGATTCATCCTCCGCTGTTATAATGATGATGATGATGATGATCCTTTTCGCAAATTGGTCGTCTTCTGCCTTTCTTCCATATTTTAGTGCCACCAGATGTAGTCTGCCCTTGTGGAGGGAGCCTTTCAGCACAAGAATCCATGCGAATTGAATCACATGGAGAGACTAGCCCAATCACCCACTTTTGGCTGGGTAGAAATGGGTAAATCTCGCAGACTGGACCTTAAACTCTACTGCCGACGTGTGAGGCTGGTCTGACAGATGAGCAAGTAGGGTCCACCTAATGCAGAAGGCACCAGTTTCCCTAACTAAAAGGGTAACATTAACAAAATGCTCTACCCAACTCTATTATTGCCTAAAGGCCTGTGTACACTAGTAAAATATTAGCAACATTTTTACAACGTTTACAGTTGCAACAAATGTTGCAAATGTTGCGTAGTGTGTACACAGCAAAACGCGTCTTACATTTACAACATGTTGTAAAATTGTTGTAAAATTGTTGCAAATTAAATGCAATACAATTCTTTGTTGCATGTTGTAAAAATGTTGCAAACTCTTCAGCCAATCAGAAATAGGATTTGCGTCATGTGATCTACCTGAGGTCATGTGACTTGAACAAGAAGCAGGTATAGCAACTCTCAAGTGAGTGTCTTGCTTCGTAGGGTGATGAAACCTTTTCAAGAAGTTTCATCCATTCGCAGGAAGTTTTTGTATGACGGCTTGTCAGTCAGCCGTAACTCCTTTAACAGGCAGTGATATGTCCCATGATCCACCCTCATTTTGATCCAGGGCCTGGTCCATATTCTCTTTTGGTTATTTCGCCGCCTCTTCCGTCTCTCAACAATGACAGCTAAAATTGCTGCAGAAGCACTCAAAACACATCTTCTCTCCTTGGAACCATCCATTTTCCCTCCAAAATACCTATTTCCCTTTGTTCCCACGAAAAAGTTTGCAACAATTTACCAACATGTTGTAAAAATGTTGGTAAAATGTTGCTAATATTTTACTAGTGTACACCCTGCTTAAGTCAAGTGAAACTCTTACAAACCTTAGCAGAATGCCACCATTGAAATGTTGATAGCAAGTAAAAACTTTAAACAGATAGACTTGATTTTTTTAACCAACTGCCACATGCGGTTTTCTTTATTTAGTCAATTTTGAGGTAAGTATTACAGAATGAAATACTTGAATACTAAAATTGACTGGCTCTTCTGATGATTGCACTGGTGAACACCGAAGTCGATGGGATGTGCAAAGTCATAGCTCGATCCTCTCTCTTGGTCATCTGTGATGTGGTCACCAAATATGTTCAAATGCAGCTGCAGTAGTGCAGATCATTCCTGCAAAACATGACGAGGAGATAACATTTTAATTTTGATAGATAGCTAAGCTAGCCAAGTTTTATATCAAATACAAGGCCAACAACAACTGATAAGGCACTAGGGCCGAATGATCAAGGAAGTTCATTCAGAGAATACATTGTGATATTAGAGTGATGAATCGGCCCCGTTTGAAGCATTGAGCTATGTACAGTGTGCATTTTTCAGTGTGTATCAGCTATCACATTTATTGTTTGTTGACATTTCAAATCGCCGGAGTCGATCCTCAATTACACTTATGTACATTGGCAACCTTACCCGATGATATCAGAACGATGTTTATTATTGTCTTGTTTATTCACATTAGTTCTGCTATGTGACAAGAGTTATATGTTGAGTAATCCATGATTTAAAGCCGGACTTTGACATCGTTTCTCAGACCAAGCTGCATTTCGCAGATCGTTTTTTCAACGATCGTCGACGAACTATTTCAAATTAATCACATCCAATTAAACAATCCAAGCCTTCCCTAATGTCATCAACATGCAATAACACAAGCAGCCAAATATTATCGCCTATGAAATTGTGCATTTAATGAGAACTTACCTCCGAATTGACAGAACGCGACCTATTCCATAGCATGGTCTCCTTACGTCTGAACTGCGCAGACTCCGAGACGTGACGTTCGCTGCACGTGGGATAACTCGCGCGAAATTTAAAATGCTCTTCTTGGGGGGGTGCTCACTAAATTGTGCCAGTAACACCACCTGGTGAGAAATTCATGAACCACGCCTATTGATAATGAAAGAGAAAGCTTTGCTCTATAAGATTAGATTTGATTCATGATCCCCAACTTAAAGAATTAGGAGAAATCAGCTGCTGGAAAAGTTTTTGGAAAATTTCGCTCGGTGCCACCTTGTGGCCAAACCGCTCATCCTGCCGGACCCACATTTGGTCTATTCAGGAGTCCTGAAGGATCTCAACGCCTCAGAGGGAAAATCTATCGCCTATCCGCCATAGTTTTGAAACGTGCCTGTTTAACGGACAGACAGACAGACAGACAGACAGACAGACAGACGGACATTCATTCTACCATTTACTCATATGAATAGCTCAGCTTCTCAGCTGAGCTAAAAACCTGTGTGACATATACTGTATGGTGGTTAGATGTACCCATGATATCAAATTGGTGGCAATCGGGCAAGAAGTTAAGGAATAATCACATTTTTAAGGTTTTTGGATTTTGCCCCCTGGTGGTCAAGTGGTGAATCATATTGGACCAAACTTCGGTCCCTGAGATCACCTGACTAAGGGGTAAATGTGTACCAAATTTAAAATCAATAGTCATTGCAGTTTAGAAACGTGCCATCGTTACATCCTAACGGCCAATTTACACCATTTGACCTCTGTGACCTTGAAAAGTAGGTCAAATCAAAAACCCGTATGATATGTGATGTATCCTTTCTAGCAGTACCTACCATAAATTTTTTATTGAAAACGGATCATTAATAAGAGACATATCACACTTTTTATGTTTTAAGTTTTAGCCCCCTGGTGGCCAAGTCATGAACCAGACCGGACCGAAATTCAGTGTCAGAGTACCTCTGACCTAGGGGGTCATGTGTACAAAGTTTCAAGTTCATAGCACAAGCGGTTAAGAAACGTGCCACACAGGATACAGACGGCGACGGACGACCGACGACCGACGACCGACGACGACGACTGTCTCGTTGATATTCATGACTGGCTTACTGTTAACAAGCTCAAAGGAAATCCTTCTAAAACAGAGATCGAACTCTTTGGCTCACAGAGAGTAATCGATTCACTGAACTTAAATCACTTGTAGTCGCTGGCGTCCAGGTCACTCCGTCCAGTGGCCCTGTGCGGAACCTCGGAGTGTATTTTGATCAAACTCTTTCTATGGCATCACACATGAACTACATCGTCAAATCTGCAACTTACCACTTGCGCAATATTGGTCGCGCTCGCAAGCTCCTTACAACTGCAGCAACGAAAGAGCTAGTGCACTCACTGGTGATGTCTCGTTTGGACTACGGAAATAGTCTGTTAGCTGGGGTTAATGAGCAACTCCTGCACAAATTACAACTAGTGCAGAACCGTGCAGCAAGAATAATTGCTGGACACTAACACCCGCAACAGCTCCACCGTCAGCGAGTTCAAAAGAAGATTAAAGACCAAACTATTTGAACAGTGTTTTTGTTAAGCGCAGCTGAGCAATTTTTCTAATTGGATTTTGCGCTATATAAATGCTATTTGTATGTATGTATGTATGTATGTATGTATGTATGTACCAAAAGGAACCTTCGTGAAAGTCTTCTCTAGTTATCGCATGGAAATGGAAAAGTTTACTTACGGACAACGACGACAGACAACGATGGTGTTAACATAATGCCCACTCGAAGGCGGGGGCATAAAAACTAGGTCAGCACAGATTTTTGCTCAATAACGCCAACTGGTAGTATCAATATCATTAATACGCCTTGCGTGCGGGTTGAGGGCAGCATTTTCTCCAAGAAGGGACCCAATCCTCATCGGGTCATTGCCAAAAAACCACTTCAGAACCCAATATCTCTTCGAACATTATTCGATTATTTCTTTCAGCCATGGAGTCGGGTGTTGAATGGAACAGATCATTGACTGGATGTTTATTGAAAACCAACATCTTATTACATGTATTTTGATGAGTGAGTAGTTACCTAACCTAACATGATTACATGACAGATCACTGGTCATGATTAATAAATTGTGGACTGACACACTTTCATCAAAGGTGGATTATCCACTGATGTAAATTGAAACCATGCCAAATTCTAAGTACCTAACCTGCCAAATTCAATGATGCAACCTGGCCTGGCAGTTCCTGAGGACAACATCAATTGGCATTTGCTTAAGACCAAACACCGGCGTTAGCTCGGCTTAGCATTATCTCTTTTACAATAGTATATTGTAGCGATAGGACATAACGCAAATGTTACCACTACACCAATAGAGGCACCGGACCTGGTCGTTAAAGGGTAATGCCGTTCATATTTTATAGTGGGTCAGGAAAATTGAACAACTCCATAATGCAGTTATCAAGCAAGCGACTTTGCCTAGTATAAGTATACCGGTCTACACAACAGCAATGTTGAAACTTATATCAGTATGTATCAACCCAAATGGAAATTCACGAATTCAATTCTTTATTTAAAATGTTTAACTATGCATGGCTATGCATGTCAACTCTGTGTTTTAGACACACCACACTGATCCAATGTTAGAGCAGCAAAGTCTATCAAACTGTGTACTTACGAATGTAAATGTCTGTACAGCTGGTGAGACAACGTAGACCAGGGCAATGGGTTTACCAACTGAAAAATCGCTGGCATATTTCAGAATATCCAGGAATCTAACAAAAGTAATCAATATACAAAGAATCTGAAAAGAAGAAAGAACGGTAGGATTTAGTTTTTTTAATAGACTTTTTTAAGTGCTGTGTTCACACTGAATCCGAACTAAAAGCGTTTTCTGGGGAGCGCTCCCCGGAATGTAAATTGGTTAAACCGGATTCAACATAGTTGCGCCACACCGACCGAATGCACATTGAAATCGGTTCACAATGCGCAACACTCAGCAAAGCAAAGTTTACAAGTAGTTATTTACTTTTGACCATGAGTATAGGGCTGCGGGTACACAGGATATGGCCAGCTCAGATTCTTACCACTTTGGCTCTGTTGAAAGCATTCACATGAATGACAAGACTGGCTGGACTGCTCAGATAGTAGAGTCGGATGGGGAATGTCAGCAACAGCAGGACACATGGCACCCAAACAAGAACTGTATTTTGAAAACATGGTGACAAATCTGGATATGTGTTCTGTAGCAGGCTTTCATTCTGTAAGAAATAATATATTTGGTTAGATAACAGTGCTGAAAATGGTGTACATGTACAACCTATTACAATCAATGCAATGAGTTGATGGGAAGGATCGTCAATTTCCTTAACACCTTGGGTTTTTATCACAATATCCCCCGCACTGCCTGCATTTTGTGACCTATATATCCATCTTTATTTTTGACAAACGTTGAACAACATTCATCGAGAGAAAAAAAACCTTGTTTTCCCACCACAAAAATTACTCTAACCCCTCTCCATGACACAAAGCCGAAGAAAGAGTGCACAATCCACAAAATTGTTTTGGTTCAGGAGCAGCCTCAGGAGGAGTTTGTATCAATGATGGGTAGTGCTATTTGTTTATCATTTGGTTTGGTTCGGTAATTTCAGATGATTGCCAAAGTCATTGACCAATGAGAGGGTTTAGTCATCTACAAATGAGAGGGCTTGTTTTCATTTACATCAAGCACATGGCCTAGAAATCACGTGTTTGGGAATCACGTTGTAATTGAATGAACTTTTTTGAAGCGAGAACACGCAGCAGGTTGCCCCCCCTTCACCGACCCCAAAAACCTGTGCCTAAATTGAGATCCCGGATAATAAGACAGTTGAAGTTACTTGCCCCTAATGCAGTAGTAAAGAGATATTTTAATATCTGTAATTATAGGAGAGTGATTGCACACCCCAGCTCCCATCCCACCACTAGCACGAGCACTAACCACGCGGGTTAACTTTACTCTCTTATTCATGACCACTCTTGCGCAGTACAAATTATTCCCGCCAAAATACTTATAATTAAATGAAACGGCCAGGGGCCATTGTGCTCACCGTCTAGATATTTGGTGGTTAGGAATTCATCCTGGTTAAGAAACACTCTATATGTATAGTATATATAAGTCAAACCAAAGTCGGTATGACATGTGATGTATCGTTGCTTGGAGTACCTACCGTAAAAATATCATCGAAAACAAGTCGCTGATAAGCGAGATATTGCACTTTTTACCTTTTTTTAGTTTTGGCCTCCTGGTGGCCAAATCGAGAATCAGATCAGATTGAAATTCAGTGTCTGAAGTTACATGACAAAGGTAGTCATGTGTACCAAATTTCAAGTTCATAACTTTAGTGGTTAAGAAACCTGACATAGTTATACTCAAATGGCCAATTTATGCCATATGACCTCTGTGACCTTTGTCGTGACTAAGGGATCACGTCCAAAGTCCGCACGCGATATTCGCCGGCGAAATTCACCCTACAGTATTTCGCCTGTGAAATCTGTCCGAAAATCGACCGGCGAATGTGAGGCGATAATATGAAATCGCCGGAATGTCAGATGCGAAATTCGCCCAAAATCGCACCAATTCTTCGATTTCGCCCCAAAAATCGCTCCAGGCGATAATGGAGCGATTTTACGAAATTGGTGGCTCTTGCATGCTTGTCCGATATTCGGAACGATTTTGCAACGACTTTCGTCTTGTTTTATTGGCGGAAAAGTGCAGTCACATAAACAAATCGGGTCATACTAGACAGCGTCCACCAGGTTTAAACACATACATACATTAAAGCCATCAAAGTAAAATCTAATGGTCATAAACGAAATAAGCATGAAATCTTCAGGAAATGTATTTTTTATGGTGTACATATTACGTTTTGGCCACAAAATTTTATTTTGATGACTTTATACCCGACTTTAAACCTGGTGAACGCTGGTGGGCGCTGTTTAGGATAACCGGATACTACAACGATTTTGATTGGTTGGCTGAGACTCGGAAACATAAGCCTAACTATGATTAGCTGTATGATTCGGTACATTGCACCACAATCCTTCGGAATGCATACCATAATACTGAGAACCTCAAACCCCTGTGCCAAATTTGTGTAGCTCCTCGTGGATAGATGTGATGTATATGATTACTGCAGTCAGGTTGACCGGGAATTCCAGTTTGTGTTTTTGTTCGGTCTGCTATCAGCTGATGTCGGAATACGCATACTACAACACATATAGGCCTCTAATATTCCCTTCGTTCCGATGGTTGGTGAGAGCGAATTAGGTGCGATTATTATTTTCGCCTGCGATTTCTATTCAGTCTGAATTTTCGCCTGATCATAATAGAATCGCCGAAGCAGGGAGCGATTTGGAGGCGAACGAGTGTGGCGATATTCGACCAGGCAAATTTTCGCCCCGATTCGCGCAGCGAATATTCGCGTGCGGACTTTGGACGTGATCCCTAAGTAGTCCGAGCGGTAAGAAAACTCAGTCACTTTCTTACTTAACACCAGAATGGTTATAAGTTCCCTACTATAAGTCAAGAAGGAATAGTCTACTGAATCATCTAGCAATTATGACCAGTAACCATAAGTTTCAAACACTTCTTTATTGATAAATCATCAATCACTATAAAATTCTCATACAAATAGTAGGTATAAATCAACTTTATATAGCAACTAACACTTCATGCTGACTTCATTTAACTCTAATGACTGAAGTAACTGTTCTGGTCTCAAAGTACCAACTAACTCTTCTGATCAAGCTTTCTCATAATACAGCACTAAGACATTTATTATTCACAACGGTATAAGGAATTACAATACAAGAAATTGTATTACAAGTAAGAAGAGTTTGAGGGCAGTTCTAAGACATGCGTCCTCAGAAGAGAAAGTGTTGAATTCAGCACTGAGACGTGAATTCAGGGTGAGTGTAGCACTGAGATTACTCTGTCAAACCATGCCAGAGTCCAACAGTTATTTATTTATTGATATATTTATTTAAACTTCACTGTATTGTACAAAGAACATATACAGTAAAATACAGTATGGTGTGTGCGGTAGGAATACCTATAAAAAGCTCATATTAAGACAGTTTAAGTGTACAAGAACGGATGACAATACATAAATTACAAATTGATTCAAAACCCTCGCACTTAGCATTTTCATTATACTGCATTAAAAACATGGTCTGCAGAGGGCGTACCTGCAGCAACTAGTCCAACTGCAGGTGTCCTCAACTTCAAAATAAATAAACTTGTCATGAGTTTTGACGGGTAAATTGTTCCCTATATTAACAATGCGATTAAAATAGGACCCAAAGAAGGACTCTGTCCTACAATGCCTAGCACGTAATAATAAGTTGTCCCCTCTTCGAGAGATAAATTTGACAAAATCGTCAATTGGGACCGAAAAACACTGAATAAAACATTTATGTAAGAATAAAAGATCGAGAATTTCACGGCGGAAAGACAAAGGCAGAAGGTCGAGACTAGAAAATCTATCAGTATATGGCACATCAGAACCGATTATATGACCAGTGGCCCGGTGCTGCACACTTTCCAAAACGGCCAGTTTACGCTTAGAAAGGCCGTTCCACCCAACTGAGCAATATTCAAGCCCACTCCTAACAATGCTTGTGTATATAGCATTTTTAAAAGTTGAATATTATTGCTATTACCAGTTATTCTCCTGATCGCGAACCACAACCTGTTCGCACTATGTGAAATAAGGTCAGCATGCTTATTCCAAATTAGGTATTTTTGCAGGAGTACATCAATATCCTTAACTTCATTCACCCTTTCCAGTACAGTACCACCCAGATTGTAGTGGGAAATGATAGGATTTAACCAACGTGTAATTGTAAATACCTGACATTTTGAAATGCTGAAAGTTAGGCCCCATTTTTGCTCCAGGCCCTTAGCTTATCCAAATCATCTTGCAGGGCCCAGCAGTCAGATTTTCTGCTGATGATTCTGGAACACTTAGCATCGTCGGCATATAAAGATGAAAATGTAGAGTCACTCAATACATCAGGAAGGTCATTGACAAACAATGTGAAAAGCAGGGCCCAAGGATTGACCCTTGAGGTACGCCTGACACCACTGGAAGCAGGGATGAAGCTTCGCCATCAACTACCACCCTCTGAGATCTATCAGCCAAATAACATTCACACCAGTGCAGTAGTCTACCATTTACACCAAAACTCTGAATTTTATGAATAAATAAAAGATTATGAGGGACACTATCGAAGGCCTAAGAGAAGTCAAGTTCTCTATAATTTTCAACTGACTCCTTGTCATTCTTTTTAAAAATTGGGACAACGTTGGCAGTTTCTCAACAAGTGGGAATCGTGCCAGATATCATGGATATGGCTAAACCCTCGGTTGCACTCATACCAACAAGATTGGAATTGAGTTCGATTTAGACAATCGCCGGTATTTTAGAACGCTCCTTTATTTTGGGGTTAAGGAGGCCTTCTGTGAGGACGCCTTAATTCAAGGCCGCCTCCTGTAAGGCGTCCTTATCCAAGATCAATTTTAGAACCTTCCTCGACTCGTCCTTTATTGGAGGAGTTCCTTCAGTTAAAGGTAGCCTTGGAGGCGTCCTTTCGCAAGGAAATCCTCACTCGAGGTCGACCTCAATGTTTCCTGGGCTGGCGAACAATGCCGTGATCTGATGTAACAAGTAATTCATTGCGGTTGGTTTATTGCGCTTGGTTCTGAAGGTTAAAATAAAAGCCCGTCCCGTCGCTCCAAGTGCACCAGAGGCCCCATTACGGCTGAAATTATGGACGACTCAAGACGTACTGAAGCCAAGAAACGGAGGACTTTTTCGGATATCGAGAGAAATGTGCTGCTCGAACTTATCGAAAAAGAAAAGTGTGTCGTCGAACTGAAGCAGAACACATCGGGTGTATTAAAAGCCAAGAATCAGGCCTGGGATCGGATCGTAGATGGGTTCAATCAACAGAAAGGATTGGAACCGTCCAATGTGAAGGCACTCAAGAAACTGTGGGACAACACGAAAGCCAAGGCAAAGAAGGACGTCAGCAAAGAAAAGAAAGATCGGTACCGGACAGGTGGAGGTCCCGCTGATCCTGCCGCCAAGGCAGATGACGCATCCCACCTTGTGACATCAATTTGCAGTGACGTATTACGACCCTTGGATAACGAATTTGACGATGATGCGGGATACCATGGACAAGGTTTATTTTTCAATGGTAAAATGCACCATCACGTAGACAGAAAAGCAGTTTGCCTCATGTCGTTCCGAATGTGACGAGGGCTACCCCACCAAGAAGTATTTTAACTTACTCTAGTTTCACTTCCATAACACTACCGGTACTGGTAAAAATAACCAGAAATGTCAGATTCAGAACGTTTCGTGACTCCCATTTCTTTCAGGAATGTTGTTGAAATAAACGCTCAATACGACAGTTGACGGCAGTTATTAAGTAAAGTTATAGAAGTGAAAAGAGAGAGTTTAGCTGTAAAGTAATAGAGATGGTGCACATGTAAATATGACATTCAAACAGGCCTATCCTCACTGGCAGCATAAAACCATTTGATGTTCTGTGATTTAAATTAAGTTAAGATCATCATTTCGCTGCATTTGTTTTATAAAATTATCCTATTTTTGGTTTTACATGTCCACAAGAAACCGGGGTTCAACGAGCTGCCACTGCGACGGTAACGCTGAAGGATGTTGAGAAGAGGGGTTTTCTGAACCAAAGCAGTCCACATCGACAGTCAAACCTGGATCGCAGGGGAAAGCCAAACGGAAATATGTGGAAGCAACAGACAGTCCAACGTCATCATGCGCATTAGGCAAAGCAGTTCGCATGCAGGAGATCGAACACGAGCTGCAGGTTAAATGCTTGAAACAGCAAATAGAATTTCATCAGGAGGAACACCGAGAAAAAATGAAAGTCCTCATAATGCAACAGCACTTCCTTGAAAGTCTCCAGGAGAAAACAAGTTCAACATCAAATGAGTCAAATCAAACGTATCCGTTGTATAACGTCTATCATCAGATGTAATAAATGATTAATTGAAATGAACCTGAATGTCTTTTGTCATTCATTGAAAATACCGCTGAACTATTGTTTGCCTCATTGCATTTCCAAGCACATCATGTAATGCGGCGTTGTCCACGTCACCAATACCTTCCATTTCAGCTTCATTATTTTCATCAGGAAAATCGTCCTCACGTAAATCCGTCGCAATATTGTGAAGTACAGCTGTGGCTACAATTACTGCCATAGTGGTCGTTAATTTGCAGCGGATCCCGAATTTCAGACATGGAAAACGACGCTTCCGTACACCGAACATGCGTTCAACGAGTGATCGGGTTCTCCTCTGTGCGCGATTGAAGCTGTTTTCCGCTGGTCCATTGGGATTCCTGAATGGTGTCATAAGAAATGGCCGACAAGGATACCCTGGGTCCCCAAGCAACAAACCGGTCAGTTCGTTATTTTCGAATCTGGTACAAATCAGGCTGTTGTCAAATATGCGTGCATCGTGAGTAGAACCAGGCCACCTCACGACTATGTTGATGAACTTCAGGTTTGCATCACTTATCCCCTGCACATTCAGCGACATAAACGATTTCCGACACCTATATATCTCCCGATTTTCCAGATTTGGAGCTTGTATGGGGATGTGCGTACCATCCACACAGCCTACAACAAGTGGAAACTCGGCAATCTCATAATACTTGGCTTGCATAGCCGTTGCTGCTTGTCCCTCTGGAAACTGTATGAAATCGCCTCGTTTTCTGGCAATAGCTCGTGAAACATTAGCAACGATTTTGCTCACAGACGACTGGGAAATTTGTAGTAAATCTCCAGCTACAATTTGGAAACTACCTGTGGCATAGAATCGCAAAGCAATTCTGAGTTGCAAACTTGGCGGCACCGGATTTCCACGGTTATTCACTGGTTCGGGTAAGTCATCTCGTAAAAAGAAGAGAATTCGTGTAAAACCGTCTCTCGTGAATCGGTACCGCTTTCTGAAGTCCTCGTCCGTCCTGTTCTCATCGGGGTCCACATAATGGAGATGGCGGACCCTACGGGGGTGTCCATTTTCGATATCCAGTCTTCTTATATTTTCAATGCGGTTTACGTACGCAGCCATCATTACCGGTGGAAGTCCAGTGGCGAAAGGAGCGAGTTGGTCGCCCGAGGAGGCTCTTAAGGAAGGTCCGGACCATCCTTAGGAATAAAGGAGATCCTCACCCAAATTGAGGAATTCCTTTCCCGAAAGGCGCATTCTAAAATCGACCCTCCCTTTAGCTAAGGAAGCGATTTTAAGGAGACCTTCATGAGGATTTGGAGGTGCATTCTAAAATCCAGTAAGGCCTCCTTGAGATGACAACAATGGGCTAAAGGAGTTCCTCAATTTCGAGGAGCGTTCTAAAATACCGGCCTTTGAGTTGTAAAAAGACCACAATTTTTTAGGATTTGATTTCACTTCATCACCGAGCCTGTGTACATGAGACTTATACTTGTCCCTGGTTGAAATTCCTCAATGTGTTACGCAATGTTTTGAACTTTGACCATGAAGTTGGCTTATTGTCCCGTCGTGCCTTTCGCCTCACAGATTTGACCTTATTTGACAAATGTTTGACTTCAGCGTCAAGCCACCTAGGTCTGTGAGAGAGAGTCAGACACACACCGTTTTGGTATGAATCGATCAATTCCCTTGTACAGAATTGAACACCAATCGGCCCACTTAGTTTCGATGTCCGACTTTGCATGTCTTTAAAAGAAGCCTGAGTTTTCACTTACCATAGGTCATTGAGGTATGACCCTGAACATTGTAATCACCATTTGTATAGTCAAGCACCGTGCGTTGTGCGAAGATTGATCTTAGCCACAATAGGAAAGTGATCGGAGTCGAACATAAACGGCAGCACATAAAGACGGGAGAAAATTTCTGGGGTATCCGTCAGAATCAGATCGAGAGTGTTTCCAAGTTTGTGGGTAGGCCGCTAACTAGTTGAGTCAACAAAAATCATTTGTAAGACCACAAAAGCGATGAGCCGGGCCAAGGCCAGGGCCTGATACAGTCTAACAATCAATTTCTTTAAAGTTGAAATCACCCTGAACACATATTCGATTAAAGGCGCCCTTACAATTCACTAAAACTTCGTTAGGTTTCTCTACAAATTCACTGTCTTTGGGTGGCCGGTAGCACACCATTAGCCCCACCTTTGACCCGCAAGAACCTTCTTGTAATTCGCACACCATAATTTCATTCCGTTTCAAGCTCATTCCTCCGACGCAAGCATAAGCCTTTGCGGATTCCATGGAAAACCCCACCACCATGTGTTTTGGTTATTCTGTCCCTGCGGTAAATTTTGTAAAGGTTTTGAGGGAGGGCCTCCACATCAGACACATCCTCGTTCAGCCAAGACTCTGTCACACAGACAATATCGAATTCTTCGCTAGTAACAAAGTGCTGGAATTCCGCCCAGTTTGTTACGAGTAACTGTTTCAGTTTTAAGGGACCCAGCATTCAAAAGACAAGAGGGACACACTAGACACTTATACTAGAGCAGAGGCGTAGGTACACAGTTAATTCATTCAATACAAAAGGAGTAAACTTCCTAAACTTCCCTATAGGCCCATTATATAAGTCATATTAATACTCGGCCACATGTTCCAATATGACCCAGACCAATGATAAGAAGACAATACCGACTATCCCCAAGTAACAAAGGTGTGAATTCCCAAACTGGCAAAGAATGCCAAACAAGGCCTAATCAGTGTTTGGAAAACAAAGGATTATCTTAACAACCCAGGCCTGCCTGCAGGGGTTTATGCCTGTTTCGCCTATTCCTGTTTTGCCTACAAAATTCCTGTTTCGCCTATTCCTGATTCGCCTATTCCTGTTTCGCCTATTCCTTTTTGGCCTATTTCCTGTTTCACCTACTTCCTGTTTCGCCTACTTTTCAGTACCCCTACAATAAATCGACTCTCCCACATGGAACCTTAGGGATGCATGTCCATTTTATGGGGAAAATGTGAGGGGACAATTGGATGATGTTAACGATGTGATGACAATTTGACTAATCGAATGCCATCAACTTTGTTAACAAACCATGCCATGACCGTTTTGAAAGAGTCACCTTGAAAGCGGGGACAGTCCGGGACTTATTTGACCATACATGCCATAGGACCATACTGACACACAGTAAAAACTAATAGATTAAGTAGAGTTAAGCAGTCGTTTATTCTATAAAAACAGGAATTCATGAGTTTTTGATAAAAATACATAATACTGTACATTCTCATAATTATTTGATCAAAATCAGCTGTAAAACCAATGTCATAATATACATGTAGGTACAGCACATATCAAGTCAAACAAGGTTGAAAATACATATCATGATATATGATTTCACGTGCAGCTTATGACGATATCGTCATTCCTCAGACCAATTATTGTCGCACCAAAGGGCATAGTACAATGACAAATAGAACAAAACTTAAGGATTATCATTCGAATTAGTGAATTCTTTAGGACAGTACATATCCACATACTATCAATATGTACCACATATAAATCTTGCTCTTTGACTACTGGAAACCTTTAAGGCAAAGTTTCAACAGTACCCTTTTAAAATGTCAGGCAAGGTAACTGATGGCATCAACGTAACTCATTATGTCCCTCTCTCCATTGACGTATTGTTCTTTGAGGCGTAACATGCGTTCGTCAACGCGTACATATGTGGCTCTCCTCGGGTTTGGTCGGCCGCTGGCTTCGAGTCTCTGAATCTCAGACCTTTGAAACATTTCTTCTCGTTTGAGGAAGCGAACTAGTTCGTAGAGGTTCGAGTGAGCATGGCTGGTGTACGTATTAATCTTGTTGTGCCACCCCTCCACAGCATTGATTGTTCGTGGTTGATCCAACCTGTCATAATGATTCCATGGAGTTCGGTCGAATCTTGCATCCATGTCGTCCACCCAATTCGCCGTAACGTAGTCATTGAAAGCAGCAGCCTGTAGGATGGCGGGTGCTTCATTCATCGTCGTCATCCACATTTCGTCAATGCGGTCAAGGGGAACTAAAGGCAGGGCGAGCGTTCGTCTGATCCATTTACGGATGGGATCCCTGTTGTCTGCATCAGGGTACTTCGCTGCTAATCCTAGTCTCTGCACGCTTCGATTTATTGCCTTTTAGTGAAATCTGCATCCTTTTAGTTGAGCCTCCGGCAATTCCCCACGATATGCTTGAAGAACGCTCATTTCGTAATCCACGACTATTGTATTCGGGGCGAAGGCCGCGTTTTCGTTCACTTCACGAATTTTGTTGCTGATGAGACGGATGAAGCATTCATATGTGGCTTGGCGTTTGTCCGGTAATAATCCATATAAGAGCGGGAAGATCTGTCCGTATATTTTCGCATGTACTGTGTACAGTTGGGTGAAAATGTTTGGTGCTATATAAAATGTTCCATCCATGAACACAGTGTCAGCTATGGCGACTTTCATCAAGCTTTCCACACTCCCAAATATGATGAGCTTATCAATATCCCCATCGTTCGCAACTAAAAAATCTCCACCATTGGCTGTTTGCCGCCACTGTCCCTCCAATATGACATATTCCCATAAGGCAGGTAGCAATGGCATTTGCTTCCTTCTATGCGAATAAGCCACTGTATGACATCCGATAAAGTTGGGAAGATACACCGAGACACCGTCCGTTAGAATTCCTTGTTCTGCAGAGTTTACGACTTCTTCTTGATAGATACGGGGTATGGGAACAACTTCTTCGGATGCCCGTTGTGTAATCCCACGCACGATCTTTTCTGCTGTTAGTTTGGCTGGGTTCGATAGGTGGTTGTCTTCTCCTACTTTAGTGACGCTGAAAAGAAAATCAAAAAGTGCTATACATCCGTGCTACAATATATCAACTTGCGGCAAATTTAGCATTCAACTTGTTTTGCCACATAATTAAGTTACAGCAGGATTAGGTAAAGCAACTTAGAGGAAACAAACTAATTATGTGATTACTTTATAGTATATGTTATATAGAATATATATTATGTCTAATCAAAATTGAGCCATGTGTATCTGAATGAACCATAATATTACCTATTTGCTCTATCAGTAACTGCATTAGCCCTGCATGTCTCTACAATACATTTCCAGTGTCTTTTGCCATCCCTTCCTTTTCTGTTCAATCGAAATTTGAATTCTCTGTAGATCAGACTTTCCCCTCCTCTTTTGGTCGGAACAAATTGAGCTTAATCAGCCATCATGCAAAGTTGTTCTGAGTGTGAAAAGCCCCTGCATGACCTCTTGATTTATATGGAATGAAACCCTCGAGAAAATATTATTTTTCAATAGGAAGCCATCACATCGTTGAACACAATGAAATAAGGAATAAAAGAACAATGTAGCTATAGGTATTCTTTCTATTAAGATGCCAGTTACTGACTAAGACAAAAGAAAGAGAATCCACAATATAAAATGCAGGCCTAAGAAACCTTTCTCAAATCTAATGAAAGGGTGAAACTTTCTCACTATTTTATTTCTTGCCTTTTAAAATAAGCTAAAACATAAGCCTATGTAAGCTATGTATAATTTTCCAAAGTTATTCCAAATAATACTGAAATAATTGACATGTCGCTAAATCCATTATTTCAGACTTTATTCTTAATGATAGCCTTTAACACTATAGTAAGGGGTGGTTCATATTTCTACGTCTGTGGGGAGGTTAGCAATACATTTGAATTGGCGAAACAGGAATAGGCAAAACAGGAATTAGGCAAAACAGGAATAGGCGAAACAGGAATTAGGTGAAACAGGAATTAGGCGAAACAGGAATAGGCGGAACAGGAATAGGCGAAACAGGAATACACCCCTGCAGCACCCTTTCAGGGCCCATAAGAAATATAATACAAGACTAAACCTTAAAATCCATAATCCCACACCTTGAAAAGTAGGTCAAATTAAAAACCTGTATGATATGTGATGTATCCTTGCTAGAAGAACCTGCCATTAAATTTTATTGAAAACGAGTCACTCATAAGAGAGATATCACACTTTTTAGGTTTCCACTTCTGGCTCTCTGGTGGCCAAGTTAAGAATAAGATCGGACTGAAATTCGGTCTCAGATGTTACATAACATATGGAGTCATGTATACCAAATTTCAAGTTCATAGCTTTAGCAGTTAAAAACGTGCCATGGTTACACTCAAATGGCCAATTTACACCACTAGACCTCTGTGACCTTGAAAATTAGGTCAAATCAAAAACCCGTAGGATACGTGATGTGTCCCTTCTCAGAGTACCTACCATAAATATCATTGAAAACAATTGACTATTAAGCAAGATATTGCCCTTTTACATTTTTTAGTTTCGGCCTCCTGGTGGCCAAGTCGAGAATCAGATCAAATCGAAATTCGGTGTCAGACATTATATGACTATGGGAGTAATGTGTACCAAATTTCCAGTTCATAGCTTTATCGGTTAAGAAACGTCCATAGTTACACTCAAATGGACAATTTACACTGTTTGACCTCTGTGACCTTGAAAATTAGATCAAATCAGAAACCCGTAGGATATGGGATGTATCCTTGCTAGGAGAACCTACCACATAAATTTTATCGAAAACGAGTCACTCTCAAGAGAGATATCACACTTTTTTGGTTTCGACTTCTGCCCCCCTGGCGGCCAAGTCAAGAATCAAAATGGACCGAAATTCACTGTTAGATGTCACCTGACCTGGGGGGGTCCTGTGTACAAAGTTTCACATTCATTGCTCTAGTGGTTAAGAAACGTGCTGCTGTTTTTGAAACAGGATACAGACGACGACGACGACAGACGACGACGACAGACGCCGACGACGGACGACGACAACGACGACGGCCACAGCGGTGTTGTATAGAATTCCCTTAAAGTTATAGCAGTATGTACTCTGTAACAAATAGCAGTGAAACATGCCACCTTTAGTCAAATTTTAGAGTTTGACCTTTCTGACCTTGGAAACCAGGTCAAGGTCGAAATTTTATGAGCATTATGTTAAGCTTCATCATATCAATCTTTTATGGTGTAAATCTTTGGTGATTTACTATTCTTTTTCTACCATATGCTTTTTGCCTAGGCCTGACCTAGCACAGCTTAAAGTAAAACAAAAGTTTATAATTGGTATTAATTAGCATGTTATTGAGGAGGGATTGGCCACTCCAAAACGTGTTTCTGTTTGGCATTGTTTGTATTTCTGTCTCCAAGTAATTTATGTTGTTAGTAACTTGTTTTCTTGGTGAATCCCATATCATTGTAAAGGTATGCAGGTTTTAGACTCTAGACTGGAAACACACGAAACATACACTCAGAGATCTGGTTCTCCTATCTATTGTAACTGTATGTAAATGTTTGTGTTATTCAAGATTTATCAATTATAAGAAGTGAAACGCACTTCTTGACTCCAAGTGATTCACAGCTAGTCTTCCCCCTACCCCCCCCCCCATAATATTTGGTGGAGAACCTAAAGGATCCCGAACATTTCATCATGACCATATCAGCAGTCTCGCCAACTCTTAACTACAGTGTTAGAATGGATTAACAAATTCACCAAACGGGTGGAATCTCTCAACAACAGGAGATGGATTGTCATTAACACTTAATTGGAACGAAGATGGAGCAGTCAATCGTCGCCACTACGACTGAAAGGTATGAAATCACCCTCAACACTTCGCCGGGATAATTATCGGATGCAAGCCTACTTGCACAAAATCAGGAGTCAAAATGTAAGTGACACTGAAAGAAACGTTTTTATGGTACATTCTACTGAACCGGTTCTAGACAGTGCCTTTTCCAAGGATCAATCAACTGATATCGTACACAAGACCCCAGCAGAGACAGTATCAAAGCATACCCAGTGTGGCCCAGAGACAATGTCAAGACCTACCCAGTGTGTCCCACAGACTAGGTCTAGCTCAGTTCAGTGTGTTCCAGAGAATATATCTGTTGGTGTTCAACATAACAACGAAACTAAGTCAACGCCCACTCAATGCGAACTGAATACATCATCTGATGCTGTGCCGCAGACAGAACCTGCCCAGGAAAGCAAAGACAAAGATTGGTTACCATTCCTGGAATATCACAAGGCTTCAATCGTGGCTCTTACTCAACAAAAAGCTGAGAATGTAAGTGACAAAAAAGTGATGGAAAGTGTCTTGGCAAGACGTAAGTGTTATGATGGAGAGCAGTTTTTGATCAGGTGGAAAAATGGTCCTGCAAAGGAAAATTCATGGGTAAATAGTGATGGTCTGGACTGGGAAGCAAAGGCATTCATTCTAAACTACGCTTACAAGATCAGAGGAAAGCATGACACCCTCTACCAAACACAACCCACAGTCAATGATGTGGGCCATAGTGAACAAACTGCCCGTATCGTAGTACCTCTTAAAAATATTGACAAGGAAAGGACCGTTGAGTCTTCACTGCGACCCGAACCACTCAAGCCAATGTCCATGAATTTCGTTCCTAAGTTTCCACAGTATATACCGCCTGTAAAGAACTTTGACCACACCCGAACGCTAGCTGTCCATATTCAAACGACATCTGGTATTAACGATAAGATGACCCATTTCATACCAGCTGAATACGACGTCCTCAGCTGCATCAGCGAATATATCCAGTGCTCTCCAAAGTAACATCATATGGACATGTGACATGTTTTTGCATATTTCCACCACAAAAGGTTGAAGAGAACATTTTCTTTAGCGCATACCGTGCCACTCCGAAAACTACCAAACACAGGACAACCCAATGTGGTCAACGGAATTTTTGCTCATGACGAAATGTCTTTCACACTTGACACTGATTGTGTCCTTCGAAATTTTGACTTTGATTGTCTTTTCTAGTCAATTAGTGCTTTTGTCAAGGCATTTGAACTTCAATTTAAAATTTGATATCGTTTCTGTCCTTCAGGATGTGAACTTTGCAGGAGCAAAGTCAGCTTTAAAACAACAGGAGACTTTTATGGAGTGCATTATGTATCGCAAGATTTTGGACCTGTTGCTAACTTTATCGCGTCTTTGATGTTTTAAGATTGACTCTTATTTTAATTCCATTAATTGTAGCATAGCTCTTATTTTATTATGATTTTTACATGCATTTTATTTGCCTTTCATCATTTGGTGACAACAGCAAATTCAGGCGAATTTGATTTTTAAAACAACAGGAGACTTTTATGGTGTAAATCTTTGGTGATTTACTATTCTCTTCCTACCATATGCTTTTTGCCTAGGCCTGACCTAGCACAGCTTAAAGTAAAACAAAAGTTTATAATTGGTATTAATTAGCATGTTATTGAGGAGGGATTAGCCACTCTGTTTGGCATTGTTTGTACATGTATTTCTGTTTCCAAATAATCCATGTTGTTAGTAACCTGTTTTCTTGCACAGCTGTTTCAGCTAAGCGTAAACATGACATCGAAATGATCCATCCCCAGCACAGGCCTGCTGCCCAGCGATTGGTCAGCGCAAAAAGCTTGTTAACCACTATGTAAACATTGTCGCCATCACACAATCGCAATACCCATTCAGTCTAAAGGGTAATGCGTTGGAGTCGTTCAAAACACGACCACAAGCCTGTGGACGTTCTGCTTAAAGATACGTCGGTTTTGACTGGCTCATTAGGTCTATCACATGCCATGCCACCCGCCGACGAACTTTCATGAAATTCGGATCAGAATTGATGAAACAGTGACGATTTGCGGTATTTTTATCGATTTTTCAACAAATTGCAGATTTCCGAATTTCATCAAATTATACCCAGGTAAGTGTAATATCACTCATCATAAATAACGCCACCGTTTAACATATCTTAATTCAGTTTCGTACCAAATCGTGTGCTTATTCAGACAATCCTAGAACTTGGATCTGCTCCGATTCAAAATGGCCGGCTTGCAGACTGAGATGAACTCGAGGCGCCAATTTCATCTTACAACATCGGATTCCCTTGACCGCTTACTTGTAGTACGAGTTACTTTAAATATTAATGGATATCGTAACTTTAATTAGTTTCCGTTTTTAAAATTTAGTTTGCAGTATTTATTCAGAAATATGCATTTGAAACCCAGTGTCCAGTTTCAAGTTTCGTTGGTTCAGTCTATTGTGCTGATAGGGGTTCGGTTTGGGTGGAAATATAAATGAGTCACAATTTTTTGGCAACTTGTAACCAAAACATGAGTAAGTACTTATTGTAGTCTATCTGGAAAACAAATTCAGTGATGTTTTTGATGAATCTGGTTTTCAAACTTTTGAAACACTGAATAGTTTTTCGGTATGCGCTGAGCTTATCACCCTTGGCCACAATGGACTTGCCCATTGACCCACACATTGGATTTGTTTTGATTTTTTTGTACAGGGTGATGTTAAAACAGTGTCTTGTGTTAACTGGGTGCCTATGCATAAACATTTCTTTTTTTTCTCCGTGACTACATTGTAAGATTTTGTTCCGACTTCTCGTGTGTATTGTCTATAGGCCTAGCCGCCTATTGTCATTTGTCACTGTCAGCATTTATTCGAAGAATCAAAGAACACAATTCATGCAATTGATCAGTACACGGTTTTGTATTGTCGGGGTTGCAGGAAAGGTGAAAACAATTTTTTTTAACTGGGGTACCATTACCAGATTTGTCTGTTTTATAATGTGTATTCTTTTATGTTCCTTATCCATGGCTGCCAAGTGTGCTGGTCATCCTTCAGTTACTAAGTACTAGATTTTCTTTTTCTTTATTTTCAGTTGGTGGTGTGGAGAGTAGGCGTACTACATCCGCCCTGATCTACGAAAATTGTGGGAAGTGATGATACTCTAAATCATAATTGACTCTGCACTAGAAATAAGAATACTGTTGATGGATGCATGAGGCTTGATAGATATCAGTACATGTACATGACGTACATG
This sequence comes from Lineus longissimus, assembly GCF_910592395.1. NCBI lineage: Eukaryota > Metazoa > Nemertea > Pilidiophora > Heteronemertea > Lineidae > Lineus > Lineus longissimus. Next base: position 12,534,950 of record NC_088308.1, on the reverse strand, counting down.
TTGTAGTACATCCTGCATTCAAGCACAGACTGTGTCCGTTGGTGACCCCCGCCTTTTTGCAACTCATTCTCTTTTACAATTCCAGGTATTGTCTTGTCCATGAAATGGAGACGTCGTTGACTTCAAATGATGCTGACTGCCCTCCTCGGAAGAAAGTGAGGTTGGATTCCAAAGTTGGTTCGGGCAGCCATAAAAGATATTTTGGGCGGAAACGCAGGAAATCCAAGGCAGTCAAGTCAGAAGTTACGTCGTCTATGTTCAACGTTGGGGACTCTGTTCTGTTTAAATTACTGAGGGATGTATATGTAGGAACTGTGTTGTCACAAGTTGATCCAAAACAGTACACCATTCAGGACTTCAGTGGAAGTATACATGCAGTAGTCATTGATGACCTCTATGAAGGATTACAAGTTTCGAGTCATGACCGATTACCAGCCGTTGGTGAAGTCATCTTTGTTCGATACAGTGATCAAACGGGGGTTCTCAAATTGGGAAAGACTGTTTGCATCCGAAATGGTGCACTATGGATTACTTTTGACAACTCGGGACTTGAGTTGAGTGTTCCCTTCAACGAAGCATTCATCTTGAATGAAAGGGCTAAGCAACTATGTGTGGGGAATATGGGATTGGGAGAGATGACTGTGAATGAGAATGGAGGTACACGTGAGGCTATACACCTCTTCACATGTATGCTGAACCGATTGACGGAGGAATCGATTCACACTCATTCTGATTATCGGGACTGAGCCAGTCAAATACGGGAGTTGTATGTTCAGGATATTCGTTCACGGGACAGTGCCATCCTTGAGCTAAAACAGCAGCACTTGGTTGACACTGTCACTATTAACCAACTTGGTCGTGAGTGGTTTAGTCGTTGGAGTGCATTAAATCAATCAACAAAATCTCTACAGGAAAGGCTTGGCTCAACAATCAAGGAGAGTGAAGGATACTGTGCAGAAATCCACCGACTCCAAAGCCGGCTTTTTCTTCAGGAGAGTGTTTTTTCCAAAACTGTCCTTAAATTAGAAGGTGAAATTTCAGAACTAAAAGATAATGTGGTTAGATTAGAAACGGTGTGTATGCTCAACAGTATGGTCAGTGACAGTCGGGTACATGAGGCTGAAGTTGAAGCTGCCAAGTTAGAATATGATTTGTTAGTGAAGGATAGGGAAATAAGAGATTTAAAGTGTAAATTAGGGAAGTTAACTGGCAAAGATATTTTAGAAAGAGTTGGCCAAAGTTCAGATGGTGTCATGGATGTTCGCAACACTGCCACAAACAAGCGGTCTGCCCAGTATGTTAGAGTTGTCAAACCTGTAATTCCATCATCAAAAGCGAGTGAGAGATCTCTAAGTGAAAGGTCACTTGTTTTGAAGAGTCCTTGAGTTGGTGTCTTGTACAAAAACTCTGTCCGATGAAGATCTTGTGGCGACTCTTACGCAATTTGTTAAGGCCAACCCAGCCATAACTATGGAAGCTTGTAAGGCAGCATCAATTTGCAATGTTGCCACCTTGTCACCTGGTGATTGTGTTGATTTGAAAGTGTTGTTAAAACTCCCTATGAGTAGGTTCCGTGACTTGAGGACATTTCTAGCAAACAAGGGGGTGAATATTTTTGAAAGTGAACCCCTCATGAGAGATGAAATCAAAGAACGAATTCCTGTCGACTCTCTCATTGAAGTTGGTATTGCCATGTTGCATAAAAATGGTGGCACAACTGAAACCACACCAGTGGCATTCTGTCGGGTCAAAGATCTTCGGGCATCGGTTGAAGATTTGTGTCGGCGAAATATCGCATCAACAGGTGCATTGGGGATGGTACCGTTTCCTGTGGAATTTAAGGACCAGGTCTTCTTGAAATTGGGCGGTGACAAGGGGGGATCTAGTTCAAAACTTGTTATGCAGTTGGTTAAAGGAAAGCTCCTGGAATAAATCGTTGGCAGCCTTTTTGAACGAAACCAATGGAAATATATTAAATGAGTATTCCTCTTTACCACAAACCTTTTGAAAGTGGAAGAAATATTATAGTTCAGGGAGAAAAATTGATATTAATAGTGCCTATTTTACTGACATGAACGACGCCATTTTGAGTCAAATTTCCCTCGGTGATGACCCGGTGTGTGCAATGGCAGTGATTGGCTGAAATTCCGAAGCACCGATCGTGCATATTATGGGCTTTTCACCGCTTTTCGCGCGTGCGCAGTGTGTGAATCCATGTCAGTATCCGTTTCTTCGCGATTCACATCTCTCTCGCATGCCTTTAGATTTCACGCAATTAAATCATTCTAATTTCGTTTTATTTGGACATTCGCGTAATATATGGATTGCTTGAATGCAAAATGCCTCGGTGCATGGTCCTCATTTTGGCCATCAACATCGGGTCCAGCTGCATCTTCAATAGCTTGAGCCATAGCGGCAAGCTCCCCCTCTTCATATTCCGGCTCAAACTGGTAGCCCTGTACACCAACATTTCCCCCTACATCCAAATCTTCATAACTCCCGCTGCTCATCGAAGTGTCACTGCTGTGAATGTAGCTTTCATCATCCGAAGCCGCCATGATAACAATACAACAACACGATCTCAAAATATCAATCGGCTGACTGCTATTGTGACAATACTGATATGCGGTGAATTGCACACGTGACGTCACGACTCTCCGGTTTTGGAGGAGAGATCGCGAAAAAAGTGAGAAAATGGCGCCCTCCATAAACTCTGTGTTTAGTGGATTGAAAACACCTTCATTGGTACAAACGCAAATTTTTGAGCGATATACAGTCCTATATTGGAATAATAATGATATACGGAATATGCAGGGCAAGACAGTAGGGGCAAACCTCACACTCCTTGTATATATGATGATGTTTCGAAGGATTGAGTACCCAATGAGGAAGGGAAATTCACTGCTAGGTCTTCTGACATGTATAAAGCCGATTTGGCTGGTTTTTTGAATGACACGAGGAACCCAGAGAGTAAAAGATCTAATGGGAAATATAATAATAGTGTTGTCAGGGATATGCTTTTTCCGGTTCCGTTAGATCAGGTTGTTCCACCCCCCCCCCCCTCCACATATATCTGGGCTTGGTTAAAACTGCATATGAAATGCTTGAGACGGAGTGCATAAATATTGACCGTATGAAGATGCCTGATCATGATAATGCAGAGGTTCACAACTCTATGAAGAGTGGAAAGGTCTTACGGACAGTGTTGTTGACATTGATGATGAGCTTGCTTGTGCCCAGTCAGATTTTTCGGACAAGAGCAGTTTTGTCAAGGAGTTGGCAAAGAACAAGAGAAAAAATAGTGTGTATCGCGCCAACTGTGCTAGTCCTATTTGTGTAGTTCCACTGTCAGGTGAAGATGAGCCTGAAGGTTTCTGGGTTCAGTGTGACTTCTGTCATCGGCATGTTCATTCAAAATGTGCCGGTCTGAAAGCAAAAGATGCGGATTCAAATGTTGATGATGATGAGTACAAGTGTTACCTGTGTCAAGGTGTGCGTACAAAGGACAAATTAGTTGATGTACACAAGGAGTCACTAAAGATATCCAAGGCAGAGCTACAAAGGGTGGAGAAAAACCATGCAAGTCTGCATTCTAGGTTAGATGCGGTTTTTGTAGATGTGAAGAAGCATCAAGGTCCCCTGGAACTTCAACTAAACAATATGCTTGAAAAAGAGTTACTTGTTTACAAACAAGCGTACCATAGCAACGCGTTCATTGGTAACCATTGCCGAAAAATCATTGAAAGACCTCACGGCTTGGTCGGTGTCCTTTTGAGGCATGGTTTCCCTGAGATTCATGACAGGTATTTGGAATTGTTCAATCGTATGGCCAGAATTTATCGGCTATTTCCATTTTTCGCTTCCTCACTGAAGAGGAAATTAGAACTCTATCTATTGAATGCTGGAGTTATGGGTCCTGGTTTCCAGTCAACTTTCCATCATGTTCCATCACGGTGAAATTTCACTTGCTTACATATCACATTCCTGACTTCGGGTTCAAGTGGAAAACAGTAGTTTTGATGGGTGAGCAGGGTGCTGAAAGCATCCACAAGCCTGTCAATCTTGACAAGAGAACCTATGCCTGTGTGAGGGATTCAGAACTTCAGATGAAATTGTTGTATTCCAATCATGCTCTGCGTATTATTGCCAATCCAGACAATATGAAGAAGAGTGAACGAACGTGCAAGAAGGTCTGAGAAAGTGGTAAAGAATGTCCTGGTCGGTTGAAAAAATGTCCTGCTCAAAATAATGAAAGGATGTGTCAGAGCTGTTTCAAGCATTTGTTCAGTCAGTGATTGTTTTCTACATGTTGGTTTCTTTGGATAGTTGTTTGGAGGGTTCTTTTCTATACTTTATTAGCTCAGATCACATGGTGAGCTTATGTCATGGTTTCTAGTTCTACATGTAAATCAAGAGTAAGGTGACCTTCAGCTGTCAAGTGGATGACATGGAGGGTTCTTTTCTGTACTTTATTTCAGCTCACATGTGTGAGCTCACATGTACATGCACACGTGCATGTCATTTTGCATTTTTTGGTCTGATCCTAGCATATGATAATGTTCATTTCAGGTGATGGAAAATACCATACAGGTTCTACCTGATAATTATTTGTGTCTCGTATTAATCTGTGATTATTCACTGTAAAAATGTACCGGCATGACCGACCGGTAGTATAGTATTGTACAGAATGTTTTTTTTCAAGTCACTGAAGCCAGGTTGTTTACGATACTACGTTATCAAGAAAGGGTTAATTACAGGTTATGTCTTCCATGGGGTGGACAGTACACCTGGGTTTTTTTTCTCCAAATATGGCACTTGGCTCCATTTCAGTAATAATCTGCATAGTTCTGTCTGTGTCCCTCTTAATTACAAAGATTGAGTTGTCAAGAGTTCCAAAGTTCGAAAACAATATGCCATTGATACAGTCCAAGTCACAAATGTCATCGCTAAAATCGTGTCACTGTTGCGCAAATGACACGCTACAAAGTGCGTAGATCGCGCGTCATTCGGCGCAAAACTCGCCTGAATGTCCTGCGTCCCTGACGCGACGCGAGAGGGGTGACATTTGTGACTTGGACTGTAGTTCTAGTGAAGCGAATGCACAGAACCTTTTTTTTTGCAAGGCACTGAAGGCTGTTTCCGATACTAGCAAGTTGTCAATAAAGGGTCAAAAGTACAGGTCCTTTCTTCCATGGGGCGGACAGTACACCTGTATTTTTGCTCCAAATTTGGCACTTTGCTACATTTCTTTAATAGCCTGATTTAGTTCAGTCTGTGTCAGTCTTATGGTGCCTTGCTTCTATCTATCCTTGGCATCCACTGTAAATCAAAGTTGAACCTTCACATGTTTTAGAGCATTGATGGACTTGTGAACTAAGATTGTATATACTTTAAGGGTTATTAAAAGTTGTGAATATCAGCACTCAATTGATATCTTTACTTTTTCATTTTTGTGAACTGCCACGTCGCTAACATGGAATACTATCTTCTTGTCAAGCATTGGCACTCAACACAACTAACCTGGTTGTGAAGGAGACCTGGTGAGGGATCTGGAACCACTTGTCCCATCTTGCTTAAACAGAACTGCTTACATAAGGAACACCAAGCCAGATGAGACGGTCACATCCCTTGCCCATGATCACTGATGATGTTACATGTATGACATGTCCTATACTAGTCCCATCTTGGTTCAGGGACACTATAACCAAGCTGGATGAGACAGTCACATCCCTTGCCCATGATATCCGTTATGAGGTGTCCTATAGTCCCATCGTGGTTCAGGGACACCAAGCCGGGTAAGACAGTCACATCTCTTGCGCATGAGATATTGGTTATGAGGTGTCCTATAGTCCCATCTTGGTTCAGGGACATCTCTTACCCATGATATTGGTTATGAGGTGTCCTTTAGTCCCATCGTGGTTCAGGGACACCAAGTCGGGTAAGACAGTCACATCATTTGCCCATGATATTGGTTATGAGGTGTCCTATAGTCCCATCGTGGTTCAGGGACACCAAGCCGGGTAAGACAGTCGCTTCCCTTGCCCATGATATTGGTTATGAGGTGTTCTATAGTCCCATCATGGTTCAGGGACACCAAGCCAGGTAAGACAGTCGCTTCCCTTGCCCATGATATTGGTTATGAGGTGCCCTTTAGTCCCATCGTGGTTCAGGGACACCAAGCCGGGTAAAGACAGTCACATCTCTTGCCAATGATATTGGTTATGAGGTGTCCTTTAGTCTCATCTTGGTTCAGGGACACCAAGCTGGGTGTGTGACGGTCACATCCCTCGCCTATATGTTGGTTATGACATGTCCTATACTACTTTTCGCATCGGTTCAACAGGACTATTTGCATCATAAGGTGACTATTTGCATGTGTGACTATGTCTTCAGTTTGCATCATAACTTCTATACTATTACTAATCTGGCATTCCAGTACAGTCTGCATCATAACTTCCATATGGATCTGGTCTTCAGTGTAGTATAAAGAAGGCAGGTTCAGTTGTGATTTTGAACACAAGGTACAGCCATAATCATCATTTTAACCCCCACACATATATCACTATCAGGTTTAACCTTTTTTGGCATGGCTAAAGAATTGCATCAGATTTATAACACTTTATAGGTACCATCTCTTATGAGGGAATAATATATCTTTCAAAAGCACATGAAAAAAGTGTCATGAGGAATCAGTAAAAAAAGGACCAGTGAATTTACTTTTTTTCAAGGAAAACCCCATTTTATTATAAAAATACATAGCTTAGTCAGAAGTCATGGATATAATTGTCATTTTCTGAATATTTAGTGCATCTGCTGAAACTTAAAAGGAGTGTAAACAATCATCAACGTTTGCACAGAAAAATGCCAGCAAAGTCATCCTTTAGCTAACTTTGTAATGCTGGCCCAGGCCTACTATTCAAGATGGCAGCCGAAATATAATACACAAAACTTGGTTCACGCCAAGTTGATTCTAATCAATACATATAATAAATGTAGACAGCATGACCTTACTTGGCACGCTTTTTAATTCGAACCTTACTGGCTTTGATCACGTGAATAGTAGAATTTTAGCATGTAGACGAGCAGCATTTGGCCTTTCTTCGAGTGGCTTGTGTTATCCAGGCCTATCAATTGAAACTAAGACCTTTCTTTGGAGATCTGTGTGCCAACCTACCTTAACTTTTGCTCTCGAATGCAGTACCCTGGACAAATATTCAGTGACTAAGTTAGAGAGTGCTCAGGGTACCCTTGTTAAGGGCTTTTGTGGTGTCTCCAAAAGATCACACCACACTAGACTTTTAGAAGCTCTGGATGTTTCAAAAGTTAAACCATTAGTTGATTGAAATTGTGCCAAATTATATAGAAACATTTTTAAAACTGACTCCCCCGCAAGGGATTTGGTGTAATTTTATTTGCTAAGTTTTTATCGGAAGGTATGGATTCCGTAAAGGGCACACTTTTATCAAAAACTCTTTCATGTGGTTTTAACCCATTCAAGCTGATGATGGGAGAGGCTGTCCCTCACTCTTTGGCCCCTCGCCGCGCGGAGGATGGCGCCGTTGACAGTCTGCGCTGTCTCCTGCGGGACGAGGGCTACGGGGTCAGGGATCCCCCTCCCATCGCTTGGCCAAATTAATGCTCAGGCATTAACTGTGTATATGATACTGTGATTTTATGTATGTGTTCAGGCATCCTATTTATTACCGTAATTTTATGTACTATGTGTTCTTCATGTATATGGAGGTTTGATAAATAAATAAATAAATAAAATAATCCTAATTACTACAGCAAAACTGAGGGCATACATGGGTGAATTCAGGCCTATTATGTAGTCTTCGCACGTTCTGAAAGCTGTCTGGGGTGAGGAACTGGGCTGTTTATTGGGATAGCAATTAACACTTTGGTGTTGCACCTCCCTGTAGAGCGTATTCTGGTAAAACTTGTATTTCAATTCTAGCTGAAACAGCTGTGCTTGACGCAAGGGCCCAACGCGCCGCGTAGCGGCTAAAAAGCGAAGCTGGCGAAACATTTATAACGGGTCACCGTCACTTATTATTGGACTTATAGCGCATTTACGGGGTTGCAACTATTTTGCTTTATAGTGTCACCAGGAAAGAAAAGCATGCGACCTAACGCCGATTTATTTGTATAAAGTGATAATTGGAAGGTATATAGTAGGAAATATCAATAAAATAATCATTCCATGTCGTCTTTTGAGGGCATTTTTGATTGTAAAAAATATATGTGTACGTCACCGTAGTCTCTGCAATGATAATTTTATCAGAGCAGTCTCGCGCAAGTAGAAGTTCTTTACCTACTAGTTCTTCACTTATTAGTCTCAACGTCTGGCGCAAAGCCAGACGTTTTCCATTACGATTTCACTACGATGTTTGACAATAAGGAGCAGTGCGCGAGATATGCTAATGAGCAGACTTCCCTCGCTTGAGTTTCTGAAGAATGTTCCATATCGCGCTAAGCTCATCACTGCTGATTATGACAGGCGTGCAGCGGTAGGTATCTGCTCCCCAACTTCCACCCTAATACGGTACAATAAGTTACCATTTGATGAGAATGGGACAATGCCCTCACTGTGTATGGAGTCATAGGGATAAGAAGACATTATTCATTAGTGTTGGTACAAGTGATTTTGCCCAAAAAGCATGCGCATTCAAAAAGCAAAATATGCAAGGTATCACGTACATGACCATGACGACGTGCAGAAAGTGCACTGGCCAGTGCATACCCTATGGCTATGTATAGTAAACATGGTAAACATGAACAACATCATTATTCATCGGCAGTTCATTTTACTCCGAGCTTTTCCTGAAACATATTGCCATGATGATTAGGCCTACCATGTACCATGACCAATAACGGCACTAGATCATGTAGATGTCAACAAGTTCACATGAACCGTATAATCCCGCATAATCCCGCATAATCCCGCATAATCCCGCATGGCGCATGTGGGACATGCGTCTAAACCAAAGCCCCAAAATCACTTGTTTTGGTCTATTTCACTTGTGTTTCCCCCGTCTCCCAGTCCATAATACATTTACAGTTTACAATCCCCGATCATGGCCCAACAAAAGGTCATCGGTTGACTAAAGCCAAGGAACACAACTGTTCAATGGATTTATAGTTGAATGCGATCAAACTACGTCTTTTCAATCGTGGATTGTAAATTTAACCCCATGGGCCTAGGGAAGGCCCTATAACAATACTTTCGACACAGTTATTATCTCCGCTGCCTCCACCATGTTACACACAGTGCTCACTGCTGATTCTAAAATGCGCCACCTAGTCAATTGCACTATCGTCATCACCTCATCATACTTCATTGACATTACAGGCACACATTGACATAGACCACTGTTGCAATCAACGACACAGTCGCTATCCAAGTAGCATTATAGAGGTAATTATCATTATCATACCTCATTAGCATGTGAACCAATCGCGTCGCGTCCTTTGCGATCACGGCAAAGCCTCATGGAATAATGTCTTTCAACGTTGAATAATTTTTCATATTCCATGCCTACAACTTCAATTTCTTCATAATCCATGGCTAGAAGTTCAATACTAATATAATATCCAAGATAAAGTTACAAGAAGTAGTCAATAGGGGTCTCTCACCTCTCACTGTATGTCCACACTATTCACGCTTGTACGAGGAATACATTCAATGCTGAATCTAACAACACCCAGTGCCCTTACTCTGTATATTAGTCACTGGAAGATGGCCCATTTCACTCCTTGCTTCTACTTCACCTATAGTCTCATTGCAAACGCCTCAGTTCTATGATATCACATTCACTTTCAGCTGTCATGCAACGCAACAACTGTGCTATCTGCCATCGCACATCAACGAAGAAGTGCAGCCGCCCACATTCCACCTCACGTCTGTCCGACCAGCTGCAATCCTCGAGGACGCCCCACTGTACCACGATTTCACTACGATGTTTGACAAGAAGGAGCAGTGCGCGAGATAGGCTAATGAGCAGACTTCCCTCGCTTGAGTTTCGGAAGAATGTTCCATATCGCGCTAAGCTGACCACTGCTGACCATGACAGGCGTGCATTGGACTGGTACAGGTTGGAACTGAACATTTAATATGCTGGTGGTGACGCTTTCTGATGAGAAGTTGGTCGTGACTGATGCAGTATCCTTGGACTTGTCCACAGCATCGTTCAATCATTGCTCTCTGAGCTGCCTTGATTCTGCCTTGATTCTGTACCCAAATACTAAGACCAAATGCCTGTTGACTGTGCTTTAAGAGAGACTGGCGCCATGCCTAGAGATATGACTGACCCCTATTGGCAAATTTGTATGACTTTATCTTGCCTACCTAGCTGCTGCCTATAGTCTCCCTTTAACTGCGGAACACTTCAAAGTCGATAAAATGCCATGTTCCACCTTTTAATGTGTTCAGACTGCCACTTTCAAAATAATCAAGTCAGGACACTGCCTTCTAGTCTCATAATAAATTTTGCTTTCCTCAATATATAATAACATTTCTTCTTCTTCAATGCTTTCATCATTCCAAACTTCTCCTCCTCTGACTTTTACAGGGGTACAGTCATGGCAATCAAAACCCAAATACTGAGACCAAATGCCTGTTGACTGTGCTTTAAGAGAGACTGGCGCCATGCCTAGTCTCTCTTAAAGCACAGTCAACAGACACCAACCCCCTCAGACTCAGAAACCACAAACGCCCAACCCTTCCTGCTACCCTAATACTTCTGGGTGAATCTCATATCATTGTATAGGTATCCAGGTTTTGGACTCCATACTGGAAACACACGAAACACACACTCAGAGATCTGGTTCTCCTATCTATTGTAACTGCATGTAATTGTGTTGTGTTATTCAAGATTTATCAATTATTAGAAGTGAAACGCATTTCTTGACTCCAAGTGATGCTGAAAGGGTGGATGTCGTCCTGGGTGCCGACAAATGGTACCCAGGTTCGGGATCGACTGGACAATAAGCACCCTTGGTGCCATTACACTAGACAAATAGCACCCAGCTTCTTTTTGCCTGGCTTACGGATCTTAGGGATGAGGACGTTTCTTGCAATCTCGTTTTATCTCACGCCGTGGTTCTTGTGGCATTAGCAGTGCGCGAAATAAAAAGAACAGATAAACAGAAAAAAACGCGTTTAGGCCTAAAGGTCTTTGAAAGCACATTTCGGATGATTTATTCAGAAAGGTATATAGGAGGGATATATCCGAAATGTGCTTTCAAAGACCTATAGGCCTAAACGCATTTTTTTCTGTTTATCTGTTCTTTTGATTTCGAGCACTGCTAATGCGACAAGTACCACGGCGCGAGATAAAACGAGATTGCAAGAAACGTCGTCCCTAAGATCCGTAAGCCAAGCAAAAAGAAGCTGGGTGCTGTTTTTCTAGTGTAATGGCACCCAGGGTGCTTATTGTCCAGTCGATCTCGAACCTTGGTACCATTTGTCGGCACCCAGGACGACATCCACCCTTTCGGCCCAAGTGATTCACAGCTAGTCTTCCCCCTAGTCCCCCCCCCTCCCCATAATAAATGGTATACGGTAATAAAGGTACAGGAAAAAAAGGTACAGGAAAAAAAGGTACAGGAAAAAAGGTACGGAAAAAAAGGTACAGGAAATAAAAGTACAGGAAATACAAGTACTGGAAATAAAGGTACCGGAAAAAAAGGTACTGGAAATAAAGGTACACAAAATGGCATAAATAGGTAAAAAAGGTACACAATTTTTTTAGAATCTTATGTTCTTCAACTGGTTCAGATTCGGCCTATGCCTTTTTCTTTTCTTGCCCATTTTCCTTCTTCTGTGGGGGGACGGCGCATCTGGCATCCTACCTTGCATTTCACATTAAGATTTTCACCAATTTCCCTATATAGCTTGTGTTTGGTCTATAACTAGATCACGCAAATTTTCAGGTTCATTTGGAATGTGTCGTGCTCGTTCATTACATATTGTCCGTTTGCACGTATCAGCCTGTGGTATGAAAGCTTGTGCGTTATGTCCCACGGTTGCAGTGACTCTGGCAAGTGTCTGTGCCGGTTTCGTATCTGTCATAGCAGCAAGTTGTTTCATTATTCATAGTTGCTCTGGCCTTCGTTATTTCCACAACCGTACGGTCTGCATCATGGTTATGCTGTGATACCACCAACAAGTTATCTCTGTTGATAGCAAGGGACGATTTCAGCCTGCCTCTGCATCCTGGATTAAACTTCAAACATCGCCAACATATAGCTGTTGCAGTCTGCCTATCTTGTTGTACGTAAAGCCATCAAAACAAAGCTTTTGGCCCCCCTTATTATTTGTGATCAACTCCATGTCTGCATCAATCGTGTTCTGATAACTATCGGACCCTTCCTTATATTTTTATGCTTCCCATGATGTTAATTACCATGATGTTAATTACCTTTAATTGAGTAATCAGTAATTAGTCCAACTGGAATCCCTTTTTTCCAATAATGTGGTGAAGACATTGTAAACTAAGAGAATAGAAATATTGCACAAGAAACCATGTATTGCACAAGAAACCATATGATTTAAAGTTGAACGGTAAGGAGGAGTTCTATCAGCAACCCCTGGACATAAATCTGAATATGATTCAACTCATTGTAATGTAATGTAATGTAAATACCATATTTCTATAGCGCCCGTTTCAAGCAAAATGCTCGTTCACGGGCGCTTTACAGATAAAAAGATCACACCTGACTAAACAGCTCTGTCTTCAACAATCTGCGAAATTCCTCAAGGGTCGCGGCTGCCCGGATGTTGGTCGGCAGCCGGTTCCAGAGCGTGGGGGCCGAGTGGCCAAATGCCCGCTCGCCGTATGTTCTTTTTGCACGCGGAACTACAAGTGATAGGTCGTGTGCTGACCGCAGGTGCCTTTCTGGCTCATAGACATTGATCATCTCAGCGAGGTACTGAGGGGCCCGACCGTGCAGGCACGTCCAGACGAGCACCAATGTTTTAAATCTAATTCGCTGCTCCACAGGCAGCCAATGTAACTATCTCAGGACAGGTGTGATGTGTTCCCGCCTGGATGTGCGTGTGACAACGCAGGCCGCAGCATTCTGAACCCGCTGCAGTCTCCCGATGACAGTCCCTGGCAGCCTGTTGAGGAGCGAATTACAATAGTCCAGCCTGGATGACACTAGACCGTTGGTGAGAGATATAGCCGCACGATCAGTAAGGTACCTCCTAACATGGCCAATGTTTCTCAGCTGGGCGAAAGCCGACTGACAGACGCTTGCAACCTGCTTCTCCATGCTCAAAGTGGTGTCAAATACTACACCAAGATTTCTGACACTTGATGAGGACCTGACCAGGCAATCACCAACATTTATGTGAACGTGATCAAGGCTTCTAAGCATGTGTGGGGAAGCAAAAAGCATCACCTCTGTTTTGCTATCGTTCTTCCTTAGCATGTTGTCAGCAAGCCAGGTACCAGCAGCCGCAAGGCTCGTTTCAGCGCAAGCAATCGCATCCTGTGGGTTGCTTACGCTCACAGACCTGTACAGCTGTGTGTCATCAGCATAGAAATGGTAATCTGGGCCATGCTCCCCCAGCAGATCTCTGAGTGGCTTTGTATACATGGTGTACATTTTCGGGCCCAGCACTGACCCCTGGGGAACACCATACTTAAGCAGCATAGGGGTGGACTTCACTTGGTCAATCAGTACCGTTTGATACCTATCCATTACGAGAAAAGCATAAACTCAACCCCGCGCATGCGCAGACGTGACCCGATCTGACCTAATTGGCAGACCAGCCGGTCAATAGAAAATACATTGAGCACGTAGGTATTGCCATCTCACGGCTTCCAGGGGAACTGGGGGCAAGTTGCCGATAGCAGACATGAAGGATATAATATATATCTATCCCCTGGCCAAATTTCAAGTAATTTGAAGAAAATTTTAAGTTGAACACATCGACGGTGAAATTTGCCCGATTTTCCAAGCCTAAATGCATTAGAATTGCTTTGAAAAATGGCAAAATTAGAGAATGTAGTGACTTTGAAGGCTTGTAACTTCGCGCGCGTTGCATGGATTTTAGTTGCCGATAGCAAGTGCAGATGGCGATACCGTATAGAGCACCTCCACCAAGTTTGAGCGTATTTGAAGAAACTTCACCGTTGAACATTGGGGTCCTCAAAATCGACTATTTTCAGAATGTTGTAATTTCGTCAGAGTCCAAATCAAGAAAAACCCATTGATTCTTCTTCCTTAAAATGCAACAGGAGCACACTTGACATTACCTTGAGGATGTTTCGGTTGTGTATGGGTGTGGTGTGGACCTGGCCTGATTACTCCAATGTGTGGTCCTGTTAGCAGGGTGTGGGCCGGGTGTGGCCTGGCCGGGGGGGGGGGGGGGGGGTTGTTATTCCTTGGAAGACCATTTTCAGAATGTTGTAATTTCGTGAAGATGATTCGGTGGTGCATGGATGTGGTGTGACCCTGGCCTGATTACTCCAATGTGTGGTCCTGTTAGCAGGGTGTGGGGTGTGGCCTGGCCGGGGGGGGGGTCGTTACTCCTTGGAGGTCAATTTTCAGAATGTTGTAATTTCGTCAGAGTCCAAATCGAGCAAAAACCCACTGAATCTTTTTCACAAATGCAACAGTAGCACACTTTACATTACTTGACAATAATCGGGATTAACGCCGCGAGTGCGTGTCAATTCCAAACTTGTTGTTGCGGGATCCATGGTAGCGATTGCGGGCCTCTGATTGGCTGGCGATGTGAACGGTGCTGCCACCTTACGGATAGCGGACTTGCTCCATTTCTCCTAATGCCGTCAAATATGATGCTATCCACTGAAGTGCAGACCCATTGATACCAAAGATGCCATGAAACCGCTGCAGCAAGATGCTGTGATCGATTGTATCAAAAGCAGCGGATAGGTTGATCATTACAAGCACAACTGCATCACCCCTGTCCAAGAATCTGAGGATATCACTTTGCACCTTCAACAGGGCCGTTTCAGTTGAGTGCAACTTTCTATAGGCCGATTGGTGAACCTCATGCAGATCATTGGCCAGGAGGTGACGCTCGAGGCGCCTGTCCACAACCTTCTCCAATACCTTTGATACAAATGGTAAGTTTGAGACAGGTCTATAGTTCTTCAATGTATCTATATCGAGTCCGAGTTTCTTCAGGAGAGGTCGGATGTGAGCATGTTTGAAGGCCGAGGGAACGGTGCTATTGTCAAATGATGCATTAACAATGCTTGCAATTGTCGGTGCGAGTTCATCAATGCACAGTTTTAGCAGCCACGTTGGCACAGGGTCCAATGTACATGATTTCGAAGGAGACCGAAGGACAATTTCCTTGATCTCAGCAGCAGTTGTCACCGTGAACGATGACAGAGTCTCAGTCATTGGGACGGACACGTCTGAGGTTGTGTTTCCACCGTCACCCCCGAGATTCTGCCTGATCAGCGATATTTTCTCACTGAAGAATGAGCTGAATGACTCGGCGAGTTCCAATGCCGAGTCTGCTTGTGGCCATACAGAGCCACCTGACTCGCCAAGGAGATGCCTGGTCACTTTGTAGAGGGCTTTCTGATCATGACCACATGCCTCAACTTTTTTGGCGTAGTAGGTAGTCCGTGCTTGTCTGATGAGTTTGTTCACCGTTGCACATTGGGCTCTGAAGATTTGGTGGTGAACAATGAGACGCGTGTCCCGCCGCTCATTCTATGTTGTTTCGCATTAAACTCATTAAATTGCAATTAATCAATTAACATTCATCATAGAACTGGACCAAATTAAGAATTTGCCTGGCCAATTAGGTCTTAACAGACACATTATTAGATTTAAGACCAAACACAAGCTATATAGGGAAATTGGTGAAAATCTTAATGTGAAATGCAAGGTAGGATGCCAGATGCGCCACCCCCCCCCCCACCCCCCACCCCACCCCCAACCCCATTCCCAAGATCCTGGATCCGCCCCTGATAAGAATATGACACGAGTATTTTAAAATTTAAAAGAACATAAATGTAGTTAAAAAAGGTCAGCTCCCCCAACTTCTTCCATAACAAAATTGTCCACAATGTATTAAACTATTTTAAGGCACCACCTTAGTCACAGAAGAAGGAAAATGGGCAAGAAAAGAAAAAGGCATAGGCCGAATCTGAACATAAGATTCTAAAAAAATTCTAAAAAAATTGTGTACTTTTTTACCTATTTATGCCATTTTGTGTACCTTTATTTCCAGTACCTTTTTTTCCGGTACCTTTATTTCCAGTACTTTTATTGCCTGTACTTCATTTCCTGTACCTTTATTTCCGTACCTTTTTTTCCTGTACCTTTTTTCCTGTACCTTTATTACCTAGAACCATAATAAATCAATGATGTACATTTGAAGATCACACAGTGAAGGTTTCTTGATGTATATGACATTGGGCTTCATAACCTCGCCTACTTACACCTGAATAGCAGGTCACACTGATAAAAGCGTTTCAGGTCACCTTTAACTTTGTTTTCAAAAGTGGATTGGGAATTCTTTTTATTCTAACACGATATCACTGCACTATGATTGGCTAGTTCAATTGCTTGTGTCGTGTCTGGCTGGCCAAACTGGGCTAAACTCTTTAAAACCTGTTGAGCGTGCCCAAACGACCCCAGCGCACTAACATTAATTTGAAATGGTAATCAGCATTGCTACATATATTTTTGCAAATCAATTCATTAGCAAAATCCGCAAAACCACCCTAAAAATCTGGCAGTTTACAGTAATAAAAGATAATAGGATATGATATTGATATGTGAGATTAAAATCATTCATGTCTTAGGCCATATTATGACAGATGCATACCAATTTGCATAACAGGAAAAATTTTGTTATTACAGATACCTCGAAAAAACTCCTGTTTTAATATATCTCGGGGAAAGTGCCCTAATATATTCTCAAAATAAACACTTACCCAGAAAGGTGACCCACAAAAGCTTTCAAAAGCAGTATCCATTGTAATCAAATGAGTAATTAGGCACTGAAAGAGAAAAACTAAAATTAGAAAGGCTGAAAACTGCCAATTCTACAGGGGAACATGAATTTCTTTCATGGTGGATTTAAACTGTTTCTTTTGGAGACATTTTCCAGAGTAGACAACGGTACACCACTAACGTGACCGTATTTACCATAAACAACATTTCCTGTAGCAGACGATGTATGTTTCAGACTGATCGCCTCGTCATGCCACATTCAAATTAACAACGTCCAAGATACGCATAAACCACATTTTGGAATAGGTATTAACAATGTCATGAGGAAAGTGGAATTGAGATGGGTGATTTTTCTATTCCAGCCACAGAACTTCAAAACTGTGAAATACAAACATATTGGGAGAGTGAGTTTCCACCTCTGTGCTAATCAAAAAAATAATTGCCTCTTTTAAACCACTAGGCTATGAAGGCACATATTGGAATACCTGATCACACAACGGCAGTGCTCAAATTGATATTTAGTACGTATTTACGCAATTGGAAGTTTTCAAATTCAATTACAAATTCAAAGAGTGACGTAGGCCTCTAAGCAGGTCACGCTTTGCCAACTAAAAAAATTACACACTCTGTTGTTAATTTTTTTCATACAAGGATGCTCTACATTGTGGGATTGATCCTTGCCAATGATGATATTTTCAAAAGTTTTTGTAACTGATACATAAGGTTGTTTTGGCCACATTGAAGGGGCATAGGACCCAATTTCTTTTAACATAGCAGATATATCAAAAAAAATCTTGGCAAATTTTATTCATACATGAAAAATAACTTGGAAGATTTATTATGAATTTGTTTGGGGTGGAAATAGGGAGAACACAGCGGAAAATGTCCATAATCAGTGCATACTGACTACATCAAAGTAATTTTGTTGAAATAAATAAACAAGCACCACAATGTAATATATTCTGTCCGACGTTTCGGTGTATTGAACCTTCTACTGGGAATGAACAGCGCGTACCAGCGAATTGCTTTAAGTACGATCATAACAATAGTGCTCAGTCCGCGGTTACGCCGCGTGGCTTTGTTTACATAACATTACTTCTGATTGGCTGGAGAAAAGGTTGTGACCTATTGATATTTACAATATTAGTTCTTGAGATTAACGATAGATGGCGCACATTGTGTACACGGCATCTGAAAATATGGCGGATCAAGCGAATGATTCACGGATACAGCATTAAAAATGTATGATTTCTGCATTATTCCGTAATATTGCTGTATCCCACGCTATGAATAAATATAGTCTTATAAACAGGAAGGTAAATGATTAGTTCGTAGTTCCTAATTTCCTGTAATAGATATAAGTTGGCTCATGGCGTTTAGTCCCAAAGGTCTAGCAGTACGCAGTGTGTAGATCCATTTGGATTCACGTTCCAAGAGTGTGGTTTCTGAGTTAACTTTCTCTAGACCACAGGCTTTGAGGTTCTTGATACTGTGGCCTGGCAAGTTGAAATGAGTGGCAACCGACGTAGGTTTCTGTTTAGATCAAAGTAATTTACAAGAATACATGAATGTACCAAAAATTATTTCGTAAAAATGGTTACAGAAATGTGAAACTCCTCTTGGACTGCGGGTTTGGTCCGAAAATGAGATTTAAAGGGACAACATCGGCATGAGATAGGTTGGTTTTTCATGCTACAATAGAAACCAGTAGTCCTTTCTCAAAACAGAATTATTGAAAAATCATCTAACTGCAATAAAGACTTCACCAAAATGGAATGTAACCTTAAGCCTTTAGATCTGGAATTTGTAAGCTCTGTCCAAAACCACCTAGGAGACACAGCACTAGCATCAACCATTAGAGAACAGCTTTCAGACAGATACACAAGGGCAGCTAGGCAGTACATGTTATTGAATAGGCACATCATATGCCGGGTCAACTTCACCTAAATCCCACGCCCTGAAGGGACAACTTTGGCATGAGATTTACCTGACCAGGAGGATAATACCCCTGCTTGACACCATGTGGTGCAACTCGTAGTATCACACCAATGCTGATTTCTGATAATAGAGAGGTTAAGATTTTGATCCTAGAATGAGAATGAGATGGTATTTTGACGATAGATACTGTATGTCTAAAAACACTAATACGAAACAATCTGTTTGACCTGATGACGTGACGTCAACCAGAGAAAAAAACACACTTGTTCTCGTTCTGGTATCAAAATCTTAAAATCTCTCTATTGATTTGCGCCAGTGTTACGCGGCAGTTTTGGACATGGCTTGTGAATTTCAGGCAGGCCTATGGTTACACCCCGTTCTCTATTCTAGTGGATAGTTTAATATTGCAGTTCAATGATTTTTCAATGATCCTGTGCAGTGACGTTAACAGTCCTGCTGGAAGCCATTTTTGTAGGAAAAACCAACATATCTCATGCCCAGGTGTCCCTTTAAAAAATGAAACGGCCAGGGGCCATTGTGCTCACCGTATAGATATTTGGTGCTTTGGAATTCATCCAGGTTAAGAAACATTGTACATGTATAGTATATAGGTCAAACCAAAGTCGGTAGGCCATGTAATGTATCGTTGCTTGAAGTAAGTACCATAAGAATATCATCAAAAACAAGTCACTAATAAACGAGATATTGCATACCTATTTTAGTTTTGGCCTCCTGGTGGCCAAGTTGAGAACCAGATCAGATTTAAATTCGGTGTCCGAGGTTACATGACGTAGGGAGTCATGTGTACTAAATTTCAAGTTCATAGCTTTAGTGGTTAAGAAACGTGCCATAGTTACAATCAAACGACCAATTTACGCCATTTGACCTCTGTGACCTTGAAAAGCAGGTCAAATCAAAAACTCATATGATATGTGATGTATCCTTGCTAGGAGAACCTACCATAAAAATGTTATTGAAAAGGAATCACTAATAAGCGAGATATCACACTTTCTAGGTTTTCACTTTTGGCCCCCTGGTGGCCAAGTTGAGAATCAGACCGGACTGAAATTCACGGTCAGAGGTCAGCTGACCTAGGGGGTCCTTTACACAAAGTCTCAAGTTCATAGCCTTAGGGGTTAACAAACATTCCACAGTTATGCTCAAATGGCCAATTTACGCCATTTGACCTCTGTGACCTTGACAAGTACGTCAAATCAAAAACCCGTATCATATGTGATGTATCCTTGCTAAGAGTATCTACCATGAAATTTTTACCAAAAACTAATCAGTAATAAGTGAGATATGGCACTATTCAAATTTTGGTTTTGGCCCCCTGGTGGCCGTCACAGGTCATCTGACCTAGGGGGTCATGTGTACCAAGTTTAAAGTTCATAGCTTATATTTACACACAAACGGCCAATTCACACCATTTGACCTCTGTGACCTTGAAAAGTAGCCACATCGACCTGATGTTTGATGTTTTGTCAACATGTAGAGCTACGTAACAGGTGTCTACATACCAAATTTAAAGACTATAGGACGAATAAAGACAAAACGTCAAAACGTGCCACTATCGGTGAAATTTTAGAGTTTGACCTCTGTGACCTTGAAAAGTAGGTCAAATCAAAAACCCGTATGATATGTGATTAACCCTTGCTAGGGGTACCCACCATAAAATTTTTGTCAAAAACAAATCAGTAATAAACGAGATATCACACTTTTTAAGTTTTTGGTTTTAGCACCCTGGTGGCCAAGTCGAGAATCAGACCGGACCGAAATTCAGTGTCAGAGTACATATGACCTTGGCCATGATTTGTAAGAAGTTTCAGGTTCGTAGCACAAGCGGTTAAGAAACGTTCCACAGGATACGACGGACGACGATGACGACGACGGACAGAGAGTTATCGTATAGACTCCCCTTACGGTGAGCCAAAAACAATCTTTGAAAATATCGAAGTTCTAAGTCTTTGCACAGCGCCCTCGAACAGTCAGTGTGACAGTGACGGGCCAGTGACAATTAGGCCGAGGCCTACTTCTTTCATAAACCGACCAACACACGCTGCATGTATTATATGAAGAATTTCTCCTGAACAGAATTAAGAAAGCAACCCTATTTCTATAAGTTGGACTTTTGCTTGTTGCTTCTTAGTTCTGTACGTGGGTAGGATTGTCCAGCCAGTTAAGTACTTGAAAATGTGACCCCTTTTTTCATGGTGAAATCTGATATTGACTCAAAATAGCACTCTGGACACCTATCCTATCTCATCAATTTGGTTAAATGAACCTAAATAAATCGGGATTTAAAGAAGATACGGAATGAAATTGCTTCGATTTTTTTCTTTGACAACAAATGGGATTCACTCCAACGAAAACATCATTACCGCTTTCTTCTTCGGCAGATCTACGACGTCTCATCGAACAGCACTGACAGGTGGCAAGGTTGACATTTGAAGGAATGAATTATTCCTACCTCATCACCAGGTGCGCAAATGAGCAGAACGCCGAGTACAACCTTTTATCATACTTCTCGACCACTGCTGAAATAACGAGGAATGTTCCCTCTATCGGAATATGCTGACACTAAATCAGAGGCCATGTTTTGTTCAATGTACGCAAACTGAATTTCATTTCCAACTTCACATCGGGATAACAAAATATCTGGCAGTTGGATGAAAATGACAATATGCTAGTCTTTAATCTTTTGGCCTAACATCTAGAGATTAACTATAGATTCATGCTTTGGGCTTCCCCGATCTGTTGTCAGTTTTTTTTGGGGAGGGGGGGGGGGCGAGTTGAAAGTGGTTCGCGCCTACCTTTGTTGAACCATAACTCGCACAACAGGTGTGAGTCTAATGGTTACATGATGTATATAAATGTAAACAAAATTCATTTCTAATCCATGTCCATAATCTAAAACATTTCTGAAAGGAATTCTAGTTCCAGTATTTCATGCACTGCTATCGTCCCCTACCACCCCTCTAAAGACTCAACGAAGGAATGCACCGAAGTACCGGCAGCATCTGGAGCAAGTGGCGGCAATGACGGAAAGGGAAATTCAAAATGAAAGGAGAAAAAAAACTTTGACAAGACGTGACGAA
Source organism: Lineus longissimus (assembly GCF_910592395.1). Taxonomy (NCBI): domain Eukaryota; kingdom Metazoa; phylum Nemertea; class Pilidiophora; order Heteronemertea; family Lineidae; genus Lineus; species Lineus longissimus. The sequence goes on along the minus strand of NC_088308.1, from coordinate 12,512,958 downwards.
AAAGGTCAATGTAGGTCTTTTTGCCCCGAAGTTTACATTTTTTATTGTTGGATTTACCCTAATAGAAAATAAAGTATTCAGAGGTCAAATTATTGAAATGATAATCTCTTTTATTGACAATATTTCATTTTTTTTACATATTCCATCTAGTCCAAAAAAATCCCACCCACTTGTTCATTTCTACACCTGCCGCGCAGCTAGTCTTTTGAAGCAGATGATTATCTTTATCAACAAACATGCCATTTCTCTCCTCACAAAGATGAAAACAACATTGACCAGCGAGTGGATAACTTTCTGCAATTGTCAATTTATCTGTAAACTTCCCTCCTGCACTTAAATCATTATATTTATTCTGAAATTGATAGTTCGGTGTTGGTGAATATTAGGTTTCTGACGTATTAGATAATTTAGTACAGGGTGTCTCCTAAAAAAAGTACACCAACCTCATTTATTTTCACGGGTGAGTTGGTAACAATAGCTATTTCATGAAGACTAAGTGTCACGGTTCAGGTTAGCGATAGCATCAAAATTAAGGGTCACTTGACTTGTTGGGGTAAGCTGTAGCATGAAAAGTATGGGTAATGGTTGGGGTTAGCAATAGCATCAAAATCAAAGGTCATGGTTGCAGGTTGGGGTTAGCTATAGCATGATGAAAAGGAAGCGTTATGGTTGGGATTAGCAATACCATAAAAAGGTAGGGGAATGATGGTTGAGGTTAGCGCACCACTAAAAGTGTCAGAAGGACTCAAGATGGTTTGGGAGTTCCACTCAATCTCCTCGGGATAAGCGTCTCAGAAGGACTTATTGAGAGTCCAAATGGGGGGGTAGGGCTTTCAGGGGGCATTCCCCCAATGCACTGGCTAAAACATGTCAGAAGAACAGGGTTTGGGGGGCTCCACTTTTGAGATTTGGAGACCAGTTTTTGTAAACAATGCTCCTAGTCCTATTATTAGACCATATCCACAACTCCGTGGATATGGTCTATTGTTTTTACTGAGCCGATCGCCAGGACCCGAGGGATGTGGTTTTCGACACGTATCTCCGAAACTGCCGCACGGAACGACCTGAAATTTGGTTAGGTTACGTTTCATAACCTGCTAACGAACAACGTGTACTTTATTTTTGCAGCCGTTGCTTACTTTTTTAGTTTTTGGGTGATTTTTGATGAAAATCGCCGGTTCTGAACCGTTCCGGTAATAGCACTGCCTCCCGCGTTTTTACCGATTAGGCAAGTTGCTCAACGTTGATCTGTCCCGACCTGAACAGGTGGGAGGATACCCGCTACATTGAAGAGCCAACAGACATTTCGTCTACGCATTCTAGACTGGGTGAGTGTGAATTTTTCGTGATTGTAATCGCCCTCAAATTTGTGTTGAAACACTGCATCAGACAAAATTAACTCATCAGAGGTCAAGAAAAGGATCTTAAGAATATATATTCGCTGTTAGTTTGGGTGATTATAGGGAGCACGTCCATCTTTTGAGGCAAACTTGTCATCCGAAAGTTTCCAGATCCCCGCAATGGCGGATATACATTCATCCAAAAAATTACGAATTCGGGCAAGTTTCATCAAACTGTGCGCCTCATACACCTAAGAATGTCTCAAAATCACCCAGACTCTACACATGAGATATACCTTCACTGAAAATAATTGCTAAAACCTCGCTTAACGTGTCGCGAGTGCTGAAAGCAACAGTTTTGGAGATCGTTTTTCTATACATCCTGCTCACTCCTGTAGAAATGTACAGTAAAGCACGTATACACGTGCAGTGTAAATGGACACACGAATGTACACACCTTCTGAAAATATTGTCAGCAAAGGTGATAAGTGTTTGTTCTGAATTATGACAATGAAATTCATAGACTATTAGCAGGTATTCAGTGTCTGTTGGTCTGAATAATGAATGATAAAACTTCTGGTGAAGTTAAAATATTTCCTCGCTCTGTTTTACAGCCTGACGCAGTGACGGGGATGATCAGCATCTGTTCTGTTCTGCGACCGCATCAGTCACGGATATAGGAGCCTTGACCACGAGGAGCTGATGAGGCAAAGTCGTATAACCGTCTTAACCTTGACATCGGTGCAGTGCTGAATTTGCCGTCCGAAGACAAACCAGTATAATATTCCAGCCGTATTTCGTTCTTTTCACTGTAATACTTTTACTTCAAAAAGACTGAATAAATAAACCTACTGTGGCAGTTAGTTTAAAAAGATATTATTGCATTTTACGTTTTTACTCTTAGTGCTGATCGGTCATACCCCTTGGGCCTGGCCGTAACCTTGCATACTGGTTGTCTCGATGCCGTATGCTATGACCATGTATATATCTACTGGACTGGTTTGTTGCACCATGTCGAAGGAATTTTATGTAGAGATCAAGACACTTCCCTCGCATCACAATCTACACCTCAACAGAATGGTTGTAAAAATCCTTGCCATGATTCCCGGTTGCCCCTATGTTGTGACCATGCATGCATCAATGGCCTGGGATGTTGCAACCTACACTTCAAAGGAATGCGAAGTCTAAATCACATTTATTTTTTGTCCCCAGATTGTGACTTTCCTAACAGCAATTGCAGACCATTTCCCTGGTGATAGTGTTTTGTCATCTTAAAAATGAGCACCAGGACAAAGCACCAAAAACCTGCCACTTAAGATCAGATCAGAAGTTACCTACGTGGTGCCAGTACCCACAAGTGCATGATTGACACCTAGATCATTTGAAGAAAAAAATTGGCAGCAGAACCATGTGTGCATGGAGGGAGGTATTATAATATAAATACTGTGGAGACGCAATGTATTATTGGTCGTCCCAACATTGGGAGCTTTCATCCCCACCAGCCATATCAGATGGCCAACTGGTTTCCCTCACTCGACCAGAAAACTCATCAAAAGATACGAAAGATGTTGAGATTCAGATTACATTTGCTTGTTGTCTGCTGGATTCTGACCATCCATATGCTGAGTTGTTGCAGTCCCAGAACCATCGCTAATTCTAGTATTTATGATGCACCTACTGTCACAACCTAATTCAGCTGGTTATTCAGGGTTATTTGCCTCTGATTTATCTGGTTATATCCTGGTGCAAACCTAATTTCTCAACATGACAAAATACTTTCACCAGGGATATGGTCTGCAATTTGCTGTTAGGCGAATTGCCCAATACTAGTTAATATTATGAATTTTTCTGATAGTGATGGGCTGTAAATCTGCTAAAATTTAATGGCGGGCACCTATCGACCAATCAGAAGGCTTGTTACAAAAATGAAATATTCTGATGGCCAGTCTGGGTCATATAGCGGTAAAAACAGGTGAGGTTGACAAAATCACTTTTGTGAACAAAATATTGTAACAATACGCCATTAGCGTCTTTAGAGGGCTTGAGTGTTATCTAGGTCAGATGCACAGCAATTCTCATGTGAATAAATTATGTTTTCATCATGTACTGGCAGTTCAAAGTTGGTTCATAATAATAGGCACCATCGTGTATAGCAGTCAATCTCAGCCCAAGTGCCTACCCTGTCAGCTTGTAAAAGAGCACTTTGGGCTGGTACTAATAGATCCATGCACTTGATTGGGAACAACGTTAAGGCCATGAATAATTTTTTTTTTTTTACATGACTCCACCTTGGAAAATATATGCGAGTAGGCATCTTTTACTTTATATTTTATATTTTATATATATTTTCAGCTGAAATATGGAAGGTCAAGGTCGAGAATAATTGGAAGAAAACCTTTAATGAACTAACAATTAAAACTGTGGTTAAAACTGAACAATCATCCCCTGCCTGGAAAAGGAAGCCATGGCTGCAACACCTTGGCCTCACAAACAATCTGGCAAATTACGAAAACCATCGTCCATGTGACGAGAAATAGATAAAAAAAGGTGCGAATGACGGGACGCATGGCAACCTGCCATGTCTGCACGGAGTGCCTGATCACCTTGCCAACACAGTGCAGAGTAAAACACAAGATGATTTTGAACGGCTTGTGGTATTCGACTCGATGACTCGACGACGCGATGACTCGATGACGCGATCCGGTTGGAATCTTTTTAAAGAATATCACTGCTTGGACTGTAATTTATACATAGAATCATAAGTGGAGGAAAATAAAAAAGAACCGATCATTACCAACCCCTTTCCAGCTGTTTTCACCGTATCTATCCGACCATTTTTCGTTTCCTACAAGTTCGCATTTTTGATAAAACCATGCGCCATGTTGCTATACAAGCCACTGGTATCTTACCGTCAATACAGCTAATACACCTAAATATAGCTGGTTCAGATCAACCTCCTACCCAGGTTCTTTACGAGCAGAAATTCCAATGTTAAAATGACACGCGATTTCCTGGAGACAAGGTTGGCTCTGGATATCCGTTCAGCACGGCAATATTAAATGTCCTATACACCTTTCCAGAAATGGGGCGCTGAGTGTCCGAAATAGTGATGTCATAAGGGGAAACTAGGCCTGTGGTGGAGGGACAAAGGAGATAGTCATGGTTGACCAACACACTTGAATGCCTTTGATGACGGACAAGGGGGAAAAAGTTAGTTCCAATGCAAGCCACCAATTTCGGAAAGCATGTATAGGGGCTGATGTATTGGGGGGGGGGGGGGGGGGGGCAGATGTCAAGGGACAGAAGAGGGACTGAGTGACTGAGTCTAAAAAACTGTACATATGCAAAATTCCGATTCTTGACAGACTACCACATGACATCTGACATTGGCCACTAGAAGCTTGTTTGTCAATTAAATCTCCGGTCATTTTGCATGCTATGAAACTTCCACGAGTCCTTTAAATATCAAAATCAATCGCGGGGACCAATCTTCAGTGGCCATGGCTGGGGGGGGGGGGGGGGGGGCACATCCTTCCACATACCGTAGCTGGGTATGTGAAGGCCGAGCTAAAACCTCTGCTGTTGCAGCGGTAGCCCGGAGACCAGGATCATGGGATTCCGTATTTTAGCAAAATCCATAGCAACGATCGCGTCATCGAGCCATCGCGTCGTCGAGTCATCGAGTCGAATACCACAAGCCATTTTGAACTACTACAATACAAGGTTCTATCAAGAGACAGCAGATGGCGTGCACGCTCTGCCGATCTTTTGAGTATAAAACGAGTAAAAAAGACTTTTGAGAAAAATATAAAATATAAAAAAATTGTCGAGGCAGCGCCGAAAATTGAGGCACACGGTCATGTAAAACAAGTTATTCATTTCAATTGGCCTATTTATTTCAATAAGCCAATCAGAATCGTCCTCTCATATGGCGACGGGACAACGCAGAACCAAAAGTTGCTCCCCGGTCGCCGATTTTTTCAAATAATTTCTGCATGCCGCGTACGTATTTTCATTAAAAATCCAGTATTATACGATGAATTGTTACAAAATAAGCGATTGAATGAATTGAAGAAATATTGAGGAATCACGCAGATGCGTAGCATCAAACGCTGGCATGAAATCAGCATGATATCAGGGGAATCTCAGTGAGTGAATTCGCTGTCTGACACATTGTCGGGTTGATGATGATGTCACGTAACCAGGATTTTGGCGCACTTTGTGCATGGCCACATGTCATGAAAGTGGAGGCCAATGCCCGGCATACGAACGACGAATTGCACACAGCCTTGTTGTATTCACTGTGGAGACTATGTGCCAGATGATGAAGATGATGACAGTGCCTTCTACCCACAATGTGCCACTTGCCAAGAAGACCCAATTAACAAGCGATTGTGATTTATCTTCATCATATTTGATTGTCTGTAGCAGGCCATAGTGTATTCATACACTTTATTAAATAAAGACACTTGATTGTACTTGTATTCCGTATCTTGTTTTTCATTTGAAAAACGGTTAAATAAAAAAATGAATAATGAATATTGAAAATGAAAGGGGCCAGCGGCCATTGTGCTCACCGTATAGATATTTGGTGCTTTGGAATTTATCCTGGTTAAGAAACATTGTACATGTATAGCATATAGGTCAAATCAAAATCTGTATGACATGTGATGCATCGTTGCTTGGAGTAAGTACCAGTGTTCTCCACACCATTAAAAATTAAGGCTGCCCGCCCCTATTAAAATTGCATTCGTCAATGGCCGGCGGCGCAGTGAGCTTCCCGCCAAATATTGTTAATGTTGCGGGCGGTGCCAACGTACATGTTCGTCATGATTATGCGGCCTATATCGGAGATTTGCAGTAGGTGTTGAATGTTTTGTAGGCGAAGAGGAGTCGAATTCTGCATACCTGGTGCTGGGAAATCGCATCTAAGCATGTTTAAATTCAAAAATTTCTGGGGGAGATCCCCCCACACCTCCCTTCGCCCTCGTGCCAAGGCGCTCGTTCTCGTGGCCATGCTCTAGCATGATTTCAAAGTATATTTGTTAGTACATCCGCCCCAATTAAACCAGATACGGTGGAGAACACCGAGTACCATAAGAATATCATCAAAAACAAGTCACTAACAAACGAGATATTGCTCTTTTTACCTATTTTAGTTTTGGCCTCCTAGTGGCCAAGTTGAGTACCAGATCAGATCGAAATTCGGTGTCCAAAGTTACATGACGTAGGGAGTCATGTGTACCAAATTTCAAGTTCATAGCCTTTAGTGGTTAAGAAACGTGCCATAGTTACAATCAAACGACCAATTTACGCCATTTGACCTCTGTGACCTTGAAAAGCAGGTCAAATCAAAAACTCATATGATATGTGATGTATCATTGCTAGGAGAACCTAACATAAACATTTTATTGAAAAGAAGTCACTAATAAGTGAAATATCACACTTCTTGTAACCTATTTCATTCTTGCCAAGAGTACCAACCATAAAAATTTTACCAAAAACGAATCAGTATTAAGCAAGATATCACACTTTTCACGTTTTTGTATGGGCGGTTATATCTGCAATAAATGGAGGTTGCAATTTTTATATGACCGTTACCAATTTTATAAGGAGGTTGCAAATTTGGGTGGTTGAATTAAAGACGTTAGACTTTATGACATTAAAAAATTTAAGACGTTAGTAATTATAGACATGGCCATTTACGGAGGTTGTGAATTAGGGTCGTATTGTTAAACAGACGTGGTTTTATACAGACGTGGTTTAATACAGACGTTGTGTTATACATTTGTATGTTTAACAGCCGCTGGGTGGCACTCGGGTCGGAAATGAAGGGAGTAGTTCGGTTAGCGTTAGATTTCTGCAATTAATGACCTCCAGCAGCATCTGTCGCCAAATTAATTAACAACATATCTTGCTGAGTATACAATAGGTGGAAGTGCTCGCCAGGTTTTTCTTACACACGGCAAAGACACGGGTCTCGAAAAGAATAAGACTGGACTGAAATTTAGTGTCAGAGTTTATCTGACCTAGGGGATCATGTGTACCAAGTTTAAATTTCATAGCTTTAGCAGTTAAGAAACGTGCCACTGTTTTTGAAATAGGTTACAATGCCGACGACGATGACGACGACGGACGCCGGACACTGCGGTATTGTAGAGACTCTCCTACGGTGAGCCAAAGAGCCTCATCAGTTTTTAGAAAGTCTCGGACAGTAAACTTATACCTAAGTTCTAATGGGCTCAAGTAGTGTTGGCCATCGTCACGTCACCATGGCCATGTCAATTTAACGGAATTGACGGAAATTCTACGGAAACAATGCTAAAACTGCATAAAATCGCTTGACAATTAAAGAATGTTATTACTAACAATAAATACAACATTCCCAGGCTATTAGAATGTTATAAATTGCTATAGTTATCGAGAAGTAAATTGATCCCCCAGACAGGCTTGTAAAAAGGTCTGCGAGGTATTGTTTTCATGGACTTGTTCCCGTCCTACCTATATCCTGTCAGATCGGGTCATACTAAACAGCGTCCACCAGGTTTAAAAGCATATTAAGTCATAAAAATAAAATCTAATGGTCATAAACGAAATAAGCAGGACATTTTACATTTGTGTGCTAGATTAGCGAGTTGTTGTCTAAAATGTACCCGCGTCCACCACCAAGTCGGCGGCCGCCTTTAAAAGGTTTTTGTATCAATATGATCAACACCAGCGAATTCGTCCTCCTATCTCGTGTAAAGACCTTGAACCAATCGGGTATTTCCCCAAACGGGATTCCCCGCAGTATAACCCCCCCCCCAACCGATAGAGAAACATGATGGGAACCATGCTATATCAGTTACAGACCAGTTTCCGTTGATTCCGTCAATTCCGTTAAACCGACATGGCCCGTCACCATGCATTTTTACATTACTATAACGTGAGGCAACGCAACGACTTCCACATGGGCAGAACTTCTGTTGAATGGTGCGCATTTGCGCTTGCGCGCCTTTGCGCGGCCAAATTGTCATTTTGCCAGCATTGAATTGCGTGCCTAGCTCTTCAAAGTTTTAAAATTCGCGCACCTGGATATCCCGACTGCAGCGCTGCCGATAGGCATATTATTGTAACTACATCACAGACTATAACAGTGCACGCCATTGGTCGATGTCGGGGGTCACTCAGAAGGCCAACCAATGGAATCACTCCTAGTATGGGAATCCGTGATTCTCATTATCATCAATCATGGCCGCCGGGCACAAGTCACAAACAGCGACTTTCAAGAATTACGCACCTAGGCTATGAAAATAAAAGTTAGGCACCTTGGTATTTTTCAACAGAAGGTCTGCATGGGGCTAGGGAGCGTATGTCAACCTCCTCCAGGAACCAATGAAAATCCGTTATTATAATGAGGTAAACAATGACACGTGCTAGTCTTGTAGTTTGCCATCTTCAGGCAGCGATGACTGCGACGTCATACCTCACTCGCGAGTGACTGCATGCTGTTTGACACATGTGTCTTGTACAACCGTTATTAAACAATAAACAATGGAGTTCGGCTTAGGCAAAAAAGGTTAATAATCAAGTTATCACATCGTGCTAAATGCTACATTTTAGTCTATTCGATGTTGATAACAAGGTCTAGGCTAGTAGGGCCTAAATCGGCTGCTAGTGCTAATTGCCAGCAACGGCTTACTGGACTTTGTGCAACGAAACGAAACGAGCGAAATGGGGGAGCGACCATTATGTTTTACCCCGGTACGTCAAGTTGGATAGATGGTGTCAGTCACCAGTATGGATGTGTTTTCCATTATGAATACGTGTTTTTAAAAATCAAAATCATGAATTTGTTCGGACCTCGATCGAAGAAGGTACGACAAACAATTAATTAATCAAACCCTTATGAGGTTCATTCATTTGAAGTAGAGAGGGTAACGTACATTGTATACACAAATCAAACACACACGCAGTGCTTGCGAGCATTGCAGAGAACGACTTTTGAGTGATGACCCACACCCACCCAGGCAGCTGAGACATGTCTTGTTGGACATGCCTACCGATTTTTACTAAATAAAAGCATAACTTCACTTCACACTTTTCGGGGTTGAAAATGTACTCACGTAAATTACCAAAATTACATGCCAAATTCGCACATGACCTGTTATTTCTCAATGCTTGGAAGCTCAAATGTCTGAATGTAATGTATGCGCGTAATGTGTACTCTCAGCAAGCGAATAGTTGTGATCGTCGGTTTTTGATCGTTTCCTGTATGGCCGTTACAAGCCGTTGTCTGAATATGATGTGAACCTGTTTACCGTTCAATGCTGCTCCCTGTGACGCTGTACCCGTAAATGTTTAATGAAAAAAATGCTGATAATGACTTACACGGCTTGTTCGCATCGTAAACATAATGGTACCCGGGTTTAACTGTCTTTGCGTTTGGCCTAATTTTACAACGATTACTCCCCACGTAACCACGATCTAGGATGGACAGGCTGTGTATAATGAATAGGAAAAGTCACCTAGGGACCGTTGCGTAGAATACTTTTTTGGCGAAATATTGCGCAAAGTCCAGTAAGCCGCCAGCAACAGCACTAATACAGGGCCGTATTTAACTTTTTTGTCCAGGGGGGGCAGTGGGATAGATCGCCGAAGGCGATCTGCATGCGCCGCAGGCGCATCCGAACGGGGGGGGGTCTGGGGGCCCTCCCCCGGAAAAATTTGAAAATAAAAGGTCTGAAATGGCATTTTCCTGGCATTTGGAAGTGTGAATCAACAGTACTTTTACTCTAAAAAAGGACCACTTTTATGAGAAAGAAGACTAGGGATTTTACTATATGACTTGTATGAAACTCCTCTGTCAGAATAGAAGACTAGGGTCAGGGCACTGGACTGGTCAGATTATAAGGGTTGCACCTGAGTTGATAACATCTGCTAGCCATATGCTGCTATCATGCTGGTAAAGCTATGGCTAAGATTAGTTTGTCTTTTTATTGCTGTCTGAAAATTTTTTTTTCAACATTTATTCCACAGGGGGGGCAGCTGCCCCCCCTGCCCCCCCTCTAAATACGGCCCTGTAATAGGCCTACCATCATCCCGACACGCATCATGTATCATGTCCATCCATATGTTTGTCACACTGCACTCCGCGCTCTGTGTGTAGGGCTCTACTGATCAATCTGTTGTGTTCGGACTAGCACGTGTCATTGTTTACCTCATTATAATAACGGATTTTCATTGGTTCCTGGAGGAGGTTGACATACGCTCCCTAGCCCCATGTACGACTTCCTACGTTGTTCCCAATCAAGTGGATGGATCTATAGTTACTAGGACAATACATGAAGGGGGTTCCACTGAGGGACGGAGTCGCCCCGCGCCTCCTACCTAGCTAGCTACCACGAGTACCGAACGGAAGTACCTACCATGGCATGCCTACCAACCACCAGTCATCTCATAGTGATATAGGCCTACTAGCCTATACTATACTAATAGTATTAGTAGCTAGACAATAGTTGGATCTAGGGGCCTACCTATATAGGAAGTCCAATGGTGCGAGGCGAAATCCGCTACTATTTCATGTGAAGTATTTACTACAATGTGATGTACTATCATATTGGTAGGCAATTCATAACCTCCAACATCGGTAATTATATAGTACCTATTAAATTCTTGTGATGGCGCCACTGTATACTGCCCACGTCATTTTATGTCACTTGTTTACAATCTATTTGAGGTTGGTGGCGCGAGATTTGAATGGGTAATGGGCAATGCTGAATTTATTTGTATTTTTTGTCCATTTGTTTAACCTACCGACGAGATGGGACTGTGACTGCATGGAGTCTGCGCTGATTGATCTGATATAGCAAGCGGGGTGCAGGTACCCCCACGAGGCCCCCAAAAACGCGATTTTCGTGCCAGTTATGACTGCATACTATCCCCCCCCCCCCCATCCCATCCCAATATTTCTTTCAATTTACCAGATTTGAAAATTAACACAAATCAAAAATGCAGACAAATATTTTAGTATAGTCTTAGCGGATTAATGGTCCCGGCCCTTGGGGACGCACCGAAATGCTATGCTAAATATAATTATTCCACATGGTATAAAAATAATCAGCACAAGAGGAACAGCTCGTTCATCAGTATCAAACAAATAACAAGTTGATCAGCAGCAATGTTTATCATTTACACAATTATGTTTAATTTCAAATGTTCAGCAGTATTACACGAACATCCAAAACACCACAAGAAACTAAAATGTCTCTCATTATGTTCAGTAGACTAAGGAACAGAAAACTCATCAATATGTTCCGTCAGCAGTAGACCAAGGCCTGTACCACAAATCATCACCAGTATTGTTTAGTACGATGTTCAGTTCAGTAATAACAATAATAATGATGGTGGTGGTGGTGGTGGTGGTGGTGGTGGTGGTGGTGGTGGTGGTGGTGGTGGTGGTGGTGGTGGTGGTGGTGGTGGTGGTGGTGGTGGTGGTGGTGATACCAATTTACCCGCGCCAATGTCTATAGATGATGACGTTCGTGGGTGCTAGTGGCGCCTCCAACGTCCTATGGACGGTATAATTATACCGATGTTGGGGGATTCACAATCCCCGATCAGAAATGACGTACAGCCTCGCTTTGCCAGTTCCCGCTTCCGCATTTTAGATTTCGTCTTCTGTCCGTCTGTCGAATTTTACATGCACCCACTGAAATTCTAATTTACCGTCGCGTTGTGTGGCTCATTATCATAATACAACTTCGGAGCGCCACTATCGGTGCTGAGGCAAACCAGGCTCCTGGGCGAGAAATTTAAAGGTCTTTGACGGGAATAATGTGGCACAAGACGTGGTCATAGAGAGTAAGCGGGTTAACTTTACTCTCTATGACCGTGCTAACACTAGTGTCCAGTGCCAAATCGTCGAAGCCAATCATATTGCTGGGTTAGGATCAAGGGTTAGAGTTAAGGTTAGGGTTAGGGTTAGACATACAGTAACTTCGGATTTTATCGGTCTCGGGCCTAGTTTACAGCCAAAACTAATTTTAGGCCCACAATGGGAGAAATCTGGTAAGCCATTTGATCTCGGGTAGGCAGTATTGTCAACTTGGCCTAATCAATTTTCAACCAAGCTTGATGTCCCCATGAGTGTGGTCTGTTTGACTCGATTATTGCCGAGATGTCATAGGTACAGGTAGGCCTATGGTACATGCAGGCCTATGAGCTTCAAGACAGACCTTTTCCAGCTGGAGATAATGCCCAATGCGAAAATGCGAAAAAATCTAAATCTGTTGTATATCTTGTGTTCATACTCTCAACTGCCATTGGTATGGACCCTGATGAGGATGATGAAGTTGATAATCCTACTACCAAGACGTCAGAACAGCTATAGTGCAATTGCAAGTTTGCTCCACGTCCTCGATTGCGAACATGCGATTGAACATGGTTGGCTGCTAAATGTGGCAGAGTATGCCAGACGCTTCAGGTTGGCAGTTACGTCATTACGAAGATGGATAGCAAATCGGGAAACGTTAATGGAGCAAGCCGAGAACAATGCTCAAAGTAGGAGGGTCAGAAGCGACCACGACGGATGGTGGCCACAAGTGGAGGAGCAGGTTCACAACCGATTTATCAAACTACGTCGTCTTGCCCTCCCCGTCTCCAAAGGTGATCTGATCCATGCTGCCGAGCTGGAATTCCACCGCTGGTGGGATGAGCTTCCAGTTGATGAAAGAAACAACTACCTTTTGAACCGACCGGAACGGTCCCTCTTTCAGTGCTTTCCAGGATGGATCAGCGATTTCATAAAACGGAAACATATTGTATTTCGTCGCAAGACATGAAACACGACTTCGATTCCAGCTAACGCTAATGAGCGTGTCCGCCAATTTCAAGGAAACGTCAGGGACACAGTGAGGCAACATGTCATACATGCAATTTACAATATGAATGAAACGTTTGGTCAGTTGGACTTTCCGCCCATGCATACGGCAGCTACTCAGGGACAGAGGGATGTTGACGTTAAAACTTCAATGGGCAATTCTAAATTAGGATGCACCGTTGGGTTGACAATTGGATCTAATGGGGAAAAAATGCCAGCATTGGCTTGATGAAGTCTTTTTTCCATTCATTTGTGAATTTGAACCAAATACAATCCTTTTACTCTTAGATCAGTTTAGACCTCACTTGGCTGATGAATTCTGTGCCCCTATTGAGGAAGCTGGTGTGCTCCTTGATAACATTCCCGCGCGGTGCACATCTATGAGGCAACCGTTGGACTTGACCATTATGCGGGTATTTAAAGCTCACGTTTAGGCGCCGCTGGAAAGACTGGAAGCATGCAAATACTGCAGCCTATGGCACCTGTCCTAGAATACCCCTCACATCTGTTCTACAAATCATTAGCCAAGCTCGGGATGACGTCCCTCCTGAATCCACAGCACGTGCTTTCAGAATAAACTGTAATTTTGGACAGGTCAGCGTTAGTTTTGGTCAGTCATCTACTGATCTACTGATGGGGCGTGCAATTATTTCTCACCGCGGTGGAAAATGTTTATCACCGCGCAGGGGTATCTCCGTACTCACGTTCTCATAGTACAGCCTGATACCTGACAATTGACCAATTACACTCGTGGTTGTAAACATTTACCACCACGGTGAGAAACATTTACCACCACGGTGACAAATATTTTCAAACCCGCGTTGAGAAACATTTACCACCGCGGCGACAAATATTTTCGACAGCGGTTGTAAATCGGCTTTGGGGTCTTGTGAGTTTTGGCCTTGAGGGCGATACAAATGAAATTACGCGCGTGAAAATCGCATGGATTGCTTCAATGGATTTTCCAATGACTGAACTTGCTAAACCGATTGCGTGAAATCAAACGCAGCTCGCACATCGCAACTGATTCGGAATTGTCGTTTCACGCGCGGGTTATATAGTCAACGTAGTCTCCTCCAAACAAACGTGGTATATGTACGATTGACATCTGGCCTTTATATCGTGGGTATTCTACGATTAATGAACAGCCAATCAGGAGTCCGTTATAGTGAAGGAGGTTAGGTTGTTGATCTTTTGTTTTAATATATGGTCAATGCCCGCTCGTCCCCGCTCCCCGGGCGCCCGCCCGCCCGCCCGCCCCCCCCCTCCGATTGCACCCTACCATAGACCCCGCATTTAGGCCCTACCCTTTTTAGTGCAGGCAATGCTTTGAATTACCGAACATCTGCCTTTGACGTCCCCGTTATGCGCTCCGACCGTTCGCCCCGACCAGTACGAACTGCCGGTGTAAAAGTAGAAAATGTCCCCTGGAAAAAGTGTCCGGCCCTATTGTATTCTGCTATAATAATAATATTTTTATGGTCCTATTATCTGGTCTATCGAGACCATGACTGACAATGCAATAGCTCAGAGATTGAAGCGCATAATAGAATCCTTTGTTTCCCGGACATTCTATCCTAGGACATTTTAAACTTCTACACCGGTCCAGTGTAATCGTTATTGTAGTCCTCTGAAGATATCAGCCCGAGTCAGCTTGCAAGCACAAGGAAAATAGTGGAAGAGTACCCTCCCCTGATCCCCACCCATAAACGTGCCCGCCCACGGACCCCAACCACCACCACGCCTTTGGCTGCACATTGATTTTTTTACTCTCTCCGCCTCACGTTTGATTGGAAATGCCCCCAAGCTCAGGATGATAGGCCTACTTTTTCCTATTCCGCTGGGTGATGAGTCAACCGAACGTAATCACGACGCCAACGGAGGATTGCGAAAGTGACGAAATCAGCGCCTCTGGTCTCAAGATTGCGAAATGCCCGGTTAGCAGAATTTCTTAAGAGTCGGACCTCAATTCATTTGTCGTAATATATCGCTTACCATCGGGACGAAATGGATTCTACCAGTAACAATAATGATACAGGTAATAGCATGGTTAATGAAGATTTAGCAGGTATCAATATTATTGTGAAGTTTTCTTTACATAATCGACATTGGCGGCGTTTGGCCAACCAAACCAGCCAGCCCCTTTCGGTACAGCCTGCATACAATGTCAATAACATAGGCCTATGCACATGATGCATCGAATGTTACTGAAATGAAATGCATGAACAGCAGGCAGCTGCTGTGCAGACTGACAGAGGTATAAAGTTATTTATGGACCCTTGACATTTAATGATAAGCGGAATCTTGATTTGTTTGCTTGTTTCACCTATAGGAGATGGGTAGGCCTATTACTAGTATTGGTATTATGCAGACGCAGTGACAGTGTGGGCTATTTATTATAAATCACATAAACTGTGAGATGCAAACTTGTGATATCGCGATATGGGTAGGTAATCATTAAGTCAAGTGCATCTCACGGTTTATTAATTATAAGCCCACAGTGTGACGACAATCACAATTGAATAATGTCGATGCAAAAATCATGAAATGCGAGTATCGTATAGCGAGGCTATAGTTTTGTCCAAGTTGTTACGTAATCTTGGAAATCTGGACTTTTACTACAGCAAATACATTACAGTCATAGGCTTACTCTGAAAAGGTTCCCTTCAAACTTGGTACATGTAAAAACAAAATTGGCATTTGGATTGTGAAAAAAAAGGATGCAACTGTGACTCTTTCCCGTTTCCCTCTCTCTGCAACCAAACAATGGAGAGAATAAAGTTTTAATCCTTCTCGTATTGTTCTGGACACTCTCCACGCATGCGAGGAGTTTGGTCAGGGTCTTTCTCGAAACTGTCTATTGTACTGCCACATCGTGAGAAGATGATGGTATGGTACAAATGTAGATAGCCGTGGTATCTAGCACTGCATTTACAGAAGCTTAGCAGCCCACCAGGCCAGGCCTACCGGTAAATTGATTTAGTTAATGAATTATGAGTGACTTCCTCACGCACGCTGTTATTGTAACTGAACCACTGAGGACCAGGAATGGTTATTAAAAGTGGACCCACAATGATTATGATGACAGTACAGTACTGCCACTTTTTAAAGGGTAATTAAATTAGCGCCATGTCTGCATGACAGAAATAGTAAAATGGGGATACAAAGCAGACCTGGCGATATATTATCGTGCAATGTTAGCATCATTGGGAATTGCCATTCTAAATTTTAACTTCTTCATCTTTGCGAAAATTCTTGCTGCATAGCAGCCATCTTTGAAATCTTTTTTCCGATTTCATTGCCAATGGTTATATGCAGAGGTACAAATAATACCCAAAAGATTGAGGAGCAGATACACTGCCACTAAAAGTGACTGACAATAATCTTCAGATTGTGGCATGTGACCTCTTTACTAGACCGTCTGACCCAGATGTGTTTGCCTTCTCTTTTACAGGCTGCACCAGCAAGTAGGCCTGAGGCAACTTCTCAACCTGTGAACAATAGGAAGTCAGTCAAAGCTAAGGTATGTGTGTGACCAAGTTTCCATCACCGAATTCTTTTTAGACCTTGAGATTGTTCAGACTTAAACTTGTCATGTCCAATCTGTCATCATGACTTTATGGGAAAACCTGTGGCATGTTTGTCAAGGTTCCACAGCAAAACATCCCCATAGCATAATGCTGCCACCTCCGTGCTTCACAGTCGGTACGGTGTTCTTTGGATTACCCCCCCCCCCCCGTTTTGCCAAACGTACTGCTGGCTTCTTTCTTGCCCTGCAGCCTCGTAGTCCACTACGATGCAAGACCTTCTGGACAGTGGACAGTGACACATTTGTCTCTGTAGCTTCTAATTCCTGGCAGAGGTGTTTCTTGGTCGTCTCAGGGTTAATGTGCACCTTTCTAACCAATGTGGGCTCATCTTTGGCTGTCAGCTTGCGCTTTCTTCCTGACCTTGGTAAGGTTGCTGTTGTCCCTGGGTCCCTGTACTTCTGCTTTATTGTCTGAACTGACGCCCGTGGCATATCAAGCTGCTTGAAAATGGCTCTTAGTGAAGTACCAGACTGGTTCAAGTGGACAGGCGACTCTATCAGATCTTGAGAGTACTCCTTTGACTTCCCCATGATGGCGCGAAGCTGGCAAATGACCTGAGCAGAAACCCAGTCCCTTTTATACTGCTACAGTGGCGCCACCTGAGCTATGACATAATCATGATGGTCAACAGGTAGTGGAGACAAGATAAAAGCCATTGCATTGCCCACCTCAAGGCCAAACAACTAGTAGATAAGGTAGGTGTATGTAAACTTATGACACTCTGAAATATGCATTGTTCTCAAATAGAGCTCATAAAACAATGAAATTAATGAAACAGAAGTATGTTTTTTAGTTGATGACGAGATGTGATGATAGACTTCCTGTAAACTATATACTATTCGTTCTGTAGTTGCAGAGAAAGAGACAGGGTTATATCATCCTTTGAATTGTATGTAAACTTTCGAGCGCGACTGTACTCTCTAATTTTTGCCTTGGCCTCCAGAAATAATAGTGTATTTTCAAATTCTTTCTTATCAAACCTGAGTGTGTGTTATTATTGCACCACCAATATCCAATTTGATAACGAGTACGCATGTACCCAATGGTTTGGTTGTCTAATTATCTAATTGTAATTTCTAATTCTAGTGTAAAAGTCAATAGTTCCCTTTTTTGTCATGGTAATGTTGTGGGCATTTTCTATTCTTGGCTCACATGGGTGAGCTTATATCCTTACGATTTCATCTTGTCCAGCATTGTTGGCTTTGACTTTGTCTGTCGTTAAGCACTTTTATCATATACCCTAAGTGCAGTGATCTGGCAGACGTATATGATAAATAGAAAACTGCACGAGTGTCTGATCCGAGTATCCAGATTGCACTCGATGATTTTCTACGCAGGGCGAGAGCTTTTCAAGCCGTAGAAAATCATCTCGTGCAATCTGGATACTCGGATCAGACACTCGTGCGGTTTTCTTATTGTACATGTACATGTAAGAAGCACTATCAATGGAAACACGTACCACTTTTTTCAGAAAAGAAAAGCCAGCAAGGGAAAAGCAAGCAAGGCGAAGGGTAAGAAATTTTTATTAGATTCAAGTTGCCGTGTTGGAAATAACAGTGGTCATAAGATATATAGAAAATGTAGCACTTGTCTTCATGGCATCATTGCATCACATCATCAGGAGGATAGGATTTTTGATAGAAATTTGCAACCATAAGCTGATTTAGAAATTTAATTTGCGGAGCAAAAACAAACAGTTATGTGATATTTCCATTGAAATAATGGACTCCTCGGAGTGCATGATGCAATGAGATTACAAAGAAACATTTAGCCAAATGTTCAGTTGTTGAAAGGTTTAATGAGGAACTGACCCCTGTATCCTCATATCCAATCGGGGGGGGGACAATTTGGTCGCATGGCCATCAGAATGAAATGTAATTGACTTATTTTGCAGGAGACTATTGCGCAGCTGAGAGAATAGACAACTACGACCCCAAAAACAACACGTATTACATAAAGTGGCAAGGATATGATGCGTCCCACAACTCATGGGTGAAAGCGGAAGATGTAACTTCTCCTCTCATCTCTTCTTACAAAGAAAAATCAGGTAAATCATGATTGAAAGGATTATGACTGTGTGCTCTATGCAGTTGATGTTGTAGTGGTTGTGAGTCAGGCTGATGCAGCAGTTTCTTAGAGGTAGTGCCCAATTCGAACAACTGTAGCTTATCACATAATTATCGTTTATCAGAATTGTGGAGTCAAAAGGAAGGATTGACAATCAATTTATTGAAATTCCTTCAGATGATACATTAAAAGATGTCATAAAACTCACCTGTCCATTCAAAAGGCTTTTGTATTGCAATTACAGAACGGTTTCTATTCAATAAAAACACTTCGCTGGTGAAAACATTGTTGGGAACACTTCAAAGCAGTGGAAGTCTTTGGTTCAAAGGCATCTCAAACTAGTATGAGGTTGCAGCATGAATGCAGTGTAATTGAGATTTGCTTGTTTTCTTCGCCTTAATTCCATATATTTTGGTAGTGTACCCTTGAAGAAAATGATATGATGTCGTGTGATACTAATATCTGCATAATAGTGGTTCTTTTAATTTCCTCTATTTTAGGTTCCGGAACGCACAAGAAGTGATGCACCTCATGTCTTTCGATTGTTGAAAAAATTGATGTGAATTTGTGCAAATCCTCCCGCCTGTGTTTTTTTGTTCAGTGGAATTCACGTATTTCGGTATTCCTTCTTCACCTCCACGCATTATTCATTCTGACATAAACTCACATGATCACTTTTGATGAAAGATTACATAATGGATAATATTGAATTGGCACAAATATAGTAACAATGTAAACTTATCATATCTTTCAAAGGTCTCATTAAAAGTAAATGTAAGTTACATGTACATGTACTGTGGAATTATTGTTTTTTCAGACAATCTGTGGCTGTTGTATACATGTATCATTCAATAAACGTGGCGTTTTTCATATTATTAGATACATATAGTCTTGCCTTTATCTTTGCTACCTCACAGCGACTTGACTACATGTATTATAAGGGACCATCTCAAAAGTATTTTGAAGCCTAAAAGACTACGGGTAAGTCATTTAGTCTTTTTGAGTGTGGTCACACCCAAGACTAAGTGACTTGAGTCATTTTTGCTTCAAAAAACGTACCTGTGAGATGGTCCCTGAATTCATACCTTGAGACAATATCCAGACCGGCACTTGATACTGAGTTCCTCTTGAACTGGCATCAATAGAGAAGTCTGGCTACATGTGCTAGGATTGCAAATTACAGCGTACTTTACATGTACATTGGACTTGGAGCCTCCCTCTGTGGATACCTCTCTAATAAGGACACCGGTGCTGAATTGGTTTGGGTGGAATGCAACCAGGACGCCTTTCAATTGCAGACGATATTGGAGTGTCCTCACAGCAAGGTAACACTTGACTTTAGACAACGTCACGTCCAACAAGAATACACCTGCCACATACGGAAATACTGCCTTTGAAGACGTCATTCAGAATGTTTGGGTTACTTAAGGATTTGTCACACCCACCCAGAATATACACAAGATGTCATGGAAAATGCTTTAAAAAATGTCACATCCCACCTGATCATGAATACGCCGGACCGTATGGAAATACCGTCTCTGAAGACATTATCCAGAATGGTCGGTTTACTTTCGACACAATGTCACATCCAACCTGAATACGCCTGACCGTATGGAAATACCGTCTCTGAAGACGTCATCCAGAATGGTCGGTTTACTTTCGACACAATGTCACATCCAACTTGAATACGCCTGATCGTATGGAAATACCGTCTCTGAGACGTCATCCAGAATGGTCGGTTTACTTTCGACACAATGTCACATCCAACCTGAATACGCCTGATCGTACGGAAATAATGACTCTGATGATGTCATTCAGAAGAGTTGGGTTTACCTACATGTACGATATAATGTCACTTCTAACCAAAATACTGCAGCTGCATATGGTATGTAATTCAGAATGATGGTTTACTTGAGACAATGTCACATCCAACCAGAATACACCTACGGCATACTGAAGTACGGTCTTTGAAGATGTCATTCAGAGTAGTTTGATTTTTCTCAGTAATCCAACAGCCCGATACATGTATACATGTACATGCAGGACAATACAATGGTCAGTCACTTCAAAGCGTGGCCTTCAGGGGATGGCACAAGGACAAGGGCAACTTGAATACACAACCTTTCTCAGTCAAGATGAGGCAGATGCTACTTGACCATACACATCTTTGACACCTGTCTGCTCATTTCCGGCAAAAATTGATGTTTCTTTATACATGTAGGCAGCCTGATAGTATCAGCTGTGTTCACCCAAGGTGAGCAACAATGAAAACAAGTGCATGTAATTTGATGCAAGAATCATTTTATTGCTGCTGAAATTCACATTCAGCCAGTAATACAAATCTGCTTATACATAATTGGTGGATTCACAATATATCAGATTAAACAAAAGGCATTTTCCAAGGTCCCTAGTGGTCCGGCAATAATTCTAAGTCGTTTTGGGAGTTGCAGGACATCAGCCTAGCCCCCTGCGGTCAGATAAAAAAATTAACCAGCAGCAGGTACCCCCCTCATGGCTAAGTTTGTCCCCAGGGCCGGAACATCGCTGTATCGTCGAACAGTTGGCAGATTCCTGAGCGCCAGACGAGCAAAAAAAACTCTCACTGAACAGTTTTGCCTCAGTTGACACTTTTTGCCATATGACGTCATTTTAGGGTCGTCACAACACCTGATTTGTGGCGTAGTTTCCCAATAAACTGCATTGGAAGTTCGAACTTTCACTAGAAAAAGTCACCTTATTCACAAACATGCTTCTTGAGAACCTCTGCAAGGGCCTTAAGAGATGCCACAGAGTTCCGAAAACGTTAGCATCTCGTGGCATACTTTGTTAGCTTCGAGTGACATTTGGGGACACTATACCCTTTTAGACAAACTTAGACCAAATCAAGTTGAAAAAGATCGGGATTTCTGAAATAAATCCGGCTTCAAAGGGTTAATTACACGTACTCAATGCCAATGTCATCACAATCCTCCTCCTCAGAGCTGGACGCATCCTCCTCCGAATTTAATTCTTCACCACCAGGTTGCACCTCCCCTTCCTCAAAATACACCACGATCTCTATGTCAGTGTCTATACATTCAAATACATCTGTTGCTTCTAGGAGAAGGTCTGTGTAGAATTCCTTTGATTCCAGCAGCAACATCACCAATCCATGGTTTTCCTAAATAGAAGGAGAGCTGGACATTAAAATTCTGAAGTCATCAACAAAGGTAATGCACATACATCTGCAAACCAATAGTTTATGTCTGTCCAGTTAGATTAATGAAAGGCATTCGGTTTGAATTAATTAAAAGCAGGGCGTAGTACATTTGTATTAGTAAACTGAACCTGAGCTGGGAAAGAACGAAGTTGCAATCAGATCCAGATCTGCATCCACAGCCCAGGTTAATTCAGAGGTAGTGCCACAGCAAGACAAGTACATATATATAATATAATACGAGTCTTATATAGCGCAGTATCCAACCATTAACTGGCCGCTCAAAGCGCTTGATAGGCCTCTTTAAAAAGCAAATGTTTGAGTTGTCCCTTGAAAGATAACAGAGAGCTGCAGTTCCTAACAGTTGAAGGAAGTTTGTTCCACAGCTGAGGGGCTCCAATTGAAAATGCTCTACCACCGACTGACATGACATTGGTCTTTGGGATAGACAGAAGAACGGCATGCATGTATGCATCAACCTCCACAAATGTTGGGTAAAAATAATTGCATGGCCACTACCTTGGTTTTTGATGGCCTCATTGTTCACGGTGTTGATTCTGTCTTCCAAGGTGTTGATTTTTTTCTTGAAGAAAAGAACAGTTGATACCATCTCTTGAATGAGCACAGGCAATTCCTCGATGTACCTGGTCATGTGTTCATGTATATCAACTATTTTCTTCTTCAAAGCAAATGTTTCTCCCTTGTTCCCTGAATTGAAGAAACAAATATTAGGACTACAGGCTAAAAGTTTCTTGCTCCATCCCTCCTACATGTACATACGAAACGCTGGTAAAAATACATGCTGGATATGTCAGAAATGTGACTATAAGATTGAGGCGCAACTTAACATTTTACTTGCAACCAATGCTACATTGCAACCAAATTGTGTTAAATGTACAAGGTAGAATGTACTTTACATCACTTGAAGACCAATGTACCAGTAAGCCTAGAGCAAAATGCCGACCCAGGCTTTAAACCTCAAATTGCTTGATAAACAACAGCTGGATCAATTTCTCTGAACAATCGAAAATGACTGCAGGACATTACCACTTGGAGTTATTTGTGTCCTGGACTTTGTGTTACATGTACTAAGTGAAGTTTGTGGGTAAATGAATATGAAGTGAATGCCAACCTGCAGGATTATGCCAAGGCAACAAATAGTCCTCTTGCGTGACTTCGTCCACAGAAACATGACAGCAGACTAACACAATGCTGAAGTTGCTTTCTCTCCTTTTCAAGACGCTTTCGTAGAGAAGCCCGACTCTTTGAAGCATCTGAAATGAAAATGATAAACTTTTAAACTGATCGATATAGCAGTGAACTCGACATGCATCGTAACTGCACAAACTGCTAATATGAAGAAAGCCCCTTTAATACTGTCGTGTTAATTGCTATCTTTCAAATCATGTCATGTTATTTAAACCAATGAACTTTATAAGAATCTGAAAAGAATGAAAGTGTGTATATAATTAATTGAAAAACTCCCGAAGATAGGGCAGAAGGCTGGAAAACCTGGTCAACAAACTGGGTTGACCATGGCACAAGGGAAAACCGTGGTGTTCTTGCAGCTTCTATCTTCAGCTCCAGACTCTGAATCACATTCTAGAGAACAAATTGTGTTTTGATTAAAGAGCTGTGTTCCTTCAGTTATTTTTAGTGCCTGTTACATGTACACTTTGAAAACAAATTTATCTCCTATAAATATATCATACCTGATAACAGCTGACGACGCACATGAGACACAAACTGCACATGATGAACTATGTTTTCCCATTTTCCTAAGTATTGACCTCAATACTGGCTCCCACACCTCCTCCCAACTCTCCTCTTGTCTTTGCTTCCAGTCAGCATGCGCAACAAAATGCCTTTTCTTCCATTCAGATTCAGTGCCTGGCACTTCAGTAGTATTGGAAGCCCGAATCCCATTCAGAAGCTCCATAAGTTCAGCTCTCACTGTAAATTAAAAGTGCATTGATAAATACTACCGGGAAAGAAAAAAAAAGTTCCTAAGTGTTGATTCGAAAATACCATTATTTGCCTTAATCAGCAGCCAGTGTTGCCCAATTAACCTTTAAAAAAGAATAAATCATTTGCAAACTATAACCTTACTTGTGATCAACACAAAATTCAAAATTTAGATGAATCGGTTCACGTCGTTTGACCTCTGCAGCCGTAAAAAGTATGGTAGGTCAAATCGGAAACTTACTCCTTATAAAATACACAACTTGATTTGTGTCTTGGAATAGAGCCAACTAGCTGATGAATAAAAAGACCTTAAAAAGACAAATCACAAACCTTGCTGGAACACTTGAAATCGAAAGGTGCATCGATTTCTACTTCATGATTACTTGGTTTCAATTCCTCAGGAAAGTCCTTTAGTTTCTCTGGAAAAACAAGCAATTTTGAAATTAAGGCCAAATGCAGATTACGCCAGAAAAGATGCAATTTCTTCCATGGAATTTCTTACATAAAAAGGGTGGAAAAGACTAATTTTTCTGGTTTGATTTTAAAGATTGGTGAGAAATTTTAAAGAGGTATAGCAGTGATAGGGTTGGATTTGTAGGCATAAACCATTTGTCCAGAACATGAAATTATCAGTTAATTGCACTATTGACTAATGTAAGCCTAGTCTAGCAGCAATATTTTTCCATGTATAATTACTATAAAGCCTAATTGAATATTGCTGGCTCAGACGAGGTGAAGGCATTTGTCAACCAAAAACAATCTACCTGTCGTTGAGGTTTTCTTCCCTTTTCTTTCTCTTCTGGGAACTGATGGACCATCTATAGCACCATTGATGTCCCTGGATGGAGCCTTCACATATGGCTTTAAGTTCTTTTTAGGATAGGTTTTCCTCTTTTCCCTGCGATAGGAGGCAGCCAACTCTTTGATTCGTGCATAATGCCCTGCATTCTCACCAGAAGGATTGTCATCATTACCATTGGATGATGCTGAAAAACAAACACATAAAGTGACAAATACTAATACTAGTCAAAACTATGACTTAGCCTAGACAAAATACAGCCTCCATGCAGGCTACACTCGATTTATGATTTTAACGAACACGAAGCTTTAGAAGGCCTTAAGACAACTTCAGACAATGCCAATAGTTAAAGGGGAGGCGCCTGATTGGCCACATCCTTGCCAATGAACCTACATGTGGTGGCAAAACAGGAAGACACAAGGTTGGCCTCGGGATGAGCAGAGCCTAATCAACGATAGCCCATTTGAATACTCTCGATGTTCTACGCTCCGATCCGCCATTGAGTCGAGTATCTGTGCCAATAAAGGTAGGGAATTCCTGCGCAACGAGTTTAAGCTTACTACTATGCAGATACGGTCTATCGCAGTGCTATTTTTAGGAATGTCTAACGTCAGGGATGTAGCCGGGGGGGGGGGGGGGGGGGGATCAGGGGGGTTCGAACCAACCCCAGCTTGAGAAAAGGATCCGCTGAGGACAGTCAAAAATACTTTTCTACTGAGTTTTGTAACACCCATGATTCTATCCAAATGGGCCATTGTACGATAGAGTGACAGGCCTTTTAATTACGTGGAGACCTCTACACCCTGTATTTTTTTAGCCTATTTTGGGGGACATGTTTTTTTTGCTTTTTGGCTTAATTTGGAGACATTTCATCATGCCAATTTGCCTGAACAGCGATGTCATAAATCAAAGTTAGTGACTGATATCACCACATACACCTGAAAAATCATAATTTTAGGGGAAAACTTTAAAGTGAGGCCATTTGGATGAGATTTGGTTATGTTAGGGGTCAAAAAACGCTTCAGGGGGGTCATATTTAAAAATGAAATGGCCAGGGCCATTGTGCTCACCTCATGTGGAGGAAAGATGGATAAAGAGCATGGTATTGTGTCATGTAGTGTTAGGTTTGATGTAGGTCCAAGCAATTACAATTTCCCCAAAATGGCCAATTTACAGTACATTCGACCTCGGTGACCTTGAAAAGTAGGTCAAATCAAAGAAGACCCGGGTGACACATTGAATGGTTGTTAGAATTAGATGTACCTATGATATAAAATTGGTGCCAATCGGGCAAGTCATTACTAGGAATAATGGCATTTTGAAGAATTTAGGATTTGGCCCCCTCCCTGGAGGCCAAACGGCAAATCAGATCGCACCAAACTTCGGTACCTGAGATCACCTGACCAAGGGGTACATGTGTACTTAATTTGTGATCAATAGTCATTGCAGTTAAGAAACGTGCCATAGTTACGGCCTGACAGCGAATTTGACCTCTGTGACCTTGACAAGAAGGTCAAATTAAAAACCTGTGTGACATATACTGTATGGTGGTTAGATGTACCCATGATATCAAATTGGTGGCAATCGGGCAAGAAGTTAAGGAATAATCACATTTTTAAGGTTTTTGGATTTTGCCCCCTGGTGGTCAAGTGGTGAATCATATTGGACCAAACTTCGGTCCCTGAGATCACCTGACTAAGGGGTAAATGTGTACCAAATTCGGTATCAATAGTCATTGCAGTTTAGAAACGTGCCATCGTTACATCCTAACGGCCAATTTACACCATTTGACCTCTGTGACCTTGAAAAGGAGGTCAAATCAAAAACCCGGAGGATATATGATGCACCTTTGCTAGAAGTACCTACCATATTTTTTTCAAAATTTCCCGACTACTATTAAGGGAGATATTGCATATTTTCACTTTTAACGTTTGGCCCCCTGGTGGCCAAACCATGAAACGAATCGGACCGAAACTTGGTCTCCAAGGTGTCATTACATAAGGGTACATGTGTACCAAGTTTCAACTCAATAGCTCTAACAGTTACGAAACGTGCCCTGCTAACGGACGACGGACGACGACGGACGACGACGACGACGACGACGACGACGGACGACGGACGCCACGGTATGGGATAAGCTCACCTCTGCTAAGAGGTGAGCTAAAAAGAAGAAAAAAACCCACCTAATTTGGGGACATCCTGTACGGTGTAGGAATCATGTAATTGAGAGGCCCGAGTGACCTTATACAGTCCTTCGTAACTGGGAGTGCTGACCTGCCAGATTTCGGTCTCATGTTCACGGGCTTAGCGCCTTCGTTGCTCAAGAAATAGGTGAAGAACCCCCCCCCCCCCACTGCGATATCAGGCTACACCCCTGAACGTTCACGTGATACATGTTCTATGTTATTTTCGAATTGGTCAATCACTGTGCATGCATGAGGTGACTTGTGACAAGACATCACATTGAAATAATTAATGCGATGACAGGTAATCGGCCTGGGAAATATTGAAACGCCACCATATTTGAGGCCACAATTCATGAATTACCTCTTTTGGCAGAAGGGCAGGCACGCCGGTCTAAGTCAATGAATGTGACACACAGGGTAGGCTAGGCCTAGGGGGTGGGCATGGTGGGGGGGGGGGGGGGGGACTAGGCCTACCATTACATCAATGTGATATGTGAATGATGACAAATAATGATGAAGATGTCCACGCATCGAGCATTTACATACATTTACGGCAGCAGCATGGGGATGCATCTCATTTATCAATACAGGTGGTAGGCCTAGCTAGGCACGTGCCCTGCTGGGCCTGGGCCGGGGCTCGGCGACGGCCATGCTTTTTTCTCAGATCGATTTAGGACAATTAGGTGACAAAAAAACAACACCTTTGGCGACCACCTGGCTATACTTACCACCAAATTCCATGGTCATGATATTTGATGCGGTCCTAACTATGACATGGTCTACGTTTCATAGCCTACCGGTACTTCAAACCGTAAATAGCAATGGAATTGAGCAAAACTGAAATACTACAACACCATCCGATAAATCGAATGTCGCACGTTCTGTATCCCGCGAGATCTCGAAACTACTGCGCACAGGCGCGAGAAATTATATAATAGCTCAATTGCCCAGGCCCCCTACCCCTTCAATTCAGCTCAGGCCACCTCGACTAACTACCTCCACCCCCCCCCCAAATGTAAAATGATATCGTTTTTAGATTTGCTGTCGGTGTAGTCTGGGTTCGTTTGTCAGTCAAGGGGGCAACCGAACGGGGGGGGGGGGTCTCTAAGTTTCACGTGCCTGTGCTGCTGTTTTAGTAGCGGCAGAGGCAGTGGCTAAAAAAGTAGCACGAGAAACGAGGATGAGCTGATATAGTTCCCCAGTAAAATGGGTTGCCGCAAATATTGACAACTTTAAAATTGTCGAAAACTTGCGTGAAGATTAATCAGAATAATTGAAGAGTCATGAAACTATATGATTACTACAAACCTAATGCAAATATAAAACATTCATACGGGCTGGTTTTGCGGCAGAAGTGTAGAATCCCCCGTCGGAAGTTCCTCCGCTTTTTTTTCAGGAGTGAATCGGTTGTATAGTCAAGTTAGTTCGTCGATTGGTCGGATGGTCGGGCGGTCGATTGGTCGGGTAGTGACGTCACCCACAGCGGATGACGTCATTCGGGCCCCGCTTGACGTCACTTCGCACACCAGGGAGTCGTCTTTGTGACGTCGTCACGTCACGTCGCCTCGTCACGTCAGCGAACAGTCTCCGGCGGAATTCCGGCCTGACTTTACAATCCGGTGGTCCATTTCAGCCTCGTTCCAGTCATCGCACCTACGCATCTCATTATGGGGATTGCTCCGTCTGCTGATGCCTTGACGATCTCGCAACGGCGCACCATTCAGCGACGATAAAAAGTTGAATAGCATTTTTTTGAAAAGGTTGATTTTGGGATAGTTTGTATCATTGAAAACGTGAGGGCTTACTTGGTACAGACAACTTGATTTTCATTTTTTTTTCAATTTTGAGTTACCAATCGACCACCCGACCAATCGACCAATCGACCACCCGACCAATCGACCACCCGACCACCCGACCAATCCACCATCCGACCAATCCACCACCCGACCAATCCACCACCCGACCAATCCACCACCCGACCAATCCACCACCCGACCAATCCACCACCCGACCAATCCACCACCCGACCAATCGACCGCCCGACCAATCGACCACCCGACCACCCGACCAATCCACCATCCGACCAATCCACCACCCGACCAATCCACCACCCGACCAATCCACCACCCGACCAATCGACCAATCGATCAATCCACCTCGATCATCCCTCATCCCCTATTATAATACCTCCATGCCCCTACGGCTCTGCTATTCAGTGCAATTGATTCCGGGACTACTTTTTATATTTTTTATTTTCATTTTTATTTTTTACTGCGCTACTTTTGACGGGGGATTCTACACTCCTTCCGGTTTTGCGAATAGATGGATACCTTTGTTTACAAAATGACGTCACTCTGACGTCACGCATAACTTAAAAGATACTTCGTTGCTATAGTTCATATCCACTGTAGCGCAATGTCTGTTTAGTTCCACCCCTAGCTGAAAGGTGGGGCAGCCTGATTTCGATCGTGGGATATGTACGTTATAAGCCACTAATACCAATCGTAGATATACCACTATTGTTTGCGGAGAATGCACTGATATAGTATGAATAGAATGACACAAGCTTCCTTCTGTATAATATTCCCTTACTACACTTCTTCATTTCGGTCTACGATGGCTGACAGCACTGAACGTTTGATTTTGGAGGTCCAAAAAAGACATATTTTATATGCCTTGTGTGAAGGTAGAATGGCAAGAAAGTCGCAAAATTCATCCAATGGACGCCATGATTTGTATGTGAATCCCTAGAGCTGGACAGGGTAGCAAAACGCTATGATCCGCGTAACTTCGACACGCAATGAGTTCATGAAACCGCGCGTAAAAAAAACGCAAATCGCATACGCACATCGCCTCGCCCTCACGCTTTGGGGTCTTGTGGGTTTTGGTCTTAAACATTCTTGGACGGTTAGAGGATGGCAAAAAAGATTATTCACCCACTTCGGAAGTATTGTTCTTGGGCGAGTTGTTTGAGGAGATTGCAAATGTCTTGTCATACATGTGGGTCCCAGGAGGCTTTCGCATCCACAAGGTCCTGATGTCATTATATAAAAATGATTATGGAAGGCCAAGGGCAATGACATAAGATACCAGCAGACCTACAATTGTACGGATGTACGATATTATAATAACAAGCCTATCGGCGTCTGATTCACAATGTGGTTTGTGAGGAGTGTCATAGTCGTCAACAGTGTAGCTTACGTATTTCGAAGACCAGTGGAATTGGCGGCGTCAAATTATTAGTGAAATTTATAATTTACAAATTACAAATTACAAATCGTTTATTGAAACCGTGTAAAAAGTTACATTTTACATAAGATGAAAGTACAATGACCCTAAGCATGATGAACTAAATAACTGGTGTGACATTGTTGTGGATTTGGTGGTGTGCAGCTGGAGGAGTGGACAATGTCACAACCAGGGTTCCTACATTATATACAGTGGAACCTCCGTTAGTAGACACCTCTCTATTAAAGACAACCTTTCCAATAAGGACACTAGTTTTGGTCCCAAATTGGTTGTTCCATTCAATTTTGAATTCTCTAATCAGTCTTTGGGTGTTCCGAATGCTTGACACATTTCGAACATGTTTTGGTTGGAAACAACCCTACAGTGTTACACTTATGGCTGAATTTTCGTGTAAGCTCAGTGACGAAATGCTGCGACACTATTCGTCACCAACATGCTTGATGAGTGGTGCCATCTGCACAAAGGATGATGAATTAAATAACTGATGTGACATTGTCGCTGCATTTGCAGGTGTCCACATCGAGGAGTAGATGATGTCACTACATGTACCAGGGTTTGTACTTTCATATACAGTGGACCTACTTTTTGTGGACACCTTTCTATTGAGGACAACCTCTTTAATAAGGACAGTAGTTTTTGGTTCCAAATTGGTTGTTTCCATTCAACTCGACTTCTCAGTTTAGGACACCTCTCTGTTAAAACAGCACTTTTCAGTCCCTGGGGCATTTCTGAAAATTTCATGCTATAGTGCAATTGGTTCAGCTAAGTGACAAGAACAGTACTATAAGACGGTTTTAAAAAGTTGAAAATTATTTATTTAAATGACATATGAATGGTTCAGCAGTAATTGGCAGTGTGCATTATGTAATGAAATATGATTTACATAATATAACATTTTTGTGACAAATAGTACAGATGATGGATAAATCGATACAGTGGATAGCTGTTAGAATATGCAATACATGCAATAGCATTTGTTTTTATTGAGATTTTGCGAGAACCAAGCGGTATTTTGACAAGATAATAGAAAGCCAATAACACTACAAGAACATGACTTCAATACATTGACATTGTAGTACTTGGTATACTAAAAATATTCAAAGATGGGTATCTTGAGTTAAAGTACAAGATGTATGAATGAAGGAGGCACTCGGGTAAGAAATGGTGTCGCTAATGAAAGATTAGAATTAAGACATATCTCTGTATTTCATGTGGTGTACTGACAAATGGTGCAGTTTGTTAGCAATTTTGTACATAGTTGGTGTGTCATGTTTATTCATACATCTTGCTATATAAAAGCGAGTGAGAGAGGCATTGTGACATTAGAGTGTTGTATATCTATAGAATATGTGACCCGTCACAGCAAAACCAGGTACATGTCGCACAGAAGATGAGCCTAAATGACACCAGGAGATAATGGAAGAAATTGATGTGCTCATATTTTACAAAAGGCAGACAATAGATAAATGAACAAACAGTCCGTCTCAACCTGCCAAGCTCAGAGCGACATGCGCCTGGTTTTGCTGTGACGGGTCACATATACAAAGTTTACATAAAACAAGATTTGTATGTTTATTTAGGAGGAGTACAAAAGTTGTATATAAAATGCCGACTTCATAATGATTTATAGGACACAAAATTTGACATGACAGCATTTTATAAAAATATGAATAATCTATAATGAGAATAGTTTTGTAGCACCAATGATTTGAAAATACTGAATTTATTTATTGCATGAATAGAACACAAAAAACAGGATGATTACATGATTGTCACATGCGTGAAATATATTGTCATGGATGGGCATTGGGAACAAAAAGAATTGCTGTTATCAGCTGCATTGGTAGCGATTGCTTTAGCTGATTTTCAGAAACTGACAGGAATGAGAATGTTGATATAGTGTTGAAAAAATATTTTTATAACATACATTGCATTCAAATAACACTAAGAAGTAGACGAGTACTAATTTCGCACACTTGAAAATATATGGACATTGACTGTCACTGGTAGTGGTAGTAGAGTAATTACATGCCATCAGCAGCACTAATTCAGACAGTTTTCGCTGTGCTTCAGTAACTGACTGGAATGACTAAGTTTGATTGTGCTGAAATGATACATAATA
The DNA here is from genome assembly GCF_910592395.1 of Lineus longissimus. Lineage (NCBI taxonomy): Eukaryota > Metazoa > Nemertea > Pilidiophora > Heteronemertea > Lineidae > Lineus > Lineus longissimus. The sequence goes on along the minus strand of NC_088308.1, from coordinate 12,480,584 downwards.
ACGTACATTGCAGAAACAAAATTATTACAAGATTTGTACTGTCTTGAAATATATGGACAGGGACAGTCACTGGAAGTTTGACATGCCATCAGTTGCACTGCTCCCGACAGTTTTCACTGTGCTTCAGTAACTGACTGGAATGACTAAGTTTGATTGTTCTGTATTTGCCTCCATTTGGATTTTGTGAACAAAAGTTACTAACCTTGTGTAATTGAAGTGTCGAATTCGCCTTGGTCGAAATGATAATACAGTAAATAAATCTATTGAATGTTGCTGAAAAGAAAACATTTACTACGTTAGAAGCCATGTACATGATAACACCACCACCACCATTATCAATATCATCACAAGTCAACTGGGGAATATGTGTGATATTTGTTCAAAACTTGCGTATATGGTATTTGCAGGTCTATTGTATTGTAACATATTTTTCACTTTCAAAATTAACTTTTTTACTAGAAATTATGAATCAATACTAACCGTAAGAAGCGTATGAAATTACAGAAGGCCTTCGTCGAAAAATGCAATGTACTTGTACTCATTCGTGTCATTAAACCTGAAAGCAGCACAGCATAACAGTGAAATTACCGTGACATCAATGGATGTCAAACTAACGTAGTGACGTAAATTTGAATTCGAAGTGCACAATTTCACAATTAAGGTTTTGAACACATTGAGAACTGAAAAACTTCATACAAATGCTTTCACACCAATGATATGATTGTGGCGCTCCTGATGAGGTATCGCCCTCTGCTAAGCAGCTTTGGTCGTAACTAGGGTAAATGTTTTTTTCAAGTGATATGAGCGATGCAATACCTTAGTTACCACCAGCGCCACGTAGCAGTCAATGAAGTTGTGCTGGTACCCCATTAACGTCATGCTTCAAATTTGAAGAAATTAATATTACCTTCATCAAGTACGTAATATTACACCAGGCCTTTGTCGAAAATGTAGATCTCGAAGTCTAACTGTAATGAAAGAAAACATCAATGTGACAATATGGTCTACTATGTATGAGGGGGAGAACGGGTATTTTCGGGACACTGGGATGGGCCGAAAATAACTGTCGGGATTCGGGATAAACACCCTTATTTTAGCGGGATTCGAGACAAGCCGTGTTTTGCGTCACGATTCGGCTAAAATTGCGTATTGGGAAACGGGATAAGCCTTTTCTCCTAACGGGACGTCGAGACAGTTACCCCCCCCCCCCCTTCCCCGTTCCCACCCTCATGACATGTAGCATTGATTGTAGGCCTATTGTTACTCACAATCTATTTTTTTGTAATTGATACTGGTAGTATCAATGTGAAATATGCCACACGTTGGGAGCATGCAAGGCCTAGTACAATACACCATCATCACAATCAAATCTATATCATAATACTATAAGGCGGCTCGATAAAGTGCCATTTGGGGGTAGTGTTTCGTCTCGAAATTTTGCACGTTTGCAGGTGATATGTTATCCTGATGCAACGTTATGTTTATTTTCGGAAATTTACTTCAGCGGAGCAGAAATGAGGGATTTTTAATCGGACACTGTCAATTCTTCTTACCACTCACAGAAGCCAAGCCATTGCTGTTTAGTTATGCAGGGGATTAATCAATTACCTGCACTCCCTGTGGGGTGAGTAACACTACCTGTTGAACAGCTGGCTGTAGGGGGATGATTGGAACAGCCTGTACCTGTTGACCTGCTGAACCAAGGTTAATGTTATTTTCAATCCACGATTGCAGGTCACCTGATCTTCGAGATTTCGCGGGGAAAGAAATTGTAAACAAACGTATGTGTCCTGTTCAAATGTAAACAAAAATGTATTTTTGGTACTTTTGGTTGCTTGACTTGGGTTTTCCCGCAGTAAGGAGCTGGGATCAAATTGGTGGGCTATTGTCTATGGGTGCTGTGTTAGCCAGAGCTAGCCCTTGATTATGAAGGGATTTTCAAATGAAGGTTACGATGGTCTGTTTATGTGCTCACCACAGCTTTCAATACTTGATGTATCTGAAGAGGCACTCCGAACTTGGCATGGCCTTATCAAGGAGCTGCTCACGGTGCTGAACTTCTAGCTTGCCTGTCGAGTAAGTGCCTTGCCCGAGACCTTGCTACATGTAGGAGGAGCACGCATTTAAAAGTTATAGTAGTGACTGATAGTGCAATTGGTTCGAGCCATTTGGAGGCCGACATTAGATTTTCATTGCAATTCAATCTATTCAAGGTATAGCCCATTTGAACCTGCCTGGGCTACGGGTACAATGCTAGTATTTCAATAATACACTGTCAACGAGAGTAAATGTTGAACCATCAATCACGTGCATTGTAGTGTACATCCCCCATGACGGCTTGCGCCCCGCTGACAGTGACACGACGAGCACATGGCTGAGCCAATCCATCGCCTATACACTACTTTACAAAAATCGACACCTACTGAAACTTTCACTAATTATTCTCGGAAATGTACTTAATTAAATCACAATAAACTTATCAAATGTTCACTCATGCCTTTGGGTGAAAAAATACTGATTTTTCAATCATTCTCAATTTTACAAATCACCAATCACAAAAAGAAATAATGATGCAATTACCCAAAATAGATGAGATTTGACCACTGGTATAATTCCGCCATCTTGGATATCGGCATCGTCACCACCACTTCAAATTCTAAAGTCTTATTCAGGCCTAATATGTGTCACCTGCTGTGGTAAAATGGCTTGTTTTATCAATAAATAACTAAATATGATCTTTGTAAATAAAATTGGAGATCTTCTGGTGTGTTTTTATGTGAATTTATTACGAACTATCAATGCAGCGCAGGGCAGCCATCGTGTTCTCATGCGTAGTGGCGATGCGATAGCCATCCGCGACACTGCTTTTCAAGATGGTGGCAATTGCCCAGTGCTAGAGGCTTTGTAAGGAAAATTGAGAGCAGGCCCCTAATGAATGAACTCTCAACGATATCGATATATTTTCGTAATTCCAGCACAACTGTTCAACAATGAACGTCCACCGACAATCCCACTTAACGAATATTAATATCAATTCATATCATGTATCTTAAAACGCTTTTATTTCATTTTAAAAAGAGTTATCGAGTGAACGATGACCTCCTACCGTACCCTCGAAATAAACAGCCAAAATGACCACAAAAACACCTTTTTAGAAAAAAACAGCGATTTTTACGAAATAAATGTCATCAGAGACGAAACTAGACACTAATTTAGCTAGGTATGAACAGTAATAGTACCTGAAGTGATCGATTTCAAGGAGAAAATACACTGAAAACAACTTTTCAGGAACAGAAATAAGATCACATTGTGAATAATTATTACAGATGTACGATAATACTACTATAGTCGTACTTCCACCTATCAAATTCCCGTGTCTTTTGCGCTTACACCTATGAATTGCCGTGTCTAAATAGACCCGTGTGTCAAATCCCCGTGTCTATTAGCCCCATCGAGCTCGATGGGGCAAATCGGGGGCTAATTTAGACGGACGCTGGAATCTGAATAGACACGGCAATTGCAAGTTCTAAGATCCGGCGACAGATGGCGCGGTGTAGTTGCCTCGGTATTGCGCCCCTTCCGACGGGAAAGAAACACAGGAGAGCTCCCTACCTACAGCGCACCTGTCGCCGGGGCTATTAACCATTATCGAACACAACTGATAGGTGTAAGTGCGCCGCGGGTTTTTTGACACACGGCGAAGACACGGGTCTTGAAAAACACGGGGTTTTATGATAGGTGGAACTGCGACTTATAGCTCAGCGATAGATAAAGTGCCTGTTCCAAGATCTCCAACACTAGACCATACCTGAATTCCAGCAATCAAGCAATCCGTCTTGTGTCTGACAGGTAGTAAACAAGCATCTCGCAGGACTAAGTCAATGTTAACCAGTTCCTGTAGCGATATCTGGCTGCCTCTGTCCTGAAGCGGTGACAAGGGGGTTTCTGCTCCTGATTCCGGTACTAAGATCAAGTGGGAGACCTCTCGTTGGGCAGAGAGAGGAGTGAATCCTACCAGAGGGTTTCAGGGGTTGCTCGGCGTCCGTCTAAGGCTGATGTTACATAGGAATGAGCTACTCACGCCACATTTTTCATCGACTCACGGCTCATTGTCACGTGTCACTCCTCATTTGTCACGAGTGACCGCGGCGGTTTACATACAGATCATTTTTCGCTTGTTCATTTGTCACTTGGATTTTCTCGGCGACGCACATGGACTCAGAAGAAGAAGAGATGGCAGCCATGCTGCTCCTGATGGAGAATAGAAAACGAAAGCGGAGGCGACGGATGAGAACAATGTGGTACATAAAAGTGCTGCATTTTTGCATTTTTTGTTTCTCATTTCCAATCGAAATTATCTATTGTATTAATGTGTAAACTAATGAAAATGCCGAAAAGTAGCTATACTCACAGTTTCGAAGGCGATATCACTACAAATGCACATGGACGTCCACTTTCTTTGCCAGCTCATTTCACAAAGAATGAACATGTCCATTCATCGCCTCACGCGTGAAATGACATGAAATGACGTGAGGCGACGAATGCGGGCAGAACTTACAAAATTCACTTCAATGAGAACAGGTCAATAGGTTTTCCAATGTCCATTCATCAGCTCACGAATGACAAGTGACAAATGAGTCGTGAGTCGATGAAACGTGAGGTCTATGTAACTTCAGCCTAATGAAACACACAGTCATGCAGCACTCAATGACCAACCAGGATTTGATTTACATTTTTGTTGTGAGCTTTATTTCGAATAAGAACTTGGTCGGAGGCTCATGTGGAGGTCCTATATTTCACGTTGAGTTCTGAGTAAAAGGCAGTTGTAGAGTTTCTTAGTTAGCTCTGAAGTTGTTTAAGTGATGGTAGCTGAGCCTGTTGCTCGTTTCTCTTGCTTCAGTGAGTGATTCGTATGGCTTAGGTTCCAATTCAGTAAGTGTACTTGGTAAGTGATTGAGAAGATGCTCTGTAAGCTTATGTGTGCTCAAGACGATAGCTCTGTAAGTTCTCTAGGCGTGCTCAAGAAGATAGTTCTGTAAGTTCTTCTTTGAGATGTGTGCCTGAGAAGCTAGTTCGGTCAGTTCTCTAGGTGTGCTCTTGAGAAGATAGTTCTGTCAGTTCTGCCAGATTATGGGCGGTTATTACCGCAAATAAAGACAAACCATAGCAAAGACACTTGTGTAGCATATCAAGGACACGTAGATTGATACTCCTATGTGTGCCACATCAAAGACATCTGGACCATACACCACGTCAAAGATAACGATGCGAAGTCAACAGGCGGCGCCACCGTCTTGGGAAAAGTAAAAACGATTTCGACAACTATAGGTTTTTGTTGATAAGTATAAGCGACTAGCGGGAAAATGCACATGTGTTGTTATGTCACTATTGCATCTATTCGTAGTAGACTGTCGTATTTTGAGATCCCCTTTCTTTTCAGCATCATCAATCATACTAGTATATCATAACCATGGATAGAGATAAGTTAGAAAACTGTGTCAACCTCCTTCAACAAGTTATTGGAATAATGGGGAGAGAGGTGGCGAATAACAACAATGTCAACAGGCATACGGCCGCCAGCAATCTACAGTGGCGCCGCCTGTTGACTTCGCATCGTTATCTTTGACGTGGTGTATGGTCCAGATGTCTTTGATGTGGCACACATGGGAGTATCAATCTACGTGTCCTTGATATGCTACACAAGTGTCTTTGCTTTGGTTTGTCTTTATTTGCGGTAATAACCGCCCATACCAGATCTCTTGGATCTTCGCATTTTATACAGATTTTGACTCTGTCTTGCATCAGAAAATGCTAGTTTTTGCATCATCCTGAAGCTTGATTTCACACAAATCGCAAATATTGCATCAGGATTGGCTCAATATAGAAGGGGTTTTCCTATTTCAGCACCTAGCATCAGCAATCTGCATATTTGTGGGTCAAGACATGAGTCAGGTGTAGCCATTTCATCAGAATCATGAACCTTGCATCAGAAAATCATGCTCAAGGCAGGTGTGAATCACCCTGTCCTGACCATTGCATCAGCCTAGCTGTTCAACACAGGTGTATGTTTCAAACTATTGACCACCTATTTGTGTCTGCCAATCAATCAGAATTAGTTCACCGTGAATGAGGATGTCCATAATGACCGCACTTTTTTGTGACTTCGTTCTTTTACACCGCTAAACATTGACAAGAGATAAACTCAAGTCCTATGCAATTGATACTATGTTACATAAAATCGAAACCTCAAAGTCAACGTCATATATGAAAGCTGTGAGTGTTAACCCTTCAAGATGACAGACCATACGGTGTAAACCGTGCACAATGCCATTTATTGGCTTGTCACTCACAATCAATGACAATAGCCTTTACGCACAGGGATTAGAGGCAAAAAGTGCTAATTACAAGAAATCAAAAAATCCACACAAGGGAATTAACATAGTCAAAGGCCACAACCAGATTTCTCAACTTGAATGTCCAAATATTTATTCTGCAACTTATGACCCCCAACAGTATATCATTTTGTAGGAAAAAATGTATATTTTACGAATAAATTAATAAAGTTAGAGAATTAATCAATCTTTGTCTTAATTAGCCATATTAGCACAAAAACCGACCCCGATCTGTAAACATGTCGTTAGAGCAAAAACTACCCGGTTGAATTCCACAAAAACAGACATCTGGTCCCAACCTGAATGGGCTCGTTTTCGAAATAGTTGATAACTAACGATGGTTCACATAAGAGGACTGTATATTCTTCAAGATAAAATCATATATATTGCAACTGCACAAAAAAAAATTCTACACTATGGCACAGCTGGAACTAGACTAACAAATTCTAAACCCAACTAACTAACATATACACAAACGGGTTACACCCAAATCCAGCAAAAGAATTCAGTTTCATTCCTATACACATTAAGAATCAAGGTAACAATTCACTAGCCATTCACTATAAGCTTAACTACTTTTCTAACTAGAGTCAGTCAATTCACAATTTAGCGAACATGCCAGTAGTATAAAAGTGACAGATTTAACTCAAGCTCAAATCCCAGTCAAAATCTCCAAGTCAAATCCCAGTCAACACGTTTCAAAAGAGTCTCAGTCAAATCCTAGTCTAAATAGTTTCCAGTCATTTCTCAGTCAAGTCACTAAATCATCCAAATTGTCCAAATCGTTCAAATTTTTGAAAATTTCAAAAATTTCAAAAATTTCAAAATTTCAAAAATTTTAAAATTTTAAAATTTACAAAAATGACAAAACCTATATTTAACTAAAATTATTTTCTTGTAAATAAAATGAACTTTCCGTCAAACGAAGAACTTGAATCAAGAGTCACAGAGTCAACAGATTATCTAAAATTTAAAGATCTTCCAGTGAACACATGGTATAGAATTAACTCATTCAGAAATATAAGTACAAAGATAGGCGAATCAACACTTCTTGAGCTTGAAGACTCAGAATCGAAAGAAGTCACAGTGTGGGCGACGAGTGTCATCAAACAAAAGATAAATCGTGATCACAATTATATAAGATTCACAGGAGTCAAGGAGACCAAACAGGGTAAAAAGTTTTATGGATTTAATCTTTTGGACTAATTTTATACTCATCTGATATTTAATACAAATTATTTTCTTGTAAATGGAGTCCCTTGTTAGAGAGTGTAAAAATTGTTCTCAAGAGAAATTACTGGATGATTTTAAAAAAGATAAAAAATGTAAATATGGTAGAAGTTATAAATGTAAACCATGTACAAACAAATATGACACAAACTATAACACTGACAAAAGGTCAACCGACGAATCTTTTAAAAAATCAAGTTATCTTTCATCAATATTATCCAAATGTCTTCATGAAAAACAGGAAAAATCTAAACTTGAAGATGTTATTGGTTGTCTTCTAGATGGTCTGTACAAGTGGATTGAATATCAATTTGATGAAAATATGACATGGGAAAACTATGGTGATTATTGGCATATTGATCACATTTTACCTAAGTCACATTTTGACCATACTGTTGAAGAAGAACTTATGCTATGCTGGAACTGGCGTAACTTGAGACCTGTTTCAAAAGAAGAAAACAGGACAAAGGGAAAGAAAATTGACTATGAACTATACTATCAAAATGTGTCACTAGCATCAGAATTTTTAGAAGATGAATTTTAAAAAACTTTTCCTATAATAAATATGACCACCTCATGATGATTTTCACAAATTCTCATGGGCGTGGTGAGCCCTAAGTTCTAGATTTTCGCTCAAGTGAGGATTAACTAGAATTTTAAATTTCACTAGAGTTCTTTTAACTTCTCAATATTGGGAAATTTGAAAAGTGACCAAGAGCCTTGAATTTTGTAATATAGTTTTTATTTGTATTTGACTATGTATACATGTCTCTATTTGGAATCTTATAATCAAAAACTTGATTATAAAATGACTTATTGAAACTGAAACTAAAAAAAAGGGGAATCCCCCCATGCTTATATCTAATAACAAACTTTTCCATAATATAAATGGAGAGAACGAAAAATAAAAAATATTTTTCTATAAATAAAGACATGTCTACATCGTCAAATACGAGTACAAATGTTCCAACAGGCCTGGCTTTTCCAGCTGAGGGATTATCGAGTGACGAGATTAAAATTCTCGCCTACAGAAACAAAGTGAAGAATTATGGAAGTCTTAGTAGAGAAAAGTTACTAGAAAAACTTCAACAAATTCCGAATGGATTCAACGACATCGAAGTGAAAATTGACAAGCCAGTTTCTGATTTGTCACAAATTGAAAAAAGAGTTCTAGCTCAAAGACTAGGTATAAATCCTAGAAAATTCAAAAAAGGACAGCTAGAAAATATCATTGAAGAAAAAATTTCACAGGAAAATTTGGTTGACATTAAACCTAAACCTGTGAAGCCAAAAATTTCAATCAGAAAACCTCTTTTAGAAAAAGTCAAGGATCTTGGCCATAAAAATTTTCAGAATCTCAATATTGAGAAATTGAAAGAACTCTTGACCAAAGAACCAGTGAAAAGACTATTAAAATCAGATCTTTTCAAACAGGCGAAGGAACTTGACATCAATGTTAAAAGTTCCATGACAAAGAGAGTCATCCAGGAGTTGATTGAAAAACATGTGGAGTTAAGAGAGTTCAAAACATTCAACTCCGCTTTCAGAGGATATGTTAATCATTTTCAAATGGAAGGTTTGCCTCATATTGACATTGAAAACTATCTCAATAAAATTAAGTCAGTTTTACAAGATAAAATTAAAGCTGAAAATAAAGAAGGATTAAAAATTTCAATCATTCTACATATTCTAATGCAAAGGAAGAATGACGTTAAAGAGTTTCAACTTCGTTCTAGACACATCCTTTATGTAGGTCAAGAACTTAATTATAACACTCTCATCGAAGACTTCCTTAAAGAACTGGAAAATTTAGTTCAGGAAGGTTCTGGTTGGAAATTTTTAGAAGTCATCAAGATTGAATTACACACAGTCAATTACACACCACTTTCAGGATCAAGCTATATTCCTTTACCAGATAAGATTCAAAATAAAAGAGCAGTGATTAATGTGCAAAATTCTGATCAAAAATGCTTCAGATACTCAGTTGAAGCTGCATTATTAAATATTCCAAAGAACACAGAACGAGTGTCAAATTACAACAAATCTGAATTTGATGACATGTTTAAAGATTTAGAATACCCAGTAAAAATAAAAGATGTTGAGAAATTTGAGAAGAATAATCCTGACTTAGGTGTCAATGTATTTACATTTATCCCTAGACAGAAAGTATGCTTTGGAAATGAAACTACAGATTACCCGATTTCCCCAGTTAGACTATCTGAGAGAATTCTAGCAGAAGACAAGTATATTAATCTTTTACATTACAAAGATGAGAACGATTTTTCAGAAGGTGAAAAGGTTGAAAATGTCAAAGATGATGCAAATTACCACTATGCTTGGATCAAGAACTTTTCTAGGCTTGTATCTACATCTCATTCAAAACACGATGGGCAGGTCAAAGTATGCTTCAGATGTATGAAAGTTATTTCAGCATCGACAAGCGAACTTCTAAATAAAAGATACAATCAACATTTTGAGAACTGTAAGCAGTTTGAATGTGTCAGAGTTAGCATGCCTAAGGATCATGAAAAAATCCTACAATTCAATCAGAAAAAAATGGAACAAAAACATCCTGTCTTTATCGTCGCTGACTTTGAATCATCTTTGAAAACTATTAACAAACAATTAGGTGAAAAGACTGTTCAAATTCAAGAACATATTCCTAACTCATTCAGCTTCTATACTTGTTTTGACAAGAATCAAATCAAGGCTGAAAATCTCTTAGTAGAATATAGTGTCAACGATCCTAATGAAGATATTGCAGAAAGATTCTGTGAAGAGATTGAAAAAGCTGTCTATAACATTCATGACAATCATTTTAGTAAACCTAAAGCTATGTTAGCCTTAACACAAGTACAACAGGTTAAGCACAAGACAGCTGAAAAATGTTATGGCTGTGACAAGGAGTTTACAGAAAAAAATTATAAAGTTCGTGATCACAACCATTTTAATGGAAAATACAGAGGAGCAGCCTGTAATAATTGTAACCTTAAATTACAAGCACCTGATTTCATACCTGTTTATTTTCATAATCTTTCAGGTTATGATGCTCATCTGTTTGTGAAAAATTTGAAAGGTAGACTGAATGTCATCGCGAAAAATAGTGAAAACTATATTTCATTCAGCAAGACGTTACAGGTTGACGAGCATAAGACTCTATCGATCAGATTTCTTGACTCATATAGACTCATGCAGTCATCTCTAGCAAATCTTGCAAATAATTTACCTAACACAGAGAAAAAGAATCTGTCAAAATTTTTCAAAGGCGATGCCTTTGACCTTGTGACAAGAAAAGGAGTCTATCCTTATGAATGGGTAGATTCTTATGAAAAATTTCAGAGTCAACAATTACCTCCCATTGAAGCATTTGACTCAGAGTTTAATGCTACAAAAATTTCACAAGAAGACTATTCTCATGCAAAGAATGTATGGGAAAAATTTGGATGCAAAACATTTAGAGATTACCATGAAATTTATTTGAGAACTGATGTTCTACTTTTAGCAGACATTTTAGAAAATTTCAGGCAGACATGCATGGACATTTATAATTTAGATCCAGTCTGGGCTTATTCGGCCTCAGGATTGTCTTGGCAAGCCATGTTGAAAAAGACTGACGTTAAAATTGAACTTTTAACAGATGTAGACCATTACAACTTCTTTGAATGTGGCATTAGAGGAGGAATCTGTCAAGCAAGTCACAGATATGAAAAGCAAATAATCCCTATTTGAAAGACCACGATCCTAGTCAACCTACAAGTTATATTTCTTATCTCGATGCGAATAATTTGTATGGATTATCCATGAGTGAAAAATTACCACATTCTAACTTTAAATGGATGACTCAATCAGAATTATTAAAGTGGCAAAGCATTCCATGCACACTTGAAGTTGACTTAGAATATCCTCAAGAATTACATGACCTACATAATGCCTATCCATTAGCACCTGAACATTTGAATGATAAGTTGATTCCTAATTTACAAGACAAGAAAAAATATATTGTGCATCACAAGGCCTTGAAGTTCTATTTGAGTCAAGGTTTAAAATTGACTAAGATTCATAGAGGAATTTCCTACACAGAATCATACTTTTTGAAAGAGTACATTGACTTGAACACAAGTCAACGTGCCAAAGCGAAAAATGACTTTGAAAAGGACTTCTTCAAATTGATGAACAATTCATGCTTTGGAAAGACAATGGAATCAGTCAGAGATAGAAAAAATATAAAATTGACTACAAATGTCCCTCAGCTTCGAAAATTAGTCAATTCGAACAACTATAAAGATCACAAAATTTTCAGTGAAGATCTTGTCATGGTTGAATCTCAAAAAGTAGAAGTTTGTCTCAATAAACCAATATTTATGGGTCAAGCGATTCTAGACCTGTCAAAAATACACATGTATGATTTCCATTATAATCATATGATGAAAAAGTATGGTGACAAAGCACAACTGTTGTACACTGATACTGACTCATTAGTTTATCATATAGAAACACCTGATATTTATAAGGATATGAAACAAGATGCTGAATTATTTGACTTTTCAAATTTTCCAAAAGACCATGCATTGTTTGATGAAACAAACAAGAAAGTCATTGGAAAGTTTAAAGACGAAGAAGCTGGTCATGTCATCACTGAATTTATCGCTTTACGTTCTAAATTATATGCCTATACAACTGATAAAGATGATGAAGTTAAAAAATGTAAAGGTGTCAAGAAGAACGTCGTCAAAAATGAAATCACAATTGAAGACTACAAGTCTGTACTTCTTGATAAAATTCCAATCGAAAAAAGGATGAATGTGTTTAGGTCAAGAAATCATCAAATTTACACTGAACAAGTGACTAAATGTGCGTTGAATGCGAATGATGATAAACGTACAATATTGGAAGATGGAATCTCAACTAAAGCTCTTGGATTTAAAAAATAAAACAGGGCTAGCAAAATGCTAGCCCTGTTAATGGCAACAGGGCTACCAATTTGGTAGCCCTGATTAAAAAAAATAAAAAATAAAGAAATAAAAATGAAAATAAATGGACTTTCCAAACTATTTAAAACAGAGTCCTAATGTAAACTATCCTGTCACTTACAAGAATAATTCTTTAACCAAAGATCCTTTCATCCATCAAAAAATTCATGTAACACCAAATCAAAGTTTTTATTTCAATACAATTGATATTTTCCCAAATAAAGTGAATCCACGAAAATTTTCAACTTATTCTCAAGTCCAAGATTATATTAAAAATTCAACCATGGATAACTGGAAAAACCAATTTAAATTTGCACTATATTGCGCAACATCAGGTTCAGGTGTAAGCTGGCATAATCATATTAATCATGCTGATCCTTTAGTACAAAGTATTTTTAGATTCCATGTCTATTTTACCATCAGAAAGATATTACACCAGCTAAAAATTCCTTTACCAGGAAATCCTGACTTTAATCCATCAAAAAATCCTTACAATAAACAAGCCTATGAAAATTTGAAACTTGAATTTGGCTCTGTTGACTTCAACTATTTTCACAAGGGTAAAATACAAGCATTAGACATCGTCATGGACAATGGTAACTATTATTTGAATGATCCTAGTAAGTTTCCATTTAATGCAGATAAAAAAGGATATGTCTATGCAGACCATCATAGACTTTATATTGATAATTTATCATTCATTTACTCAGACGATTGGACAAATTTTATCACCTTAGACAGTCAAGGATTGACTAAAGCGGGCATGAGTAGAATCAATGAATCGATTCGAACGTATGTTTATTGTATTCTAGGTTCACAAACCATGATTCGTCAGGATATTCTTGATTCATTGGACACACAGAAACAATTTGGAATTTTAGTGGAAGATGCTATTCAAGGTCAAACGTTAGTCGATTCCATCAAAACATTTCAGTCAGCGAGCGTACTCATTCACTCAAAACAAGCGTATGCATATGCTTTAGAAAAAGCAGGTTCACGACTAGATTTTGCCGTTGGATTAGGATTACAACTTGTTCCAAGTCATATGCGATTACATATTGGTACAATTGAAGGATATAATAACTCTCTGTTAACCGCTACAGAAAATACAACTTTTGGCATAAATTCACATATCAGTGTCAGAAAAAAGCGAGCGCAGCCGCGTCGCTCATCAAATTTGATGAGCGAACAACCACAAACTAATTCATCAAATTTGATGAATAAACAAACTAGTGAAACAAGCGAAGCGAGTAGTGAAACAAGCGTCAGCGAAGCGAGTCATTTACCTTTTACAATGGGGTTAATTGTTATAGGTCTTTTAGTTCAAACTATTCTTTAAAATAAATATGAGTGTGCAAGAAGCATATGCAAGTTACAAATATCCTTCTGCTTTAAAATTTTATAAAATTATGAAAAAGAAGGATCCTAGTATAAAATTTGATGACATTGATCAATTTGTAAAATCTCAGAAAAGCTATCAGCTTCACAAAAAGCAGTCCAATAATATCCAAGGTCACATTATAGCTTATCGTGAAAATGCTCTTTGGTTCATGGATCTTTTGGACATGAGTAATTATTCAAGACAAAATAAAGGGTATAAATGGATTTTACTTGCTATTGATACTTTCACTAGAAAAGCTTATGCTGAAGCATTAAAAAATAAGACAAAGTTTGAAGTGAAAAATGGCTTTGAAAAAATTTATAATGATACTGGAAGTATTACACTTATTATTACAGATTCAGGCAATGAATTTTTAAACAAACCACTACAAGATTTATTCAAAGAATTAAACATTAGACATGGTACAGTGGATATTGGTGATCATCATGCATTAGGCTTAATTGATAGACTATCTAGAACTATTAAAGAAATGGTCTTCAAAGATTTCACAGAGAAAAATACAGTCAAATGGGTTGATCATTTGCAAGATTACATTAGTGCATACAATGAAAGACCTCATTCTGGCATTTTAGACTATAGTCCAAATGAAGCTAACCTTCATGCTACTGAATTAGTTGAATTAAATGTAGAAAAATCTATGCCTGTTGTACACAAGTTTAACATTGGAGAATTAGTTAGAAAAAAATTGAAGAGACCTATATTTACAAAGGGTTACAAACAGATTTGGAGCAATAGAACTTACACTATCAAAAATATTGAAGGTGTTCATGCTATCTTAAATAATGACGAAAGAGTTAGACTTGATGCTTTGCAGCAAGTGCTAGCTACAATTGATGAAGAAGCTGATTCTTCTGAGGTTGAGAAAGCAGATAAAGAAGCTAAAATTGAGTCAACAATTAAACACAAAGAAGGACTTGATAAAGAAAATATTATTGAATCACGGTTGAGAAAGAAGTAAGATATTTATAATGTAAAATCACACTATAAACATCTTACTCAATTTGCAATGAAGGAAGTTCTTTCAGCTCCTTGGGTACATTTTTCCATCTTCTACGGGTGAACATATAGTCTAAATAAGTTCCAACGATAGCCCACCATGTTTCTAATTTGATGAAGGAGTCATTCACTGATATCTCAAGTTGATCCACTTTAGTATTGACTTTACTCGCTGTTATAACGTCTGCACCCCACGAACTGTTTTTAACCTTGAGGATCTCTTCTTTAATTTCAACTAGTACTTTGTCAATCTCATAATCCCACAAATTAAATCTATCTTTAACCTTGAGGATGTCTGCATTGAACTTGTCTTGAATGTCTTGAATTTGATCAAAGTTAGAATATAAATTACTCATTTATTTTAATTAAAATTAATTGTCTATAAAAATTTTCTTCTTGTTCAATATGCCAAAAATGGCACATTGATTTTTTTTTAAAAAAATTTTACTATAAATAAATGGACACATCATTTGGTAAATATCTTGATCCTTATAGATCAAACAAAATAGCCAAGGGGCTCAAAGCTAAAAGAAATTATGAAGTCATTACTCACAATCCTAATTCTGTGAATCCTGGAGAAACACTTTATGTGAAAATTCCTCAGCTTGAAAAAGGACAAGTGATTGTTCCTAAAAGTTTGAAACTTACATTTAAGTTGTCTACCTCATCAAAAGCAAGTAATGCAGCCAATGCTGCAGCAGCTGGATTTGTGGCTAATGTAGGTCGAAATATTGTAGAAAGAATTACTACTAAATTGGGTGGAAAAACAATGAGTGAAGTGGACAAATCTTACATCTATAATACGTTCAAGGACTTTTGGTTGACAGACAAGCAGAGGAAAAATCGTGTTCAGCAAGGTATTGACAAGGAGCAACGAAAAGATGCTATTAAAACAGCATTTGGTGACAGATATTGTATTCCTATTGAGTCAGAAATATTTGATGATCATCTACCTTTTTACCCATCAGCTATTTTAGAATCCATTGAATATAATATCAAATTCAATGATGCAAAATATGTTGTGACAGGAACTGCAACATCAAAAACGTATGCTGTGAAAGATATTCAACTTGAGTATGAAACAGTCTTTTCCACAGAACTTAGTGAGGAAATCGAAGCAATATATGCTGATACTAGATTTAGATATGAAGACGTGCATCTTTTGAGGACAGATTCAATTGGAAAGAATAAACGCATGAATATCAATGTAGATGTCAATCGTGCATCAACAAAAGGAATCTTGATATTTTTCCAGAAAAATTACGCTGAGTATGATGCCGAAAATACAAGTTTTCAAAATCCAGACATCACTAATGTGACCATTACTTCAGAAGGAATTTCTCACTGTATATTCAAGTCAGGAATGAAAGCCTATAATCAATTTGATGAAGTCAAACGACTTTATATGTCAGAAGATCTTAAGCAAACTGAAGACTGCATGATGGATGTCGAAAAATTCTATGAAAATCATAAATATGCTCTGTGGATTGATCTGAGAAGTACAGAGGACAACTATTTACATGGATCTGGAACTGCCATGAGCAATATTAAACATGGTTTACAACTTGAACTTACCAGAAGTACTGAAACAGAATATGACATGCTAGTCTATATTGTAGCTGATGGATTAGTAGGACTTGAGAATAAACAAGTAAAGGGCATTGTACACTAACCACAAAAATATTTAGCATGTCTCGATCTTCAAATTTGAAGACCGAGAATATTCTTCAAATTTGATAAATAACTTTCTCTCAGTTGTCAAATTTGACAACCGAGTTGCTTACGAGCTTAAGCTTAGCGAGTATATTGAATTTTTGTCATCAAATTTGATGACATCTTAAATTCTTTTGCTTCTTCAAAATGTTAAAAATAAACAGGTATGAACAATGAATTTTATTGTGATCCACCGTTCAATATGTTAATTGTCGGAATGACTGATTGTGGCAAGACCTACTTTATACTTGACTTACTTGAAAAAGAATTTCGTAAAAAATTTGATGACATTGTGATATTTTGTCCAACCATTGACATGAATAAAACTTACCAAGATAGAGCATGGATTACACAAGATAAAAATATACACATTTATCCTCCAAAATTAGTACTTACAGATTTAAATATATGCTTAGAAGATGCGATTGAAAATTTAAAAAGTCAAGATCATCAAACATTATTTATCATTGATGATTGTGCTAATTTGTGGGAATCAAAGAATAAGTGTACAAAATTGACTGAACTAGCTTTCTCAGGAAGACATTATGGAATTTCTGTGTGGCTTTTGACACAAAAATATAATGCAGTTGTAAAAGATTTTAGAGAAAATTGTAAACACATGGTGATTCATACAATGAATGATCAATTATCTATGGATCAAATTTTCAAAGAAAATCGATGTATTCCACAAAGCGAAAAAGACACAGTTCTGATGCAGATTGATGCAGGAAAGAAGCTTATACTGCGCAGAAAGATGCCTTTTGATTACTTTCTTAAGTAAAAAAAATTTTAATAAATAAACAGGTATGAACAACGTGAATGTGGAAGAGGATATTCTTGATTCTGTGGATGACATGCGAAGTGAATTACTTTCACACGATCAATCAGGATTACTCAATAAACTAGGAATAAAATCATCTGAGGCTACGATTAAAAAAGCTTCACAAAAAAATATTGAAAAATTACATAATGAATATAACATCAAATATAATACTCAGATTGCTGATGATTTAGTCCTAATTTACTATTTGGTTATACTCAAGCAGTAAAAATGGTATTTCCAAATTTGGATCAAAAAAAATTACATGAAAAATTAAATGACAATATCATAGTAAACCATGAAATAAAAAAACAACTGGGTCAATATATGAACCCAACACTTTTAGCTGCAGGTACAATTGTAGTCAATACGGCTGAAACTGCAATGACGCATGAAGCAGAGGACACATGCGAGGATTCCTAAATTTTATAGAGTCCTCACTAACTTTATAAAATCTAAGATTATGGCCAATTTAATTTTTTAAAATCTTCATACACCTTTTCTAAAGAAGATGTTAATACACTCGCTGATGCAGCCGCTTTTGCGTCCAATTTTTTCAATTCTTTTCTCGTCGCTGCGCTTATACTTGCTGGTGCTAAAAGATAGTGTTCATTTAATTTTCGTAATATATGTTTGTTAAAAAAGAAGGACTTTCTGTTTAGTTTATCCTTATTCTGTTCAAACAGGTCTTCTAACCTTTTCACATCCTTGGCAATTAAATGATTGTCCACTCTCTTGAACAATAGTTCGTCTTTATAGTGTTCTTTAAATTTTGAAAATTTAGATATCACATACTTATGAGTTTTTTCCATGCCATAGTGTGATCCACACATATACGTTTTTTGAATAGAATTTGTCCACAAATCTGGTGAAGTATGAGAGTATGAATCAAAAGCATTGTCTACAGTGCCACAATCATTACAAACGACTTCATTCTCTAGTATAGTACAATCTGTTGAATAACAATCTTGACAAATCCAATGATTACAATATAAATTGACATATTTTCCAGCTATTTTAAGCTGCTCTCGCAAATAATAACGATTGTATGAAACAAGTGACATGTCATATTGATAGTGTCTTGCGTCATTTTCTAATGCTTCAACAACTTTTTCATATATGTCTTCAAAGTTGTCAAATCTAACATCTGTCTTCATTTTATTTATGACAACCTAATTTTTATTAAAATATCATCACCACATTTAAAATCAACTATTTTTTCTATCATCACACAAAAAATCAACTATCATCACACAAAAAATCATCAGACTTTAATAGTCGCTAATAATGACTTTAATAATAACTTTAATAGTCGCTAATAATGACTTTAATAATGACTTTAATAGTCGCTAATAATGACTTTAAAGGGAATGGCCCGCCAAAAAATGGGGAGTTTTGGACGGCCCGGTCAAAACCTTAGGCAGGAATAAGGTTTCATTGATAAATATAAGGAGTTTCAAGGCCCCCAAATCACTTGTAAGGTTCAATAGATACTGGCCTTTCATTGGTTTACCGTCTGCGTATCATTTACATACTCTCATTTTGAAAAATATGACAGTATTTACGATCACGTTATTGATTTTTGCAACATTTTCGGTAACGCGCCCCTTGCGGATCTGTAAGGTACCATTCGGATGCTTGAAAAATGCTTGTCTCGTCGATTCGCTCGCGGATAAACGCATCAACAGGTTGACTGCAGCAACTTTTAATTGTTGGAGACAGAGAAGGAAGGAATATGATTATCAGTTTGATGAAAACTTTGCAAAGTTTCTTCTTGGGACTCGAAATCCATACTACTATTCTCTCCATTTTCCATTTTCTCCTCTCTCCAACTCACTACTATCGCTATTGACTGCGTAACATACACTAACATTCTTTCGCTATCATTGCTAACTTCATTTACTAGAACACTGGCCTCTTTGTAGCCGATTATGTAACCCATAGTGGAAACACCTGACAGCGCCGCCCGGCATGATCCACGTGCTACTGGCATATTTATAACTCGTAGTAAATAAGGTTGTAAAAATATGCAAATGAGATGCCGTATATGGAAACCATGACGTCACTAAGCAGTTCTTATTTCTGCTACGGGTGGCGCTGTTGCTTGCTTCTGGAGGCGCTATTCAACCTCTTTAATAGTCGCTAATAATGACTTTAATAATAACTTTAATAGTCGCTAATATTTTTTCATAAAATAAACAGGTATGAACGGAGAAAAAGATAACACAACAACTGAAATTACAACAACAGAAAAGCCAAAGAATCCTAAGAGAGTTGAATGGGGTAGAAAATTAGGCCAGTTGAATAAAGGAAAGAAGAAGCCTGTTCAACAAGACATCACACAATCTACAAACTACTTCTGCGAGCGTAGCGAGTACTATCCTTTAATATTGATAAGTGGAATCACTTTAGCAGGTTTTGTTTGGTTCTATTCCAAAAATTCATCACCTATTGATCCTAGTGAAGAAAAATTACATAATGATGTTAAAAAACTTAAAGCTAAACAAAAATCTGAAAATATGATCTTATAAATTTAAAAAAAAATTTTACTATAAATAAATGAGCACAATGATCGACACAAAAAATATTGGAAACACAATTTACCATTCTGCAGTTTTAGCAGCACTTGTTGTTGGCTATGGAATGGCTGCTAAAAAGCTACTCAAGTCAAATATTGGTGATCCTAGTAAACCTGACTTGATGGAAGCATTGAAGCTAACTGGTGCTGTGTCACTAGCTATTATTACAAAAGGTTATCTGGAAAAGCAAGGATTGCCGAAGAACATCACTAATTAAACAGGGCTACTCAGGGCTAGCAATTTGCTAGCCCTGTTCAACAAAATTTTTTTAAAAAAAATCAATGTGCCAAAAATGGCATATTGACATATTGAACAAAATTTTTATAAAATAAATGGCTGGCATGATTTTAACTACAATTTTTGGAGCAGTAGCTAATGCGACTGCTTTCGTTGGGGGGAATGCCATGTTCCACGCATTTGATGCTCAGAATGCTGCAGAAGAGCGTAAAAGACACGATTTAGCAAGCGAAAAATTACAAAAGGAGTCAGCAACATGGTCGCACAATAGAATTAAACATCTTGATTTCCTTGCAGAACAACGACAGAAAAAACATCAAGCACAATCAGACATGTTAGACATGAAAGATTCTATTCGCTATTATGACAGCATCCATCCTAAGCCAAATTTAACTCACTATTATAAACCTAGTCAGAGTCAAAAAAATTATGAACAAGCCTATATTGCAGGAAATGTTATTGGATCAGCTGTTTTGTCAAAATTTATTTAAAATAAATGGAGAATGTCATGGAAATTGAAAATCCAGCCTATGAAGAAGATGCTACAGATGACATGAATGAAAATTATGATCAACAAGCAGCGGATAATGATAATATTATGAATGAATTGACTGGAGATGTTCCACAACCCGTTGACAATGATTTAATGGAGAAAATGAGAATCATTGATGCAAAGGATGATTTTACAAGATATTTTATGGATAAAAGTCACTTAATTTTTAAGAAGGGGAAGACAATGGAACTATTTCGTAACAGACTGACAATGAATGAAAACGATGAAATATTTTTTCACAAATCAAGCGGGGAGAGAATTAGGCTAACACAAAAAAATAATAGAAATCCTTATTCAGTCAATTCTCTAACAGGAATAAGTGAACTTATGACATTTTTTACGAAAATTAATGTGGGAGAAACTCCAATACTTGAAAATGTTGAAGAAAAAACAGCTAGAAGACAATTGAAATACGAAGATGGAGCAGGATCTAGTGCAGCGGAAAATATTGAAATGTCTACATTTAAAACCAAGTCAAATGTAGTGCAAGAATCAGATGATATAATAGAAACTCATGTTGATGCTAACATTTCACCTGAAAGAAAAGAAGAGTTAGAAGTACTCATTAATAAATTAGAAAGTAACACTGATGACTCTCTTGAATCTTGGTATTCTGCTAAATCATATGAAAAGGATATGCAAAAAATGAAAGAATTCGTTGATGAAGCTATTCATGAAGCTAGGGAAAAAGCAGGTAATGAATATTCTGTCAATCAGATTAAAAAAGCAAGAGATCAGATGGCTATAGCAAGAACAAGAGAAGCAGCCTTAAAAATACAAGTAGAACATTATGATAAAAAAATGAAAGAGTCTCAAAAAGGACTTGATAATGCAAAACAACAAGGTGATAGAGAAGACATAACATTTTGGAAAAATCAATTTGAGCATAATGATAGGATGTATAAAAATAGTGTTGAATCCTATAAAGAAATTTATAGATCTCAAGTAGCAAAAATAAAGAGCTTATTTTTTAGAGAAGATATGACTTTAGGTGAAAAATTAAGAGAATTATTTAAAGAGAAAGGACTTACGATCGCAAGTATTATTTCAGCAGTTATTTTAACTATTTCTGCGATTGGAGGAACTGTGGCTGCAATATTTAAACCAAAAAAATCAAGTAAACCACCTGGAAAACCTGATAGACCTAGTAAACCTGATGGTCCGAGTAAGCCAGGAATTCCTGGTAAAATTCATGATGGTCTGATCAAATTTAAAAATTGGCTGCTTTCTTTAGGTAAAAAAGCTTTAGTAGCTTTGCCTGGAATTTTAGGTTCCATTGTGTCTACTATCTTAAAAGCAGCTGCTGGTGTTGTAGGATTTTTAGCAGAGCATTTGATTATTATGATCGCTGTCACTATTTTAGTTATTGTTCAAGTATTATCATCCAATATAGGAAGCATTAAACAAAAAGCACATAAAATTTCTTCTAAAATAAATGAACGTTAGATTCCATGATGTATTAAGGATTCTACTTCCAGTTAGTATTCAGTCGTATGAAACTGTACAGGTTGAAAAGGCTATTATTCCTATGACTTACTATAATTTTTCAAGGAAATTGAATAATCACTATTTACGATTAGCGACTGTGGTCAATGAGGAATATACAGCACAGGATATAATTGTTATTCCTGATGGATTTTATACGCCAGCTACTTATAATAAAGCAGTAAATGAAGCGTTGAATGAAAAAGGACATGCTGACTCCTTTGACCTAACTTATTTACCCAGTGAAGGCAAAATAAAAATTAAAGTTGAGCCACCATTTGGAGTCATTCTCCATAAAGAACTAGGTGAGATATTAGGAATGACTAATACAGAGATTACCTTCATAAGCTCAGAAATTACTGGTAATAAACCTTGTAAACTTCTACCCTATCATGAGTATAGAATTTCTTGTAGTATTGTTGATACACATAAAAATTTAGTAAACTCCAAGCGCAGTGATCTTATTACGTCATTTGTTCCCAAGGGTAAATATTATGGAGATATTCATGAATATACCTCCCTTCAAAAAGTAAAGATCGCAAAGCACGATCATACTAGTATTGAACTACAGGTCAAAGATCAGAATGATGACCCCATTGAATTTTTAACTCCAGTTTCAATTGATTTACGGTTAGAATAAATGGATGATGCTGAACAATTTAGACTTGAAAAAATTAAAGAAAAAATTACTGAATTAGAGCTTAATATTGAAAAAAGAAAAAAGTTACATAAAAATTATAAAAAAGCTAGTCAAATCTTACACGGTTGTGAAATTGGTATGTATATTACCAGTGTCACAGTCGCATCAATTGGAGCTGCGACTGTGATTGGAAATGTCATCAGTATTCCAATTTCTGCCATCTGTACACTCCTAGGATTGGTTGGAAAAATTGTAGTTCCTAAATTAAGGAAAAAGGAGAAAAAACATTTAGATATTTTAATTAAGAAAAAAGCATGCTTACGGAGTGTCGATAATTTACTTTCCAGATTCATGGATAATGGCACTATTTCTGCGAGTGAATTTGAACTCATCCTAGAATCCGAAATGACATGACTTTCATCTGAGATAATCAGTTTGGGCTGTAAAGCGAGTCAGACAAAAGTAGTGTGGGGTGAGTAAATTTATAAGCTTAAAAGCTTATAAAATTACATCAATCGTGACTGTGTCAAGATTTACAACTCCATCTTTGTAATATCTTAAGTCTATTATAGAAACATCGAGCCATGGATTATAACAAACATGTCCATACATGTGATTTTTAATCAACTTTCTTTTGTGCTCCATTAGACAAGTGTAATTCATTGGAAAGTCTGTGACATTCACAAGCGGAGCGAGAGTATTTCTAGGTACAAAATTAATTCCTGTCAAAATGACATTTCCAGTCATTGACAAGCATAGTACACCAATGAGAGCTTTCACAGTTTTGTTCATTTATGATGTTTTTATTTTCTTTAGATATAGGTTTTGTCATTATTCTAAAAGATTAAATCCATAAAACTTTTTACCCTGTTTGGTCTCCTTGACTCCTGTGAATCTTATATAATTGTGATCACGATTTATCTTTTGTTTGATGACACTCGTCGCCCACACGGTGACTTCTTTCGATTCTGAGTCAACAAGTTCAAGCAGTGTTGATTCGCCTATCTTTGTACTTATATTTCTGAATGAGTTAATTCTATACCATGTGTTCACTGGAAGATCTTTAAATTTTAGATAATCTGTTGACTCTGTGACTCTTGATTCAAGTTCTTCGTTTGACGGAAAGTTCATTTTATTTACAAGAAAATAATTTTAGTTAAATATAGGTTTTGTCATTTTTGTAAATTTTAAAATTTTAAAATTTTTGAAATTTTGAAATTTTGAAAATTTTGAAATTTTCAAAAATTTGAACGATTTGGACAATTTGGATGATTTAGTGACTTGACTGAGAAATGACTGGAAACTATTTAGACTAGGATTTGACTGAGACTCTTTTGAAACGTGTTGACTGGGATTTGACTTGGAGATTTTGACTGGGATTTGAGCTTGAGTTAAATCTGTCACTTTTATACTACTCATGCCCCCAGGCTTGAATGACTAGATCAGTTACATTCAATATCACATCATCTAATTCTCAGCTGGCAACAGCAGCGCCAACTTCACCACAGGGCGCTTAAGTAGCCCACCAGCGGTTTTCAAGGTAACTACACGCACAAGTCCGTCCTTACCAGGATGAACCTGGACAATTCTACCCATAAGCCATTTCATGGGTGGCAAGCTCGGCTCACGCAATGTGACTAGATCTCCAACAGACAAGTTCTTCTGAGGGGTATTAATAAACAGAGAAACAGAGAAACGAAGAAATCGAGAACTTCCCATATCGAGTAGTTAGGCCTTAAAACCTATGTCTATAATGTACAGCGTGAAAATAGACTAATATGCTAGCCTGGTTTCTTCTCCCACGATGAAAGTAGTTAAAAAATGCACTGGGTGGACAGGAGACCAGTCCTATCAGATCAATGGAACATTGTCCATTTCGCAAAACCACGAGGTTGACTGCATGGACTCTGGCATGTCTGGGGCTCTGCTAAGTTAAAATCAATCATGGTATGTATAATTCATGAGACAATGATAAACCGACGATATTTGCCTACTAGTAATGGACTGTAGGGCCTGTGACCTAGTCTATTCGGTGTGTGTGTGTAAGCCTGTGATGATGGATAGGTATGTATCCAGTACGGCGTGTACATTGAGGCCTAACTAGTCGATGGGGGAAGTTCTCGATTTCTTCGTTTCTCTGTTTCTCTGTTTATTAATACCCCTTCTGAGGCCGCGGCCATTTATTCCGTTGCTGCAAAGTGTTCAAATATTCTAGAGACCACCTATTCCAGAAATGTTGATGCAACAACTGCAAGTGCTGCCACCTACTTAGTCTATTAACTGGCACATCAGTGAGATCTGGTTCCGGCAAGGCATTAAGCTCAGCAGAGATGAGGAAATGTCCCGGAGTGAGGACCTGGAGATCTGATGGATATGTGCTCAGTGGACATAGAGGTCGTGAGTTTAGACAAGCCTCTATCCGACACAGAACCGTATACATCTCCTCGTAGGTCAAACGAGCATTTCCAATGACACGATTAAAGTGATGCTTGATGCTCTTAATCCCAGCCTCCCAGAGACCACCAAAGTGACTACCAAGTGGAGGAGAGAATTGCCAACTTATATTTTCTTCAGCCAAAGCTTTTGCCACGGTCTCGTTGTGTCATCTGGAGTCATACAGTTTCTCCAAGTCGCGCGGCATTTCTCGGTATCCACCGCGAAAATTGCTGCCATTGTCACTAAACACTGTCACAGGTTTCCCGCGGCGGGAAATGAACCTACGGAAGGCCGCCAGAAACGCTCCTGTAGTGAGGCCACAGACTAGTTCCAGATGCACTGCTTTCACCGCTAAGCATATAAACAATGCAATCCATGCTTTCTCAGTTTTGCACCCTGGGCCTCTGCCAATCCTAAGCAAGAGGGGGCCAGCGTAGTCAACACCGCACACAGAGTATACCCTCGCGGGCGTCAGTCTTTCAGCGGGAAGAGGTCCCATTTTCTGATGAATTGCGTTCGCGCGTTGTCTGCAACATACTACGCACTGACGCACAATGTTACGCACCAAGTTTCGCGCACCTATTATCCAGAGTTTTCGGAACAAGCTGGGTTTGGTTATTTGAGCTTATTTAGTAAGGAGCAGTGAGTTTGGCCATATGGAGGGTGTTCTCGACTTGTAGGGTTGTATTTGTGGGTTTGGGGTGGCAATGGTGGATGGTTTTTCTCCTGTGGTGATCATAGGGCTTTAATGATGTGGAAGCTCTCACACGATACTGCACATGTAAAGTGATTTAAGGTTATATGAGTTGATTTGGAGCTGTTTATACTGACATTCAGTTTTGTTGTAGAGTTTGTAAAAAGGGAAAGTTTTATTTGGACAGTTTGAGGTTTGGAGGTGAGAGGTGAGAGGATGCATTGCTTATGAAGGCAATGCGTCCTCTCACATCGTGCTGCAGATGTTAAATGGATGAAGCGGATACAAGTTGATTGGTTCTGTTTGTACTCACATTCAGATAGAAATGTCGTGGAATATCGGACAGTTGTGGTTGACGAGAAGAAGGATGCACTGATGTGATTTTGTCCCTGCTGCATTTGGGCACTGGAATGTGCTGTATGCACTGACGTCATAATTGCAAGAAGTTTGGTGCATGTCATGTTGTGGAACTTTCTGGGATGAAACATTGCACTTGTGAATGTTTTTGGGTATGATACGGCTGCTTCAAATCGTTGACAAAATCATGAAATGAGCAGAGTGGATGCCGGTCGGGCCTAGGCCCACACTAGTACTACTTACTTGACTTCAAGCTCGGTGTCATTAATTACTACAAGCCGCCCAAAGAATACACACGCATTTCTAATGGCTTATGTCACTTGAAACATGGCTCTTTCCACAAACTTACCAGTTACAAGGCGCAAACACCGAAAGTACCGGCAGCCGTGGCTGTCATATTTTACCGCACGATGACATGAGCATACACGTGCATACACGAGGTGTACAACGTCATAAAATCGTGTGTGGTGCAACGTCACAAAATTGTGCAATGTCTGCGTCGTCATCGGATCTTGCTAAAAATTATCAGTTCACAATTTCGGACGCGTCATCAGTTTTGATATTCACCGATAAAATCCTTTTTTTCTTCTAAGTCAAATTTCGTCCGCGCTCCTTTTCACCGTAAACTACATTGAAAATTATTTTGCTAACTATTCCATGCGGTTAAACCGATTGGAGCGGGTTCTATCATAGATAACTGGAGGTCGAAATCCACAACCAGGAATATGACTTATGAAACCATTTGAAGCGGTCCGCAAAAGCCTTCGTCGTGAGGTGGTGCCGCCTGTCGGCGGTTCCGGGACCATTGCGTCCAGTATCTTTGGCGCAAGGAAGCTAGCAGCAGCTGCGGTCCAGCATGCAAGTTGCGCTTATGTTCAGCGCCAATGATCAACATTGTCAGCTTATGCTTAGCTGGTAATAGAATCGGATGTCGTGACGCGAATTTGAGCGTACTTTCCTGAAGTCTACCTCCAACGCAGAGAACATCCTCACTATTCAAGAAGGGGCACAATGCCTGTAAGTTTTTTGAGACCATAATTTCACCAGCTTTCAGCCTCGCGATGTCCTCACTGAATTCATCACTCTGTGCCTGCTTAATCCAAAGCTTCAAAGCACTGTCTAATTCAGCACACGTAAGCGGACCCTTAATCACATGTTTCCCAGGGTCACGTGCCTGTAGCCATCGTAAGCAGCACGCGCTAATGCGGACAAGCTTGTACAGAACTGAGTACGGAAACAAGTCAAAAGTCGCCATCACGCTTGATTCCACTACATTTGATTCCACTACATGTACATGCGCCGTAGCTGTGTCAATCCTTGTCGATTTCATTTCACGCTTGGTTTCAACACTGTCACTGACACGATGCAACTCCGGCCAATTTTCAGAGGATTCCGCCAACCAAGCTGTACCATGCCACCACAGATCGTGAGTGACTAGTTCAGACGCGAGTATACCACGTGACGCGCAATCGCTTGGGTTCCCATAGCCAGGACAGAACCTCCATTGCGACGCGTTCATCAAACTCTGAATTTCGCTGACTTTATTGGCAACGAACGTTTTCCATCTGGTAGGATTCCCGTGGATCCAATCTAAAGTCACAGTCGAGTCCGACCAAGCATGAAGTGTCACATGAGCCAATTTCAACGCCGTCTGTACTCTATGCAATAATCTAGCTATGAGCAATGCTGTACATAGCTCCAACCTCGGCAACGAGATCTGTTTCGTTGGCGCTACTTTCGTTTTCGAACAGACTAGAGTCACTAAGACAGTACCATCCATCTGAAGAGTACGCAAGTACACGACGCCCGCATAGCCTTGTTCGGAGGTATCGCCGAATCCATGCAATTGATATTCCACAACCTTGATACCAGTCTTAGGCACAATGCATCGATCCACCTTCAAAGTGTCCAACATTTTCATGTTCAATTTCCAAAGTAACCATGCGCGCAGCTCAGTGTCTGGCAACACATCATCCCAGTTGAGGCATAGCAACCACAGTTTCTGAAACATTGCTTTCGCGCACATCACTGTAGATGCCAATAATCCCAGTGGATCAAACACCTTATATGTCTCTGACAGTAACTTGCGCTTTGTCACATTATCAGGGTTCTGGTCTTCACTAACACCGAAACCTACTCGGTACAGAAATGAACCAGATGAAGAGTCCCATACAACTCCAAGTGTTTTTCTCACTGGATTGTCCAGTGTATGTAGGTCCATATCCAAGACACCATCATTAGATTTCTGTACCGACTGAATAAAAGCAGGGTCATTGCAGATCCATTTTCTAAGCTCAAGATAAGCACACTCAGTAATACCATCAAGTTGACATTGCAAACAGATGGCACTAGCTGTATCCTCTGCCCCAGAAACCACATCATCCATATAGAGATCATTCTCAAGCACAGGTGCTGCAAGAGGGTAATTGTCCTTTTCATCATGCGCCAACTGCTTTAGCACACGCTGTGCTTGGTGTGGAGACGATGCAACTCCGAAAGTCACAACAGTCATTCGATAGTCACCGATATCATCTGTACGGTTGTCTCGCCACACAAAACGATAATAGTCCTTATCAGAATCTGCTAACCGAAATTGCCTGTACATCTTGGCAACATCTGCTGAAAGCGCCACTGGGTGTTTCCTGAATCTCACTAACAGATCAAATAGTTCATCCTGTACTTTCGGCCCAACCATCAATCGGTCATTCAGTGAGACACCAGTTGATGTTTTTGCAGATGCATCAAACACAACGCGTAATTTAGTTGTAGTGCTAGAGTCTTTGATTACATAATGGTGAGGCAAGTAGTAGCTTTGTTTTCACATTCATTGTCAGATACTTTTTCTGCATGGCCCATTGTAAAATACTCATTGACAACGTCCCTGTATTGCTTTTGTCTTTCCGGAGTACGCGCTAATTTCCTTTCCATCTGCAGCAGCCGCGATACTGCCCTTTCACGACTATGTCCAAGTTCAGGTCCATCTTTGAAAGGGAGTGCTACAACATATTTGCCATCATCCCTGCTTACAAGTCTCTACAAAATGCTCCTCGCACTTATTTTCCTCTAATGATAGCGCGTTTCGCGGTTCAATGGTTTCAACTTCCCAGAACTTTCTCAAGAGATCATCAGTGTTCGATTCAGATGTGTCAAAGTGACATATATTCTGCCGAGGCGTACTACAAGCCCTCCCCACCTTGCCAGTCACTATCCAACCAAACACAGTCTTTTGCGCCACAAGATCAGGACCTTTCAACATTTCAGCCATTAAAATATTCGGGTAAAGATCGGCGCCAATAAGCATGTCCACAGGCCCAGGCGTACCACAATGCTTGTCAGCTAATGTCAGGCCTTGTAACTCTGGCCATCCACTGACCACAACCCTCTGTTGAGGTAGATTACCAGTAATCTTGTCCATAACATAAGGTTGGAATACTAAGCCACGCTCCCAGAGGGTACCAGCTGGTGTCAATTCACACTCAACAATGGGTGATTTCAAAGTTGGTTTTGGTTTTAGTGTTGGGTGTTAGTGTCAGTTTATTCTTAATTTCTACCCCTAAAAACCTATGTCTGGATAAGACCTATCGAGGTTTTAGTTTAACACCAACACCTGGTTTTATCTAAACACCTAAAACCTGGGCTGAAACTAAGAAGAGGTTTTATTCTGAGGGTAAAACTAACACCAAGACGGACAGAGATAAAACCTTGGAAAAACCAAACACGCATGTGTTTCCCTATTGTAACCGCTTCCGATCTATATAAATTTGGTCTTCTTCTTTCACGTCCATCATCATTCCTATCAGCGTTCAAAATACCAGCAACTACTTCTTGAAATGGTACGAACAACATGATTTTTTTTTTCTTCCGAACACCAACACCAACTTTGAAATCCACTCGTTGTTAATGCCTGAGGTGTTAGTTTTATTGGTAATACAAAATGCACTACAAATCTTCCAAATATAACACCGAGCTGGGATTAAGATCAGACCTTGGTGTTCCAATTGGTTTCAGTGTGAAACTAAAACCTAATTTGAAATAGGATAATGCTAAAACTGAGTGTCAAAACTAACACCAGAACTGATTTCATTTCTGGTGTTGTGGAGAGTTTCAGTTTTAGTCCCGGTGTTAGTTTTTGACACTAAAACCATCCCTTAGTTTTAAGCTTAAACCGGACATAATGCTAAAACCAACAAACA
The DNA here is from genome assembly GCF_910592395.1 of Lineus longissimus. Lineage (NCBI taxonomy): Eukaryota > Metazoa > Nemertea > Pilidiophora > Heteronemertea > Lineidae > Lineus > Lineus longissimus. The sequence continues at coordinate 12,449,887 of NC_088308.1, read as the reverse complement.
CCGACTTTGAAAAAGGATGAAATTAAAACCCACTTCATTTCAATGCTGGTTTAATCAAGGGTTTTAGTGTTCCATTTAGTTTTAAAACTAAATCTAAAAACTGACTTTGAAATCACCCATTGTCCGAAACAGCACCTTCAGTACAACCACCAATACCACGCACCAGAACTTCACATTTTGCTGTAACCCTTTTCAAGCGAGCGCGTTGCACAAAGGCTGACGTAACCAGAGTTATCTGCGAACCTGAATCAATCAAGGCACGGCATGGTAACTGACCATTAGCAGCGCGAATCTGAACCAACGCTGTTGGCAGTAGAGTTTCAGTTCTGTCCTCAGAACTCGCAACGTACACATGAGAAGTACCGGAACCGGAAGCCGCAATTTTCTGCACCTCACCTCATGGTTACCGAAATGTAACACTGGATGGTGTTTTTACTACAATGGCTACAACTTGCGGGTTTCGGACAATTTACGATATAATGCTTTCGAGAGAAACAATTCAGGCACAAGCGTAAATCGCGCACTTTGTTCTTGCGCTCCTCCGGAGATAATGCCAGAAACTCGTTACATTGCGGTAATCTAGGGTCACCATTACAGAGAAAGCACTGATCCGGTTTGATGCCGAGTGCATTACATTCTGCGACCGACTACTCCCATTCGAATGCCACGTATCTGATGAGGGCCGTTTGCGCTTTGCTCCTTTCTGCTCCGACAATTCCATCGCGCTAGCAAACTCGTTCAAGAATTTTACCATATCCTCGAATCTCGGATTTTTAGCCGTCGAAACATGCCGTTCTCATTCCATCCTCGTCTCCCGGTCCAACTTGACTTTCAGCACGAACACCAACCACGAATTCCACGATTCCGTAGGCTCCTTCAGATTACGTAACTCTTGAACATTTTCGTATAGTTTTGCTCATAAGTTTCGAATACCATGTGCGTTTTGCGATTGCATCGGAACGAGATTGAATACATTGTGAAAATGAGCATCTCTGATTTTGCGCACATTGTCATACCTCATTTTCAACTGATCGATTGCGATTCCATAATTCTCATCCTTCAAGGTCAAACTCTTAACCAAATTGAAAGCCTCGCCCTTGAGACAAGACTTCAGATACTGCAGTTTTTGCACTGGTTTCAAGTTCTTTCGATCATGCACCGCACAGACGTAAATGTGAAAGAATTCTGTCCACTCAGTGTAACCGCCACTAAAAGTTCTCAAGTCCAGTTTTGGCAATCTAGCAAAACTGTCAGCATTATCAGCCGATTTTGGTTTGCTTACTATGTCTTTGAATGTTGCAAGTAACTTACCTTGAGATTCAACCAGTTCTTGTGTGCTCTCCTTTTGTGATTCAACCAGCTCCTTTTGCGACTCAACCAGCTGTTTAACCAATGCCATCACTGTCGGATCTGCGGTTTCGGGCACCAATTTCACGTCAGGAGGAAACAAAGTAGTCCTTATTTTCGGAACACGTATCTTGAAACGCTCCGTATGACTTATAAATGACCTCCAAGTCCTTTTCCTTGGCTTCTTAAACTAATTCCTCATATAGTTTTTCGTACCGATCCTTATAGTTCTTTAGTGTTTTGGTTAATTCCCTTGTGTAGGGGAATATAGGGATGTGGATTTGTTTATTTCTTGTAATTAGCACTTTTTGCCTTTACGTTCTTGGTAGGTTCGCATCTTAACCTAACAAATGTAGTTTTTGCACGGTTACGATATTGACGTCAATAAAGTTAGCGTTAGTGTTTCTCGTAGCACTTCATAACCTCTCTATTATCTAAATGTAGTCGCGGCTTGACTATTAAGCTCGGTATAATAGCAGATCGATAGACGCCATCTATGAAATGATATGATAACTGGCATCTACCCTGGTTCCCTGTCCCGTTTATACTTTTTCCACGTGTTTTTTGGTATCAGAAAATAATAATAACTATTTTGCTGTATATTGTCACGTGGAAAGAAAAGCACGCGACTTAAAGCCGACCTGTTTATGTAAAGTGATAATTAGAAGGTATATAGTTCAGGAAATGTTAATAAAAAATCCTTCCATATCGTCTTTTGAGAGCATTTTTAATTGTAAAAAAATATATGCCTACGTCACAGAGTCTCTGCAATGGTCATTTTTATCACGTCTCGCACAGCCAGAAGTTCTTCACTTATTAGTCTGGCGCATGCCAGACCATCTTTGTATGAGACGTTTTCCAGCACGATGTATGTGGGCAGAAGCAACACTGCGCAAGACTATGATTACCTCGAGCAGGGGCTAATAATAGATTCTGCTTATGAGCATGCCTTCCTCATTGAGTTTCTCAGAATGGTCCATATCGCGGGAAGCTCGGGACGGCATGGTTCTTCTATTAAGTATATGCCTACGTCACAGAGTCTCTGAAATGGTCAATTTTATCACAGTAGTCTCGCGCCGCCAGACCTTCTTCACTTATTAGTCTGGCGCAAGCCAGGCGTTCTTTGTACTAGACGTTTTCCACCACAATGTATCTGGCCCGAAGAAACAATAGATTATGCTAATGAGCATACTTTCTCATTGAGTTTTCCTAGAATGGTGCTCATCGCGCGAAGCTGCTTAAACTAATACCAATAGGTCCCGCGTAGTGGCACTGAGGCGGCCGCTGTAATCAAGAGAGTGAGTGGTTGAGTCACTCTAGAAGCTACTTGGACATAACAAATGGACGGACCTAACCAAAATTACTTACATTTTCGCATTGCTACAATGAAAGACCTAATACTGAAACCACATGTCTGTTGACTGTGCTTTAAGAGAGACTGGCATCATGCCTAATCTCTCTTAAAGCATAGTCAACAGACGCCACTATACCCCCTCACACTCAGAAACCACAAACGCCCACCCCTTCCTGCTACCTTAATACTTCTGGGTCTTGTAATTGTGTTCAATATAGGGTGCAGGTTCATTTTTATCTGCCCAGTAGCCATAGAGGAGTCGACGTGTTCACTTCAGTTTATTTCGTTTAATTATATTTCGGTCGTCACATTTTGGTGCCGAAACCAGGTGTTCACGGAACGTTTGCAAGGTTGCAATTTGAAGTTTCTGTTTCTTTAGTTTTTGGGGACATGGACGGGGCGACAGCTAAAAAGCTGCGAAGTTCAACAAAAGGGTGGCTGTCTCGGGCGGCGGACGCCCTGCACACTTTCGTTAGAGTCACCGGTATCAAGGGAGACGTAGAGACATGTGACACGTTACTGATAACACTAGATAATCGTTTGGTGAAGTTCGAAGAAGCGCAGAAACGGGTCGAGTGTTTCATCACGGCTTTACGGGCAGATATCGAAGTGGCGGCCACGATTCTACATAAAGTACACAACACACGAATAGGGGCGTCCAAACTTCGGCGGCAGCTCGTAGAGGCTGATGATGGTGATGGAGCAGCCGGCGGATCAAAAACAGGTACTGTGACGTCTACTGTCCTTCCTCCAAAAGCTGTGGCAAAACAAGACGTTCGTCGTCCACTCATTGAACTATCAAAGTTCGATGGCGATGTGACGAAATGGCAATCGTTCTGGAACAAGTTTCAGGCGCTTGTACATTTGTCGAACTTACCCGTAATTTCTAAGTGTAGGTACTTAGGGAGGCCAAATCGGCAATATCCGGGTTTGCCATTACAAGTGACAATTACGCTACTGTTTGCGAGATATTAGAAGAACGCTTCAGGCGTAAGGAGCGAATCATATTTTGCAACGTTCAACAACTGTTGATGATCGGAAATACGCGCGTACATTGGTGATTGAACCCCCCTCACACAGAAGGATTATGTTATACAGGGTGTCTCATAAAAAGGTAATCCTAGCAAAATGGGTTAATATCTTTAAACAATACTTTCTACAACTTCTCTCATTCCAGCACATTAAAGTAGAAGCTATGAGCTTTGTGTTGATGCCATTGCAACGTCCAACTTGTTATTCATGACTGAGTACCATGGTCTTGAAAAAGACATGCAGAAATCACCTTGTTCCTGGTCGAATGAACCATCGACGTATATTGGCTGAGACAATCGGATTTACGCCATCTGTACGTCGATGCACGGATATCAGCAAAACCGCGTAGATGAAACCACGTGGAAATGTACATTTGCATATCAAAGAACCCCGAAAAAACGCTACTACTATGTGCACATTTAATAAAAAGTGAACATGTATCTACAGAATCTACCACATTAATGTATTCTTTATCTATCTGTACAGTGTTTATATGCACCAAATTCAAGAAATCAAGTCATATTTGGACATACATAATTGACGAGAAAATCGCAAAGCCGGCATCTTTCGCCATCAATATTATTGTCACGTGCAGTAAGAGAGTCGTTCTTTACCCAAGTCATTACCCCTGGCAGCAATATGTGAGGAGGTGACCGATAAAGAATAGATAAAAGCACAAATTACATCAAATTTCTCAAAAGGGTCATTATTCTTTTGTAATGTAATCGTATTGTATTTGAATGTATTTGAATGTATTTGAATTTGCATTATTCCTGTTAAGGGACAGGCAGGCTCTATGCAGGACCGAAATAGGCACCGGTGAGAGGGTTTGATCCGACTGCGGCATTGCCCGGCGCATTGCGGTACGCTACTGGCCTTCAGGCCAATACTCGCTCGCCGACCCACAGTTTCGCTTTGGTAGGCGAGTAGTCCGCGCACTCCGCCAACTTGAGCGGACCAATCGTCCGACTAAAAACGCAATGCGCGCGCTTTCGTCCAGGCAGTGACGGATCCGCGTGTTGTTGACGCGTTTTTATTACGCTTCAAGTCATACTGTACATGTAAAAGTTTCCATTTCATCTTTTTGCCTCCAAGGCCACCGCTTCGACAACCTTCAACAGACTTTTTCACCTTCGTGTACTGATCTCTCAGGTATTTCCACCTCTCTTTCATGTCTTTCCAGTGTCTGTCATCAAAATGGTGACCAATGGATACCCAGCTCCCCTCGCACGTGCTGTGATCCGCGTACTCAGACAGAGAGCTATTGTAGAGGTTTGGATATTTCCGAACCTGTTCTATCAAACGTTCATCTTCCGTCTAGTAGAAAAGGTTTTTCCTCGAAGACATAGCGATAAATGTCGACTTCAACAACCTGAATGGAGGCGTAATGCGGAAAAGGTTAAATTCGGGTTATGTCCAACGGATTACAAACGTTTACGTATTGCGCACACGTTGTCCAATTGCAAAGCGCAATGCGAGTTTTCCACTTATTACGCAAGGGTCTCCAGCAAGAGAGCGGTGACCAAATTTTTCGTTCCGCATGTGGATCGGCGAGCGAACTGGCCTTTATGATTGGTGGCGCATTGCCCATTGCGGTACGCTGCTGGCCTCTTGATTGGTGGCGTATTCGTGATGCAGTGGCGCATTGCAGTTCATTCCCCGTCTCCTGGTATGGTTGGTTGGTTCCTGGATATAAACTGCCTCTCCCTTTAGCAGCGGGAGTACTAATAGTATCGATAAGTTTCCGAGAGTTGAGATTTCCGCCAGGAGCGTAAGTATGTTTGTTATGGATTCAGGATTTAAACAAACGAAGAGTGTGAATTATCTCGTGCGGATGTTCTTCCCTCGATCCCAGAGTTAGTTTTCCAAAGGTCGTAACCCCCCCCCCCCCAGTATAGGCGGGAGTATGGAACCCGATTACAGTAATTTCAGACAGATAAGAAAATAAATCTTGATGCTCTTTTTTCTTCACGGCAATTTTGACGATGTTAAAAAATGCGCAATTTTTCACAAAATGGCGCCGTTGTTAGCATGGTTAGCGGTTTACACATGTAACATGCAATGACATGTTTTCGCTAAGATGTAATCTCTAAACCTATTTTTAGACAGTCTGAAACGAGCCGTCTTCGATATCAAGTTGGTATCGAAACGGGCTCCAAATGCACTTGAGATTTTAACCAATTTCCGTCTATCGATTTGGCTTTAAAATATGTTTTTCATCAACCGCTAAGGGTACTTCTGAACATGGAGGTGTTTTAAAAGCAATTCATGTTATGGTTTAAACGCATGCACTGTGTTTATTACACACTCGATACGAAAACGTTTTTCTGGAGTAATGACAGCTGATGAGAGAGTTAAGACGGTAAAAGAAAGCTTCTTTGAGGTATTTGTTTTCTTAAGTTTTAAGACTACCTTGTTTCAAGTAGGGAAATTCAAGCTTGACATTAACCCAGATTACGTGGTTGAAAATGAAAGCATGTTCAATGATCAACAACACATCACTTTCTTTCAGATAAATTTTATTCCACATGAATTCAACATTTTTACAATTTAAGCCCCGTCACCCTCCACGTGACCCCCTCCTCTTTGGATGCATTTGACATGGTCGACACAATAACCTGAACAGCCCGTGTCATCATCTGTCATATCTATTTTATTTGGATGCACCTAATTCCATCCCTTCATTATGTAACAGACATTTCAAAAAAGGGTCCAAAAATCACTTCTTTTTATTTCATGTGCCTTTTCAAAAATTCACATAAGACCATGAACTGTGCATTATGACAATCATTTTTTGGCACTTGCAATTCCATAGAATGTGTTCGATAGTCATAAGTGATGTCCTTCGCTAACAATTTTTATGATATGATTTTAATCTCATCCATTATCTTTGAGAAAGACCCCAAATCCTTCATGTATGACCCGAGTTGGCCAAGGGCCATGTTATTACAATAAAAAACCCATCATATTAGATTTCCTATCATGAACAGGATCGACCATATTCAATGGGTTTCTAAGTAAACACTTCCTATTTTTATGTGGAAATCAACCCTCTGCTTATAATAGTAATTGAACTATCAAATGCTTTGAATGGCCCCATTCATAAAGACCCTGACTGACTGCATTGCTGACCACCAGGGGAGTTCTCAAAGGTCTCCAGCTGTCTGAAAAAAACCAATCACCTACAGCGAGCTAAAACTAGTCTTCAAAATGAAGAATTTAGCAGGAATTTTCTGTTTTAAAGCGAAAAAAACCTTTGTTGCATCATACATAGTTCACCCATACATTGTATAAAAGAACGAAATCAACATGGCCTGTTACATAATAAAGAGACAGGATTACAGCTGGTCCAAAATACAACAGGTACATTACCAACTAAATATAGCATTCTCTGCTGAAAACCACATTCAATTATCTTATCTCTGCGATATTTAAAAACACCTGTGGACATTTACTTCTGGGTATGACTGTACATAACTCCACATGGCCCCAAATGCCACTAACTAACCTTTTTGGCCTGATGGATCACACATGTGGAGAATGAATTGAAAACTTGATTAGTTATTAAATGTGCAAGTTTATTTTCAGCCAATACAATATACATGATAATTTGGAGTGATATCAAAATAATTGTACAATGCACACAGCTGATATTCTATGAAGTTACACTACATGTACATGTACAAATGTACTCACAATGACATTTGTTTCAAAATAATGCATTCAAAAGTGTTCATCCTTACACATCACAATTAGCAGTAAATCTTGTGCACATTTTCTGATGCATCCAGTACAGTGTACAGTCAAGCTTTCCCTCGCACTGAAAAAAGATAACGTGCTCAGTCGCACTTAAGTCCCCTCAGCTTGGGTGCAAGTTGAAGAATGTATCATTCATAGGGGAACTGTTTTTACATATTAAGGTTGTAGAGATTATGATGTTGAAGCCCTCAGTAAAACCCGAAGTTGGCTGAGCTGGAGGACAGCTTGCTCTATCACATTGAACCCTGAGTGCTGAGTGGCAGTCACCATCTTCTGCAATGGTGCTAAGGTCAAATTAAAAATATATGTTTCTTGTCTGGAGCTGATTGAGCAGACATTGAAGTTTGACACATATAATGTGTTCAATTTAGAGTACTAACCAGTATTTGGAAGTTGTAAAGTATGATACACAGGTGGTGTAAAGGCATTTCATAAGCATTATGTATCCATTTCGTATACAAAACATTTGAAGCAGATCAACACTCTTAGTTTTTCTTTGTTGAATTATTCATCTTCACAAATGGCATTGGGTCATTTGTTTCATTAGAATTACAAAATGACCAAGAAAGGGGAATACATTATGTGTTTTGAAAGTTGATAAGATTTTGAGTTCTGCCCTCTATATCAGCAATAAAGGGTTGAGAAATTGCCCGGACAAACATTTCGAGTAGCGCTCCCTAATCAGCTACAAAGGGTTATAAGGAAAAAAAGAATGGCACAGCGCACATGTTAATTGCTGGATAGATACACACACACACACACGCACACGCACACACACACTGAAGGCCTACTATTGATACACACTGAGAAATTGCCCGGACAAACATTTCGAGTAGCGCCCCCTATATCAGCCACGAAGGGCAAAAATGAAAAAAATAATGGTGCAGTGCACAGGTTCGTTGTTGGATACACGCACCCTGTTAATATAAAAAAACTACTGGCCTAGACAAATGTTTTGTATAGAGCGCCCTCTATATCAGCCTCGAAGGGTTGAATAGCGCCTCCTATATCAGCCACAAAGGGTTGAAATGAAAAAATAATGGCACAGCGCACAGGTTCATTGATGGATACACACATCCTGTTAATAAGAAAAGCCTACTCTTGCTAGGCACCGAGAAATGGCCCGGCCAAACTCAATGATGGACGGACAGACGGACGGACCCTGTCACTGACGACAACACCCCGAAGGCTGATATTCGGCCTCGGGGTAAAAACAGTCAGAAGCCTAAAAAAACTAATGTTCTCAAGTAATGAAAAGGCCAAGGGACATTGTGCTCATCTTATAGATATTTGATGGTTAAGAATACATGATGGTTAAGAAACATGCCATGCTATAACACATGTTAAAAGCCAAATCGAAATTTTATGCCATTTAACCTCAGTGACCTTGAAAAGTAGTTAAAATCACAAACACATGTGACATACAATAAAGGATGCTATCGTTCTGGCGAAAAATATTTCAAAACAAGTTTGAAATATTGAAACGGCCAAGGGCCATTTTGCTCACCGCATAGATACATGTATTTGGTGGTTAGGAGTTCATCCTGCTCAAGAAACATGCTACATGTATTGTATATAGGTCAAACCAAAGTCGGTATGACATCGTTACTTGCAGAATTCCTACCATAAAAATATCATCGAAAAAAAAAGTCACTAATAAGCGAGTTATTGCTCTTTTTACCTTTTTTAGTTTTGGCCTCCTGGTGGCCAAGTCAGGATTCAGATCGGATCGAAATTCGGTGTCCGAGGTAACATGATGTAGGGAGTCGTGAGTACCAAATTTCCAGTTCATAGCTTTATTGGTTAAGAATCGTGCCATAGGTACACTCAAACGGACAATTACGCCATTTGACCTCTGTGACCTTGAAAATTAGGTCAAAATCAAAAACCCGTATGATATGTGGTGATCCTTACTAGGAGAACCTACCATAAAAATCAAAAACGTTATCAAAAACGTTATCAAAAACGAGTCACTCATAAGAGAGATATCACACTTTTTAGATGTCCACTTCTGGCCCCCTGGTGGCCAAGTCAGAATCAGATCGGACCGAAATTCATTGTCAGAGGTCACCTGACCTGGGGGGTCATGCATACAAAGTTTTGAGTCCATAGCCCTAGCGGTTAAGAAACCTGCCACTGTTTTTGAAATAGGATAGGATGGACGACGACGACGACGACGACGGACGATGGACACTGCACTACTGAATATGGACTCACCTGGTGAGCCAAAAAAGTTTTTTCATAAGGATTTTTTAATTGACTGATAACATAATGAAAAACTCATGCATTAACATTCCTGCCATAATGTATAAATAGAAAACAAGATTTCTGATAATATCCTGAAAACCGCATTGGAATTGGTGCACTAGTTTGGGAGATTTTCATTCATTCATCATGGGTTTCCGGGGCCAAATCATTTATACGCTGGGACCCCCAACGATCACAACCTACAAGATCACAACCTACAGGTTGTATGCCTGTTTGAAAAGATACGTCTTAAGTGCTCGCCGAAAGGCCCCAAGCTCACCGATTGTTCAAAGCTCAGATTGGAGCGAATTCCAAAGCGTTGGCTAAGACACTTTAAAGGACCTATCACCATACAAAACAGTCTTGGATCTTGGTACAATTAATGTGGATGCCATAACTGACATTACATCAGCAAGATGATACAACGAATGTACCGTAACTGTAGACTGTATCTGGTAAAGCACTGCCAAATCTAGCACCAACAGCACATTATGGCAAGGAGAATGATCCTCATCAGATTTAGAACGCTTGAAATCCAGGGAATCCAGCAAATGCTTCTGAGGCTGAAACAAAAATTGTTCAATTAGAATACCCTATTTCAGAAACTCTTCTGTAAACAAAAGGCACCAATAATTAGCATTACACATTTTACCATCAGAGCAGCAGTAAGAAAATTCCTCTGGTGGGGGAGTTTCAAAAATTGAAGCCCTCCAACACTTTTATTTCGCACTTCATTGAATAACTGTACAAAAGTACAATCATAGAAAATTGCATCTGGTATAGCTAAAAATTAAATGGCAGGGGCCATTGTGCTCACCTCCCTCACTCACATTTTAATGCTTTTCGATTTTAGCCACCTGGTGGCCAAACGAGCAATCAAACCGGACCGAAATTTATTCTACAAGGTTTCATAACATACCAAATTCAAGTCAAATAGCTCCAGTAGTTACCATCCCGAGGAAACCAGGGGTTAATGTTCACTTCTCCGGCCTTGCATACAAACCCCTGAGACATTCGCCCTCATTAGGTGAAGTACAGACATACATCACCTTTAAGTCAGCACATAGATTAAAATATCAACCTCGGTTCTAGTACTGTACTTCTATGATTTGCATGAATCAAAAGCGCACTCAGAACTCTTAGAATCGAGGTTGCAGTGCACACCTCAAAGGAGACACTGCTCACTAGTTGTCGGCATGATGAAATGCGAGTCATTCCCCAAAGCAGCGATAACATTCAAGCATAGTGTAGGACTACTATACTATCACTACTATCCACTGCGCCGGATAATGAATGCGAGATTGGATATCGTTTTTGAAATTCCTTGACTCAAATGTAAGCGACGCTCTGATTGGGCGCACTTACTTCAGCGCTGGCTACTTCACAAAATGAAGGCGAATGTCTCAAGGGTTTGTGTGCAGGGCCAGAGAAGCGAACATTACCCCCTGATTTCCTCATGATGGTAGTTACCAAACGTGCCACCTTCCGCCATTTAACGCTATTTGACCTCTGTGACCTTAAAAATTAGGATATGAGGATATGTACACAGCATGTTGTGTATGCAACAGAAAAATTCATGTTGCATACACAGCATGCCGTGTATGAAAAAAAAAGTAGTTTTTTGTTCACAGCGTTTTATATTAATATTCACTAGCCTCATTATAAAGTCCCGCCTCCGATTTTATGCTACCTGCTGTGAATCCTAGCAACATTTTCTCTTGAATACACAACATGATGTGTATACAATGTACAGGCACACGCATTGTCTAGAGTAAACAGCAGGCTTCACTGCCTGAAGAAAACTGTTTTGGTCATTTGGCACACATGCCATCCAAAAACTGCAGCTCCATATGCCTTAGATTTACTTCGGGGGTTTTCCACTATGCTTGCAGTGGTACTTGACATATGCGTACTTCAAGTCCTATGGATTTTTTCCATCATTTTTAAGACCCTTTCTCGTTTGTCGATGGTTCTAGAGTGCCGCATTACAGAGACAGCGTATTACAAAGACAACTCCTGATACCGAAAGACAGCTGTTTGGAAGGCCGGAAAGGATGAGAATTTGGCTCCAACTTGAAGGGAAGCGGGGGGGGGGGGGGGGGGGGGTTTCGTCCACCGCCATTTTTTCTCCAGCTGATGTAATTGATGACGCGGTTAAGTTAATTCGCCTCTGCTGTGCATGCAACCAACTTGTTCCTGCGTACGCTGTGTACATAGCCACTTCGTTATATTTACTGCTTACAACAAGCATTACGATTGCAATGCATAAAATCACATAACTAGAGGCCTGAATAGCTACGCTTGCGGAATTTAACAGCAAGGAATGAGATGAATGACAAGAAAATGTAGCAAGTAGTATATGTGAGTACCAGAATGTAGGTTTATTGTAGATAGGGAGATGTAGACAGACTAGACGCAATGGTCCCGGAATCGCCGACAGGCGGCACCACCTCACGACGAAGGCTTTTGCGGACCGCTTCAAATGGTTTCATAAGTCATATTCCTGGTTGTGGATTTCGACCTCCAGTTATCTATGATAGAACCCGCTCCAATCGGTTTAACCGCATGGAATAGTTAGCAAAATAATTTTCAAGGTAGTTTACGGTGAAAAGGAGCGGGGACGAAATTTGACTTAGAAGAAAAAAAGGATTTTATCGGTGAATATCAAAACTGATGACGCGTCCGAAATTGTGAACTGATAATTTTTAGCAAGATCCGATGACAACGCAGACATTGCACAATTTTGTGACGTTGCACCACACACGATTTTATGACGTTGTACACCTCGTGTATGCACGTGTATGCTTATGTCATCGTGCGGTAAAATATGACAGCCACGGCTGCCGGTACTTTTGTAACTGGTAAGTTTGTGGAAAGAGCCATGTTTCAAGTGACATAAGCCATTAGGAATGCGTGTGTATTCTTTGGGCGGCTTGTAGTAATTAATGACACCGAGCTTGAAGTCAAGTAAGTAGTACTAGTGTGGGCCTCAGGCCCGACCGGCATCCACTCTGCTCATTTCATGATTTGGTCGCCTACATACATGATGTACACCTACGTACATGCATACGGTATCATGCCTACAACATGCATGCTGTCGCGCCGGTTTCCCTGTCACAGTCTCGGCTAGTTATGTGATATTTTAGTAGCGTAGTGGCTCCAAACAGGGAGAAACTCACTACACACTAGCCATGCCCCATGGCCATGCTACATGTACATGCATGTAGGCTATGCCTTACACACTAGCCATGCCCCATGGCCATGCTACATGTACATGTATGTAGGCTATGCCTTGTCAGCAGTCCGTGATATGAAATCCAGCCCTTTGTGGATAAAGAAAACAAATTCTTGTATCTTGCTAAACATTCACAGTCCATGGCCATGGGCGCATGCCGACCCGGGCCCGGCCCCGGCCCCCCTACTATGTAAAAATTCTTTGAAATTGAATATAAAATTTGAGCATCTTAGAACAACTTTTTCAAAAACCGCAATCTGCTCCTGTCTAAACCATGTAAACTATGGACTCAAATGTCACACGTGTCCTGGATACATAGGCTAGGCCTTGGTCATGTAACATGGTGGTCAATTTCAAATAGGCCTTGTGTCCAGGTTGGAAGTGAAATTCAACCATACCACGCATTGTACATGGTGTTACACTTCTACCGGAAGACGAGGCTTTGTTTGTAAAAGAAGAGTAATCCTGTGAGGGTTCTTTTGAATTCGTGCGTGTCTTCCAATGTTTATCATTCATGTATTTTGAATGCTTTTGGTTATGATTTGATATTACAAAAACTTGGCCTCTTTGTGAAAATGCCTTTTCAAAATTTCCGACATCCAAAAACCATCTACTATCCTATATAAACCGACTTACTCTTTTACTGACCCCTTATCCAGCCACTCCAAATTAACTACGAAATGGTCATTGGAAGCCGAATGTTATCCCAATCCACTCACACTTGATATTAAACTAAGAAGTATCAGTCACATTTTCAGGAAGAAATGCCCTAAACGGGTGCTTGTAGCACACTTGTGACTTGGAAGTTAACAGGTGAACCCTCCAAAAGGCCTCCAAGGCCAAAATCATGCTGCTTGGCATGATTATGAAGAGTTCTGACAAATTGGATTCATTGTTTCATCATTATAGAACTTCCAAGTTCCTAAAATAAAAGTGCAATTGCCACCTGGTGGTTATGCGGATACCTTCTCATCTCAGTTCAAATATCTGTAGGCCTGGTGTGTCCTCTCATCCCATCACTTCAACTTTTTGGTACACTCCATTCATCATTGGAAGTCAGATTCGTGTGCATTACATGACATTTGCCATGACCCGAGCATTTATCACCTTCTCCAGCAAATGTCATAGCAATATCAGTGCTGAAGCTATCATCCAGTGTTCAACACAACTTCATTCTTGCAGTTCATGACATATACGCAATGGAAATGTCCACAAGGCCTCAGTCGTCTGTTGTGTCCTTAGCAACAGAGGCGGGCTCTGTATGAGACAGGATGCATTCACAAGTGCAATGTTTCATGCCAGAAAGTTCCACAACATGACATGCACCAAACTTCTTGCAATTATGACGTCAGTGCATACAGCACATTCCAGTGCCCAAATGCAGCAGGGACAAAATCACATCAATGCATACTTCTTCTCGTCAACCACAACTGTCCGATATTCCACGACATTTCTATCTGAATGTGAGTACAAACAGAACCAATCAACTTGTATCCGCTTCATCCATTTAACATCTGCAGCACAATGTGAGAGGACGCATTGCCTTCATAAGCAATGCATCCTCTCACCTCTCACCTCCAAACCTCAAACTGTCCAAATAAAACTTTCCCTTTTTACAAACTCTACAACAAAACTGAATGTCAGTATAAACAGCTCCTAATCAACTCATATAACCTTAAATCACTTTACATGTGCAGTATACCTCTTAGGTTTTGAGCCATACGTTATTTTTCACAGGGCACCTTCTCCCCAAAACTGAATACTTACGATGTTATTTCCGCCACAGGCTTGACGACAAGCGCTCCCACACTTGCTCTATACAATTCCTTTACCAATCTATCACATTCTCATTGTGAAAAGTCCCCTCCACTTCTTATACAAATTAGCTAGTTCTCAAACAACAACTGGACAGATAACATTTCATTCCAAAATCAGGGACTTCTCCAACACTCCTAGACAATAAAAAGGTGCAAGGACAGTAATGACAGTCCCAATTCACCTCTGCTGGTACCAGGCAAAACATGACACCAAAAACACAAACATGTATCACTCAATCGCCTTAGAATATCATGTTTCTGAAAATCCAACGACAACCATTCTCACGTCATCTTCACAGGATTCTAGAGGTGGGATGGGGAAGAAGGCATTGAACTTTCAGGGATGCTGCATTCATGCAGGTGGCACGACCTAGCAGGCAGCGGTACCACATCAGTCTTCACATCATTAAAGCCCTATGATCACCACAGGAGAAAAACCATCCACCATTGCCACCCCAAACCCACAAATACAACCCTACAAGTCGAGAACACCCTCCATATGGCCAAACTCACTGCTCCTTACTAAATAAGCTCAAATAACCAAACCCAGCTTGTTCCGAAAACTCTGGATGGAATCAAGCTTAGACAAATGGGGCCAAATTCATGAAGGGTGTTCAGCTTAAAACAGCGTTTAACTACAGAATAGACAGATTCAGGTCCTTCATGTAGATCTTCACAGACTATGAATAGGCCCTATAACTAATCAGGGAGAAGTTACACACGTCTAATGAATTTGGCCCCTGGGGTGGATGACAGTTGTGAAGGTTTTATTTGAACTGCAGTGAATGAAGTAGTTGAGGGGTTCTTTTGTCACATCCACTCTTCAATACCTTCAGTGCCTTTGCTGCAACTGTGTTTAAGAAGGCCAGCGCCAAACTGCTCTTTCGATACCTTTAGTTTGATACCATTAACGCGACTGCCTTCCTCTAACGGTGTTCAAGTTGTTTAGTGAGTCATAAAAGTATATCAGGGTACACCTACTCTTAAACACTTTCAGTTTGATATCAAACACGGATGACACCTTTCGCTGTAACTGTCCCCAAGTAGGTCAGTTGGTAATGAAAATGGGTTAGCACAAACCTACTGTTCATTATCTTTAGTTCGATACCAAACACGACTACTTTAGCTATAACAGTCTTAAAGTAGGGCAGAAGGTCATAAAAGTAGGTCCGTACAAATCTCTCCTTCATTACCTTGAGTTTAGATTAGTTCTTGTGACACTGCCCTATTCCCCCTCATAAGGCTGCACTGCAGTCTCTAGATTGTGACATGAGGCATGATGCCATCTCTAACATCACCCTCTCTACTCTCATATCAATCAGGCTACAATGCGGTCTCTTACTTGATTGTGACATGAGGCATTATGCCGTCTCTTTCATCACCTGCTTCTCTTATATCAATCAGGCTACAACGAAGTCTTACTTGATTGTGACATCAGGCATGATAACGTCTCATACATCACCCTCATCTCTTATATCGATCAGTTTTATTTTTTAATATTATAATAAATAAAAATTCAGAGATGCCTATTCAATTTCAAGGCTTCTTTATTCAATCAACTTGTATAATACAGTAAAACAAGACCAAAACGTGAAGGACAAATCAGCTAATATACAGCGTCTTCTTCCCCAATCCTGTCAATCTCATGGCTTACTGGTTGATTGGTTTCGTTTCACCAGTTCCACAGCATGCACAGCAACACCACTTTGCCAGTGGAGACCACCGGAATGACTCGTAGATTATAGACTGCATCATCCTGTAAACATGAGAAAAAATAGCACTTTGTAAAAAAACATCATCAAAATAAGATATTTATTATTAACATTCCCGATTATGTTACAAAAACAATGAGCAGTCTGTGCTGATACGCGAAAACCGTGAGAGGATATACAACCCTGTATGGCTTGCTGTTCATGTTGGTGGTAAGGTAAAACATAAATGTACAAAAAAAGATCAAAATTTTTGTGAAAAACTAGTGAACTGGTGGGGGGGGGGATAAAATAAAGTTA
Organism: Lineus longissimus; assembly: GCF_910592395.1. NCBI lineage: Eukaryota > Metazoa > Nemertea > Pilidiophora > Heteronemertea > Lineidae > Lineus > Lineus longissimus. The sequence goes on along the minus strand of NC_088308.1, from coordinate 12,433,087 downwards.
AATTTGAAAAAGTTCACCCTTATTTACTAACGTTCACCTTGGTAGAGTTTGGACACATGGCTTGCAATGCACACTTTACTTCCCTACACATATGTTGCAGTGTATTGCATTTGTTCGTACCGGTATCGGGTATGTAACTGTAATGTATGGTAAATAATGTAGGCCCAGTTCATGCTGCTCCTCACGGTTTTTCCGTATCAGCATAGACTGAGAATGGCAGTTTTATTGTTCGTTAAAATTACCTCGCAATTCCAGCAGACTACTTCGTCGCTATTATTTGTGTACTCTGACCAGTGTCACTATCAAAGGTATACGATAATATTATCAGTGCAGTGCCCTCGTAAGCGCGCAGCGCCTTTAGGTTGGGGGGAAACCCCCAAACCCCCTGGTTGGGAACCTGCTATAGTTCCTTCCGCCAATTTTTTGTTTTGATAGACAGTTTTCTCTGTGTATCTCTTTAGCAGTAACTCAACTCCATCATCATGATAGCCGGCAAAGAAATGGAAAATGTCCCCCCTTTGATGGTACCCTAACTCCAACCCTCAACCATCATTACCCTTCCTTTTCACAGGCATGATATTGGCAAGACTACTAAGAGGTCGTACTGGTGGCTTCCTTGAGACAATTGCTTGTGTCGTACCTGGGCAACCAATTTAAGGGGTCAGGGATCAGGTTTTTCCCCCCACCAACATGTTGCCGAATGGTTAATGCATAAAAAATGGTTGGAAAGGGTTTTTGCAGGCCAAGAGACTGGAAGACACTTGACACTTGACACCAGACTGATGAACAAAGAACCTGAGTAACAATTCCTCTTCATACCTGGTGTGCCCGAGCATAAAAAGCCTGCTAGCGAATATTGATTATTCTTTAGAAAAAACCAGAAGATCTGCAAAACCAATGGTACTCCATAAAAACATACATTCCTCCTTAAGGTGTCTTCGGATCCCACCACGGCCCATGTGGAATTCGTTCAAAAGGTTTATTGAAATCTCAAAATAATTTTTTTTTTCTCGAATTGAAACGCCTGCCTGTCTTTTGCTTCATTAATTCGGGATTATATCCATTTTAAGCATCTTTTGGATATTATTACTATAAGTATCAAAAATCAAAACACATATGTCAGGGGGGGTGGGTAAACCCCCCGAACCCCCTGAAATTGAAGTTTGATTAAAAAACAGTGTGAATATTCATGTGGTTCTCTCTCGGAGCTCAGAATAGTCGAGTTGCTTCATTCGCGCGTTTATCTTATTTTAAGTCAAACTTAAGCCATTTGAATCGAATCCATGGACTTGAGAAACATTGTTTACATTGGAAACGTCATGTATGTATGCACGTTAACCATAGTTGCGCTTCGCAGAAAAGCCTGCTGCGCGCTTATCATTGTTACTTTGACAAGAAACATGAGAAAACGTCAACTTCTTGTGAAGCGGTCCGCCATGTTTGTTCATCTAGCGTTCGGGTTTGTTTTGATTACGTCGATGATGTTTATAAATACAAAGACGCTATTCTTATAACAAAGTTTTGTCTGGATTTCAAAGTCATTCTCCTGTAGTTGTTATATCTATGTGTAATAGATAATTGTGAAGTATTAGGATGATTTCATTCTGATGATTGGGAAGAATTTTTTGCAACACCGTTTTGTGTATAAAATGTAATATGGCGTTCATGTGTGTTTTGATCTTCGACTTCGACTCAATGACGGAGCAAATTTAACGAGACAGAAAGCCAAAAACGGTAACACTTCCTATGTAAACAAGCTACGGGAGTCATTCTATACTATGACATTTCAAATAACAGTTGTCATGGCCAATTGTACCCAGCAAATCAAGAGAAAATACAGAAAAAAACTCACCCTGGTTTTTTGTCAAAACGTTCACCGTACATAGATGAACTGAGCGCATGAATCTGGGTTTCTCTACATGTCTTTTATCGGCAATATCAATAAGAATTACACAAAATAACCCCACAAAACGACATGCTGTCATTGAGAATCAAAATATACGGAAATACCACTTTCTAACTGCTCGTTATGAAAAATTTAGGTTGGAACTATGTTTTGAAGTGAACGTACACACTCCATATACATTCGCAAAATGGCCATCACTTTATCAGCCTCGGCTGCAATGCCTTAGAACAATGCCTTATCTGTAGCGCGTTCAGTACATTACAGAGACAGGTAAGATTGAGGGCATTTTGTCACTTTTGACCAGACGACAATTTCCAGCTTAAAATCTGCCAATTACCGCCAATTACGGGGCGTTTAGTCTTTCTGCTGTGAATAGCTAATATTATCAGTGCAGTGCCCTAGTGAGCGCGCAGCGCCTTTAGGTTGGGGGGAAACCCCCCAAACCCCCTGGTTGGGAACCTGCTATAGTTCTGTTGCGTGATGCTATTATACAGTTATCAATATTTGTTGAAGTGTGAGACACCCGGTTGTTCTGGAATTAGTGTTGTTGTTGTCGTTTGTAACAGCATGGTTGCTCAGCAAGAATAAATTAGTAGTCTTCCTCCGATATAAGTCTCTGTTCTATTGCTACTGGCCCTGCCCAACGAAACATGGTGGCAGCGATGGGATCTCACATACTTTTTCTACCGTCTAAGTGAACTCTTAACGAACAGAACTCTACAGACTTTGAGTAATCTCTGCCGAATCTGCAGTCTGGGAAAACCCGCTGTGGCTGATTCATTACTATACTGTGCACTGAAGTGTATACTGCTGTACATTGTACATTTCCCTGTAATGGTGCCTACCAACTATACTTTTCGTCATGGATGACCCTGTTCCTGCTGCGGCGGCCGTAGGGCCCGTTCAACGAGCCATCCCTGGGGTAAGACCTCCACAAGCCCCTGACCTAGGTGCAACGGGAATGCCATGCATGGCAGAGAATTGGAAGCTGTTCAAACAGAAATGGACTAACTATGTAATACTGTCAAAACTTGCGGAACAGGACAGGGCCTACCAAGTTGCTCTACTCCTTAACACTTTAGGAGATGAAGGCCTGAAAATCTATAACGGTTTTTGTTTGCAACGCCTGAGGACGAGAGGACGAATCGGGAAATCTTGGAGAAGTTCGACACTTACGTGATAGGCGAAGTAAATGAGACCTATGAACGGTTTATCTTTAATAAGCGTGAACAGCGGCAGGGAGAGAGCTTTGAGGCATTTCTCTCGGCAATCAGGACACTAATAAAAACTTGTAATTACCATGCTGATAGCCTGGACTCTATTTTACGCGACCGTGTGGTATTAGGCATCCGCGACCAAGACACGCAAAAACTCCTATTGCGTGAGTCCAGACTAACTTTAGAACAAGAGGCCCAAGGGCCTGGCGCTCAGCTGGATGACCTAATAACATAGGACTGAGGGTATAAAGTAGTAAATATCGGCTTTATACTACTGTTTGAAGGTCAAGAGAACACGTTATACCACTAAAATTTCCAATGCAGAGCTGCCAGCTGGATGAAATATGATTGAACTAATCAGCCATGGTATGTAAATATTACAGGAGGCAACGGAAGATATCCCTAGTTCAGTATGTTGTATCAGTAGCTTTACAGAAAAAAAGTGTCCGAGAGGATGAGACTTCTCCATGGACAACTGTGGTATGTCCAGGCTGGGTTGTACAGCACAAGGATACAAAATGCTGTCTGTAATTGAGAGGTATCCTGATTTAACAGAGGTCAAAATAAATAGAAATTACCAGTTTGGGACTAGCACCACTTTCTTTCTTTTTTAATAAGGTAGAGATTACAGGAGTCAACAAAATTAATTTTATTGAGAGAAATTGACCTGTCCTGCAGGTGATTGGAATTTACAATACAAAGGGTCGTTTTTCATGACATTGTGCTCTACTGCATATTCCTAGTCATAGTGAGTCGATCTGGAACCAATCTATCCTTGGCGCAGACAGGTTCAAATTGGCTATATCTTGAATAGATCGAATTGCGATGAAAATCTAATGCAATAAAGGAGCAATATCGAAGAGACAAATTAATCAAACCAATTGTCCACAGACTCAGACCCTGAAATGGCACGATGTATGCGTGCATATAAAAGTATATCAATTGGTCCCATAGAGATGATGAGGCAATGTCAATATGCCTTGTTCCTTAGTCAGCAATATGCCCCTTTTTATACGGAGAAGAAGGAGAACCAAGATAGGTCTTCACATGTCGGCTTTCAAATGGCTCGAACCAACTGTACTATCACTACTATAACTTTAAAATGCGTGCTCCTCCTAGTCCTACATGTAGCAATGTCTCAGCCAAAAAGGCAAAGTGAGCAGCTCCTTGGTAAGGCCATGTCAGGTTCCGCGCGCCTCTTCAGATACATCAAGTATTGAAAGCTGTGGTGAGCTGAGCACATAAAAGACCATGGTCACCTTAATTTGAAAATCCCTTCATAATAAAGGGCTACCTCTGACTAAAACAGCACAACAGACCACCAATTTGATCCAGCTCCTAACTGCGGGAAAACCCAAGTCCAGCAACCAAAAGTACCAAAAATACATTTTTGTTTACATTTGAACTGCACACATGCGTTTGTTTACAATTTCATTTCCCGCGAAATCTCGAAAATCAGGTGACCTGCAATCGTGGATTGAAAATAAAATTAACCTCGGTTCAGCAGGTCAGCAGGTATACCGGCTGTTCCAATCATCCCCCTACAACCAGCTGTTCAAAAGGTAATGTCATTCACCCCACAGGGAGTGCAAGTAATTGATTAAGCCCTGAATAACTTAACAGCAATGGCTTGGCTTCTGTGAGTGGTAAGGAGAATTGACAGTTTTTTTATGGGAGTAACATTATTGTGTTGCTTAAAACGTCTACTTTTTACTCATGTAAGAATCGTAGTACTAATAATAACTTCAACTTATTTTCAAGTTATGATAACACAACACGCATCTTCATGATCATGATCTTTCTCAAACTAACTGAATATGACCTAATCGCCTTGGACGCACAACCTAACCACATATCAATCCGCCCCGACGATCGACACATCCATTCGATTCTATAATCCTCGATAAAGTTTGATAAATAAACTAGAACTGAGATTTCACAGGAGCACCTGTGAATTCTTGACTCCAGGGTTGTTTTGAGGGCGATATTGTAAGAGTTGGTCTTGAGTATGGGGACGTGAAGGTCCGTGTGAGGCACCTGGGGAGAGAAGACTAGTTGAACTATGGGATCTGACACGGACACTACTATTGATCTCATTATATGAATACCATTTAATTACAAAAAAGTGAAAACAGATCATATCATATTCCTTGGCATAAATTAAAATAGGAGTGCGGGAACAAGGTTTTTTAGCAGGAGGAAAGCGAGAACATTTTGCGCCGTCGTATTCCGATTTGACTGGTTAGTGGTGAAATCTGCTTTTAATTTTGCAAATTAACATGTTCGTTTTTCTAGTTCTAACGTTGTCTGAATTAAAGATGCTTTCCCAATGCTTGACTGGTCTGGCAAGAGACATTGCCAGGAAAACGTGACATCATTTTGGCCATTCTTCTTACCGCACGCCCTCTCTCTCCGTAAAAGTTCCTGACATGCTGTGAAGTGGGAGGGCGCACAATGGGAACCACACTGCCGCGATGTTAATAGTTTCTATTTATAGAATTCAGCGGCAGAGATTTTAGGCACGGAAAAAGTAGATTAACTAGGCTAATCTCAATGGATTTTACCCAGGAATGTTTTCAAGGCGAGAGAAACATCTGATTTAAGTACTGCGCTTATTAGATTTCATGTTCATGCCGAAGATTGGCCTAAAACGTGGACGAAAAGAGTGCATTATCGAGTGTTGGAGAGGTCACGTGATTAGACGAGAAACCTGAACAAAGTTTTCGTGCTTTTAGCTGTCAACATCAATGGCTATAATATACTCCTGCAGAATAGTAGAACTAATAGAACTAATTTCCGAAGTTTCCAATAGTTTGAACACAAATCAGAACATCACCCATCAGCTGGACTCAGATCTGCATAAATTACGATAAATAATGAGGTCGTCGCTTCAATTTCGCAAAGAAATTTGACTCCATTCGAAGGTTGTTTTGACCAAATTCTGTTGAACTCATCGTTATGAGGGCATTTGAACACATTCTCGTTGATCTTTTCTATAAACGTGTGAAGTTTCGTACCAAAATACGTTTCCGTAAAGGCTTAAAAAAGAAAATTTGTCACTTACAAAATCATCGCTCCGGTAGAAATAAAAAGGTCACCGCCATTTTCTTGATGATAGTACTCCAGGTAACCTCGGCGGGAAATTTAAAGCGGGGTCATCCGGGTCAAACAACAGTTTTGCTCACTACCGCCAACTGGTGATATAAATCGACACTAATCTATTTTATATCAAAACTTCTGTATCATGAAGACCTTTTCAACTTTATTTCAAGCTTTTACCTGCTGGAATAGAGCGTCAAAAAATTGTTTTTTCATTTACGCATTTTGCTCCCTGGGGAGCTGAATTTGAGTCGAATCGCCCAAATTTTTTTCCGTAAGCAACATTTTCTGTGGTGTTTATAAGCAAGACTAGATTTGAAGTGCCTCGGTTGTATGATTACAAAATGCCCAACTTTGTCTACAGATGGCTAGATGGATGGAAGGAAGGATGGATGGAAGGACGGACACCAATCGAATAGCTATTTGACTTTGTCAGCTGAGCTAAAAATGCAAAAATATCTGCAAAGCCGCTGAAAATGCCACAGTTCAGGGCAAAGCACTGCGAAATGAAAGCGATTCATCTGTGAAAGGTGTGAAAGGCACCCGCAGGCCTAAAACTTTTTCGGACTCTAAGTCTAAGGCTAATGATAAAGCTAGTGGGCGGTCGCAACCACATGGTGACCGCAAGGACTCGCATTACAAGAAAAAGTCTAGTGGCAGCAGTGCGAGCGTAGAAACTAAAGAGTGCAAGTACTGTGGGAGAACACACTTAATGCTGAAAGAAAAGTGTCCAGCCTGGGGCAAAACCTGCGAAAACTGCCATTTGCAGCGAAATGCAAAAAGCCAAAAGTGAAACGAGTTACTCAGGACGCCGGATCCTCATCTGATGACGACTTCTTTCTACAAGGTGTCACGCCGAAACGGAAGGAAAAACGTACGCTTACGGCGAAAATGGCAGTAAACGGCTGTCATTTACACTTTCAACTCGATACAGATGCAGAGGTGAATACTCTGTGCCAGAGATTCGTTAATGAAATGGCCAGGGCCATTGTGCTCACCTCATGTGGAGGAAAGATGGATAAAGAGCATGGTATTGTGTCATGTAGTGTTAGGTTTGATGTAGGTCCAAGCAATTACAATTTCCCCAAAATGGCCAATTTACAGTACATTCGACCTCTGTGACCTTGAAAAGTAGGTCAAATCAAAGACGACCCGGGTGACACATTGAATGGTTGTTAGAATTAGATGTACCTATGATATAAAATTGGTGCCAATCGGGCAAGTAATTACTAGGAATAATGGCATTTTGAAGAATTTAGGATTTGGCCCTCTCCCTGGAGGCCAAACGGCAAATCAGATCGCACCAAACTTCGGTACCTGAGATCACCTGACCAAGGGGTACATGTGTACTTAATTTGTGATCAATAGTCATTGCAGTTAAGAAACGTGCCATACTTACGGCCTGACAGCGAATTTACGCCATTTGACCTCTGTGACCTTGACAAGAAGGTCAAATTACAAACCTGTGTGACATATACTGTATGGTGGTTAGATGTACCCATGATATCAAATTGGTGGCAATCGGGCAAGAAGTTAAGGAATAATCACATTTTTAAGGTTTTTACCGACTACTATTAAGGGAGATATTGCATATTTTCACTTTTAACGTTTGGCCCCCTGGTGGCCAAACCATGAAACGAATCGGACCAAAACTTGGTCTCCAAGGTGTCATTACATAAGGGTACATGTGTACCTAGTTTCAACTCAATAGCTCTAACAGTCACGAAACGTGCCCTGCTAACGGACGACGGACGACGACGACGACGGACGACGGACGCCACGGTATGGGATAAGCTCACCTCTGCTAAGAGGTGAGCTAAAAAAGAACAGGTTAGAGTTACGTCGAGGAATCTCATCATGTGAATGTGAATCCGGTTGGGAAGGCGCTCCTACCCCTACGCAATATTCGTACTGGAGAGGTGCAACATGTGAATTTTGTGGTTGTGCCAAATAATCTCTCATGCTTACTGGGCCTGAGTACTATTCAGAAAATGGGATTGATCACTGTTAACAATGACCGTTTTCTAGCGCAAGTAAGTTCTGCATCAAAGCTTGGTGACCTTGGGGAAACGCACCTCAGGATTAATCCCGAATTGAAACCGCGAGCTTTACCCTGCAAAAATGTGCCGATAGCGCTAAACACTGGCGTCAAAGAAGAATTAGACAGACTTGTAGAACTTGGTGTCATGACCACTGTGTCAGAACCAACGGAATGGGTGAGCCAAATGGCCGTTGTCAAAAAGTCTAATGGCAAGCTAAGAATCTGTATCGATCCCCAACCACTGAATGAAGCCCTTATGAGGGAACATTATAAACTCCCAACACTAGATGATATTTTGCCTATGCTAAACAGGGCAAAAGTGTTTAGTAAACTTGACGTGAAAAACGCATTCTTGCACGTGAGGTTAGATCATGAATCAAGTAACGATGATCACTCCGTTTGGTCGTTATCGCTGGCTTCGTTTGCCATTCGGTCTTAAAGTCAGTAGTGAAATATTTCAGCGTAAGCTAGCAGAAGCGCTGAGTGGTTTGGATGGTGTTTTCACAATTGCGGACGATATCACTGTAGCGGGTTGTGGAGCATCAAGAGATGAAGCTCTAAAGGACAACGATCGGAAACTGCAGACTCTATGCACGCTGTGATGAGCGACACATTGTGCTAAACGATGATAAGAAGGAAGTTGGTAAAACTGAGATCCAATTTCATGGACATCGCTTCACTGACGAAGGTATATAACCTGATGAACAGAAAATAGAGGCAATAACGAAAATGCCTGCCCCTACTGATATCGCTGGCGTGAAACGGTTGTGCGGCATGATACAGTACATGTCTCGTTTCTTACCAAATCTCGCCAATGATTTGGGACCAATTCGTGCACTTACTAGAAAGGGAGCCGAATGGAGTTGGTCTACTGCCTGTGAACAAGCGTTTCAAACTGTCAACAAAAAGCTAACCGAGGCTCCTGTGCTAGCCTATTTTGACTCGAGTAAAGAAATAAAACTTCAAACTGATAGCAGTAAGGATGGGATGGGAGCAGTTTTGATGCAAGAGGGACGCCCAGTAGAATATGCATCACGTTCCCTCTCTAATGCGCAGCGATCTTGGGCTCAAATTGAAAAGGAACTGTTGTCGGTATGTTTTGGTTTAGAGCGCTTCGACCAGTACACATATGGGACAAAAGTAATTGTGGAAAATGACCACAAGCCTTTAGCGTCAATCCTCAGGAAACCACTGAGCCAAGCGCCAAAACGGCTCCAGTCATTACTTATGCGCCTGCATCGCTATGATGTTGACTTTCAATTTCTGAAGGGATCTGAACTCGTCATAGCAGATACCCTTAGTCGAGCATTCCTTGAAACCCTGGATGAGAGACCAAGAGTCATGAACATTGACTTCTTTCCGAACATTTCAGATGCCAGACTAGAAGAAGTTCGTGATGTCACTGCACGTGATCCTACTACGAAAACTCTCATGTGTCTCATTCAGAATGGCTGGCCAGACACTAAACAAGACACTCCGATAGAGGCTAAGCCATATTTTGACTTTAGAGACTCTCTTAGCTGTGAAAGTGGAATCATACTCAAGGGAGAAGCTATCCTTATCCCCAGTGACCTACGTGGCGATATAAAGCAGCGTTTGCATTTCGCTCACCTGGGACTGAACAGTATGCTCCGACGCGCTCGAGGTCTCGTGTTTTGGCCAGGACTTGCGCAAGATATTAAGCAAATGGTCGATACATGTGAGCCGTGCCAAGAGCTTAGGGCCCGTAGCCCTAAGGAACCACTGATCCCTCAGGATGATGGTCAAAGACCTTGGGACAAAGTGGGAGCAGACATTTTTAAGATTTCTGGTCGCCAGTACTTAGTTACTGTGGATTTCTTCTCCAACTTCATCGAGGTTGACTTCTTGCCAACAATCACTAGCTCTCAAGTGATAAATGGGCTTAAGAAACACTTTGCTAGATATGGCATCCCGCGTATATTCCAAAGTGACCCCGGATCTCAACTGACATCTAGTGAATTCCGAAAATTCATGAAGGACTGGGGAATCATTCATATCGAGTCGTCCCCAGGACATCATTCTGCTAACGGTCGAGCAGAAGCCGCTGTAAAGATCGCAAAGCAACTTTTGATAAAGGCGCGGAAAACAAGAACTGATCCAAACATTGCCTTGCTAGAACTTAGGAACACTCCTAGAGAGGACACAGGACAAAGTCCTACTGAAATGCTCCTCGGACACCAAACTAGGTCAGTCATCCCATATATGGAAAAGGGCGACATTGAAGTGTCAAAGGGTAGAGAAATGCGCAAAAGTGCTATGAAACGAAGTCATGATAAGAAGGCATGCGCACTACCAAAGCTGTCAGTGGGACAGAGTGTTTATTTTGAGAAGAAGGAAAAGGAAAGGTGGATCCTTGGAAAAGTAGTTCAAATACTTGGCAATCGCACGTACTTGATAGAAAGTCGTGCTGGGGAGTATACCGTCGCAACCGGTCTCAAATGCGACACACTTCTGTACCTTTTGTGCGCGAACCACCATTCCTGTTTCCTCCTCCGCCTGTATCAGGATCTGGAAATCCTACTGGCAACGCTGATCATTCTGTTGAAAGTGCGCCAACAATTCAACCTTCTCATGGTTCTATTCTAATGAGACAGGCGCAACTGATTCAAATTCTGATGAGAGTACATCTGGTGCGGTTCAGCCCACTGATGCGCTAACAAGACGCAGTTCAAGAGTGAGCAAGCCGCCAAAATACCTAGCAGATTATGTTCCAAAGTGATGTTTTGTTTGATTTTTGATCAAAGAAAATGAGTGAAACTACTGTAGTTGATGTAGGTTATATCCTGCGATGTGTATTGTAATTGACTGGGTGAAGATGGACAATATTCAATTTACATGTTCTGCATTCATACTATATTCATGGAGGCATTTTGTGGATTTTTCAAAGGAAGATTCCTTATAGACCATGTTCACTAAGTCAGTGATATTTAGCATTTGTGAGTTTGAAATTTGTAGTTTAGTGGATTAGACTCTACCAAATAGTTAAGACATCAGTCTTGTCAGCTTAAGTCCGATTACTGAGATTTTGAGTTCTAAGTTCGAGCATTGGGTGATTAATAGTTCTGCGAAAGTGATTGTTCTCATATAAACTCTTTTCTTAAGTCAGTGTATCCGTTTGAATAATTGTTTTAGTTGAACCTTCTCTGTACTGATATGTGTACTATCTAAAAAAGGGAGGATGTTGCGTGATGCTATTATACGGTTATCAATATTTGTTTCTGTCTTCGGTTGAAGTGTGAGACACCCGGTCGTTCTGGAATTAGTGTTGTTGTTGTCATTTGTAACAGCATGGTTGCTCAGCAAGAATAAATTAGTAGTCTTCCTCCGATATAAGTCTCTGTTCTATTGCTACTGGCCCTGCCCAACGAAACAAGTTCCTTCCGCCAATTTTTTGTTTTGATGGACAGTTTTCTCCAGTAACTCAACTCCATCATCATAATAGCCGGCAAAGAAATGGAAAATGTCCCCCCCCCCGAAAGGTGTCCGGACTATCGTACTCTGGCACTCTGGCAGATTCTAATGTAAAGTGCAAGCTCTATTGAACTCTCGCAACTGTCGACATGGAGAGCCCCCCCCCCAACCCCTGTCCTTCTGACATGTTTTAGCCAGTGCATTGGGGGAAGGCCCCTCAAACCTCCTATTGGCCTCTCAATAAGTCCTTCTGAGCTGCTTCCCCGGGGCGCTCGAGTGGAACCCCAAAACCTTCATGATGATGCAGACCCAGAGCGAGGAAGAGGTACTCCTTTGATGGTACCCTAACTCCAACCGTCAACCATCATTACCCTTCCTTTTCACTGGTATTATATTGGCAAGACTGCCAAGAGGTCGTACTGGTGGCTTCCTTGAGACAATTGCTTGTGGTCGTACCTGGGCAACCAATTCAAGGGGTCAGGGATCAGGTTTTTCCCCCCACCAACATGTTGCCGAATGGTTAATGCATAAAAAATTGGTTGGAAAGGGTTTTTGCAGGCCAAGAGACTGGAAGACACTTGACTCTTGAGGAACACCAGACTGATGAACAAAGAACCTGAGGAACATAGAACCCTCTTCATACCTGGGAGCATAAAAAGCCTGATAGCGAATATTGATTATTCGTTAGAAAAAACCAGAAGATCTGCAAAACCAATAGTACCCCATAAAAACATACAATCATTCCTCCTTAAGGGGTCTTCGGATCCCACCACGGCCCATGTGGAATTCGTTCAAAAGGTTTATTGAAATCTCAACAAAATTTTTTTTTCTAGAAACGCCTGCCCGGTTTTTGCTTGATTATTCGGGATTATATCCATTTTAAGCGTCTTTTGGATATTATTACTAAAGTCTCAAAAATCAAAACACTATATGTCGGGGGGGGGGGAAACCCCCCCGAACCCCCCAGAAATTGAAGTTTGATTAAAAAACAGTGAGAATAATCGTGTGGTGCTCTCTCGGAGCTCAGAATAGTCGAGTTGCTTCATTCGCGCGTTTATCTCTTCTGGCGGCCATTTTAAGTCAAATTTAAGCCATTTGAAACGAATCCATGGACTTGAGAAACATTGTTTACGTTGGATACGTCGTATGCACGTTAACCATAGTAGCGCTTCGGCTTTTCTTCTGCGCGCTGAATTAGTAAAGTCAAGGACTTAGTGAGCCCCCCTTTAAGTCGGGGGAGCACCCCCGAACCCCCCTACGATAGTGTAACGTTTTTACCCAGTACAATGGAGGGGAAACCCCCCAAACCCCCCATGTTGGGACCATCCATAGTTCCTTCCGACACATTTTTGTTTTGGTTATACATTGTGAATGTCCTTATTCATGCGCGGCCAAGCCCTAACCGTAGTTCCTAATAAAATGCCAAAAATAATTATTGTGAAAGGTCGTGTTATGAAAAAAAGTCTCTATGTATGTTCTGAATGGTAATAATGATCAATTGAATTGGTTTACTGCTGTTAAAATTACTAAATATTGCAAGAAATTTGGGAAATTTGAAAGGAAGAATCGAAATCGTGTCTTCATTCGTGTGCGGACGCCACTGACATGACTGAAGCAGACGGCCGAAAGTAGTTTGTTCTCTGTCCGCTAGGGTGCAGAATCTAGATGGTGTATATTGAGAGTTCGGCCAATTTGCCAATAAGACTTGTTTCACGAATCTGCGCGAGTTTTGATTGAATTCCGCAAATAAACAGCACTTTTGTACAGTACAGGATTTAAGCTGTTAAGGCGGACATGCAAATGAAATTCTTTGATCTGTCCTGAAGTATGTGTCGGGGGGATAAATCCCCCCGAACCCCCCTAAAATTGTTGGGATAATTAGGCCACGGCCGAGGTGGGAATGGTTCCGCTGGTGTATATATTGAAGAAAAAAAAGTCAATAACAATAATTTTTTCTCTCGCTAATTTGCACGCGCAGTGGGCAGTCAAGTGCATGTTAGATGGCACGAAAAGCGTATTTGCATTATTTGGATCATATTGTATTGTTGATTTAGTGTGATTTCGAGAAAACACTGAAGAAACACGTCTTGGCAACAGTTACCAGGCGAGCGCGCGCGTGTGGAATAAACTATATGTCACGTGACCTCGGCAAAATTGAAATAAAACATCGGCATTTTTGTGAGTAATGCGTGATTTAGGCGGCAGTTGTTCTAATTAGAATACAAATAAATGTTTCCTGATTTTTATAGGCATGTGTCGGGGGGAAAGGCCCCCCGAACCCCCCTAAAATTGAAATTAATTCTTGAAAATTGAAAATCAGCCAATGGGTGCGCGACCCACCGACCCACTGGAGTGACGCACAGACACATAAAAACTACCCCGCAGATTTTTTGACCAAAAATTTTTGTTTCAAGCTATACAGAAAATTTCTAATGGAAATGCACTAATTCCTTCACGCATGTATCTTAAGAGCCCCCCTAAGAAGGGGGGCTTATAATCCTATCGAAACAGAAAACACCAGGTACCTATCCAGCCCCCACATCCCTGCAGTCCCACAGAAATATGAAACCAATCTGACCATCTATCAGCAAGTCACACTTTCTATTTTTTTAAATAATGCCTCCGAGTGGCAAAACCTGGAATGATATAAGGTCGAAAATTGCTCTAAGAGTTGCTATCATCTAGATGTATATATGTACAGAGGTTGGGATCAATAGCTGCAGTCGCTGCAGTGGTTGGGAAATGCGAACATTTCAAAATTTGACATGAACTTTGACCTCTGTGACCTTGAAAAAAGTTTAAGGTCAAAACCAGTCCTGGAAATTATGTCCCTCTTCAGAAGTATCTAAAATTTAAATGACGTGGCAAAGTACGTATACTTACCTTGGGAATATGAAATCCACAGGGGCTGGGTGCACTGATGAAAGCTTCATGGAGCTGAAGCCCATTAATAATGCACTCTGAAGTGAGTGCGGGGCCCTAGGCCCAAATGGTTGCGACAAAAATCGACCACTTACGAAGCTGGGAGAGTGTGAGACTTCCGCATCACAGGCACTACAGATGTGCAGTGCCAAAGCCAGAGCGCCCTGGGGTGTTCCTAGACAGTGGATACCAAGGGAATAACAACAAATGATGTTGACGTGGCAATTTGGTGTCCACTGCGCCTGCATGACCGCAACTGAATGAAGAGATCATTCAGGGACTGTCTGACAGCTGTGATTATTGACCCGACGTCATGACGTCATGATGACGTCATGGCATCCTTGTGACGTCATCAGTGACATTGTAGCCTGAGCCTGCATGCTCTGTTGCTCATAGCAACAAGAGAGGCCAGAGGACCAAAATGAAGGATTTTGGCTACTGGGCACCGTGCACTGATGGTATGAAGCAACCATGTGTACCTGATAGGTCATGAAGGTGCAGGAAATGCGGTTTCGTCAAGAGAGACTCATCAGATGCGTGTGGCGTCAAAGAAATACGGTTGGATATACAGAGGTATTCCTGATAGCGGGACCGCAAGGAGTCAATTTCTCCCCTTGATTGACCTAGAGTAGATCTTGGTCAGTCCATCCAGGCAGTATGGCCTGCTGAAGGGCGGTCTGAGCCAAGCAGTTGGCAAAAAGTGGGTCTAGATGGTTAAAAGTTTAACCTGTGTGCCTAAAGAAGACACGTGAAACTTCAGAAGTATCTGTCATAAAAATTTCACCAAGCTGTGTCCCATATGAAGCGGGTTATCACACTTTTTGTGTTTTAGCATAGTGCCCCCAGGGTCCCAAACTAGGCATGATATAAGGTTGAAAGTTGGTCTATGAGTTACTGTCACGAAGGGGTACATATTTACAGAGATTTGGGATCAAAAGCTTCACTGGTCGCGAACAAGTTTAACATATCGTAATTTGACAAGAACTTAAGTAGCCAAACCGTAAGTAACATGCTGGATATCGAACTCAACGTCACCAATATCCTGTTCTTACTACTGTGCCAACAAATTAAGAGTGAAATCTCTAGCTGTTCTAAAGTTATAGCTCGGATGCACGCCGCACGTCTTGCAACAGGCATATAAAAAAAAGATTTGGTGAAATGTTACAAACTTTTAATCAAAGTTCTCACAAGAGCAATGTATCATTTCCCTTACATCGATGTTTAATGTTAAAAAAAAGA
This sequence comes from Lineus longissimus, assembly GCF_910592395.1. Taxonomy (NCBI): domain Eukaryota; kingdom Metazoa; phylum Nemertea; class Pilidiophora; order Heteronemertea; family Lineidae; genus Lineus; species Lineus longissimus. The sequence continues at coordinate 12,417,231 of NC_088308.1, read as the reverse complement.
CTAAGAGTACAGACTTAAATTTTTTATTCATTATTTTTGTAAAACGTGCTTTATTTCTTCAAAATTAGCGTTTTAATGCTTAATGTTTGTCAAATATCGGAGACGACCACTTTTGAAAATGATTCAGTACTAGCCCATCAGCTGGTTCAGCACTATCCCATTAAGCCATTAGATAGTCGATTGGATCCCTTGACTGATGATGTCGTTCATTAGGGCATAAAGTATGTAGATCTACATCACTGGACACCAGGTGTTAACATCATATCTATCTATCTCGGGGAGATATGCATTGCTCTATGATTAACAATTATGCTAGAACATCTATTTTTAGAACTTATTTAACAATATTTTGGCCAGTGTTTTGATGCATTATTTGGTGGTAGTGACAGTCAGTTTTTACAACAAAAACGTTCCATGCCTGTTCATCGGCTTTAAACTAAAGTGATAAATGTAAAACTGCGTAATACAGGTTATCTTTTAAGGTATATACAGGTACATGCATACATGCACAGTTTGGGGGGGGGGGCTTGTGTACATTGTGTAATTTTTCTAACTTGGTGTGGCAATGTGATATGGTCCTAAGTGCCCTGTATTCTGGGATACAATGAAATGTGCTCACCTCGGGTAATGTAATTTGCATGTCATTTGCAGTGGATATGGGGAGAACAGTTTCAGGCTAGTTTCATCAGTTTTGATTCAATTGAATGATATAATTCTTCTCGGCTCAATGACACCAAAGAAAATTACCGGTACCATCTAAGTATAGCATTTTGGTTATAAAGTTGACTGAATTTCAGGGTTATTGAAGAGTGCACATGTCACATGGAAATTCGTTGACGTCTGTTGAACAGTTTAGGAGTACTAGGACTTTGTTGGATTTTCAAGATGGTGGCCTGGTGGCCATATTTGTCATGGGATTTGACTGAAAATTAGGGATATTGATAAGAGTACATAGATACATAATCACATGAAGTTTGGTTGCAATCTGATCATTAGTTTTGGGGCTATAGGACTTTGTTCAAATTTCAAGATGGCCACCTGGCGGCCATATGGGTAGATGGATTTGACTGAAAATCAAGGATGTTGTAGAGACTACATAGATATACAATCACATGAAATTTCAATTTGGTTGCAATCCGACTTTGTTTAATTTTCAAGATGGCCGCCTAGTGGCCATATTCGAAGTCCGAGGGAGCCAAATTTTTAGGGTAGAATAGAGGGTATCTAGACGCATGTCCTCACAAGTTTAGAACCTTCTAGCTCATATAGAAACGAAACGTGCCACCTATCGGTGATTTAGTGAACTTTGACCTCTGTGACCTTGAAAAGTAGGTCAAATCAAAAACCCGGGGATATGTCATCTAACCTTATTAAAAACTATTTCCAAGATGGCCGCCTGGCGGCAAGAAAGTAGGTCATATCGCAAAAAAGAAAAATAGATCTGGGCATATTGCCCAAAGCTACCATCACAACAAGTTTTAGCCATCTAGCTCTAGCGGTGACGAAACGTGCTCCGTTAACGGACGATGACGACGGATTACGACGACGGACGACGGATGCCACAGGTGCAATGACATCTTAATTATGATTATGGTCTTACATAAATGTAAGACCAAACAATTTAAAGTGTTCATTTAGCTCATTTCTCTCCTGCTTAAACTCCAAATACTAGTCTTATTCAAAAGGCTTGCGTCAATGAGAACAATTTTTTTTTCAAACAATTTGTATGTGGCAAAGTTTAATGATGTTACATATTATGAGCTTCATATGATGTCGCATTTTGGTGGAGAACACTCAAAATAATTGATTGTGTATTGTATGAGGCGCCATTTGGGAATTAAATTATTTGACGAAATTATTTGAAATAAGTAAATTATATCGAAATAAATGAGTGAACGAAGTCAAGATTATTTCCAAACCATAAATTTGCTTATTCCAATTGTATTTAAACCATTTACTGTTCCTATCGATATTGTTTCAAACAATGAATTTGCTCTCTTTTTATTATATTCATCCAATAAAACAACGTAACTTTATTGTTTTCAAATAATACATTTTCTGAATATCCGTGGTTTCAAATAATCAAACTGTCTCGAAATAATGGTTTGTTAAATAATCAAAATTAAAAAAGTCACGGTTTCTCAAACCAGGAAATTGTCCATTGCATTGGATGATAAATAATCACGCACAAAATCATTATTTCCAAACCATCACTTTAACAAACTGATCGTTTCAAATCCGTCTACTGCGCAAACCATGTGCGCATACCATGAACGTAGTTTTGCTTGGATGGAAACAATGACTTTTGGAAGTGATTGGATGGAAATAATCAGAGTACGCGTTTTCATGGTTTGAAAAAACGTCGCTGGGATGCAAATAATCAACATTAGATGAGTACAATTAGATTGTATACAAATAATTTCCTGCATACTTTCATGATTTGAAACGATCAGTTTGTTAAAGTGATGGTTTGGAAATAATGATTTTGTGCGTGATTATTTATCATCCAATGCAATGGACAATTTGGAGACAGTTTGATTATTTGAAACCATGGATATTCAGAAAATGTATTATTTGAAAACAATAAAGTTACGTTGTTTTATTGGATGAATATAATCAAAAGAGAGCAAATTCATTGTTTGAAACAATATCGATAGGAACAGTAAATGGTTTGAATAAAATTGGAATAAGCAAATTTATGGTTTGGAAATAATCTTGACTTCGTTCACTCATTTATTTCGATATAATTTGCTTATTTCAAATAATTTCGTCAAATAATTTAATTCCCACATGGCGCCTCAATAGTATTGGTGCTTCTCAGACCTCATTTTGTGAATTTACAGTCATTTTGGAACAAAGTGGTACTTTTTAAGGTACCAGAAACCTCAAAAAACATAGATTCATTAATCTAATCTTGAGAGGGAGTAGTAAGGTTATGTTCCATTAGCAATGTTTGATTATTTGAAACCATGGATATTCAGAAAATGAATTATTTGAAAACAATAAAGTTACGTTGTTTTATTGGATGAATATAATCAAAAGAGAGCAAATTCATTGTTTGAAACAATATCGATAGGAACAGTAAATGGTTTGAATACAATTGGAATAAGCAAATTTATGGTTTGGAAATAATCTTGACTTCGTTCACTCATTTATTTCGATATAATTTGCTTATTTCAAATAATTTCGTCAAATAATTTAATTCCCACATGGCGCCTCAATAGTATTGGTGCTTCTCAGACCTCATTTTGTGACTTTACAGTCATTTTGGAACAAAGTGGTACTTTTTAAGGTACCAGAAACCTAAAAAAACATAGATTCATTAATCTAATCTTGAGAGGGAGTAGTAAGGTTATGTTCCATTAGCAATGTTACAATTCGAAATTAGATTCTGATATACAATGTAGCTCCTCAGATGTGTTCTAGCGACAAAATTTTGACTGTGGGTTAGCCATACACATTAAGCCTGCAGTATCATGTATTAACTTTGGGGTGAAAATGAAAACAAGAGGCCCAAGGGCCTGGTGCTCAGCTGGATGACCTAATAACATAGGACTGAGGGTGTAAAGTAGTAAATATCAGCTTTATACTACTGTTTGAAGGTCAAGAGAACACGTTATACCACTAAGATTTCCAATGCAGAGCTGCCAGCTGGATGAAATATGATTGAACTAATCAGCCATGGTATGTAAATATTACAGGAGGCAACGGAAGATATCCCTAGTTCAGTATGTTGTATCGGTAGCTTTACAGAAAAGAAGTGTCAGAGAGGATGAGACTTCTCCATGGACAACTGTGGTATGTCCAGGCTGGGTTGTACAGCACAAGGATACAAAATGCTGTCTGTAATTGAGAGGTATCCTGATTTAACAGAGGTCAAGGTAGAGATTACAGGAGTCAACAAAATTAATGTTATTGAGAGAAATTGACCTGTAGGCTGTCCTGCAGGTGATTGGAATTTACAATACAAAGGGTCGTTTTCATATTTGAAAATCCCTTCATAATCAAGGGCTACCTCTGACTAAAACAGCACCCATAAACAATAGACCACCAATTTGACCCCAGCTCCTAACTGCGGGAAAACCCAAGTCCAGCAACCAAAAGTACCAAAAATACATTTTTGTTTACATTTGAACTGCACACATGCATTTGTTTACAATTTCCCGCGAAATCTTGAAAATCAGGTGACCTGCAATCGTGGATTGAAAATAACATTTATCTGGGTTCAGCAGGTCAGCAGGTATACCGGCTGTTCCAATCATCCCCCTACAGCCAGCTGTTCAAAAGTAATGTTATTCACCCCACAGGGAGTGCAGGTAATTGATTAAGACCCTGCATACTTGGCTTCTGTGAGTGGTAAGGAGAATTGACAGTGTCCGATTAAAAATCTCTCATTTCTGCTCCGCTGAAGTAAATTTTTGAATAAAACCAAGACGTTGCATCAGGGTAAGGTGTCACCACCATTCATGCAAAATTTCAAGGCCATCCAATGCCTCTAAGTGTGACTTTATTCGTCCCCCTTCTAATATTATTATATAGAAGATTTAGACCAGCGATGACGTCATTTCTGGTGATTCCCTACGTTGTCCAATGAGCGCTTTTTAAAGTGTGCCATTTGGCATGCATTAGCATCCAATGTTTTTTATCAGACAATTGCCGAACAGAATGCCGTAGCTCCGTCAATTTGCAATCAATTTTTATGGGAGTAACATTATTGTGTTGCTTAAAACGTCTACTTTTTACTCATGTAAGAATCGTAGTACTAAAAACTAATATGCAAACAGAATCATGCCGATTCACTGCACATACTGTGGGAATTCTCCACTTCAAAATACATCGCGAACAGAGCGTGCACTTCCGATATCGTTTTCACAGAATTGTGGCCAAATTTTCAAGAACTAATTTCTGAAAGTATTCCCTTAAGACCTTATGACTACCCACTGAAAGGAACTAGTGATAATATCGCCTACTTGACTACTTTTTAGCAGAAAATTGGTTACTTGTTGCAAAATCAATCTTCTATCTTTACACTGGTCACAGTGGGTATGCTGAAATATAGCCTGGTTCCCTGGCCAATTCAATGCGCAGAATACAACTGCGCAACTATACGTCATAACCCGGGCTTTTGAATCGTCAAAAAATCTGTCAAATGTGCCTGTAGCGCCAACTGGCGGTGAAAACTAAACTAATTCCATTACAAGGCAAAATGAAAAATTATTAAAAAATATTCGGCCAGATTTGAAAACAATATTTCCTCTGTGGCCCGAGGTATAAAGGAAAGAAGTTTAAACTTCCCGATGACCTCATTCGCCGAATGTAGGTCGGATCGCGCTGATTTTTGGTTTCTGAGTTCCCCTTGGGCTACTCCTAATTTAGCAGCGTCAACAAAGTGCCTTAAGGTCTTACGGTTACAAAATGCCCAAAATTGACATGGAAGGATGGAAGGACGGACACCATTCCCTTAGTAATATTACCAGCTTCGCTGACTTTGTCAGCAGAGCTAAAAAACCTCAGTTCTTAGCTGCACCCGATACTCCTTGGCCAAAGACTAAGTTGAGGTGAGTGATATGCTGGATGGTGGGTTTTGTGGATATAGAATGCATTTTGCAGATGCACGTTGAAGAAGATCTGCTGGATTTGTTTGCACTTAAGTTAGATTGGACATCACATTCCACTGAGCTGTACAAGAGCAATCAAAATGTGTGGGTTTTTATCAAAAGCCCCCTTATGGTCAAATTGTGAATCGCATCAGGCTGATTTTCGATAATAAACAGCTTCTACAGATATGCAATACCACATATGAAAAGAAAACTTCAAGCAGTCTCAAGAGTGATCACGTCATTTGTCAACAGACCAACCTTGAAATTAGGTCAAAGCTCATTAGGTCAGCCTGTACCGATAAGCTAATCATAAGAATTCAAAATGTTGGCAATGTGTAAGGCTCCAGAGCTTTTTTGTACTGGTTCTAGATCAGGGAGGCTGTTGTGGTTTGAATCTATTTATTGCAGTGAAGTTGGGTTAGTGGGGAGTGGCTGTTGTATGAAACAAAGTTAGAGTCAACAAAGAGACTGGAGAGCAATATTGAATGTTTCCCTACACAACTCCATGACGGAACAATTGAATCGATAAGCAAAGCCGCTTTCCTGAAAATTATCAAAACCAAGTCCGAGAAAGAGGACCTGGTGGCCATATTGAATTTGACTTCCACTGATTCTCGAAAGGCACACTTGACTACACACCACTATGATTGACGCAAATTTTGATGGCATAAGCGGTTCTCCTGGATATTGCAGAAAACATGATTTAGACGTAGCATATTGAAATTCCAATTAAGCCTATATGTTATATGAAATGTCATGGGACATTGCGCTCACCTGGGAATGATTTAGTGGTAGATGAAATGAGACATGGAGGTTAAATTGACTTTTTACTGTGACAAAATATGGCACTATCAATGACACTTTTAGGGTTAGACCTCTTTGAACTTGATAACTAGGTCAATATTAGGTCACAATTGACTTAAATTGGGCATGCCGACTTATCGGCGGTGAATATCAGTCCTAAAGTCTCCTCCTTTCACCGCCGATAACTCCCGCCAGGTAATCTGTTGGAAGCACCATTATAAACAAGTGGCCAATCAAATTGCTCGACACAAAGTAGTTGAATGATGGGCCTGAATTAACCTCCAGATCAGGTTACCCTTCTTCTATACAACATGCACTGTGCAGTTGGGTCAGGTCAGCATCCCTGGAACTGTTACTCATTGAACACCTGGTCTTCAATTATGATGGCTTTGAGTGCGTGTCCTGTGCGACAACCACGAGTGAGTGTAATGTTAGTGTTGTCGCGACATGGACGCGCGGGAAAGGAAGGGAATGCAGGGAGACTACTGATAAATTCACAGCCCTTCTGACTGCCGATCAGGGTAGAGTTATCGGCGGTGAGGATGGATATATGCACAACGACAGTAGATCGGCATGAAATTGGGTTAACTTGTTCTGATGCCCAATAAGTCTCTCCATAAAAAAAATCTGAAGAATCTTTGACAAATGGTAGTGAAACGTACCACATTCAGTGTAATTTTAGAGTTTCAACTTTCTGACCTTGGAAACTAGGTCAAGATCAAAATGTTATAAACACTTTCTTTAGCTTGATCCTATCAATCAATGATGCACATTTGAAGATCACACAGTGAAGGTTGCTTGATATATGACCAACATGGAGTTTTATGACCTGACCTACTTACACCTGAAAAGTAGGTCACATTGACCTGAGTTTTTATTAATATGTACAGATGCCCAATAGGTGTCTACATATCAAATTTGAAGAGTCTAGGACAATTAATGACGAAACACGCCACCTTTGCTGAAATTTTAGAGTTTAGCCTTCAAACGTCGGTCAAATCAAAAACCCGTACATTATGTTATGTAGTATCATCAGAAGTATTGACAATAAAAATTTTATGATTCTAGCTTTCAGCTTTCATGAGATATCAACAAAATAAGGTTTTCAAAGATGGCTACCTGGAACCCAGAAAGTAGGTCAAATGGGGATGATTTTGTGGGTGTAAAGTCATTTTGTCATAAGACATCCACACCCCAAGTTTCATTTTTAGCTCACCTCTGGGGAGCATATACGATAACGTGACGTCAGTCGTCGTCGTCCGTTAGCGGAGCACGTTTCGCCACTGCTAGGGCTAGATGGCTAAAACTTGGTGTGATGGTAGCTTTGGGCAATATGCCCACATCTATTTTTCTTTTTCGCGATATGACCTACTTTCTGGTCTCCAGGCAGCCATCATGGAAATAGTTTTTTTGACTTTTTGAAGCCAATGGTTGTACGTAGAGTGACGAAATTTTTATGGTGGGTGAATCTAACAAGGTTAAATGACATATCAGCCGGGTTTTGGATTTGACCTACTTTTCAAGGTCACAGAGGTCAAAGTTCACTAAATCACCGATAGGTGGCACGTTTCGTTTCTATTTGAGCTAGAAGGTTCTAAACTTGTGAGGACATGCATCTAGGGACCCTCTATCCTACCCCGAAAATTTGTCTCGCACAGACTCCAAATATGGCCACCAGGCAACCATCTTGAAAATTAAACGAAGAGTCAGATTGCAACCAAATTCTTGTGATTGTATCTATATACTCTCTAAAACATCCCTGATTTTCAGTCAAATCAATCTACCTATTGAAAATTAAACAAAGTCCTATAACCCCAAAACTAATGATCGGATCGCAACCAAACTTCATGTGATCATGTATTTATAAATCCCATGACAAATATGGACACCAGGCCACCATCTTGAAAATTCAACAAAGTCCTATTACTCCTAAACTGTTGAGCAGATGTCAACCAATTTCCATGTGACATGTACACTCTTCAATAACCCTGAAATTCAGACAACTTTATAAACAAAATGCTTTACTTAGATGGTGCCGGTAATTTTCTTTGGTGCCATTGATTGAGCCAAGAAGAATGATATTATTCAATGGAATCAAAACTGGTGAAACGAGCCAGAAACTGTTCTCCCCATATTCACTGCAAATGACATGCATTACATTACCCGAGGTGAGCACATGGTCCCTGGACCATTTCATTCTAAACAAAACAGTGAGCAAACGTGCCATCATTGTTGACGGACGATGGACCGATGACAGACAGACGATGGACGACGGATAAGACACGATGACATTAGCTCACCCAGGTGAGCTAAAAAGGAACATTTTTCCTACACTAGTCACCACAAGGACATAAATGAATTATTCTCCTGGAAATTTAAGGAAGCTGCTTTTGAGGAAGGCGCCCATATTGAATTTTGAATTCTGCCAATTTTCAAAAGGAATGTTCCCCTAACCCCCCCCCCCTTGACAGACACGATTATTTGAATAAATGCTTGGAGCCGTTCTCCAGAAAACCAATTATCTATGGCAACCTTGCAGACAGATATCGCCAGTGACACCATCCCCCTTTTAGGAGATATTAAACTACACGTTCTGTTGATATTGATATAAAATAGATGAACATGTCATGCAGATGCACATATAGACTGACAGCAATGAAAACAATGCAGCCAGAAACTCTGTATGAGGGCTTAAACCAGTCTTATATGTAGACTCATATTCATAAGGATAACATACTTGACTAAATCAGCCTCTAATGACTAGCATCCCATCAAGGAGATGAGGTACATGCTCCTCCTAAGTCTGAGCCATTCATCAGGACTTCAATTTCTACTTTTAAGTGAACTTTTTTGAACATGAAATATAGTCTTTTGGGTCGGCCTGCGATATTCCTTGAAATGTTTTACATACCAAGTACACTTTCTGGTACAGAACACACATGTGGAGTCTTAATGAGTTTTGACCTATATGTCCATTCTGGAGGCTGCCAACTTGACCACTGCAAATAAAAGACAAAAATCACTAAATATCTACAGAAATGAAACGGCCAGGGCCATTGTGCTCACCTGTCAACATGGAAGGCAGAACCTGAAGAACTGGTTATTAAAAATGCCAGGGAGACAATCCTGCAATAGTTCTTCATATGGTATAATGGTTAAGGTAGGCAAAGATGGAGTCTGACATGATGGGCGCTTTTGCCTTCATTGATGATTTTCAAAACTTTGCCCCCTTGTTGCCACATTTGTAATCAAATCCGGACTGTAATTGGTCGATTGGGTAGGACTTGCCTAGAGGCATCTTTGTACAAGTTTAGAATGATCTAGGTCACAGAGTAAGAAAATGTGCCATGTTTGTTGAAATTTTCAAAGTTGACCACTGTGACCTTGAAAAGGACATCAAATCAAAAACCCGGGTTTTATGTCATGTATGCTTACCAGATGTACCTATGATAGATATTTGGAAATGATCCAGCCTTTAGTTCAGGAGAAATAGCACTCTTTGTGTTTCGGGTTATGGCCCCTGGTGGCCATTCCATGAATCAAAATTCAAATCACATCGAAATTTAGTCTCTGAGGTCATTTGACCTAGGGGTACATACATGTATGTACAAGAATTCAAGTCAGTAACACCAGCAGTTACGAAACGTGCTGCTATTGCCCAACGGCGATGCTGATAGCGAACTTTGACCTCTGTCACCTTGAAAAGTAGGTCAAATCAAAAACCCAGGTTATATTTCAAGCACCCTTATGAGATGCACCCACAGTAAATGTCATGATTCTAGCTAGCACTGTTCATAAGATATAGCCAAAAACAGGTTTTCAAAGAGCGACACCAATATGGCAGACAAGCAGTCAAATTGCGCTAGTTTTCCCTTTGAAAGAAGGTCTTGCCTATGGGGGTACCCACACACCAAGTATGAACTTTCTAGGTCAAGTGGTTAAGATACGTGCCACTCTTTTGTCAAAAGTTAATGACGGACAACGACGTAAACGACAGACGACGGCGCCACGGTATGGAATAAGCTCACCTGACAGGTGAGCAAAAAACCTTGTTGGATATCAAAGAATTAGGCTTGCATCATAGTAGGTTTGAAGGCTGACATACAGAGGCATGAGGCTGATATAATAGCTTAGGCGCTGCGATGCTGTCAAAGTTGCCCTTTTTCAGTTCAACTGACATAAGTTTCATTTTCTAATTCATTTACAGTTACATTAAACAAAGTTCAGTTGAATTGATCTTTTTTTGAGTGAAAATGAATTTATTTGAAGTTCAATCAACTTAAACTACTTTCAGTATAACATTGTTCAACTGGAATTTATTTTTCCTAACTGCTAAACTTACTGCCCCAAAATCTGCTATTCGGGAATCTACGGGAACAAAATATTCAAACTGATTCACACGAGTTAACGAAGAACTCTTTTTTCAGATGTGGAGGCGGTCAGTAGTTATTGAAAAAGAGTTGCCAAGTAGAATTTTCCTTGTGATGATCACACATGTCATTTATAATCCTTTCAAGAGGCTTGGTCTCTTAGTACAAATGTGTACAAATGTGTACATCCCCCACAAGTTTGAAGCTACTTACCTCCTCATTGTCCTTGGGATAAAGGCAGCGGATCGGGAGTGTGAGAGAATTCTTCCCCATGCCTGCAATACTAATTTGTACCTCTAAACAGTGCCAAGACTGAAAAAGAATACAAAACTAGGCATAAGAATCATGAACAATATAAAGAGCCAGCTTTTATAAGAATCAGGTGGATTTCTACTAGAAATAGATGACCGTCTCTGATTTTTCTGGCCAATGGGTAGGTGGAACAAGTGTATCGCAAAGTGGCAGCAATATACGCCCGTCACGTACTCCAAGACTAATCATGCATGAGCATGGCAAATCAAAAGGTAATTCATGGTTGCTTATTCTAGTTGTATAGCAACGCGTGGTTCATTTTTATCACTTAAGATTGCAGCCTGTAAATTATGCCACTGCACTGATATGACTTTGTGGTCTATAGCAGGAGATCACTGCAATGGCAGCCTGCAGGTGGCCATCTCGGATATCAGATCTGGCCCAACCTGACCCAATAGGGCAGCCCGCCCGAACAAAGTATTCACAAATGCACAATGAGCCAGCGAACAGGTGCCAGCTATCATTACACAACCTAGACTCTACCCTCCAGTCAAGAGACCACTGTGCTGAAGAATGGCTGATTCGTGCCGCAGAAATTATTGCCATGGTTACGCTTGTCAATCACTCGAGAAATTATTGACATGGCAACGCTTGTAAATCACTCGAGGCGGCAGCTTTGAGGTTTTGATCAAGCAGTGCATATTGACAAGAGTTATTTAAAGTTTTTTTCAGAGGGCGGTGGTTTTTTTAATGGGGCGCCGTATTTTATAAATGGGCGATGTACGGCCCTCTGTGTTATAACAGGGCTGTGCCACCCAGAAAAACCAGCCTGGTAAGAACGCTGTGGTGGTTAGATGTATCATGTACCCAAGATATCCCATTTGTGGAAAGTATTTAGGCTATAAGTATAATCTCGTTTTTTAAAACCCAGTGGCCAAGTGGTGAATCAAATTGAACTGAACTTTTAGCGCTGAGATAACCTGACTATACAGGGTGCATGTGTACCAAATGTGGGATCAATAGTCGCTGCAGTTAAGAAACAAGCCATAGTTAAAGCCCAAAGACCAATTGAAGCCATTTGACCTTTGTGACCTTGAAAAGCAGGTCGAATGAAAACCCATACAGTATATGCTTGCTTTGAGTACCTATCATGAAAATATTATCGAAAACAAGTCACTAATAAACGAGATATTGCACTTTTTACCTACTTTAGTTTTGGCCTCCTGCTGGCCAAGTTGAGTACCAGATCAGATCGAAATTCGGTTTCCAAGGTTACACGTAGGGAGTCATGTGTACAAAATTTCAAGTTCATAGCTTTATTGGTTATGAAACGTGCCGTAGTTACACTCAAACGACCAATTTACGCCATTTGACCTCTGTGACCTTGAAAAGCAGGTCAAATCAAAAACTCATAAGATATATGATGTATTCTTGCTAGGAGAATCTACCATAAAAATGTTATTGAAAACGAATCACTAATAAGCGAAATATCACACTTTCTAGGTTTTCACTTTTGGCCCCCTGGTGGCCAAGTCGAGAAGCAGAACAGACTGAAATTCAGGGTCAGAGGTCACCTGACCTAGGGGGTCCTTTGTACAAAGTCTCAAGTTCATAGCCTTAGGGGTTAACAAAAGTGCCACAGTTACGCTCAAATGGCCAATTTATGCCATTTGACCTCTGTGACCTTGACAAGTACAAGTAAATTTTTAAAATTCAGTGTCAGAGGTTATATGATGTAGGGAATCATGTGTACCAAATTTCAAGTTCATAGCTTTACTGGTTAAGAGTCATGCCACAGTTACACTCAAACGGCAAATTTACACCATTTGACCTCTGTGACCTTGAAAACTAGGTCAAATCAAAAACACGTATGATATGTGATATATCCTTGCTAGGAGTACCTACCATAAGAATTTCATCAAAAACAAGTCACTAATAAGTGAGATATCACACTATTTATGATTTCAGTTTTGGACCCCTAGTGGCCAAGTCAAGAAACAGACCGGACCGAAATTCAGTGTCAAAGGTCTTCTGACCTAGGGGGTCATACACACAAAGTTTTGAGTCCATAGCCCTAGTGGTTAGGAAACGTGCCACTGTTTTTGAAATAGGATACGACGGACGACGACGACGGACGACAGACACTGCGGTGTCGTATAGACTCACCGTACCGGTGAGCCAAAAAGCACCCAATCAGAGCGTCGCTCTGTATGACGCTCTGTATTAAAAGCGAATTTCGCACGAGCAACATGCACAATGCCCTTCCTGCGCCAAAATCATTATCAAAGCGATCTAAGAATAACCATCATCAAGTCAAATGCGAGTTTCTGAGTGGAAGCCTATTGTCCAATCATCCTTAGAGTAATTGATCTGCACCAGACTTTTGAACAGGAATTAAGTAGGTACATTTTTACCGCCTCGAAAAAAGTAAACAGGCTGAATTGCAAGCCGTGCAAAATCCGCTTTTTAGCTCGAGTTATCGAAGGCTCTTTGCTGAGTTCCACATCTCCCACCGCAGATTTGTTTCATTTCGTAATTAATACGAAAAACACCTCAACAGAATGTTTAACAGCATAAAATCAATGTACAGTCTTGCTCATATTAATACCAACACCTACTTCGAACGATATCTCCCACAGTAATGCATGAGATCCAATGCGGTTTTTAGCATAACTTGTTAGAAATTTTGTTTTCTAATAATCCATTATGAGGGATATGTAATGACACAGGTTTTTAGCTCACCTCTTAGCAGAGGTGAGCTTATCCCATACCGTGGCGTCCGTCGTCGTCGTCGTCGTCGTCGTCGTCCGTTGTCCGTTAGCAGGGCACGTTTCGTAACTGTTAGAGCTATTGAGTTGAAACTTGGTACACATGTTCCCTTATGTAATGACACTTTGGAGACTAAGTTTCGGTCCGATTTGTTTCATGGTTTGGCCACCAGGGGGCCAAACGTTAAAAGTGAAAATATGCAATATCTCCCTTAATTGTAGTCGGGAAATTTTGAAAAAAATATGGGAGGATTTTCTAGCAAAGGTGCATCATATATCCTCCGGGTTTTTGATTTGACCTCCTTTTCAAGGTCACAGAGGTCAAAGTTTGCTGATTCACTGAACAGTAGCATGTTTCCTATCTATTTTAGCTAGAAGGTTTTAAACCAGTGTGGACATGTATCTGGGGATTCTCTATTCCACCCCTAAAATTTCGGCCGTTCGGACATCAAATATGGCCGCCAGGCAGCCATCTTGAAAAATAAACACAGTACTATTACTCCGAAACTAATGATCGGATTGCAACCAAATTTGATCTGGATGTATATCTATGTACTCTCTACTAAATCCTTGATTTTTTATCAAATGTGATAGCCAATATGGGTGCCAGGCGAGCATCTTGAAAAATTCTTAGTTTGGCCACCCGGGGGCCAAATTTAATGTCCAAAGTTAAAATGTTTGATTGCTCGTTTAATAGTGGTCTGATTTTCATAACATTTTTATGGTAGGTACTCCTAGCAAGGATACATTTCATAAATGTGGGTTTTTGATTTGACCTACTTCTCAAGGTCACAGAGGTCAAAGTTACCCTATGGCACCGCCATTTTACAATGACGGCACGTTTTGTCACTGCTTTAGCTACAGATCCCTAACTTGGTACGAATGTACCCCTATACTCTTAGACTAAACTGCAGTCTTTTTCTGATTCTCAGTTTGGCCAGCAGGGCCCAAAATGTTAATAGTGGACTACTCTGCTTTGTCATACCTGTAGTCACCTCAATTAAATTCAACTTACGCATTATTTTATCTCTCATGTAATTTCATTGTAAAACATTACTTCATTTCTTTCTTACATTTAAAACCATGCTAATGCTTCATCCATCTTCCCTTCACAAGAGGTGAGCACAATGGCCCTGGCCATTTCATTCATTATGTAATCGGTCATTTTAAAAAACCCCTACAAAAAGCTTTTGTTAATTTCGAACTTTTTTTGAATAAAATCTCCCTAAAATATAACAGAGCTCACAATTCACGCCTACTCTCTTGATCTAAGTGCGCTCTCTTAAAATTGCCATATCTGAAGTTCTGATTGATCGATTTGAATGAACTCAAGACCAAGATTCTTAGAACTTTGTGTTTTATCATTCAAAAGAAAAAGACTTCAAAAAAAGTTCGAAATAAAAAATTTTTTTGCAAAGATTTTTTAAATGGCCGATTACATAATGAAACTCTTATGCAATCACATTCCTGCTATAATGTATGATTAGAAAACAAAATTTCTGACAATATTCTAAAAGCCCGCATTGAATTTGGTCCATTGGTTGGCGAAATATCGCATGAAGTAGGTGTTGCTATTAATATGAGCTAGACTGTACATATGTAGATTGAAGAACCAAAACGTTAGGAACGTGTTTATTGTATTATGCCACAAATTTGAACATAAACTATACAAGATGTGTAAAGTAAACAGAACAGCCATCCCATTGGAGTGTACTGGTTTTTCTCAGGGTTTTGTATACGAGGTAGGAGTATCAAAAACCTGTATCTCAGGATGGCCTACCTTGGTACCAAGACCACAACCACTGGCCAAATTTGCCAATTTATCCCTCAAGTATGACCACTGCAGGGTTGTCCTGAGGGTCTGTGAATGGTCTGGTGGCTCTACGAGATTTTGACGAAATCTTTTGCACGCGCCCGGGGTAAAAAAATTTACATTTTCCTTCAAATTTTTTTTTAGTTACATTTGTCGACTTTTATGAACTTTTAAAGCATTTTTCATGTCTTTAGAGGCAATAAAAAAATATGGTCAGGCAACCTCCCAGACCATTAAAGTTAGTGAAGAACCCTGCACTGGGCAATTGCAAAAGCAATGCATGCAAGAAACGAGTCTCAGCTACTTTTTTGCAAATCAAAGGCGACAAAATCTCACCTGTAATATGAATAGAGATAGGTCAAGACATCCGCTACAGTACCAGTCAAAAATTGGCCTACTTACTCGAATGTGCTGCCCTTGTGTAGATGGTATCACAATTTCTTGGGCTTGAGACAACGGGACAAAGAAGGTGAACTCACTGAAATTGCAACAAATTATTTTCTGATTTTTAAAATTTGAAGAAAAAAATGGCCATTGTGCTCACCGTATGGGGATAAAAATGTTATCAAAAACAAGCCACACATAAGAGAGATATCACACTTTTTTGGTTTCAACTTCTGGACCCCCTGGTGGCCAAGTCAAGAATCAGATCGGACCGAAATTCAGTGTCAGAGGTCACCTGATCTAGGGGGTCCTTTCGAGTTCATTATCCTTGCGGTTAAGAAACGTGCCACTGATTTTGAAACAGGATACAGATGACAACGATGAATGACGGACACTGCTAAAAAAAATACGTGACAAAAGCTATCCACCATGGATTGACCGCGAAGTGAGGCGCATGTCATCGAAAGTGAACGCTGCCCGCCGCAGTGCTATTAGGGGCTGTCTCCAAATTGATTTCGTTTCAAACGCGTTTGAAACGTATCTAAGATCGTTTGAAATTCGTTTGAATGTGAACAATAAAAACGCACCCAAACGATCTTGAAACGTTTGTAAAACGATTGTCAAACGCTGGCCCTACCGTTTATTTCCCGTTTCATATAAAGCGTTTGAAAGCGAACGCAATTTCGTTTCACCCTAAACGAACTTCGTTTGAAGAGCGTTTGAAATTCGTTTGAAGAACGTTTAGAAAAGCGTTTCGTTTTCGTTTTGTCAAAAACCGCATTGCGCCATTTGTCAGCTAACGCGTTCCAAACGCTTTTCGTTTTCTTTCAAATAGTTTCTGTGAAAAAGAAAAATTCCTGCCGCTTGTGTTCAAACGAATTCCAAACGGGTGGAGTTATCGTAAAAATCATGAAAATGGCGACCTGTGCAAAACGAACAGTGATTTTTTCTGCTTCGATTCTAAAATATGAATGGGCGAAATACACGTCCGTCTTTCAAGATAATCAATGAAAGAATGAAACAAAAGCATCGCATGTGCATTTCGTGCACATTTCGTTTGAAACGAAGTACGTTTCAAGTTCCTTTGAAACGAAGTGCGTTCGACAATCGTTTCGTTTGAAACGAAGTGCGTTTGACAATTGTTTGACGTGCGTTTGAGATCCGTTTAGTGCGATCGTTTGGAAATCGTTTGGCAAGCGTTCTGATCGGGCGTATTCGTTTGGGAGCGTTTCGAAATTTTCGTCTGGGGTGTGCATTTGTTTTCAAACGCTTTTCAAACGGCTGATAAACGGCAGATAAACGGATGATTTTCGTTTGAATTTCGTTTTAGAATAAACGCTTTTTGCCCGTTTCGCGTTTGAAACGAAATCAATTTGGAGACGGCCCCTAAGCATAGAAACACTGACTCTAGTCGGAGGAAATACCGACGCCGGCGAAATGAACTCAGAAACTTGACTCGTGACAAATACAAAACTCATGTAAACATTCTTGGTTCAGAAGTGCGCATGAACCCAAAAAGGTTCTGGAACTTTTTTCACGCAAAGACAAAGTCAAACTCAGTTCCAGAGACAGTGAAGCTGGGCAATGAGTCTTTTGAGAGTCCTCAGCGCAAGGCCAATGCTTTCAATGGTTATTTTTATTCAAATTTTTCTCATCATGTCGACTTGAGGAAGCCTGATATTCCCATGTATGCTAATTATAATCTTGACTCTGTTGCTTTTAAACCATTAGAAGTGAAGTCTGTATTACTCAAGCTGGACAAGTCTAAGGCTGGTGGGCCTGACAGGGTTTCTACGCAAGTTCTAAACGAGTGTGCCTCTCCACTGTGTTCTTCACTAGCATTTTTATTCAACTTTTCAATACAGACGGGTGCTTTACCAAATGACTGGAAAATTGCCAACGTTGTACCAGTGTATAAGAAGGGTGACAAGCACTTGGTTTCAAATTATAGACCTGTGTCTCTCTTATCTGTGGTTTCTAAAGTAATGGAGCGTTGCATTTATAACAGTATTTATCCAGATCTAAGTCCATTTATGCATGGTTTTTGTAACAGGCGTTCCACCACCACTCAACTAGTTCAATTTCAGCATAGACTGGGCCAGGTTTTAGACAGTGGGGGTCAGACTGATGTTATTTACCTAGATTTCGCCAAGGCATTCGATTCCGTCCCCCACTGCCTCTTATTACATAAGATTTGTTCATTTGGAATATGCGGACGTCTCCTGACTTGGTTAACATCTTACCTTACTAACAGAAAGCAAAGAGTTATAGTCAATGGCTCGAAGTCGTCACTCCTAGATGTATTGTCAGGTGGGCCTCAGGGGTCCATTTTGGGCCGACTACTGTTCTTATTGTATATAAATGATATTGCTGATGTTGTTAGTGATGGTACACCCATGGATCTTTTTGCCAATGATTCCAAAATGAGTAGGGTGATAAGGTCTGTAACCGACTGTTTTCAGCTTTAATCTGAGATTGATAAAGTGTACGCTTGGAGCAGGCAGTAGGGCATGACGTTTAGCCCAAACAAATGTATGGTCATGAGTGTCACGCGGAAGTTAAATCCGATTCACTTTTTCTATAACATAAATGGCTTTGCATTATCTAGGGTTGATAAATTTAAGGATCTTGGTATTGTCTTTTCTTCGGACCTGTCATGGTCATCTCATGTCGATGGTATCGTAAGCAGTGCCAGTAAAATGTGGGGTATGATAAGGCATGTATGTGGGCATTCGTCGGACGTAAATATGAATATTATATTATACAAATCACTAGTGCGTAGTCGCCTTGAATATGGTACGGAGGTATTTGACACACATGTGCGGCGTGATCTGGAAAGCATGGAACGTGTTCAGCGGAGAGTGACTCGTCACATTTTAGGCCCAGACATTCCTTATGTTGAACGTTTGCGAGCGTTGTCTCTGCTGCCCCTGTCGTACCGTCGCGAAATTAAGGACTTGGTTTTTATGCACAATTCTTTTTATAATCGTCTGGATTTTGATGCACGCGTTTTTATAACCCCGGCTCTTAAAAGGGGTGACGGTTTACGACTGGGGCAGCCGAGATTCCACTCGGAAGCATTCGGTGCGTCTTTCTGGGTTCGGACACCCAAACTTTGGAACAGTCTCCCGACTCAAATACGTATTTTAAAAAAGAACACTTTTAAACCTTCAATAAATGTCTTATATGTCAACAGGTTGGATCGTCTGGATGTTGATGACATATGCACCTTCGTCACTTTCTGCCGCTGTGCAAAATGTCGGCCTACCTAGTTGGTGCGCATGCCGCCTGCATCCCGACGATCCCTGCTTTTCTCCAGGTGCCATATAATAGGTCTCGACCTACATGGTTACCTGTGTAGTACATGTACATTTTATCATGTTGTATATTGGTTGTAAATGTCTTGTTATGTTAATTTTAATATTGTACATGTATTTTACACGAATAAATTAAATTAAATTAAAAATGTTATCAAAAACGAGCCACACATAAGAGAGATATCACACTTTTTTGGTTTCAACTTCTGGGCCCCCTGGTGGCCAAGTCATGAAACAGATCCTTTCAAGTTCATTGTCCTTGCGGTTAAGAAACGTGCCACTGTTTTTGAAACAGGATACAGATGACAACGATGAATGACGGACACTGCGGTATAATTGTATATACTCCCCTACGGCGAGCCAAAAATGAGAGTGAAATCTCTAATGATTCTAAAGTTATAGCCCGGACGCATGACGCACAACAGACGATGCACGCTTGGCCTATTCCATAATAAGTCTGTCTCGCGACGGGCGTATAAAAAGGAACCTTCCCCAAATCACTTCCAACACAAAAAAACACAAAAACTTCACTTACCCACAGTTCAATCAGAACCCAATTTAAAGCTTGTACGCAGACATTGTGACATGTATCGCACAGCTGCGGTGTGGGAAAAAGAACAATCCATTGCATTCAAACATTCACCTCAAAATCTACTGCATCAAATTCAAGATGGCTGCCACATTCAATATCAGATCACACCAATTTTTAAATTGAACCTTCCCCTAGTCACTTCCAAAACAAACGCAAGCAAAAAAATTGCCTGATCAGATGAAAAATTCTCCACAAAAACAATGGAAACCAAATTCAAGATACATGTAGCTGTAATGAGAACCACAGAGAATATCATCCAATCACAGTGATTTAAGAAAGGAACCATCCAAAAATCTTTTTTACAAACTCGCCATATTTTTAAACTAAAGCTCTTATACATACAAGCATGAGTCCTGAACTAATTTTGAAACCGTGGGAGGGACATTAACAATGAAAGCAATGAATGAGGGTGCAGGACTCCATGCAGTTTGTTATTTGGGAGAACCTGGTTCTTTCCTTCCCCCATAAACAAACTTACCTTTCAAGAATCTCATTATCTGTAATTGTCAATTCTCGACTTAGAACACACTTTCCATTGAGTAAATGATGAGAATTAGGTCTACCCTCCTCACTTGTTGTGTCTGTATCTTCCCTAAAACTGCTATGAGAATAAACGACTGAGCTGAGTCGTTCCCACTTAAGAGTCACCTCAAGATATTGCATAACCTGAAAAAAGTACAGGATTAAACTTAAGACCAGCGAAATAAATAAGGGCTATATTACCAAACTGTCAGGTGCCCAGTTACCTCATACTGGTAAGTATCAGTTTCCATCACCAAATTCCACAGAAAATGAAAAAATACCAAAAAGAAATTAAATGTTTTTTTCTTCTCTGCCTGTGTGAGTCATACGGCAAAGTGAAACTAAAATATGATATGGAAAATCCATCGTTTTATTTCCGCCAAACCTCAAACATGCCAGACAGACCATGCAAAATAAAATGAAAAGGCCAGGGGCCATTGTGCTCACTGTATAGATATTTGGTGGATAGGAATTCATCCTGGTTAAGAAACATGCTACATGTATAGTATATAGGTCAAATCACAGTCGGTTTGACATGTGATGTATCCATTCTTAGAATACCTACCATAAAAATATTATTGAAAACAAGTCGCCAATAAAAAAGATATTGCACTTTTTTAACCTTTTCAGGTTTTGCTCCCTGGTGGCCAAGTCAATAATCATATTGAACCGAAATTCAGTGTCCGAGGTTATCTGACCTAGAGGGTCATATGTACCAAGTTTCAAGTTGTTAACTTAGCGGTTAAGAAACAAGCAAAGTTGTTACACTCAAACGGCCAATTTTAGCCATTTGACCTCTTTGACCTTGAAAAGTAGGTCAAATCAAAAACTCATACGACATGTGATGTATCCTTGCTTAGATTACCTACCATAAAAATATTACCAAAAACAAATATATTGCACTTTCTACCTTTTCAATTTCGGCCCTCTGGTGGCCAAGTCAAGCATCAGACCAATCCGAATTCCAGCGTCAAAGGTTATCTGACATAGAAGATCATGTGTACTAAGTTTCATGTCCAAAGCTTAAGTGGTTAAGAAACATGCCACTATTTTTGAAACAGGAGACAGATGACGATGAACGACGACGACAGACACTGCGGTATTGTATAAACTCCCCTACGGTGAGCTTAAAAGACCAAATTCTAAAAGACCAAGTTTTATGGTTAAATCAGGTTGGGTTCTAGAGGTTGCATCACAGCAGAATTTATTAGAACACTTATCGCAAGAAAATTGAGAATTTAGAATGTATGAATGTTTCAATGAACTGCGAAAAATTGAGGTCAATCGCTGGACAGAAACGGAATTCAAGATGGCCATTGTGGCGGCCATATTGAGCCCTGGATCGCACTAATTTTCGAAAGAAACCTTCCCCTAGTCACTCCCAATAAGCCCTCAAAAAATTCTATTGCTTACGCCAGGTATTTCTCTGATACTTGACGGGAAGTGGAATGTTTAAAGGACACCGACACGGACACCAATATACGTACCACAACATAATGCCCTGATTTTTGTCGGGGACATAATAAACAACACCTTGCCGTTTTAAAGATTTTGAAAATTTAAAGTTGCAACTTTTATCACTTGTGTGTTGCCTTGCGACGGTATCATCTATCAAAGCTGCCGACCCTTGAGACCAGAAATGTGTGAAACCCTTGATAAAAGAGACGTGTAAATCAGCAACAAAAAGTGTAATTCTTGGGTTTCCTGCCGATTTTAGCATGATTTGTAAAAAAATTTCCTTGAGTTAAAGTGCAAAATGGCCTAAACAAAGTGTAAACATACCTTGCAAATTCCCCCAAACATTGTAAGGGCAGGCAGACCTGCATCTATAATGCACCCTTGGCAGAGGAAAAGGGTAATCTAACACTAGAGTCAGTCCAGCAATCACTCTGGCTACATTTATTCCTCTTGAAACTTATTTTTTCCTATGATGCTCACCCGGACAGATATTGATTCCACCTTTTTCTTTGACTTGACTAAATCAGCAAATTTTAAAATGAGTCCAATGGTTTCATTGGTGGAGTATTCTGGTTTATTTAATCTGAAAGAAAAGAATGTTTGATCAGCAATGCCACCTTCAATTTCAAAGCAATTAACACTCTCAATATTTTGGGTTTATCTATCAAGAATCTTCTTGAATTTTAAAAATCGGTCTACTGGTTCAGGATTTATTGACGCTTAATGTTTCCAAAATCAGCTGCTTTTTGGACTTTTGTGTAACTGTTAAACCATTAGATCACTTGTCCAATAATGCCAATAAGTAGGGTACAGAATTAGGCCAGTTTTGGCACTTTTTTGGTATTATTCTCATGATACTTTATCATTGTGTGCTGGTAACTTACAGAAATCATTGAAGAAGTGAACTGTTTTACGTCAATAAACAAATGACGAACACATTGAAATACAAATAATCACCAAAAATCCATTGCTAGGTGGTGCCACCCAACAATGAAAATGTCATGATGGGTAATTTTTGACCATCTTACAATACAAAGTGGCATGAAAGTTTAAGGCAATAAGATGCAGAAAAACTTGCACCCCGGATGAAGATCATACCAAGAGACCATGCTCAATAACCAGTGCTCAGAAATTGGTGGCCATTTCGGATTTTGCTTGCGGCCATATTGGATTTAAGTTCTGCCATCTAGAGACTAGAGGCCTGACAGCCTGGTAGCTTCACTGGTTGTGTGAGTATGGCTGCTAAGGGATTGTTTAGGTATTACATTTATATACACAGGAAGGGGGTTTTGACCATGCATATGGATGGAAAGCACACTGAAGGGTGACATTCAACATATCGCCAGACACGAAGGCAAACCATTTTTTATACCGAAATATTTCATAGTAGGCCGTTTTTTAGTATGGTTTCGATCGGTAAAGTCAAGATTTTAGAATTTTCAGGGAAAACTGCTTTGCCTTTGGGGAGGAAAAACATTTTTTTCCAAATATTTCCTCTTGACCTCGATCAAGAATTAAAAATTCTTATTTTTTTAAATGTATACACGGTATATTCATAAAAATTCCCCCTGGAAACTCGCAAAATAGCAATTAAATTTGTGCTCTAATTCATTTTGCATCGATCTTGGTTGCCACAGCACGGGGTTTTCCCACTGGATGCTTTCAGTTACATCCGCATTGAGACAACAGGTACGATTTCGTCAATGTTCGTCATGTTGTTGGGCAGGTGTCAGGGATGTTGATCCACACACGTTCTGTTCAACGATGTAAATATAAGACTTGGTATGAAATTCAGGCTAAGCTCCAAGGGCATTCTCAATTATGTCAAATGAATGCATGAAGAAAACACAGAAATCGAGGGTAAATGTAGTGGAAAACGCAAAACAAAATGTACATAACGTTTTGTGCTCATTATCGTAAATCCAGATCAAATTCCTATCGGCTTTTACTATAATATGAAAACCTCATCCCTTTTTTCAAGTATGCATCGAAATCTCATTGTCTTATTCTACAAATAAAGCTGCAGTGAAGCTCTGTAAATCCCCTGAACGGTTCGAATATGTCTGATAAAAATTTGTCATTCACCGGCACAAATCGAATCAAAAAACAAGATGGCCACTGTCCTAGACATTGCACTGTGGCCAAGGTAATTTCCACACAAAGACAGACGGTTCACCTCAGCCTCGCATTGCCAGTTGGCAATCTTTCCCGATTCCACATTTTAGTTAGCTCCCATGATTGCCCTGGCAACAAATGTTTTCACTATTACAAGAAACTTGTAAAACTTTATCCAGCCAAATTATGACATTTTGCCTCGATAGAAAATTCAAAATGTTTAAAAACTAATATTCCGATTTAAAGAATTTACAAATTTGAGCAATAGTATGCCTTTTTAGAACAATTTTGATTGCACTATTTGCGCAAGGCTACAAGATTCCTGGCAGACGAGATGAGACCACAGGCCCTGGACCATTCGAAAGTGAAGTTCAAAGGCTTGTAACCATCAGGTGATACCACAGGCCTCGGACCTTTTGAAAACAATTAAAAGTACAAAGACGAAGGCCTGTCACCATATTAATCCCAGGTGAGATCACAGGCCCTGGCCCATTTTAAAAAGCCAGGGAAGTCCTTGTGTTTACGGTGAGCACTCATTAATTTAGCTAAAGACATTATTTGATTACGATATACTCAGATTTGGGCTGATAAGCGCTATCAAAAAGCACAAGAACATGCTTATTTGATTTGTAAACAATGTCATGTGAATGCATGGATAATATTATATGGATGATGTCATTATCCTCCAATGAGAGCGCGTCCTTGGTAGCACATCACGTCACATCGCAAGTGATTATCATAAGCAGGTGATTATCACGTTGTGAGTGATCGGCCCAATTTGGGATTTTTTGACAACTCTCAAATGCAATTGGGGAGCCATCTACAGTTTGCCAGTCGAACTAATAGACTTCTGGGCTTCGAGTAAAAATTCACGATGATATTTGGTTCGTTTTGAGTCGTTGCCGATTTTTTTCTGCAAACGAGGTATTATTGTATAGATTGTTCTCAAACTTTTTCACCATCATCTCTTCGTTTTATTTAGTTTATAATTCTAAAAGGCCTTAGTCACAGTATATCATTGTTTCTAACTCAAAATACATTACGCCTCGTTTTGATCGGAGCGGTCTTGGTATCGTAACCAATGACCGCCTGGGTAGGTATAAAATTCTGAATTTTAGCAGACGAATTATTTTCACCAAGAAGCAACGACTCAGCCCCACAAAACAATGTCAAGAACACGAGATTTTGAAGTATTCCCCGATATTGGGATTTGTGAAGTAGGGAGGATACCCGAGGACTCTTTCGAGGTCGTCAGTCAGGATTCAGAAGAGGTCAAAAATCACGACACTTGACTGGGAATTCCCTTGCTGCGTGACGTCATCTTCACAAGCAACAATATGGCGGAGTTCCGGACACCAGGCTGGATCATTCTTTGACGAAAATGGAACATATATACCTTTCAAATCGTATTTAATTTGTTTAATTTTGAAACCTTTTAGAATAGAAATTAATACCTCGCTGTCGGCCATTGGTTGTATAATCAAGACCGCTCGGGTAGACCGAAAATGCAGTCCAAAACCCGAGGCGCTTCGCCGAGGGTTTTGGACGTAATTTTTTAAGTAATAATACAAGAGATTTTCAGGGAAATATTCTTTTATTCGATAAAAGTGGCTTCCGCCAATTCTTCAGAAAAATTTCAGGACACAAATATTAGCAAAATTGAGGAGACTCAGAAAAATACACAAATTCATGGATATCTATAATCTACATATCACTCTAATCAAGACCTTTATAATGGTACCAAGCAAGTAATGGTAGGGGAGTAGCTTTTTAAAAATAAATCCTGAAATCCTGCTTTTTCCTGAAAATTGTCTAGGATCTGGGAATTGTTGCGTCAAAATCGATTAGGGCTGAAGGAGTCAATGGCGGACATGTTTAGGCAAGACCCTGGAGGAGTTAATAGTATAACAATTGTATCGTTGTAGTCTGGCCCTTCCTAGAACTCATTTGCATACCCTGCACAGCTCAGCAATGGAACAATAGGTACATGGCCTTAGGCTAATGTGACCATGACGCAGTCGATGTTACGTAACATTTTGACTTGGTAGACAGATTATGATAATCTGTTGTTATTGTGATGTCTGTATTATGACTGTGGGACTCAATAGGAAGTCTGTTTATTTGTTTACATCTGCTATGGTGTAATGCTTTACTGTGTATCGGGGTTGTTTATGAGCTATGCTTCAATGCATTGCTAATACATTCACTATTTTAGGCCATATGAAATAAACTACCTGATTCTCATCAGACCATTGGTGAAAAGTTTGTCCAGTAGGGCAATTTATATTTTATAATTAAATTCTGTCGCAAAAATGTTATGATGACGTCATCCATCACAAAAAGGTAGTAACAAAAAGGTTGATTCCGGAACTACTGGCAAATTGCCTTATAGTCTCTGCTGTATGATCTGTTCTGGCAACCATGTAAAGCATGCTATTCGATGTGTTGCAATGTCTGGCTTGAACAAGACTATAGGGTCAATGGGGGGAAAAGAGCAGACTGACGTGACTGACCTTTCATTTGTTTAAATCAATCATCATCGGCAATATATTCATCAACGAAAATTGAATTTTCAAGCCTCAAAATATATGATAAATGACAAATTTTGACTTTGATGCGGGAGAATGTGGGACCCGGCCTTTTATAATTTATGTATAAAATGTTTTTAGAAATCGACCCGGCACCGAAAATCGACCCGGGCACTGGTAAGAATCAGATAATTTATTTTCTATGGCCTTATCATTATGTGTTATGTTTGTCTTTGTATACATTTTCAGTTAATCTTTCAAGGAAAAAGAAAGACTACATTTTAGAATCAAGAGTTGTTTTGTTCATGCTTTGCGGACGCATTACAATCAGGTCAACGAATATCGCTCCTATACAAACTTTATTCCCAACTGGATCCAAGTGAGCTTCCTGCACAGTGATCGTCTTGGCGATGAGCTTCACCGAGGGGAGGGGATGGATCAGGACACCATTGAGTTAGTCCCGATAGTACGACGACAACTGGCAACATTAGCTGCGTGTTATCAGGGTGTGGTCAAATGAGCAAATTTGCTAACTTATTGCTTTGCCAACATTACCCTGTTTATAGTAGTTCACCCATCCATTACACCAAATCCGTTGAACTTCAGCCAGAGACAAACCAGTCCAGTCACAACCTAGGGACAGCCAGTAAATGCAGTCTGCATCTTTATATCAATTCCTTTGAACTGTAGGATGTGAAAAACAAGTTCAGTCGATGCATGGTCACCACCTTGAGACAAGCAATAAAGGCAGTCTGGACATTTACATCAAATCCTTTGAAGTTTAAATCAAAACCTTTAAAGTGCAGGTTGAAACAAAGCAGCTCAGTAGATACATGGTCACAACCTAAGGACAACCAGTGACAGTAGTCCAGTGAACATGGTCCAGCCTAGGCAGGGGTAACCAATGCAGTCTTGATATTTACTTCAGGGACAACCAATTCAACCAGTTAATTCAAGGTCAGGACCAAGTCCAAAGTGTATGATTGATATCCCTCATTGATAGCAAGTAAAAACTTAACAGATACACTGATATTTTTGTAAATCAACTGCCACATACTGTTGTGTTTATTGAGTTTAAGTATTACAGTGAAATAGAATGAAATACTACAATCCACCGGTTCTTCTGATGATCAAGTGTGCACTAATGTTGAATAGCCATTGGAGGTGCAAGGCGTTTAGTTCTATGAGTGAAGTCCGAGTGAGTGAAGTTCCTCTCTCTCGGCCATCTGTGATGTTTGATTTGGTCACAGAAAATGTTGAAATGCAGAATATCCCTGTAAAACAATTTTGCTTACCAAGTTACATAAGACCAACAGACACTAGGTGCTAATGATCAAGGAAGTTCATTGATATGAGTAAGAATATAGATTCAATACCTTTGCTGATAATTTAGCACAAGCAGGTTTGCATACATTCGTGTGTACATTACCAGTCATACACTGCTGATACATGCTACAGTACATTTCTACAGGGGTGATTAAAGGAGATGAAAACGATCCCTGAAATGGTTAATTTCAGCACTCATGAGTCATGACATGTTTATAGTGGTTTCAGCAATTATTTTCAGTGGAGGTATATCCTATGAGCGGAGCCTGGGTGATTTTGAGTCATTCATAGGTGTTATGAACGCACATTGTGAAGAAAGGTTCAGGCCTGAATTCACTATTCTGTAAATTCTAGCAAACTCTGCTAAAAATTACCATTATTATGTTGTTCAACTATAACTGATCCCCATTACCAGCTATGGCAGGCCTAGCACACTGAATAGAGGGAGACTCCATCATTCCTATTATTTGAAATTGGACAGGTGTGAATTAATCTGGCAATTAGCCTCCTGTGCATTGGTGCATGCAAACACTAAAATGTTTGGTTTTTGCTAATTTAGGGTCAAATAAATCAGCCAAAAGTTTTGAAAGCTTCACAAATGATTGTCGCAAGGAAGAACTTTATGATAGTTTGCGAAATTTTGATTAATTCTAGGTGGAAAGTAATATTTTTCGCATATTTGTTGGGAAAAAAATTGAAAATCCTCCAATTTTCAACCCCCTATGGACACTATGAATTGTTCTCCAATAAAGCTTAAATCTTGGGAATATAATCCTAAGAGTTATATCAACCACGTCTGCAGTCGGGAGTTTGTATCAAATGTATAGTTTCGGAGCTAGCGCAGCTGGAAAAGCCCCCAAAACCCAATTTCTCAGGAATTTACACTACGGGCTACGGGTGAAGCATTACAGATTTACCAAAATTTTCAACCTATAGATGGACCCATCGAATTTCCATCCAAATCACTCCAAATTTTGCCAGTAAATACGTAGACATATATCGAATTGTGTCAGAAGTCGGGAGTTGGGATTATTTTAACACCCCGCCCAAAAAGCCAACTTTATTGATATTTCCTATGCATTTTCCATTAGGCTTGCCAGGACCAATTAAGCAGGTGCACTAATTGGCTTGATTGGCTAGGCCCGCAATAGCTGGTAATGCCAGCCAGAGGTTCACTTTGCACCGACGAGTATTCCAAGTCGAGTATTCGCCGACACCTGAGAAACCACAACAAATTTGCTTCAAGAGATGCACATTCTCCCCATCAGGCCAAAAAAAAATAAATGTTATGTTTGTGGTTTCCGCCCGGGTCAATATCTTTTTATTTTCCTATTCAGAAGCCGAGCAGACCATATCCTGCACCTGAGCGCCACGTTGCGTTTATTTGAACAAACTATTATACGCATGACTCATCGTTAGAATTTCCCTCTAGGCGTGCATTGTTCAGCATTGTTTGGCCACAAACAGATATTGCAGACAGATGTTGCAGATATTCATTTTATTTTCATTCTTTCTGAATCAGCGCTGTTTTTTACCTCTGTGTTAGTAGATTGGATATTGCCAAATGAGCTTACTAAAAGTAATATAATTATCATCACAGAAAAAAACAAACCCGCATGTCCGCATCAATTTTAAGTTGACCATGAAACCAGAAACATAACATTAACTTTTTTTGCCTAATCACCCCAACTAACACCGCAAATATATCTTCAAAACAATTTTCTTGAGCTCTGACTAGTTAATTTTGACTGAGCAGTGTTTTAACATGATTTTGAGGGCGTATAACATCATGAAAATTCACACTCACCGTGGTTCGTAGAAAACTGCTAATGGCCTGACAGTCTTCTTCAAATAAATACGCGGTATCAATTTAATATTTTTCATTACGCTGACTGACATCAAAATTTCAGACAGAATCATTATCAAAGATGTATCATGAAACAGTGCAGATCGTTTATAATCGTACCATCAAATCAACAAGAGGCCCAAGGGCCTGGCGCTCAGCTGGATGACCTAATAACATAGGACTGATGGTGCAAAGTAGTAAATATCGGCTTTATACTACTGTTTGAAGGTCAAGAGAACACGTTATACCACTAAAATTTTCAATGCAGAGCTGCCAGCTGGATGAAATATGATTGAACTAATCAGCCATGGTATGTAAATGTTACAGGAGGCAACGGAAGATATCCCTAGTTCAGTATGTTGTATCGGTAGCTTTACAGAAAAGAAGTGTCAGAGAGGATGAGACTTCTCCATGGACAACTGTGGTATGTCCAGGCTGGGTTGTACAGCACAAGGATACAAAATGCTGTCTGTAATTGAGAGGTATCCTGATTTAACAGAGGTCAAAATAAATAGAAATTACCAGTTTGGGACTAACACCACTGTCTTTTTTTTTTAATAAGGTAGAGATTACAGGAGTCAACAAAATTAATTTTATTGAGAGAAATTGACCTGTCCTGCCGGTGATTGGAATTTACAATACAAAGGGTCATTTTTCATGACATTGTGCTCTACTGCGTATCCCTAGTGAGTCGATCGGGAACCAATCTATCCTTGGCGCAGACAGGTTCAAATTGGCTATATCTTGAATAGATTGAATTGCGATGAAAATCTAATGCAATAAAGGAGCAATATCGAAGAGACAAATTAATCAAACCAATTGTCCACAGACATTACCCTGAAATGGCGTGATGTAGGCGTGCATATAAAAGTATATCAATTGGTCTGATAGAGATGATGAGGCAATGTCAATATGCCTTGTTCCTTAGTCAGCAATATGCCCCTTTTTATAAGGAGAAGAAGGAGATCCCAGATAGGCCTTCACATGTCGGCTGCCAAATGGCTCGAACCATGGAGGTATAAATAAGATACCTCCATGCTCGAACCAACTGTCCTATCACTACTATTAATTTAAAATGCGTGCTTCTCCTACATGTAGCAATGTCTCGGCCAAAAAGGCACTTAGTCGACAGGCAAGCTAGAAGTTCAGCACCGTGAGCAGCTCCTTGGTAAGGCCATGTCAGGTTCCGCGCGCCTCTTCAGATACATCAAGTATTGAAAGCTGTGGTGAGCACATAAAAAGCCCATGGTCACCTTAATTTGAAAATCCCTTCATAATCAAGTACTACATCTGACTAAAACAGCACCCATAAACAATAGACCACCAATTTGACCCCAGCTCCTTACTGCGGGAAAACCCAAGTCCAGCAACCAAAAGTACCAAAAATACATTTTTGTTTACATTTGAACTGCACACATGCGTTTGTTTACAATTTCATTTCCCGCGAAATCTCGAAAATCAGGTGACCTGCAATCGTGGATTGAAAATAACATTAACCTGGGTTCAGCAGGTCAGCAGGTATACCGGCTGTTCCAATCATCCCCCTACAGCCAGCTGTTCAAAAGGTAATGTTATTCACCCCACAGGGAGTGCAGGTAATTGATTAAGCCCCTGCATAACTTAACAGCAATGGCTTGGCTTCTGTGAGTGGTAAGGAGAATAGACAGTTTTTTTATGAGAGTAACATTATTGTGTTGCTTAAAACGTACTTTTTACTCATGTAAGAATCGTAGTACTACTAATAACTTGAACTTATTTTCCGGTTATGATAACACAACACGCATCTTCGTGATCATGATCTTTCTCAAACTAACTGAATGACCTAATCGCCTTGGACGCACAACCACATATCAATCCGCCCCGACGATCGACACACCCATTCGATTCGATAACACTCGATACAGTTTGATAAATAAACAAAGTTTTCGTGCTTTTAGCTGTCAACATCAATGGCTATAATATACTCCTGCAGAATAGTAGAACTAATAGAACTAATTTCCGAAGTTTCCAATAGTTTGAACAAAAATCAGAACATCACCCATCAGCTGGACTCAGATCTGCATAAATTACAATAAATAATGAGGTCGTCGCTTCAATTTCGCAAAGAAAGTTGACTCCATTCGAAGGTTGTTTTGA
This sequence comes from Lineus longissimus, assembly GCF_910592395.1. Classification (NCBI taxonomy): domain Eukaryota; kingdom Metazoa; phylum Nemertea; class Pilidiophora; order Heteronemertea; family Lineidae; genus Lineus; species Lineus longissimus. Next base: position 12,385,400 of record NC_088308.1, on the reverse strand, counting down.
CCAAATTCCGTTGAACTCATCGTTATGAGGGCATTTGAACACATGCTCGTTGATCTTTTCTATAAACGTGTGAAGTTTCGTACCAAAATACATTTCTGTAAAGAAAATTTGTCACTTACAAAATCATCGCTCCGGTAGAAATAAAAAGGTCACCGCCATTTTCTTGATGATAGTACTCCAGGTAACCTCGACCGCGCAGTGGTCAATTTATCCCAGACGAGCCGTTCATACAGTGGATGCACTGGCAATACCAGCAGTCCGGTATTCCCTGGTTCGAGGTTTTCATGTCAGTTCGCGGCGGGAAATTTAAAGTGGGGTCATCCGGGGTCAAACAACAGTTTTGCTCACTACCGCCAACTGGTGATATAAATCGACACTAATCTATTTTATATCAAAACTTTTGTATCATGAAGACCTTTTCAACTTTATTTCAAGCTTTTATCTGCTGGAATAGAGCATCAAAAAATTGTTTTTTTCATTTACGCATTTTGCCCCCTGGGGAGCTGAATTTGAGTCGAATCGCCCCAAATTTTTTTCCGTAAGCAACATTTTCTGCGGTGTTTATAAGCAAGACTAGATTTGAAGTGCCTCGGTTGTATGATTACAAAATGCCCAACTTTGTCTACAGATGGCTAGATGGAAGGATGGCAGGATGGGTGGAAGGACGGACACCAATCGAATAGCTATTTGACCTGACTTTGTCAGCTGAGCTAAAAACTGTAAATATTACTGAATTTGCTGAGCACTAATTTGCCCACTCATGATGATATCAATCGATATGGACCTAAATCGGTCGGCGCTTAAGCCACTAGTGCCCATGTGCAGCATCAACAACTCCTTCATTGAACAGCTAGTTGAGATAAAATTTCCCGAAGTAGTCCTGCACAAAAGGCTTTAACCAAGAAAGAACTGCATACGAAAAGCTTTGCTGGCAATTAAAAATTACAAGTAAAGCTAAACAAGAGGCCAAAGGGCCTGGTGCTCAGCTGGATGACCTAACAACACAGGACTGAGGGTGTAAAGTAGTAAATATCGGCTTTATACTACTGTTTGAAGGTCAAGAGAACACGTTATACCACTAAAATTTCCAATGCAGAGCTGCCAGCTGGATGAAATATGACTGAACTAATCATCCATGGTATGTAAATATTACAGGAGGCAACGGAATTTATCCCATGGCCTAGTTCAGTATGTTGTATCGGTAGCTTTTACAGACAAGAAGTGTCAGAGAGGATGTGACTTCTCCATGGATAACTGTAGTATGTCCAGGCTGGGTTGTACAGCACAAGGATACAAAATGCTGTCTGTAATTGAGAGGTATCCTGATAACAGAGGTCAAAATAAATAGAAATGACCAGTTTGGGACTAATACCTCTGTCTTTTTTTTAATAAGGTAGAGATTACAGGAGTCAACAAAATTAACATTATTGAGAGAAATTGACCTGTCCTGCAGGTGATTGAATTTACAAAGGGTCGTTTTTCATGACATTGTGCTCTACTGCTTATCCCTAGTGAATCGATTGGGAACCCATCTATTTTTTATTTAGACCAGCGATGACATCATTTCTGGTGATTCCCTACGTTGTCCAATGAGCGCTTTTTAAAGTGTGCCATTTGGCATGCATTAGCATGCAATGTATTTTATCAGTGCTGCCAATTGCCGAACAGAATGCCGTAGCTCCGTCAATTTTGAATCTATTTTTATGGGAGTAACATTATTGTGTTGCTTGGAATGTCTACTTTTTACTCATGTAAGAATCGTAGTACTAAAAACTAAAATGCAAACAGAATCATGCCGATTCACTGCACATACTGTGGGAATTCTCCACTTCAAAATAATTCGCGAACAGAGCGTGCACTTCTAATATCATTTCACAGAATTGTCACGTGGCCAAATTTTCAAGAACTAATTTCTGAAAGTAGTCCCTAAAGACCTTATGACTACCCACGGAAAGGAACTAGTGATAATATCGCCTACTTGACTTCTTTTTAGCAAAAAATTGGTTACCGTGTTGCAAAATCAATCTTCCATCTTTATTAGACTGGTCACAGTGGGTATGCTGAAATATAGCCTGGTTCCTTGGCCAATTCCATGCACAGAATACAACTGCGCAACTATACGTCATAGCCCGGGCTTTTGAATCGTCAAAAATTCAGTTAAATGTGCCTGTAGCGCCAACTGGCGGTGAAAACTAAACTAATTCCATTACAAGAAAAACTTTAAAATTATCAAAAAATATTTGGCCAGATGTGAAAACAATATTTCTTCTGTAGACCAAGGTATAAAGGTATGAAGTTTAAACTTCCCGATGACCTCATTCGCTTAATGTAGGTCGGATCGCGCTGATTTTTGGGTTCTGAGTTCATCTTGGGTTACACCTAATTTAGCAGCGTCAACGAAGTGCCTAGGCCTTGCGGTTACAAAATGCCCAAAAGTGACACGGAAGGAAGGACAGACACCATTCCCTTAGTAATACCAGCATAAGTACCCGTGGCGAGCACGTTGGTGCTGGGTGGGGCTGTTGGTGTTGGGATATTTGTTGAGGGGGTGTTTGGTATTGTGGGGCGTGGATGCTGTGGTTGGGTGTTAAGAAGGTATGGGGGTATATCATAATGAGGAAGATAACATGTTTTTAGGAAAATATAGATTTGTATTTGTAAACAATACGTTTGAACTGTCGAGGGCAGTAATACAGATACATTGTATATGAGTGTTTGGATGAAAGGGCTAGTTGAACAGTTTCTATATACAAAGAGAGAAGTAGGAAGTTATAAATGGAATGCCTGGTTTGATCCTAAATTGAACAGAGTCAGCAGTCTGGATAAGTAGGGTTTCTGTGTGTAAATAGCTGGCAGAGGGGACTTAGGTTGTTCAATATATACAGGGTCAGCAGTAATAGTCTTGACTGGTAAGGTACATTGCAGGTTGTTCAATATATAGTTGGACAGCTGTGATACCCTCACCGAAAGGCAGTGCACTGAAAATGACTGCATCACACTGCTTTTGACTGAAACCCCCACTGCATATGACTGTCTTAGGCATATCATTTTTTCTTAATGTTTTAAGATTTTGACTGAAAGACCACTGCAAAGCACTGCCACTTGCATATCATTATGAACGACGTATTTCAAAAACACTGCCTATGACTGAAAGACCACTGATTTCCACTTCTCCAACTCTGATCGAAACCTGTGGCATTTTCAACATGACTGAAAACCACTGCTTTATGACTGGTGAGATTAAGACTTGATGGCAGTGTAAAGCAGTGGTAATTGCAGTCAAATTCAGTGTTAAATATCACCCATAATGCAACCTGAGACAGGAAGCTAGTAAGTTTGAATTTGATAGTCAAACATTCAAGAAATCATGGAAGCTCTTCATATTTCTCGATATTTACCCGAATTTCAATATGAGAAGAGAGGAGTTTTAGTCAGTTTGAATTGGAACACATAAGGAGCCAAATGAATGCAAAAAGGGTAATCTAGACAGACACTGAAGTTGTATTTTCAGCAAATCAAGAAGGCTGTGGGCCCTATAGGTGTTGTAATGCATGCATACACTGCAAGATATCTGCATGTATCTTCATGCATCTACTGTAGGCCCTATAGGTGTTAATTGTAATGTATGCATACACTGCAAATTATCTGCATGGGAGCTCAATACACATCAATCAGTAGATCATTATTCTACAGGCCCCGTGCAGTTACTTTATTTGGACGTCAATTTTATCTAGCATCCCTGACATCACTGACAGTAGCTATGTGCCAATTGTGTCGTTTCAATTGTCTAGTAACCCATCTGACCACTGTCATTATGACAAAGTTTGCAATGACGTAGGTCAAGGACGTGAATTTGTCATCTTTTTACTGTGTCACGTCATCATGCAATGGCGATGTCCTCTATTTCTGCAGATGACGTCATCACTGCCATTATATTGGACGCAAACACACCATCTAAAATAGGACAGCAAAAGTAACAGTTCGCTAGAAGTTTTTGCTTTTTCGAACAATTTCTTTGGTTGTCATCAGCACAGGGGGGTCACGTCCCCCAAACCTCTCTCGGCATCCGTGCCTGCATGCCATTAAATAAATTATTCATATTAACACTGAAAATGACTGCTCCCTCCAAGAGGTTTTGGAAATGGCAGTCAAAATCAGTGGTGTTTCAGTGTGGATTCAGTGTGCTGCGAAATATTTAAATTAACACTGAACCCCACTGCCAGCCCTGTGCATGATGCATAGTGAGGAGTCATTTTCAGTGTCAAAAGCAGTGGAAATCAGTCAGCCTAAATATTTAAATGAGCACTGCTTTTGACTGCCTTACCACTGATTTTGACTGTCTTACCACTGCTTATGACTCCCTAACCTCTATTTTTGATTGCTGTATAACTGTATGCTTTGGTATTGTGTGACTGAAAAACACTCCCTATGACTGCTTTCCACTGATTTCAACACTGCCATAAAAATGTGAGGTAACACTGCAACCTGACTGAATCCTGACTGATATCACACTGCTTTTCGGTGAGGGTAACCTTGGTTTCTGTATGTATGGAGAGTCAGCAGTTGTATTGTTGGTTGAAAATATATACAGAGTCAGCAGTGTGGAGCTTGGTTGTGGATTGTTTATGTATATTCAGCAGTAGTAATTTGGTTTTGTCTTATATACATATGCAGTAGTTAAGGTCCTCAGTGCTGTGGAGCCTAGCTATAATAACCTGAGTGCTATAATAACCTGAGTTGTAAATTATACAAAGACAGCACTGGTAGTATTAGTAGTGTAGTAAACGATATGTCTACAGTGCTTGTTTGGTATCAGGTCTTATACAGAGTCAGATGTGGTAACTTGGGTTACTGTGTGTTTACAGAGGCCCAGTAGTAACCTTGGTTTTAAATATATACAGAGTCAGCAGTAAAACCGTAACCTGAGTGCTATAATAACCTGAGTTGTAAAATATACAAAGACAGCACTGGCAGTATTAGTAGTATAGTAATATGTTTGCAGTTTACAGTGCTTTTGTTTGGTATCAGGTCTTATACAGAGTCAGATGTGGTAACTTGGGTTACTGTGTGTTTACAGAGGCTCAGTAGTAACCTTGGTTTTAAATATATACAGAGTCAGCAGTAAGACTGCAACCTGAGTGCTATAATAACCCGAGTTGTAAAATATACAAAGACAGCACTGGCAGTATTAGTAGTATAGTAAGCGATATGTCCACAGTGCTTGTGTTTGGTATCAGGTTTTATACAGAGTCATATGTGGTAACCTGGGTTACTGTGTGTTTACAGAGGTTCAGTAGTAACCTTGGTTTTAAATATATACAGAGTCGGCAGTAAAACCGCAACCTCAGTGCTATAATAACCCGAGTTGTAAAATATACAAAGACAGCACTGGCGCCCCTGCGAAATTCGACTGGAAATTGTCGGCAAAAGCCGGCAATTTCCACCTAATTCCAAACTATTTTTCCTTGCCAGGAGGCTGGAATTAGCTGGAAATTCCAGAAAATGTCAGGGCTGGAGTTTGGCGGTATTTTGGTAAATGGCAGTGCCAGAAAATGCCAGCTCTGGAAAAAGCTGGCATAACCTGGCATTAGCTGGAACCTTTAAATTTCCAGAGCTGGAATTAGGTGGAAAAATCTTGACCCAGGCCTTCCAGCTGATTACCAATGTCAGGGCTGTCATTTATTGGAAATAGCTGGCATTAGTTGACATTAGCTGGAAATTACAAATTCAGCATGCAACGAGGAATGTCAGGGCTGTCATTTATTGGAAATAGCTGGCATTAGTTGACATTAGCTGGAAATTTAATATTGAGTATGTGACCTGCTCTACGTTTGAATCGATCAGAGCACTGCACACTAATAAACAGGCGTTTTTTGTCACTCAACAGTGACTATGATTAGAATCGTTGTGATATGCAACAAGAAGATCTCTTGTCGTGGAGTAAAACCAATAATCGCTTAGTTTTGACTTTGCTGATTGCAATCTTGTCACACGCACCTGCGATTATCACCACAGACAGGCAATTTTTCACATGCAAACATGATTGCATGTTGATTTTGCTTGATCCCAGGCCGTGCGATTTCCAATTCTAATTCAATTTTGATGGCATCTGCAATTATAACTGCAAACAAGCAATTTCTGTCACACAGAAATATGATTAAAGGTTGCAGGTTGATTTTGCTTCCAACAGAGGTTGCTAGGATGACCAGTTCTTGTTGCGGGCACCTGAAATTATCTATGCAAACAAGTGATTTTAGGTCACTTGCAAACATGATTGCTGTGGCATTATCAAGTTTTGAGCATATGCCACTGACCTAATCCCTTAGTTTTCTGACACAATCTTGTCACACTGTTATAATGTAAATATCATTCTTGGTGTGTGTTGACCATGGACTTACACGAGCATAAGAGGCCCTATCATATAAAACGTAAGATTATTGCTTCACTGAGGCTCCTTGCAGACACCTCTGCCAGGCGGACACTTCCCCATTGCAGATGGTAAGTTGCCACATGACCTGGGTTGGAGTGCTCATCAATGCCGACTGGCGTCGTCAGGGCTCAATGCCCATCCTGGAGACAGCACGTCATTTACATCATAGCTAATTGTGATCAGTTGATACGATGACGTCATTGACAATCACTGACAGGAAAATTTTGCCTCTCGTTTAATAATATAGATAGTGCAAAGTATTCACATTGTAATATTAGGCTCGTAAGTTTGAGGATCATGGATTGACCAGATTGGTGTGAATTGCCCCAGGGCCCATGGAACATATGTAGGCCTATACCAATTTTAAGTCCAGACTTTACGAAACGTGCCGCGCTAACAATACGGCCGCCACCGACGATGGACGCCACATCATCGCATAGGCTCACAAGGTGAGCCAAATAAAAAAGAGGTGCCGTTTTAACTGGATACTGTGACATCAACATGATGTTAACCACACATAGCACACTCTGTCACTTTGATGTCTGGAGGGCAGGGTTACAGACGGGGACTGACGTCCGAAATGGATGTCCAAATAACATCACTGCACGACCTTGAAAAGAATGATGGAGCAAGCTGACTGTTGATTGACTCCATCACTTACATGAGTCATGAGCTGTGGACATCTCCCATGCAAAATCTTACAGTTATGATACCGTCCGGGTCTACGATCATGCATACAATAATACAGGCTTACAGCACATACACTGATTCAGGCTTCATCATATGCTAAAAAAACAACCTCAAGGCCTGTCCAGATTACCCTTTTTGCATTCATTTGAATCCTTATGTGTTCCAATTCAATTTGTGTAAACTTTGGATATCTTGATATCGAATTCGGGGTAAAAATCAAGAAATAAGAAGAGCTCCCACATGATTTCTTTGTTTGACTTGAAAATTCAAACCTACCAGTTCCTGTCTGAGGTGTAATGCATCATGGGATAGGTCAGGTGATAAGACCACATGATAGAATTGCATAACATAATAGCAATTTGCATAATGCCAGCAAATGCCAGCTTTTTCCAACAATTGTCAGAAACATCGAATTTGAAATTTCCAGCTAATTCCAGCTCTGACAATCTCATAGTAAAGTGACAGAGATTTCCAGCGCTGGAACTTTTACGAAAAGTAAAGTTCCAGAAAATGCCAAGAATTTCCACCCCATGGATAAAGTTCCAGTTTTTGTCAGCTTTTGCCAGCTATAACTTTTCGATGAAACTCTCTAAATTCAAAGTGTCAGCTTATTCCAGCCAAGAGCTGGAAATTCCAGCTATTTCCAACAAAATCCACCTAAGGTAAAATTCATTTCACAGGGGTGAGTATTAGTAGTGTAGTAAACAATATGTCTACAGTGCTTGTGTTTGGTATCAGGTTTTATACAGAGTCAGATGTGGTAACCTGGGTTACTGTGTTTTTACAGAGGTTCAGTAGTAACCTTGGTTTTAAATATATACAGAGTCGGCAGTAAAACCGCAACCTCAGTGCTATAATAACCCGAGTTGTAAAATATACAAAGACAGCACTGGCAGTATTAGTAGTGTAGTAAACAATATGTCTACAGTGCTTGTGTTTGGTATCAGGTCTTATACAGAGTCAGATGTAGTAACCTGGGTTGCTGTGTGTTTACAGAGGTTCAGTAGTAACCTTGGTTTTAAATATATACAGAGTAAGCAGTAAAACCGTAACCTGAGTGCTATAATAACCTGAGTCGTAAAATATAGAAAGACAGCACTGGTAGTATTAGTAGTAAAGTAAACAATATGTTTGCAGTCTACAGAGCTTGTGTTTGGTATCTGGTCTTATACAGAGTCAGATGTAGTAACCTTGGAGTCAGATGTGGCAAGATGGGTTGATGTGTGTATACAGTGCCCCCAGTTGTACGTAGTAACCTAGGTTGTTTATTGTATACAAAGTTGGCTTTAAGAACCTTTGGCAGTGGGAACCTGGGCTGTTTATAGTATACATTATAAGATGGATAGCTTGAGTTGCAGGATAGGAAAATGCGGATGCTATGGAATAAGGTGCCAAGCTATAAAAATCGATGTTGAAAAAGTGGGTAGTATGGTACTGTTCTTGCACATGAGATTTTGATAAGTGCTTAAAAGTCATTATAGTTATTGATTGGTTTTATTCAGAGGCCAAGAGGGTTGTCGTTGAAGTTGGGTTGTCTTGTATGGTTGACTCTGAATTGCAGACTTGCTTGCAACAAACTCGCATAGTGAAGCAAGGTGGGTTGTATTACAATATTTCCTTGTAGACAACATTGTCTGTGTAGAATTGGCCATAAGGTGAACATGGGTGTTGGGAGGTAGATGTCCACTTGTTGGAGGGTCTGGCCCTGAGATTTGTTGGCAGTTATGGCGAATTGGAAACTGACGGCGTTGCATTTGGAAGGGGAATGTGTTGTTGCTGGGTGCCATTGGTATTCTTGGGATGAATAGTCTCTTTCCAGCGTGGGGTCCTGTTGCAATGACAGCTTCAATGATGTGTTGATGAAGGCCTGTTATGGTGTAGCGTGTGCCATTACAATGTCCGTTGAGTGGATCGAAATTGCGCAGGAGCATGATGCAGCAGTTCATTTTCAAGATGAGTCTGTGCGGTGGGAGGCCAGCAGGATTCAAGCGGTTGATGAATTCCAATGGGTATTGATGTTCGTTTTCAAGGATGGTGTCACAGCTCTTGTATTCCACTGATGTACCTGGAAATCTGTCTATGACGAAGGTGTTGATTTCTTGCACAGCCTTATTTGTTGGAGCAATAATTGCCCTTGAAGACAACCATTCTGCTTGGGTGAAGTTCTGTGGTAAGTTGGTGAAGACGAAGTTGCATAGATCTGTGAGAGATGTGATGTTCTGTGTGAAGTGTTCGGGGACCTTGATGGTGTGTGGGCCAATGTCTGGATAGGGTGTTTTAGTACCATTGCCAATGTTTGTGAGATATTGTGGGAAGTTTGTGGTGTCTTGTGTGTTTGTTCGCATATTGCAGGTGAGTTGGAGTGTTTGAATGCTGGACCACAGGTATGATTTCTTGAGTGTAGCCTCTACTATCTGCGGTCGGCTGCCGTGGGGTACTACAGGCAATATCTGTCTCCAGTCTCCAGCAAAGAGTACAATGAGGCCGCCAAAGAGGTGTTCACTGTCTCGGATATCTTGTAAGGAGCGGTCCAGGCATTCGAAGATGTGTTTGTGTCCCATTGAAACTTCATCGATGATGAGTATTTTGGCCAGACGGAGGAGGTCAGCTGTGGCATCTTTGTTTGAGATGTTGCAGGTGGAGTGTTCAGTGAGATTGATAGGGATTTTACAGCGGGAATGGAGGGTGCGACCGTTGTTGAGGAGCGTTGCTGCAATGCCTGATAAGGCTGTTGCAAGAGCTACGTTTCCTTCTGCACGTATGGTGGTGAGTAGGACATTGATGAGGTATGTTTTGCCTATGCCGCCACTTGCATTCAAACAAAATATCTTCCTGGCGTTATCGTTCACTGCACTCATGATCAACTCAAAGACCTGTCTTTGTTCTGGGTTGAGGGTGTTGATGAGCTGGGGGGCAGATTCTTGTAGGAGTGTAGTGTCAAAGGTTTCTTCTGCTATTATTCTTCTGGTGCTTGTTGTGTTGATGATGGTGGCGTCTGGGATTGGTAGGTGGAAGTCGGTAGCTAGGTCTAAATTCTCTCTTTGTAGGATGTTTTGTATGTGTTGGAGGGCCTCATTTTCATTGTAGTTGGATAGTGTTGTGGCTTTGTCTCGATACATGTAGTCTCGGCACAATTCTTCTTTCCAGGTGGTCCAAAATTGATTGGAGTCTGCCGGGCGACAATACATCAGCAGTGTGGAGAAGAAGTTTCTGAGTTGGTCCCCAAATCGAATGGTGCAGGCCTCTGTCATTGCGCGATGTATTTCCTTGTCATCGGTGATCAGTCCAAGTTGAAGGCAGGCTTCTTGGAATGTTCCGCATTCCACACTATTGACTGTACGCATTTCTTCATATGTTTGTGCACCCGCCTTGTGGTGAAGCAGTGTTCGAAGGTGGTATAGTTCTGATTGATGTGGGCTGAGGGAGATTGTTGGTATGCGGCCAACATTGTCTGTCTAGAAGTGTTGGGTATTGGTGAGTTTGGTGCCTCGTTTGCGACGCTGCCATTGCTTTTTGCTGCCATTCCATGTGAAGTAGCGTGGGAAGTCCGGGTATAAGATACTGCGTGCATCTATGTCTGTGGTGTTGGTAGTGAAGAATGCGATGAGTTTTGTAGTGGGGGGGCCTTTGTCAACTGTTGCAGCAGCCTCCTCGGCTTCAAAGACGACTGTTTGCTGGTCAGGTAGATGGCATGGAAGTTTCTCTACTGGAGGGTACTTGTGGTGAATTGGGAAACTGTATATTTTCCATAGGGCTTCACTGGCTGAGATGTATCGTGCGTTAAGGTAGTTTTCGACTTCATCTAGTACTGCTACTTGTGTCCCATCAGCTGTCAGGGAGAAGATGATGCGGTCTTGGCCTTTTGTGATGTACTTGTGTAAGTATTTTACTGCTTGGACTGAGTGAACAACTTCGATGTTGATGTGCGCTGAATATCGAAGTGATAGGAGCGGGTTGTAGGGTACGATAAAGGAGTTGTCACAGAGGAGGTCGTTGCGGCAAACTGTCATTTTATGAGTGTGACCTCCCTGTTGTGGCGAGCGACGGCGATAAGTGGGGTAGTTATCTTCAGTGACAATTGTGTGGAGTGAGAACGGTTTGGGAAAGTTCTTCGTACACTTCCTCTCAACACCAGTCCCATCCATACATGGACTGTTAAGGTTGATGCTGCCACAGGGTCCATGGATGTTGTTGGAGGAGATTATTTGGTGGAGCTGGGGCTTTGTTGCCTTGTCTGGGAGTTCTGCAGAAACAACTTGATCGATTAGCTCTGGTGTTCGCGGTTTGGAGCCATCTGTCAATATCAGCAAGATGTGGGCGTGTGTGAGGCCTCGCTTCTGCCATTCAATGGTAATGGTGTACGCACTGACTTTGCCGAGGACCTGTTGTTTCGTAATATCACTGATGAGGGAATCCAACTTCAGCTTGAACACCCTGGCTGCTAGGTCTGGACGGTCCTGTGGCGATTCTCCTGGGTGTAGTGCCTCCTGTATTTCAGGCCATTTTGGATTGGTGGTGAAGGTGATGAAGTAGTCAGGCTTTCCCAACTTACGGACGATGGCCATCGCATCTTGAAATGCCTCCGAGTAAAATCTTGGGCTCCCATAGATTGTTGGTGGCAAGATGATCTTTCGTCCTGGGTTGACGGTGTCGCCGGAGTGGACAGCGTCGAAGAGACCTGTATATTTTTCCGCCCTGATTGATCGCTGGTTTTGCTTCACCCACTGTAAACGTGATAGGTCTATTTTTGCCCATTGGTCAACAGCGTACTGTTGCATAAGTCGTCGACAGCGCATGATGATGTTGAAGTTGTTGTGGCGAATCTGTAGGTTAAAGCTGTAAAAATCCAAGGCAGTTAGGGTCCTATTATCTGTTTTGGTGAGGGTGAGCTGCCAGCCATCTGTGCCGTGAGGAAAGAGTAGAATGTAGTGAAGTGGATCATATGAGCGATGTAAGGTATTAATGCGTTTCAACGGACCGTTCCGGCAATGAAGGATAATGTCCAAGTGTTCCCCAATTTCTCCTGGGATTAGGGCTGATACTTCGGAAGTTTGTGGCAAGTTGTAGCGGCGGCAGTGTTCAGTGCTTGGTTGATGTTTTTTGTCGGCATGTAGAAGGATCTGTATGTCAGTGTGGCGGGTGATTTCAATGGCAGCTTTGAATGATGCAATGTAGGAGTTGACATTATGTAGACAGTTTTGCAAGTTCAGTACGATGATTTGTTTCAATATGTCTGTTTGCTGCAAGCGAGTCTGTAATTCAGAGTCAGAGTCATAGAAGAAAATTTGGGCGTATTTGGGGGGAGCAGAGGGGTCAGGTAAGAGGGAGCCAATCCGATGGTAAATTTTACCTTGAATTTTAACTGTGGGACTAAACCCTGGGGCCCTTATTTCCGTGCAACCCGTAGATGCCAGCGTCAATGCATTATTATAAGAACGAATGTTGGAGAGGAAGTGGTCATTTTGCAGGTAATATGGGTGAACCTCAGGTGGGGGAGGGGGCGGGGGAGTTAACTTTACCTTGCCATTTTGGCAGCACAGGGATTTTTGTTCTGACAACCAAATATAGGCAGAACAGAATTCGCAAATGTTCTCCTTAAATGAACCGCAAGAATGGGTCACCAAAGTTGGTGAGACGTCTAGTTCCCTGAATGGCATGTTGTTTACTTCAGCTTTGTGGGTCCGTTCGTGTTGGATTCTGCTTGGTCCTGCAGTCTCGGTAGACGGTTCCGGATGATTCAAAGGTGGAGGATGAGGTAGTGAGATTTCGACAGCTGCTTGCAACCGCGTTCTAGATGAGACTGGTTGTAGTGTCATTGTGACCTCTTGCTTCTTTTCTTCTGAGGGTATGTCGACTGGAGCGACCAAGAGCAGATTTCTGTTTTGCCTTTGGCATTGTAGGGGAAGTAACTGTACATTACTGTAAAGAGAGAAGTTTTCAATAATGAACTGTTTGATGGTGCAAGGTGTGTTGATTGCAAGAACACATGTTATACCGTGGAGACGCTGTTATTTGCGAGTGGTTTTTAAAGCCTGTAATGCGTTGACAAATGTCACTCACTGAGAACATTGACTGTGTTTGTAGGAAAGGAAAGTTATTTATCGTTGTGGTCTTCTAGGAGGGCTAAAGCTTCTTCAGCAGACAGTTCCAGATCGTTGTGTTTGTGGTTGTTGTTGTTGTCATCAACTTCAGCAGAATCGTCCGCAACTGGGGCTGGGTTAACAGCAACTGGTCCATCAACAGGGGCAGGGTTGCCAGCAACTGGTACATCAACGGGGGCAGGGCTGTCAGCAGTATGTTGTAGATCCAAACTAATATCGGACAGAGCCGCATCAGAGACTTCGTCGAACATGACGACTGGGAACTGAGGGGGGCCCTGAGTAGACGTTGATGGTTGGGGTTCCTGACTTGTCTTCTTTGGCGTGGATGTCTGGCGTTGGTGGCTATCTTTCCGTTGCAGATGCCAGTTGCTGAGGTTGGCCTTGGCTGTTATGAGTATCTTCATGATGTAAGATACTCGGCCATCAATATTATGGCGCAGGAACCTCAGCAACTGCACCGCCTCTGGAGTTTGTGGTGGCGCGTTCTCTTGAGTGTCTAGGTACACGCCCACCAGGCTCAGGTCGGAGACCAAGTACTGTCTTAGGCTGCCTAACAGTGTTAGAGCGCGACGTTACTGCTCCTTGTCAAAGTTCTTTGTAGAAGTAAGGAGCTGTGTTATCTTTTTGGCTAGGAGCTGCAAGCCTTCATTGGCCATTCGGTTGAAATTTGCAACAGCAGTTGCTGTGCAAGGGTGATTTTCCTGAGCATTAACCTCAGCATAGGCAGCCTCACGCAGCATGTTGTGTAGGAGGGATCTTAGTTGCGAGATGATAGACATCTCTACATTGTGGGGAGGCACATCGTATGGCATGACTGAAAAGGATTGTGTCATTATGGACTGGTGTTGTTCTTTTTGATAGGCTGTAGGTGGCTCACATCCTTTTGTCAGGAATCAAGAACATGTGTGAGCTATTTAGTGTATGGTAGTGATAATAAACAGACGTGTTAAAGACGTACCTGCGGTAATACTTATAGCAGAAACACTGGTCGGGTGGCAAGGAGTCAGGTTAGCGACGAAGCAAGGAGTCAGGTTAGCGATGAACAACTGTTTTTTTAGATGGTTCTGCAAAATAGAACAGTAGAGATTAGGAATGAGAAAAAGGATGGTTTAGGACAGCTCGCAGTAAGTGGCAGGGAATGGTGAGTGGAAAGCATGAACTGTACCGTGTTAACATACCAGGATAGAAGGCTTTTGTAAGCTTGTAGGGCGTACTCATATGAAGATCAAGTTTGTTGGTCTCGGCGTTGCTGGAAAAATGAATGGGGACTGTTAGAATAAAAATAAAAGCGAATGGGAAGGTAGGGCAATGCGACATGATGAGTACCGAGCACATAAGCATACTTCAGATCATTGTTTGATATACTATTATATGGCTCACCTAGGAAATAATCAATGCATAGCATGAATGGAAAGGGAAGGGAACATACCAGAATAGAAGCCTTATGGAAGTTGGAACTCGTTCATGTACTGTGGCAGTGTTAACCTCGGCGTTGCTGGAAAAAAGAGCAAGTGTTAAATGAAAGATAGAAAGAAATGGGCATGTAAGTAAGTAGGCTAGAGGAGACATGAATACGAAAAAAAACAAATTTGATAGGTGGCTAGTGTATTGTCCCTATATGAAGTAGCTAAAATACGATTTAAAGAACGATTGTCATGTTTGTTGATGATTGATTATGGGCGCCGCCATATTGGAAATACCCGGATGTACGAACTTTTCGCCAGCATGCTGCTCTGAACCCCACGTGTAACGGAGAAAACATCCTCAATGTATCTAGTAATATCTCCACCATCCTTATATTGATGTACAATATACTTACAGGCAAATACAAACATATGTGGTATTTTAATTTGGAGTCAGAAATACATGTACACGTTATGCTTTTGAAGCTTTATTTCAAGATTAAAAAACATGCAAGATGACAATATAATGTGCACTGGTGTGCACAACGCATTCCACGATCAATCTTTCCGGACTCATTTTGTGTGTTCAAAACAATGCTGGCGAAGACAATCGGTGCTGAGAAAGCCACATGGAATCAATATGGTTTTGGCAAGAGACTGGTGACCATATTACTTACTTTTTCGACCACAAAAGCTCTCAAATCGGGATAAAAATACGCTGTGGAAAAATTGTTGCTCCTCTCTGAAAGTATGGCGGCATAAACGGGTAACTGACGCGAGTTAAACCTGAGTTAGTAGAACCTGAAGTTTCAAGTCACCGATGACTTCACTCGAACGGGTTCTGATGGCCAGACTTCACTCGAACGGGTTTTAAGTACCCGGGTCACAAAATGGGTTGTCTCCGACAATTTTGCAAATTTCTTTTGCAAATTTCTTTTACAAATTTCTGAGAAACCAGCACACTTCCGAGGCTGAAACAATAACAATAACACACACCAGATAGTAAAGCAACGCTCTCCAGCGCTGATGTCTCCCGGCAATGCGTAGTTTAGAAGATTCGAGGGGACAAAGGTTTGTTCACCTAAATTATGTACGCGTAGCTACACTATTAGGCATGTTCACTATTGATCAACTACAGTTGGTACCGAACATTCAAAATGGAGTCCGTCAATTATAATAAGATTACCAGCTTCGCTGATTTTGTCAGCTGAGCTAAAAACTAATCGATACTCAAAAAATACAAATTTTTACAAATTGAGCTTTCACCTACCTGGCAGTAACAGAAATGGAAATCCGACGGAGGAAATTACCACCAGTAAACTTCAATGATGCAGAGCCGGAGGTATCATTTGATGGCTTCTCTAGAGGAGAGTGTTTAATGTGGAATACCTGGTTCGCCTGAAATTTATTTTCAAAAAAAAAAGAAGTTTAACACAAATCCGTTGAAAGTGGCCAATTATATATTTAAAGATTAGGCAATACACACCAGTAAACAGGAACAATCTTAAGTATAACTTAAGTCTAGTATGTGGTTAAAAGATGTGGTTAAATGTGGTTAAAATTATTGGTAAAGACAGCAATAATAACACGTAGAACTCACTGTGAACTGTGAAACTCACTGTGAACTTTTTACAGTAAATGTTTTGTATAAGGCCAGACAAAAATAAGTTAATGGTTGATTGTCCCCGCCCGACACTACAAAACACCCCCAACCCCAAATAGTTTCATTTATGAAATTTGTTTTGTCTGCAAACAGAGGGGATTAACAACACTGATCAACAAAATGTGATAATGCCGAACGTAAAATTTTCGTGGCATAAAATTTTTCGCAAATGCCTAACGATGGACATATTTGCGGCAGAATATTTTCGAGAGTGAACATTTTTTCTTTCAAGCAAATCAAAAACTCTATTTTGACATAAATATCTAGTGTATGGGGGCTGTCACCTTACATGTCACCTGTATTATAAACTCAGTTTCATTATTAACATTGTCAAGTAATTAAGCCTATAGCACACGCGATGGTCAATAATTAAAAAAATAGGCAAAAGTTGTTCAAGAGGTGTGTTTGTAAGGTGTAATAAAGATATGTGCTAATTGCGCAAGGTATGCACGCAGTATCTTTAATCACCTCTATCATCGTACGGTCTACAGTACCGACCATTCGCAACTTCCCAATTCTTTTGCGAAATTCGTGAGAAATTCATAGGGATTCCGTGCTAATTTCTCGAAAATTTTGTAGCTTATTTTTTAACTATTCGTGTGCGAAATACCATTGATTTCGTAGGCGAATTATTTCCGAACGATCCTATAAAGTGCAATAATTCTTGTGCGAAAAAGCGCCACGAATTTTCGAAACTTTCGAAATCTTACGCTTTGAAAAATTTCCCTGCGAATTTTCTGTTAGCAACAGCGTGCTTTTGCTATCCGTTTCTATGTAACCATGTTTTCTTCTGATATAAAGTTCAGTGAATATAATTTCTTTGCACACTCATCTTAATTTATTAAATCAGATTGGGTCATTTGTCGTGTTTCAGGAAAACGCGTATCATTAATCTCCGTAATGCAGGATATTCTGATGCCTCTGCAGGATATTCTTATACTATATCAAGATATCGACAAAATCTTGATCTAATTAATAAATGACATACACTAAAAGATTACACAGTGAATGTTTTTGATGCGACCCACATGGGACCTATGACCTTGACCTATTTTCACCAAAATAGCATCGAATAGCGAGCATAACCCCTCAGCCCTCAAACGCTGAAAGTGACATGAAAGTAAATGATAGCGGAAATCCAAAGAACTGTGGTTCGAATCCAAGTCAAGGCACCATGATTTTTCTGTACTAATTTCATTCTTACAAAACGTGATAGAAAAGTTGGCTTTATAGTGGACTACGCGCATCATTCATGAGATATAGGTGAAAGTAGTTTGTAAGATAAAGGGACCTTTTTGGCTAATGAGCAAAAGTGCCAAAGTACACAATGGCACCATAAGACCATCATATAGCACAATAATCGATAATAACGGTCGATGTAGGTCAAATAAAAAACCCGGGTATTATGTGATGTAGTCTTATGAGCAGTGTCTACAGTAAAAATGTCATGATCTTAGCTAGCAGAAGTCATGAGATATTCCGGATGCAGTTGCCTCCATGTTACGGCTATTTGCAGACGACTGCCTGCTGTACAGAGCCATAAATTTGATCGAGGACCAGCACTCTGGAACAGGACCTAAGAAACCTTGCGATCTGGGCAAAGAAATGGGGTATGCAGTTCAATGCAAGCAAATGTTATATAATTAATATGATCTACCCATACCAAGACCATTTGAACTATCTGTACGAACTAAACCAAATTCTAAAAAAATGGTTAATACCACCCCATACCTAGGCATCACTCCCTCAAATTCATTGGACTGGGATCCACACACAGACCAGCAGGGATCAAAGTTCACTCTTTACCAAGGCGCACTGTGCGACCACATCTAAAAAACGTGATCGCATTTTACATCGTTCAATCGAAATTATTTTCCTGCCACTTTACGCAGTCGAGGAAAATCAAAATGTTGATGAAATATAAGTGTACTAGCATTGTACCCGTGGCGCAGGCAGGTTCAAATGGGTCATACCTTGAATAGATTGAATTGCAATGAAAATCTAATGCAATATCAAAGGAGCAATATCGAAGAGACAAATTAAACCAACCATTTGTCCACAGACTCGGACACTGTGGCGTGATGTATGCGTGCATATAAAAGTATATCAATTGGTCCCATAGAGATGATGAGACAATGTGAATATGCCTCGTTCCTTAGTCAGCATTATGCCCCTTTTTATATGGAGAAGAAGGAGAAACCAGATAGGCCTTCACATGTCGGCCTCCAAATGGCTCGGACCAATTGCACTATCACTACTATAACTTTAAAATGTGTGCTCCTCCTACATGTAGCATGATCTCGGGCAAGGCACTTCGTCAACAGGCAAGCTAGAAGTTCAGCGCCGTCAGCGGCTCCTTGATAAGGCCATGCCAAGTTCAGAGTGCCTCTTCAGATACATCAAGTTTTGAAAGCTGTGGTGAGCACATAAACATACCATGGTAACCTTAATTTGAAAATCCCTTCATAATCAAGGGCTAGCTCTGGCTAATACAGTACCAATATACAATAGACCATCAATTTGACCACAGCTCCTTACTGCGGGAAAACCCAAGTCCAGCAACCAAAAACACGTTTTTGTTTACATTTGAACTGCACACATGCGTTTGTTTACAATTTCTTTCCCCGCGAAATCTCGAAGATCAGGTGACCTGCAATCGTGGATTGAAAATAACATTAACCTGGGTTCAGCAGGTCAACAGGTACAGGCTGTTCCAATCATCCCCTTACAGCCAGCCGTTCAACAGGTAATGTTAGTCACCCCACAGGGAGTGCAGGTGATTGATTAAGCCCCTGCATAACTAAACAGCAATGACTTGGCTTCTGTGAGTGGTAAGGAGAATTGACAGTGTCCGATTAAAAATCCCTCATTACCGCTCCGCTGAAGTAAATTTCTGAAAATATAATAACGTTGCATCAGGATACCATATCACCTGCAAACGTGCAAAATTTCGAGACGAAACACGACCCCCAAATGGCACTTTAACGAGCCGCCATATAGTATTGTGATATAGATTTGAGCAAATTAAATCTCAAAAAGAGGCCTAAGGGCCTGGCGCTCAGCTTGATGAGCTAATAACACAGGACTGAGAGTGTAAAGTAGTAAATATCGGCTTTATACTACAGTTTGAAGGTCAAGAAAACACGTTATACCACTAAAATTTCCAATGCAGAGCTGCCAGCTGGATGAAATATGACTGAACTAATCATCCATGGTATGTTAATATTACAGGAGGCTACGGAAGGTGTCCCTAGTTCAGTATGTTGTATCGGTAGCTTCACAGACAAGAAGTGTCAGAGAGGATGTGACTTCTCCATGGACAACTGTAGTATGTACAGGCTGGCTAGTACAGCACAAGGAAACAAAATTAAGCCCTTTGTAGTAAGGGCTCTATTTCTAAGCTAACGCCTAGAAAATTCTACCATATTGGATAATACCAGAGGTAGTATAACAATATCCCATATCCCCTTTAAATCCGCACGTGTCTACAAGTAAACAAAAAGTGATGTCACACTGCGCATGCTCACTTGGCACCGCCTCTATAACCTCACACCCACCAGCCCTTCAATCATCCTTACAGAAGACCGATCCCCAACAGGATAAAATGTGGGGAGGACGGCTGGGATAAATTCGTAGAATTTTCTAGCGTAACGCTCTAGAAAATTCTACCATATTGGATAATACCAGAGGTAGTATAACGATATGCCAGACTTGTCAGCGGAAGGTGGGATTTTATACCCAAACCACCAACCAAAACAAAACGAAGGCAGGAGTGTGAGGTGCTCAGAAGAGCATGCTCCCCCCCCCTCTTTCTGACCCAGAAAGGAAAATTTAAAAGGCTATTCACCAAAAGATTAGTGAGTTCTCCTTCCTGCTAAGGTCGGATGCAGTCTGCTGGATCCGTCAACCTGTGTTTGGACATCCACCAAGTAATGAGACGTGAATGTAGTCTGCCTGGCCCAAGAACCTGTCAGCAGAATGTCCTCCACTGCCAGACCCGCCGCGAAAGCCCAAGATGCCGACATCCTACGCACCTCGTGGCCCCCGGCTGAGACATTGCCCGCATAGGCAAACTTGATCACCTTTTTAAGCCAGGAAGAGATAGTTCTGGTACACACAGACCCTTCCCCCCTACATTTAACAAACAAACGGGAGCCACTGGTCCACCCATTTGTACATGAAAGATAAAACTTAAGCATCCTCACAGGACAGAGCAACCTATCTGAGCTGTCTCGACCTGAGAACCGATCATGTCTTGGAACGAAAAATGGTTTCGAATCCGTGTTTGCCGCCTGGGTCTTAGCTAAAAACCCAGGGACGGTCCGAAGATGTACCCCATCATCCGAAAAAATTAAGTCTCGCTTATCTCGCGAAATAGCATAAAGCTCGCTTGCCCGCTTCGTACAAACCAAGGCAAGCAGAAATACAGTTTTCCATGTCGCAAAAAACTCTTTGCTGGACAGTATCAAACTTAACAGGCTCGAACGGAGCTTTCGTGAGCATTGATAACACCTTTAAAAGATCCCACTCTGGGACTCTATTCCTCAATTGAGGCCTTTCAACTGAAAAACTCTTATTAAGAAGCGCGGTTAAAACGGGGTGACTTCCCACCGAATAACCATTAAAAAAAAACCCCCAGAGCAGCCGATAACGCTGACCGGTGGTTCGCAATAGTTGCTGGCAATCTACCCGACTCTTCAAACATATATACAAAATAATCAGCAATCAATGAAATAGAGACAGACTGTGAAGGCTCATCCCTCGAAGAGAGCCAAGCCGAGAATGTACCAAAATGGCTCTCGTAGACGGACAGAGAAGACTTTCTCTGAGGTCTAGCTGCCCCAGCCACAACCTTCTGAGAAAACCCTCTCTGTACCAAGGAATTCTCGATAAAGACCAGGCGTGAAGAGCCTGCGACTGGGGCTCGGAGTGAAACACGACCAACCCCAGTTGTCGGAGTAACCGACGGTGAGGAGGTAACGCGAGTGGAAACTCCACCAGCAGCTGAAGGAGAGCTGGAAACCAAGACTGCGCCGGCCAAGCAGGTGCAATCAGGATTATTATCGAGTCGGATTCGTTGACTTTCCTGAGAATGTCGGGAATCAGAATTCTCAGCGGAAACGCGTAAGCCATCAGGTTGTCCCAAGAAAGAGACATGGCATCGACCGCTCATGCTTGATCGTCCGGGGAGGGGCTGACATACAGAGGTAGCTGATTGTTCTTGTAAGTCACAAACAGGTCTACTTGTAGAAAAGGGAACAGAGCAAAGATCTGACTGAAGACTGATTTCGCCAGCTTCCACTCTGTCTCCAAGACACGATTCTGGCGACTAAGACTGTCGGCCAGAACGTTTCTCTTGCCTGGTATAAAGGCTACTCTGAGAAAGATCCCCTGTTCCTGACAGAATAGAAAAAGCTCCCTGGTGAGCAGGTAGAGACTCAACGACTGGGTGCCCCCTTGCCGACGAATTCAGGACACCACCGTGGTGTTGTCCGACAGAATTCTGATGTATTTGCCTCGAATCTGATTCAACAAAACCTTGATTGCTAACAGGACCGCCTTCAGCTCCAGGATATTGATGTGAAGGCTGGCTTCCTGCTCTGACCACTGACCGGACACCGTCTGAGTGCCTAAGTGGGCACCCCAACTCGATAGACTGGCATCGGTAATAAGGGTCACGACTGGCTCGGGAGGATGCAACGGATCCCCAGCCATCAGATTGTCCTCGGACTCCCACCACAGAAGATACTGGAAAATTATGGGATGCAGCGGCACCACTTTTTCTATGTGATCTTGATGGGCTTTGAAAAAGCACTTGAGATAAAACTGCAGTGGGCGTAGATGAAGCCTCCCCAGTGGGATGAAATCTGTCTGTTCTGTTGGGAAAACTAGCCCTTGAATCAAGTCGAACAGGACCCCTAGATGTTCGAAAACCTGTCTGGGAGTCAAATGTGACTTCTCGAAATTGATCAGAGTTCCTAGAGCGTCGGCTAGCTTGAGGAAAACTGAAGCTGACAACACAGGGTTGCTGGACACTTGTTCCTGAGGAGCCAGTCGTCCAGATGGAGATGGATTAGAAATGCCAGCTCTCAACACCTTTGTGAAAATGAAGGGAGCAGTCGCCAGACCGAAGCACATTGCTCGGAAGCGATATATGGTGTCCCCTATACAAAACATTAGGTGTTTGCGGAACTGAGGATGCACTGGCACGTGGTAATATGCATCCTTCATTCCCCCCTTACTTTTTTGGAGTTACTAACATATTAGAGTAAAAACCCTGCCTCCAACCTGAGGCGGGGACGATCTCTATGGCTTTCTTGGCTAACATCAAGTCTACTTCTCCTAGCAAGACCTGTCTCTTGGGCAAGTCCCTTGGCAAGGCAATGGGACGAGGGTGCCTTGTTAAGGGGGGTAAGGATTGGAACTTTAGCATTAAACCGTGAGTTACCACATCCATGACACACTGGTCGGAGCCTATCCGAGGCCACGTGCCCGCAAACTCCGCCAGTCTGGCCCCCACTGGAAAAACCGAACCCAGTGGGAGCAGGGAGGGTCCCCTGATATCAGGGACGCTGCTTTGGTGGAGGCAGCATCTGTGTCCTGCAACCCCTAAAGCTGTTATTGTTGTCAGCCCTAGTTGGACGAGAGCTACCTCGCCCACGCCCCCTAGGAGCTAGAGTAGGCGTCGCACTCGCAGTGAAAGACTGAGACGAACCCATATGATAAGGCTGAGACCTCCCAGAGACAGAATTCGAGGAGGACTTAAACCTAGGCTGTGACCTACTAGATTGTGCAACAGCATGCAACTTATTGTGTTGAGCTGTGAATTTCTGCAGGGTAGGCACCACCTCCCCAAACAGAGAAGGAGGCACGCCTTCCTTCTGAACAATAGGCTGATTTACCAGCCACTTCTTGGCTGCAGGGGGAACCAAAGACACCGGTGCAGACTCAATAAAAGAGCGCCGCCTAGCCAGCGTGGAGAGAGCCACAGAAACTCAGTTGCGTGCTTTACCGCCCAAACCAAACTAGCTGACATAGCAAGCTTGGCCTGTAAATCGCTGGCCGAGGGGTCCCCAGCCTCAGCCTCAATGCGCCGTATACCCCCAACCAACACATCAATAGCATTGAGTGCCAACAGTGCCTTCCTTGACTGACGCTCCACATCCTTCATCTCTGCACTCTTAATAAAGCCTGTGGACTCCTTAAGTCCAGCATAGGTCTCCAGGCTCTCCCCTACGGCTGTTGACCCCTTCAAACTAGATGGCAGGGAATTTGGGTCATCCAACTTGGCACCCTTCATGCCCCACATTTGGTCATAGATGACGTCGAAGGTAGACGCCATCATCCCAGAATGCGGAAAAGCGACAGCGGGCCTTTGGGCCGGCATATCGTCTGTAATTGTGACAAAGCCCGGACGGACAAGGTCTGCTGCGACCTACGAGGCAGATCATCACCCAGAACCGCGTGCAGGTTCTCAATGACTGTATAAAACTCAGAATCCAGCTTGGGACTCCCATCCTCATCTGGGTTAGAGGGGTGGTTGGAAGAGGCATCTAGATCCATCCCGTCCCCAGCTACTGAAAATCCAGTATGGCTGGGAGCGTGGAGGTCAAAAAGGTCACCATCCCCCTCTGGGTCTGGTGATTCCGACCTAAAGACTGTGGATGGGACCTCAGCCTGAGGAGGTTGGGTAGCCGGGGCTCCCAGAGCAACCTGGGGCGATTGTGACGCCCGAGCAGCTGACATCAGTGGCTTTACCATGGCCAAGAATGACCCCATCATCTCGGTGAACTGGTTAATGCCCGGTGCTGGAAAACGACTACGTCTCCAGCGCCTGCGACGAGATCTCCCCTCATCATCTGAGAGCGACTGTTCCTTCCCTGAGGACCCGACGCCTGGCTTATCAGATTGAATCTGACTACTGGTGGACACTCTAGAGCTTGAGGCCCTACCAGCAGTAGAAGTGGTGGAGGAAGAACCCTGCCTACTCTTCTGTTGAGAGCCTTCAGTGGTACCCTTACCTGTGGAATTCCTAACCATTCTAACAGATGCTGCGTATGCAGAACACTGCCGTAGAGTGTAGCATGTATTATACGCAAAATGCACGTGAAAGCAGCAAGCTTGCAAAACGAAGCACCATGCACCAGCGTCGAAGCTGAGTTATAGCCCTCAGAACCTGCAGCTTTGGTCGCCGTAAAGACCTAAAGAAGCAGAACTAGCAAACACAAAAAAGAAAAACAATACCTATATGTAGTTCAACGGGCTTCCCGGCGGGCTGGTTGTCTAGCTGAGGCGAAACCAAGATCGACAGCGTGACACTGATCGATTTCGTAGACGGTACTAAACCGAAGTACCCCGACAGCCTCAAGGCAGGTTGCTGATCCAAACCGGTCAAAAGCTCAAGAAAACTTACTAAAACCACCATCAAACGCAAAAAAACCTTCTTAACTATTAAAACACTGTAGACTACAGATCGAGACACGTCCGTGCAGGAGCGTGTCTACAGGAAAGAAGGATGATTGAAGGGCTGGTGGGTGTGAGGTTATAGAGGCGGTGCCAAGTGAGCATGCGCAGTGTGACGTCACTTTTTGTTTACCTGTAGACACGTGCGGATTTAAATAGGGATATGGCATATTAGGGAGGTTAAGATCAGCTCCAACTCCCACTCCCACTCCGGGTGATTCCCTTTTTGTGAACTACGTCATCAATAAGAATGGGGTTTCACCGCGTTATGTTGTTTACTCGCTCGTGAAAACGACTGGGACCTGTCTGAGTCGTAGGTATTCTCCGACTACTCCGACTTGAAAAAATCTATATTTCTTAATAAATTATTGTCATAAAATGGGTTTTAACTCTTTGTAATGGTTATGTAGAACAAGTGCATCAAGTTAGTTGGTGGAAATTTGTGTTCGAAATAGGCATTTCGGAGCTCATTTTGAAGGATACAATTTCCTCCTGCATCGTGCATGCATCCCTTTGTCCCATTTTTAGCAACAACTGCATCTGGTAACATTAGTGCATGGCACAATCTAGGAATGTCCTCTTTTTTAAATCTGAAGAAGGCTCGACACTCCTTTTCAGAATACTCATCCAAGTCAAATCTGTCAAAACGATGCTGGCACAATGCTGGTTAATTCGATCCCGTGGACGTGGCATTCGATCAAAAAATCCTTCTCCTGCCAACACCAGGAGGATTTCATCCTCATCCTCTGGATTCTCGTCCATCAACAAACACAATTCAGCTATATCTTGGTTCATATCAGTACTTTACATCCCAAAAATAAGCAAAAACAAGACGAATATTGCCGAACCCGGAAGTAAATTCGATCGTCTGCAATATTTACAAAATTGGCGCGACAGCTATCGTTACGGAGCGGAACTGACTACCCGGCTGACGAGTCGGGTTCAGAATTTTTTAACCGCGTCATCGCGTCACGACTCCCGACTCGAGTTGGAGTCGGGAGTCGGAGTGGGAGTGGGAGTAGGAGCTGATCTTAACCTCCCTATTGTTATACTACCTCTGGTATTATCCAATATGGTAGAATTTTCTAGAGCTTTACGCTAGAAATTGCTGTCTGTAATTGAGAGGTAACCTGATAACAAAGCCAGAGGTCAAAATAAATAGAAATGACCAGTTTGGGACTAACACCACTGTCTTTTTTTTAATAAGGTAGATTACAGGAGTCAACAAAATTAACTTTATTGAGAGAAATTGACCTGTCCTGCAGGTGATTGGAATTTACAAAGGGTCGTTTTTCATGACATTGTGCTCTACTGCGTATCCCTAGTGAGTCGATCGGGAACCCATCTATTTTTTATTTAGACCAGCGATGACATCATTTCTGGTGATTCCCTACGTTGTCCAATGAGCGCTTTTTAAAGTGTGCCATTTGGCATGCATTAGCATGCAATGTATTTTATCAGCGCTGCCAATTGCCGAACAGAATGCCGCAGCTCCGTCAATTTTGAATCAATTTTTATGGGAGTAACATTATTGTGTTGCTTGGAATGTCTACTTTTTACTCATGTAAGAATCGTAGTACTAAAAACTAAAATACAAACAGAATCATGCCGATTCACTGCACATACTGTGGGAATTCTCCACTTCAAAATAATTCGCGAACAGAGCATGCACTTCTAATATCATTTTCACAGAATTGTCACGTGGCCAAATTTTCAAGAACTAATTTCTGAAAGTAGTCCCTAAAGACCTTATGACTACCCACTGAAAGGAACTAGTGATAATATCGCCTACTTGACTTCTTTTTAGCAGAAAATTGGTTACCGTGTTGCAAAATCAATCTTCCATCTTTACACTGGTCACAGTGGGTATGCTGAAATATAGCCTGGTTCCTTGGCCAATTACATGCACAGAATACAACTGCGCAACTATACGTCATAGCCCGGGCTTTTGAATCGTCAAAAATTTAGTTAAATGTGCCTGTAGCGCCAACTGGCGGTGAAAACTAAACTAATTCCATTACAAGTAAAAATTTAAAATTATCAAAAAATATTCGGCCAGATGTGAAAACAATATTTCCTCTGTGGACAGCGGTATAAAGGAATGAAGTTTAAACTTCCCGATGACCTCATTTCCTTAATGTAGGTCGGATCGCGCTGATTTTTGGTTTCTGAGTTCATCTTCGGTTATGCCTAATTTAGCAGCGTCAACGAAGTGCCTAGGCCTTGCGGTTACAAAATGCCCAAAAGTGACACGGAAGGAAGGACAGACACCATTCCCTTAGTAATATTACCAGCTTCGCTGACTTTGTCAGCTGAGCTAAAAATGGTGTTGTCTTTCGGCGGTTATTTAGAATCTTATAAACCGAACCAAATGCATACCTCCATGACCATCCACGGCACTAGAGCAACAATATACAGTTGAGGTCAGAAGTTTGCATACCCCTGGGTCGAAAACATTCAACTCAAATTTTCAAAAGGTTTCATTGTACTTACAAAAACGATTTTGATGTGATAATATACCTAAGAAGTCTACTTTATTTTCTTACTGCATTTGTTTATTTCAGTTTCTTTATTTCAGAATTATTTGACACAGTTTGATATCTCTATTAAAACCAGTGGGTCAAAAGTTTATATACAGTAACACTTCAATACTTGGTAGCATTGCCTTTTACAGCAATCACCTGACTCAGACGTTTGGGATAGCCATCTACAAGTTTCTTACAATACTCTTGGGGAATTTGGGCCATTCCTCCTGGCAAAAGTAATGTGATTTAGTCAAATTTGTTGGCTTCCTTGCTCTGACCCGCTTCTTAATTTCAGCCCAAAGATTTTCGATTGGATTTAAATCTCGGCTTTGTGAAGGCCACTCTAAAACCTTCACCTTGTTGTCCTTAAACCATTTGGTGACTACTTTCGCCGTATGCTTGGGATCATTGTCTAGCTGAAAACTCCAACCCCGACCAAGCTTCAACATTTGGGCAGAGGTCTTGACATTGTCATCAAGAATCTGGATTTATTGTTCTTTTTTCATGATACCATCTATTTTCTGGAGTCTTCCCATTCCTGAGGCAGCAAAGCGACCCCAAAGCATGATGCTGCCACCACCATGCTTTACGGTTGGGACGGTGTTTTTAGGGTTGAAGGCTTCACCCTGTTCACGCCATATGTATCGCTGGTCATTATGACCAAACAGCTCCATTTTCGTCTCATCAGACCACATAACATTCTTCCAAAATGCTGTCGGTTTGTATTGATGTTTCTTTGCAAACTCCTGTCTTGCTTTTCGGTGCCGATCTTTAAGCAGTGGCTTCTTCCTGGGGTGATATCCCTTCAGTCCAACTCGATGAAGAATGCGCTTCACTGTGGATCCTGAGACACTCACTCCTGCATCCTGGAGATGTTTGCAAATTTGCTTTTTTGTTGACGTGGGGTTGATCTTCACCTTGCGCACCACGGTCTGTTCATCTTTGGGGGTCAGTTTTCGTTTTTATCTTCCGCTCCTTGGCTTGGTTAATGTGGTCCCGAGGTCCCTGTACTTCTTGACGATGGTCTGAACGGAAGACCTGGGTAGATTCAACTGCCCAGCAATGTGGCCTAGTGAGGACCCTGCCTTGTGAATATCAACCACACGTCTTCTAAGGTCTTGGCTGTGCTTTTTGGATTTACCCATCTTGTCTCAATGCTTGTGAACACTGGAATGGGCTATACCCTTTAGAAACGCCTTTTTATATAGTCCCTAAAGAATGCTTGGGTTATTACATAATTTCTGTAGTGGCCAATGGCCTGCGAAATCATCTGTGAGGCCCTAGATGTCAATTTCTTGATGATTCAAGGTTGTGTTTTTAAAGTTTCACTTGGTGTATGTAAACTTTTGACCCACTGGCTTTAATAGAGATATCAAACTATGTCAAATAATTCTGAAATAAAGAAACTGAAATATACGAATGCAGTAAGAAAATAAAGTAGACCTCTGAGGTATATTATCACATCAAAATTGTTTTTGTAAGTACAATGAAACCTTTTGAAAATTAGAGTTGAATGTTTTCAACCCAGGTGTATGTAAAATTCTGACCTCAACATGTACATATCATTTATAATCAGTATATACAGAAGAGCGAAGCGAGTCATACCAGCCTCTGGGAATGAACACTAGGCTGGTCTTGACGGAACCAAATTCACTCGTGACGAGATCACATGCCAAAACGCACAATAGGTCTTCAAGCTCGCCAAACATCATGCAGGCCTTCCATGTATTAATTCAAAACAAGACAGAGCATTCAAACAGACTCCGCGAGTCTGGAGTCCGTCATCTTACCACATACATTGTATTTGCTTAGTATGCGATTCACTCTTCCCCAGTGTGTTTATGATGCATTGTTTTGTTATCTGCCAGCCAATACAGTCACATTTCATGGAGCGAGATTGACCTTATTGGCAGGCAGCCAGAGGAGCTATAAATAAATTGTGATGGGATCCTTTCAAAATAGAGGTCGCATAAAGCCGTTTTGTTCAGATCGCACCATGCGAGAGGCATTTCAATTGCAGTCGCATTTGAAATTTTCTGGTCACATATGCCACCAGTTGGTCGTGAACTTTGATCCCTGACCAGACATGTGCAATAGCGAGTAGAACAGTAGGATTCATTAAAAGTTCTCTAAAATTTGCCCTCCAATGGTTAAAGGACATAGCGTACAGGTCGCTATTAAGATCAAAGCTTCAATACGGTTGTACAGTCTGGGACCCGCACAGCATGAAACACATCAACAACATCGAAATGGTGCAGCTTCTGCATCACTGCATCCAGCTTTGTATGCAGTGATTACTGTGGCTGCAGCAGTGTGACTAACATGATGGTATTCCTGAACTGGCCATCACTGGAACAATGTAGAAAGGAATGCCGAATAAAGATGCTAAACAAGATCACCAACGGAGAGATGGGCATTGTAAATGACATCCTTCTCCCTGCCACAACATGAACGAGATGCAAAAACAACAAGAAACTGCAGACAATTCGAACCAGCACTGACTCATTCAAGTACCCCTTTTTCCTTAGGTAATACGTGATTGGAATATGACCACACAGGCTGAAATAGATGCAACCTGCATCTCAGCCAGCCAGCGCCACCACTAAATGCCACCCCCTGCACCTACTTATACACGGTACTGCGGTCTGGGGCAGACAAAAATCAAGATCAAGATCAAAATATAGCAAAAAGTAGTTTTTCACATGACCCTGGAGACAAGCGTAGTTCAATTTCATCAAAACTGCCGCAAGGCACAATTGCAACATAAGACCTTCAAACCACCCACAGATGAAAGCCTAGCCTCAATAGCTATGGAGATATGCCCCGGAAACTAACTAGGGGCAATTTACGCTTTTTGACCTCTGTGACCTTGAAAAGTAGGTCAAATCAAAAACCCGGGAATTTTGTGATGTAGTCCTCAGTATAGATTTCATGATTTTAGCTCGCATAATTCCTGATACATAGCCAAGAGTAATTTTTCACATGAAGCGCCCCCTGGGGCCGATTGTTTTTCGAAAATTGTCAAAACTGCCAAAAGGCTCAAAGGCACCACAAGACCTTCAACCCACCCAGAGATGAAATGCCTAGCATTTATGGTTACGGAGACAGGCTCCCAAAACAAGTTTAACGGAAAGACGGACAGACAGACGGCGCCCGCCTCGACAATATCCCTCTAGCATTTATGGACCGAGGGGTAACTAAGGGGCCGTCTCCAAATTGATTTCGTTTCAAACGCATTTGAAACGGGCAAAAAGCGTTTATTCAAAAACGAAATTCAAACGAAAATCATCCGTTTTTCTACCGTTTATCAGCCGTTTAAAAAGCGTTTGAAAACAAACGCACACCCCAGACGAAAATTTCCAAACGCTCCCAAAGGAACACGTCCGATCAGAACGCTTGCCAAACGATTTCCAAACGATCGCACTAAACGGATCTCAAACGCACGTCAAACGATTGTCAAACGCACTTCGTTTCAAACGAAACGATTGTCGAACGCACTTCGTTTCAAACGAACTGGAAACGTAGTTCGTTTGAAACGAAATGTGCACGAAATGCGCATGCGATGCTTTTATTTCATTCTTTCATTGATTATCTTGAAAGACGGATGTGTATTTCGCCCATTTATCTTTGTTATTTTCGATATTTATCGGTAAGTCTAGCTGAAAGGGTGGATGTCGTCCTGGGTGCCGACAAATGGTACCCAGGTTCGAGATCGACTGGACAATAAGCGCCCTGGGTGCCATTACACTAGACAAACAGCACCCAGCTTCTTTTTGCCTGGCTTATGGATCTTAGGGACGAAAACGTTTCTTTCAATCTCGTTTTATCTCACGCCGTGTACTTGCGGCATTAGCAGTGCGCGAAATAAAAAGAACATATAAACAGAAACAAGAAGCCCAAGGGCCTGGCGCTCAGCTGAGTTAATATCATTAATATCTTCCCGGTGTTTAGTTCATTATGCATGAAAATGGCATGCTCCATGGTATTTGATATCCTTTTGCGTTCACTACGGTACCAATGTTTTTGGTTGACATAATTATGCCACTGTTCATTCCTCAATCCTGATCATAATTCGGGTGAAATCATCGTATGAAAATATTTACCGAAACAGGAAGTTTATGCATTACCAGCAATCCCCAACTTTATTATGCCGCTGCTAAATGCAGGCGCTACGATCGAGTTTGACACGTGACCCAATTTAGCCTATCAGAGCGTTCATCAATAATAAAATATATTTTTAGTACAAGAAATCAATGCCTTGTGTCAGTTTTATGCCTTCATTGTGGGTTCACAATTTTGAATGTACAGTGTTCCAGCTCATCAAAAGAACAGGGTTTTGTCTAGAATCACGGTTTTCCGAGTTTCTCCTTGTCAACACTGTCAGGAACCCCCCCCCCCATCCTATCTACCTAGCCAACACCCAGACAGAGGTTACCAAATGACAGAGCTGAGAGAGCCCAAACATCTGAGGAATCCATGCAACAGCAAAAGCTTTGGCAAATATGCTGAAGAGAAGGATGCAATATAATATTTCGGGCTTGGTCACCCGCCTACCCCCCCCCCCTGACATGACCCTTCCCAGCCCTAGTGTCCTTAATTGAACCATCCAAAGCTAGGGATCTTAGGCCATAAAGTGGACAAATAAAGCAAGAAGTTATCAAAGGGCAGTCATTCTCATATCTTCAAAGATCACTTGAGGTCCAGCTTTTCATGTATGTTGATGTTTGGACATATATTCTCTCCTAAAATCCACTTGGGACGCCAATTTGGACCCCCCTGTGGACATGGAAAAATTTTCAATTTTCCCAATGGCATGTGTTTCAGTATACTCAGTATGATGCTGCCTTCTGCAGGAGCTATCGGCAAACTAAATTTGCAAACTCTATGTGATTCAAAAAGGCCACAGAAGTCGGCCAATTTTCATGTTTTCTTAGAATTTACATTAGGAAAAATTGCAATTCACGTGGTATTTTCAACCCATAGGTGGACATGGAAAAATTTTCACCAATCAACTCAAAATTTGGCCTGCAAATGCCTTGATAGTCATAGAATCACATACGCTATCGGCAACTAGGCTTTAGTTACACAGAAAGCCGTGAGATGTCTCTCACCTCGATCTGCTATAGAAAACGTATGCTTGGCTCTGGAAGGGAGTTTGGCGCATGCGCAGCTAAAAGGTTGGGAATTGCTGGTAATGGCCATGAATGACGATACTCATTGTCATAGCCTCGTTTACAAGTACGAAGTATTTTCCCGCGAATATTCAAAACTGCTTGGCTCCTTGCCAGTCAAATAACATGTGACTATACACAAAATAGAAAACTTTGATGGAAATTGTAAATCATTTTTTTATCTATCAGGGGAAACAAGCTGATGATGATCAAATAAATCATTCATGAGAAATCGTTTTGTTGCTGAAGCTTGCATGACGAAGTTAATGCTAAACCACTGCGCCACCGTAGTTTTCTATTTAGACCAGCGATGACGTCATTTCTGGTGATTCCCTACGTTGTCCAATGAGCGCTTTTTAAAATGTGCCATTTGGTATTGTACGGAATGTACAGTATGCAATGTATTTTTTCAGCGCTGCCAGTTGCCGAACAGAATGCCGTAGCTCCCTCAATTTCCAATCAATGTTTATGGGAGTGACATTATTGTATTGCTTAGAATGTCTACTTTTTACTCATGAAAGAATCGTAGAACTAAAACTTAATAGGCGAACAGAATCATGCCGATTCACTGCACATACTGTGGGAATTCTCCACTTCAAAATACATCGGCGATGTCATCGCGAACAGAGCATGCACTTCCGATATCATTTTCACAGAAATGTGGCCAAATTTTCAAGAACTAATTTCTAAAAGTAGTCCCTAAAGACCTTATGACTACCACTGAAACGAACTAGTGATAATATCGCCTACCAGACTACTTTTTAAGCAGAAAATTGGGTACTTGAGTGTCATTGAGCTCCAAGATTATTGCACATGGCGTAAACAACATGCTGCCATTTTGTCTCCGCTTCGGTATTTCGTACGCCGCTTATAATGCACCTTCTCAATTAAAACCAACATGATAAGGCCTTACATCGTTGATTGAATAGGAACACCACACAAAACACAATAAAGTGGGGGTACAATCGATTACGAAGCTGAAGTGAACAGTGATTTATTCCTGGAGCTACTGCTTTTGTTGTGTAGCTGCCATGTTTTGAGAACTGTTTTGACGACTTCATTGATGGCTGACGTCATCGGGCGGGAATTTGAATCGGCAGAAATAATTAAAAGGCAGGTAGCGCCCTCTCCTGTTAAAATTTTGAACCTTTTCTCAATAAAATAGATTTTCAAGAATTTCATCTTGATATTAGAGCATATTTCGACTAATTCTGCTGCTCCTAGGCCGATATAGGCCAGTTTCCTTCATGCACTCTCGCTCGCAGGAAGTAGGTCAAATGGCGACAAATTTTGTTTTGAAAGTAGAGTTTGACCAGAAGTATCCAGAAATGCAAAATTGAAGTCTCTAGGTCTTACGGTTACAAAATGTGCACCATGGGTTTAACGGATGGACGGATGGATGGATGGATGGATGGATGGATGGACAGACGGACGCCACTGAACAACTTATTTGACAAGCTCGGCTGACTTAGTCAGCTGAGCTAAAAAAAGCGTTTAGGCCTATAGGTCTTTGAAAGCACATTTCGGATGATTTATTCTTAAAATGTATGTAGGAGGGATATTTTCAGAGAATGAAAAATTATGTGATGACAAAATGAATGGATTTGCTGCGTATTTTTTCTTGACTATCAGTCGATATGTACACATGGGCATGGGGCGCATGGGGCGTATGTCAACCTCCTCCAGGAACCAATGAAAATACGTTATTTTAATGAGGTAAACAATGACACGTGTTAGTCTTGTTGATACATGTTGATATCGATCAGTAGAGCCTACACACAGAGCACCGAGTGCAGTGTGACACACATATGGATGGACATGATACATGATGTGTGTCGGGATGATGGTAGGCCTAGTGCTGTTGCTGGCATCTAGGACCTTGAGGGGCCTAATTAGCACTAGCAGCCGATTTAGGCCTACTAGCCTAGACCTTGTTATCAACATCGAATAGACTAAAATGTAGCATTTAGCACGATGTGATAAATTGATTATTCACCTTTTTTGCCTAAGCCGAACTCCATTGTTAGCTCACCTTATCCCATACCGTGGCGTCCGTCGTCCGTCGTCGTCGTCGTCGTCGTCGTCGTCGTCGTCCGTCGTCCGTTAGCAGGGCACGTTTCGTAACTGTTAGAGCTATTGAGTTGAAACTTGGTACACATGTACCCTTATGTAATGACACCTTGGAGACCAAGTTTCGGTCCGATTCGTTTCATGGTTTGGCCACCAGGGGGCCAAACGTTAAAAGTGAAGATATGCAATATCTCCCTTAATAGTAGTCGGGAAATTTTGAAAAAAATATGGTAGGTACTTCTAGCAAAGGTGCATCATATATCCTCCGGGTTTTTGATTTGACCTCCTTTTCAAGGTCACAGAGGTCAAATGGTGTAAATTGGCCGTTAGGATGTAACGATGGCACGTTTCTAAACTGCAATGACTATTGATACCAAATTTGGTACACATTTACCCCTTAGTCAGGTGATCTCAGGGACCGAAGTTTGGTCCAATATGATTCACCACTTGACCACCAGGGGGCAAAATCCAAAAGCCTTAAAAATGTGATTATTCCTTAACTTCTTGCCCGATTGCCACCAATTTGATATCATGGGTATATCTAACCACCATACAGTATATGTCACACAGGTTTTTAATTTGACCTTCTTGTCAAGGTCACAGAGGTCAAATGGCGTAAATTCGCCGTCAGGCCGTAACTATGGCACGTTTCTTCACTGCAATGACTATTGATCACAAATTAAGTACACATGTACCCCTTGGTCAGAAACTTCGGTACCTGAGATCACCTGACCAAGGGGTACATGTGTACTTAATTTGTGATCAATAGTCATTGCAGTTAAGAAACGTGCCATTGTTACGGCCTGACGGCGAATTTATGCCATTTGACCTCTGTGACCTTGACAAGAAGGTCAAATTAAAAACCTGTGTGACATATACTGTATGGTGGTTAGATGTACCCATGATATCAAATTGGTGGCAATCGGGCAAGAAGTTAAGGAATAATCACATTTTTAAGGTTTTTAGATTTTGCCCCCTGGTGGTCAAGTGGTGAATCATATCGACCAAACTTTGGTCCCTGAGATCACCTGACTAAGGGGTAAATGTGTACCAAATTTGGTATCAATAGTCATTGCAGTTTAGAAACGTGCCATCGTTACATCCTAATGGCCAATTTACACCATTTGACCTCTGTGACCTTGAAAAGGAGGTCAAATCAAAAACCCGGAGGATATATGATGCACCTTTGCTAGAAGTACCTACCATATTTTTTTCAAAATTTCCCGACTACTATTAAGGGAGATATTGCATATTTTCACTTTTAACGTTTGGCCCCCTGGTGGCCAAACCATGAAACGAATCGGACCGAAACTTGGTCTCCAAGGTGTCATTACATAAAGGTACATGTGTACCAAGTTTCAACTCAATAGCTCTAACAGTTACGAAACGTGCCCTGCTAACGGACGACGGACGACGACGGACGCCACGGTATGGGATAAGCTCACCTCTGCTAAGAGGTGAGCTAATAAAAAAAATGAAAACTTCTTATCATGAATTTAATGTCTTATGTACTTTTGCATCAACTAATTGCACCAGGCGTTGAAAAGCGCTAACAGATTCCTCAATCATAACACACCACCAAATGTGAACTCGCCCATTGTGTCAAACAGCATGCAGTCACTCGCGGGTGAAGAATTTCGTGACCACGCCCACCTGATGTATGCCGTCTCAGTCATCGCTGCCTGAAGATAGCAAACTCCAAGACTAGCACGTGTCATTGTTTACCTCATTATAATAACGGATTTTCATTGGTTAGTCCTGGAGGAGGTTGACATACGCTCCCTAGCCCCATGTGATATGTACCACGGCGCGAGATAAAACGAGATTGCAAGAAACGTCCTCGTCCCTAAGATCCGTAAGCCAGGCAAAAAGAAGCTGGGTGCTGTTTGTCTATTGTAATGGCACCCAGGGTGCTTATTGTCCAATCGATCTCGAACCTGGGTACCATTTGTCGGCACCCAGGACGACATCCACCCTTTCAGCGTAAGTCTAATTGAGATTCAACAGTTGCATCCAGAGAAATTTGCTTCTAATTGCTACCGTATCACTGTTTTTAGTACTCGGCCTATAAATGCGCTTTTATAGGCCTATCTTTTCACAGTCCTGCGACATAAGGGCCGATCGCATGTGTTGAATATCAATCCTAAATTCTCATTTCAAGTAGTTAGGCTTGTATCAAGTAGGCCTAGGTCTATGACTAGAATCAAATTAGTACCGATTCGCGCACATCGATCTTGCGGTCGACCCAGACATGACATGTATGTATAGGCAGA
Organism: Lineus longissimus; assembly: GCF_910592395.1. Taxonomy (NCBI): domain Eukaryota; kingdom Metazoa; phylum Nemertea; class Pilidiophora; order Heteronemertea; family Lineidae; genus Lineus; species Lineus longissimus. The sequence continues at coordinate 12,348,611 of NC_088308.1, read as the reverse complement.
ATCATTCCTGCCTCCAAGACTTGCCGTTGTGTAACTGCACATGTAGGCTATACTAGCCATTCCCTATATTGGTACTCTTGGCTCTCCCATTTGAATGAGTCCTGCCAATACCACGCTGCAAAAAAAATATAATAAACATCGCCAGCGAGGTGGCCGTATTGCCTTGGTATATGACTATTAAAGTTTCGAACTTACCAATTCTTTATTACCAACCAAATGACCTAGGCCTACTTTATGACGTTAACAGACTGAAGCAGCGTTTGGTAGAGTAACTACATGCGTATAAATGTTATAAATTTTAATCCAACCGACAACAAAAAGATACATTTTTTGAGGGCGTTGTGATACTGGGTGATACCGATACCCCCAGATTATTTTTTGGGTGACTGTATTCTCCCCGGTATTCTCCAATGCATTTAAGATTTAAACGATCGTACATGTATTTAAACCCCATCTCCACCACCAATTATTTCAGGTTTGTGTTCAGCATGATGGATCCCGGTGATGTCAATGACATAGGCCTACCAGGTGCAGAAAAAGGTAGGTTTGATTTTATAATGTAATGCTAATTGCTATACTAAAATGCTCTCTTCGAACTTTGATATACCAACCATCTACCGTACTGTATTTATACTTGGGTTTCATAAATTGTGTTCACACTTCCTTCTGCCACCAATGAAGATGCTTCCGGAAATTCAAGCTGTTTTCATGTTTTCATTATCAAATCAAGAGAAGGCTATGTTTAGAATAATGAAATTAACGTGCACATTTATCTGGTCAGCTTCGTGAGGTCTTATGGCTTCTGTAGGCTTCTGGTAGTGCATGAAGATTTCATTTTCTGAATGCTCATTCTTTTGAAATTGATATTTGAAAAAAAAATGTATTAACTCGAACGGAAGGCTGGATTGCAGCACACAACATTTACACTTTGTTATTTTGGTTCACTATGTGATCCTTATTTTGAATATTTTGACACAAAGTCTACGTCAAATCACCGATACTGGCCTATAAAATAGAATTATAATCAATAAAACACTCTACCCGGGCTTGTCAGCCCGCCCCATGATTGATATGCACGTGCATGGGCCTCTGTCACTTAAAGGGGACTACGCTGCCACCTTCTATATGAAGCTGCTTCAATTTAGGAGTTATATTTAGAATGGGTAATGAAATGAATGTGTACATTTATCTGGTCAGCTTCGTGAGGTCTTAAGGCTTCTGCAGGCTTCTGTAGGCTTCTGGTAGTGCATGGATATTTCATAACTCTGAATGCTAATTTTTAGACAGATTGAAAATACTATTAATACCGGTATTTGTTCTTTATTTTTAATATTTTGACACAAAGTCTGCGTCAAATCATCGATATTGGCATAAAAATAGAATTATAATCAATACCGGTACAACACTATTCTCAGTCTTGTCAACCCGCCCCTTGATTGATAGGCACGCATGGGCCTCTGTCAGTGTTACTTAAGGGAAAAAAGTACACTACATTTCATCAAAAAAAGATACAAGAAAAGTTTGGATTTGGTACATGTGAAACCAATTTAATCATCATTTTACATTTGTACAGGAGCTGCCAAGTCTGGAAACTTCTTAGGCTTGACGGCCTATTGGCTATCACTAAAGTCTTTTTCTGTTCTGTTGAAATTTCAACTCGACTGATGGAGTCTTCATTCCTTTCACGGATGAAAAGACTCTCAGAGGAATCAAAAAAATATATCAGCCTACATATGACGTATGCAGTGAAGATATGCAATGTTTGTGTAAGTGGATTTTGGTTAGGATGTTATTACTTTTACTAGCGGAGATACTCATGGCGTGTAGGCTTAGTGTTTGATTTGTGATGAACATAAGTTTTGCAAGTGTAATAGAGCCGGTTCATATTAGTATTCGTAGCTGTAATGTTATGTGCATGGTATATAATTGATAAGTGTGTGTTATGATTTCAGCGTGTTTTCTATAGAGGCCGTGGGCAGAAAGATAGCAGCCAGGATGAAAGGCCAGCAAAAGCAGATTTGGTGAGTCGCAATGATGAATTTCACCCAACTTTGGAAGGAAGTAAGGTGTTGACGCAGCTTGTGAAGATTGCTCTCAAGCTACCGGGGGCTCGTACATCTAAAGTTGAAGATGTGGTTGTTCGTTATCCATATTCGTTCTGCCAGGTGTGCAGGGCAGCTGGACACGGTTCTGGAAATTGTCAGCAGTTTTGGTACAAGTGAAGACTAGACTTGGGTGTTTTTATGTGTTTGTGGTGATTATGATGGTTGTTATTAAAATTGGAATTGTAGACCTAAAATCTTTTTGTAATGGTGAAGAGTCTTTATATATTGTAAGATTTGAGGGTTTTAATTGTGAATTGATCAATGGTGAATCGTAATAAATCTGAAAATATTGTCGATTTTGTGTTGGTTAGTATGTTTATTATAGCTGGGTTGTATTGTTTTGTTGGAAATGCGTAGGGCAGGTTGTGACATTATTTTGCTTTTGGGAAGGTAGAAAAAGCATCATGTCTTCACTGCATTACTAAAGTATTGAACTAGAACTGTGAAATTTGCTTTCAGCAAATTTGTGTCCATCACCAGGGGGTGACGAGTTGCTCCACAGCCATTCACACGTGGGTATGGCGATTTTACGAATCTGCCCAACATTGCAAAAGGAAGTAGTGTAGTGATCTCCCTGTCTATTCGCTACACCGTTTCGCGAATGATCTATTTCCGGACATATTCGCTCGCTCCTTTCTCAAAATAACACGCTCATTAATCATTCAAACAGTCAGATGGGCATGATAGTTCATCGATAAGCATTTACGGCTCTTAGTTCTTATTTCTAAAATACCTTGGTACCGTAAAGTCAACTTTTAAATGGAAAATGCATAAGCCTCGTTCTGAGAGCGGAGTGTTTTGGACACGCAACCAATGCTCTACCACAGTTCCCTCGGGTTGCACTAAAATGTGGAAACCATGCACACGTCACGTCAATGGAATTTCAGCTCACTTCAGAAGTTTGAGGCTCTCAAAACACTGCTTCAAACACAAATCAGCCAAGGAAGCATCAACCACCCTAAGTTTTTTAATGAGCACTACACATATTTGCCGAGAAAAACGCTCGAAATAGCCCATTTGCGCGGATTTTAGCATCGCTTGAGCGAGCCGATGCGGACTTCCTATGCGCGCTGCCGTAACATAATGTAAACAACGCCGCTACCGGCGCTCCGGGCAGGCAATGGATGGAATTTGCCAAATTCGCACATATTCAAGTTATTTTCGTGGCCTATCTTTTTAAGTTTGAGGTATTTTAGAATAGAAATTGAACCCGAGGCGGAGGACCTTGGTTGAGTTACCAAGACACTCTCGGGTGGAGCTAAAATTTCGTCCAAACCCTCGCCTATCGGCTCGGGTTTGGACTGTGTTTTAGCTCCACCCTCGAGTGTCTTGGTAACTCAACCAAGGTCCTCCGCCTCGAGTTCAATTCCTTAATCCTACTTTTAACCGTCACACTGTTCTCCGTTTTCTTCGCTAAACATACTCGACATCTCGCGGGATCGGCCATGAGGATGACGATAACATAACGGGGGCGGAGCTTAATGCATGCTAATGTATGCGTGATTGACAAAATCCCGGCCTCGCCGGCTGGTGATGTTAAAAATCGGAGCCAAAAAGTGCTTCAAAAGCACCGAAATGATCAGAATCTGGGGCCTATAATCAGCAAAAATCAAATACGTCTGCAAAAGATGATTACGTTATAGAGTTCAGGGCGATGAAAAAAAGCCGTAACATCAATATTCATTGGAATATCGATGACGTCATTGTGGGGATTGCCGTGTATTAGAAATCTACTAAAAATAATCCCTAAAGCACCTCAGAAAACACGCTTCAAAACACCTCTGAAACACCACAGAAAACCTCAGACAAGTTGAAGGATGTTTATGTGGTGTTCATGAAGTGGTCCGTGGGTTCTTTTGAAACAAAATACCTCTACTGCATACGTCATCTTCAATGCCTTGATAGCCCTGTTGATCTGCTTTGCCTTCAACCACGCTTTGTCATCCATGTTCCTCGGAGGAATAGTCGAAACTGTCACACACGAATTTGGTGCTAAAACGCTATTTCAAAACCCTATCAACCTCTTCTTCGAAACAAGCAACTTAATCAAGCAATTTTATGCTTGAAGTAGTCTATCCATATGTCTTCCAATGTTTACAATATTTTGCATAAGTTCAATGATTGCTTCTTCATCATTTGATTTAAAAAGGACTTTACGTCATATAAAACTTATGACCAAACTTTACTAGCTCCATGTTCCTTCCACATCAATGCAGGCCTAACACTACCATGATGACTGCTAGCTGGAAAACTTACATACTTTACTTTCGGCTGTCTATGGTCCCTTCATTAAATACCAATTCATTACGTATGCACTGGCCAAGTTGAAGGCCTTTCAATACGACTGGCTGGTTCTCTGAAAGGTGGGGAATAATGAAGTTGTTTAACCGATTGTCCGAATGGTACAACTGAGAGCAGTGATCCGAGTCACCGACTGTGATCATTTTGAAACTGATCGGTTTGATGAGCGATAGGCCTACAGACTGATTTCGTTGAAATGAAAGAGCGTTATACAGGGTAGTTCAAAAGATCATCCCAGATTTTTTACCACCAAGTAAAAAACTATTTATTCTATTTCTATTTCATCCCCCTGGATGTTTAAGAATTCGAGTCCTGGTTCGTCCTCCTCATCGTCCAGCTCTTGAATTGGTCCTGCGTCTACCGCTGCTGCTCTGAAAGCCGTTTCAAATCCGTTTTCTACCAATTGTACAGGTACAGATTCCCAGGCTTGACTGATGATGTTGACCACGTTACGTAACCCAATGCGTTCACAGCGTCCTGCATCGTCCGTGTTTTCTTGTTTCCAGGCCTTCCACTTCTTTTTCATGTTGCTTTTGAACGACTTCATAACAGTCAGATCGAGGGGTTGGGCCAAGGATGTGCAGCCGGCTGGAATAAAATCGAGTATCCCTCCCAGTTCCGTAATTCGCTGGCCGAATTCCTCTGTGCGGTGCACACGATATCTATCTACTATTAGAAGGAATCGCTCATCGTTCTCTGGGGTGACGTATGGCTCCAATACTTGGTCTGACCAATGACGGGCTGTCTCCCGTCTCATCCAACCGGTAGCAGAGGACGTCACAATGAGATTTGCTGGCAAGTCGTCATCCTCCTGCAGGTGATCGAGCTGTCGTACGAACCCTCTTCTTGGAAAGGTGACGTGTGCCGGTGCCTTCCATCCCGTCGCACTGATGGTTAGACTAACGGTGCAGCCCAGTTTTGTGTTTGATCTCGATGTACGTACATCCACTGACTTCGCTCCCTTGTCATTGACAGTATACATTGGTCGATACTCAAATAGTGCGAACGTCTGGTCCATGTTTAGCAGCAACCTCATGGCAATCTCCAAATGCTGGATAGTTTGCATCACATTGTCGCGAAATACCTGGACCTGATGGGCGGCATCAGCTGGGAGAGTGGTGGTGTTTTTATTCGCCTTTCGGAGGGCTATCTTCTTTCTTGTCATGAATCCCTCTACCCAGCCAGCGGATGCGTTGAATTGGTGGAGTGTCGGTCTGGCCTGGATAACGTCTTGTCTCAGCTCGTGTGGTAACGCATTCCACCAGTCTTCAAAAATGGTCAGGGCTCGTTCTTGAATGTCTTGGACTGCGACTGGTAGCCTCATCTCCCGTTGCTGCTGTAACCATTGATACACGTCGTCCTCTACCTCGGGCCAAAGACCAACTTGTCGCTCTTTAGAGGTTCTGTCGTCGCCGCGACCTTCACCTGCCTTTCGCTCCAGGTCTTGAAGGTCCCACTTCTTCAGGGTCGACACTGGGATCTTGTAGTGATGCGCAAACTCGCTCATCCTGTCGACTGTGCCATTGAGGAGAGCTGCCTCTAGATCCCGCAGATAAGCAATTTTCTCACGAACCGAGTAGCTCCTTCGCCGTTTTGTAGGGGTTCTTGCTGATCCATATTTGACGGACAAACTGAGATGGAAATGGCCATCGACCTCATTTTTATAGGCCTAGGATGGCCACTAAGACTCGACCAGAGAGAAATTGACAACTTCATGACAAAGTGCCGTGTCGTCATTTTATATCGCATGCCACAAAAGTTGTGAATCACACTTCAGTGTGTTAATTTCACCAATCAGCTCAGACCAATATCCGCAGATAATGCACCGAATATTCATATACAGGGACGGCCGAAAAATTCCGTCGTACAAACCACATAAACTTCCAGGGCCGATTTCATCAAAGTATACTTAGACGCGTGTGACTTCACTTTAAATGCACTTCCACCGTGCATTCTGCGTGAACTTCACCGGTTGCCAGTCGCGAGACGGATAGAATTTAAAATCCTCCTACTGACTTTCGAATGTTTGCATGGTCTTGCGCCAGGATACCTTGTGGAGCTCCTCACTAGGTGTGTGTCATCCAGATCTCTGCGTTCATCAGGGGAGTTGTTGCTGAGAGAAAGGGGCCTTTCAGTGTGCTGCACCACGAGTGTGGAACAACTTACCACAAAAACTTCGCGCCATCGATAGTGTCCCTGCCTTCAAGAGCACGAAAATGTTGTGAAATGTACCGTACCGAATTGGAGCTACGGTGTCTCTGATCACTGGCAGTGGATATAGGCACCCTAAATCTAAAATGATTGATTGATTGATATACGAAGTTACACGCGTCTAAGTCTTAAACACCATTTGTGAAATCGGCCAACAGTGTTTTTGTCGAATGATAGCAAGATGCTTTTTTTCTGGTACACCCTGTATAAACCATGCCATTTTACGGCGGTAATTCTTGAATGATCCACAATGAAATTGACAATGTGGGGCTGTGTGAACTCAGGCCTTCATCGTGAGTACCAGTGCAAACAGATTGCAACACAGCCTATTGGTCAATTTTATTGAATAGAATCTTTCTCTGTGTAGTTATTCCTGGAGGCAAGGCATAAATTCTACCACGAATATCCGGAAGGGACCATAGACAGCCGAAAGTAAAGTAAATGCGATCACAAATTTTCTTCGTCGAGAATCCGGGCCCGCTGGCAGCACAGTCATTTGTCCCGACCAAAATGAATACGTCAGTAAAAGCACCCCACCGAATCTTTTTACATTTTTCTAACAAAGAAATAGTGTTTAACCCTTGAAAAGCAAACGTAATGTGGTCACTGAATGGGCATCCAAGAGCACTATTGTCCACATATTTTAGAATCGAAGCAGAAAAAAATCACCGTTCGTTTTGCACAGGTCGCCATTTTCATGATTTTTTACGATAACTCCAGCCGTTTGGAATTCGTTTGAACACAAACGGCAGGAATATTTCTTTTTCACGGAAATTATTTGAAAGAAAACGAAAAGCGTTTGGAACGCGTTTGCTAACCAATGGCGCAATGCCGTTTTTGACAAAACGAAAACGAAACGCTTTTCTAAACGTTCTTCAAACGAATTTCAAACGCTCTTCAAATGAAGTTCGTTTAGGGTGAAACGAAATTGCGTTTGCTTTCAAACGGGAAATAAACGGTAGGGCCAGCGTTTGACAATCGTTTTACAAACGTTTCAAGATCGTTTGGGTGCGTTTTTATTGTTCACATTTCAAACGAATTTCAAACGATCTTAGATACGTTTCAAACGCGTTTGAAACAAAATCAATTTGGAGACAGCCCCTAACCTCAATGGGATGAGGGGTAAAAAAGTAGATTACACTGACTCAAATTTATGTCATGTAGAGATGCCAAATAGATGTTGACATATCAAAATTGAATAGACAAATAATGACAAAACGTGCCACTATTGGAAGAATTTAAAGAATTTTACCGCTGAGACCTTGGAAATGAGGTCAAGGTCAAAATTGTTTAGCCCAATGTTTGGCTCTTCAGATTAATCATTAGCATTCATTTGAAGATCGCACATTGAAAGTTTATCTGAACCCCACTTAGGATTTTATGACATTCGATATACTCAAATCAGAAAAGAAAGACACATTGACCTAAATTTTTTTCAACATGTCGAAATGCCTAATTATTAGTCTCTTCCAGTCAAATTTGAAGGGTCTGAGTAAACAGATTTTCAAGATGGCCGCTTGGAGACCAGAAAGTAGGTTGAATCGCGAAAAACCAAAAATAAGTCTGGGCTTATTTAGTGCGTCTAATCAAGTTCAAAGTTCTATGGATTTAACTCGGAGTGTCTTTTGCAGTCCACACAACGTTTCGCCTTGCGTTCTCAAAGGCATCTTCTGGTGTAATTGCATCCCAGTACTTCAGATTACACCAGAAGACGCCTTTGAGAACGCAAGGCAAAACGTTGTGTGGACTGCAAAAGACACTCCGAGTTAAATCCACAGAACTTTTGAACTTTATATTGCTCAAAGCTACCATCATGCCAAGTTTCAGCCATCTAGCCCCAGCACTAGCAGCGGTTAAAGTTCTCCTTTAAAGGCCATGACTCCAGGTATTTTGCCATTTCCTGCTGTAAGACGATTGCAAAATTGCACCTAACAATCTATACAATACAGAAAACCCCATGCAATTTGCTACATCCATTTGGAAGATATAGCCATTTATGTGTTTGACAACTAGATTACCAAATCAGGCTAGCAACTGGCTTGTTAGAGCCAGGCGGCAGGTTCACCAAAAGTTGTGATGTAGATCAGGCTATTGCCCCACTTGGGAGGACAAATATCAATTATATCAATTAATGCTCTTAAAATTGATATATGAAGTCTGTTTTTTATTGACATTTTCAATGTTCTAGTATGAAAGCATACTTTTGCCCATGATAAATGAGTTTATTGTATTCCAAAAAGTAATTAATCTAATTTTTTAATATTTTTGGAAAAACGGTAATATTTATTTTAGAAGCCGAATCTCACATCTAGAAAGTGTTATTGGAGAACTATGAACCATGCTCTTTCTTAGAGTAATGTAACAATTAACCATGCTCTTTCCTGGAGAACTAGGATAATGAAACATGATCTTTCTGAGAAAACTTTATCAATGAACCATGATCTTTCTCAGAAAACTATTGTATTGAAACCTGCTCTTTCTTGGGATACTATAAGAATGAACCGTTCTCATTGTTTGAGAAGTATGATTAAGCATGCTCATTCTTGATGTTGACTTCTCTTTTCTTTTCCTTTTTTTGGCGGGTCAAGTCGAGAATCAAACTCGGCCGATTTTACATCGCGACACACCTTTGGCCCGCCCTCTATCAGCACACCAAATTTCGAACACAAATATTTTGTCGTTCAGAAGTTACAGAGCGGAAGGGGATTTTCATGATTTTCAGAAAGCGCCCCCTATGGGCTAGAAAAATGGTTGAAACTAAAAACTCACGTGATATACTGTGTACCTTTGTTAGCTTATTCTACCATAAAAATTTGGTAAAGATCGGATGAATATTAAGCGAGTTCTAACACTTTATGTGTTTTTGGTTTTGGCCCCCTGGTGGCCAAGTCGAGAATCAAACTCGACCGATTTTACATCGAGACACACCTTTGGCCTGTCCTCTATCAGCACACCAAATTTCAAGCCAAAATATTTTGTCGTTCAGAAGTTACAGAGCGGAAGGGGATTTTCATGATTTTCAGAAAGCGCCCCCTATGGGCCAGAAAATGGCTGAAACTAAAAACTCGGGTGATATATCGTGTACCTTTGCTAGCTTAGTCTACCATAAAAATTTGGTAAAGATCGGATGAATATTAAGCGAGTTCTAACACTTTATGTGTTTTTGGTTTTGGCCCCCTGGTGGCCAAGTCGAGGATCAAACTCGGCCGATTTTACATCGCAACACACCTTTGGCCCGCCCTCTATCAGCACAGCAAATTTCAATCCAAAATATTGTGTCGTTCAGAAGTTACAGAGCGGAAGGGAACACTAGCGGCGAGCGGCGAGCACCGAGCGGCGAGCGGCGAGCGGCACTGCAGACGGACGGGCGGTATTTCCATATCCCCCTCCGAGGGCTCCGGGGGACAATAATTTATATGATCTGCTTATAAATTATTCTTGTTAGTCAGTCTAGCTAGTCTCCTCTAATGACATCTGCCTAACGGATAGTTGGAAATTGAACATAGGGATTTTAAGTTTTATCTTGCCACTGAGTCAAGTTTATAGCCATAATTTTATATGGAGTATCTAGTTCCATCAGGGAGAGTCATGAGATGAGATAGGTGTGATCTGTCACATAATATAATTCAATATAGATAACATTTATCTAACTGCCTCTTGTATGAACTCTTACTCTCTGAACTGTATGCGGAAGCCATCTTGCTTTGTTTTGAATAGCCTGATCTACGTCATCAACAAATCCCTAGCGGCCACATGTGGAACTAATCTAAAGTTGTGTGTGGTGAGAAATTCAAATAGTTTAAAATTGAAAATTGAAATAACTAAATAATGACTTTATTATTAGAATTTTTTTAATGTCTGGGATCTTGTTTTTTTAACCCTCAACATATTTCATGAGTATCAAGCATGTTTCAAACCTAGATATATGGCCTTTAACGAACAACGGACGATGAAAGACAACGGACACCACCGTAGTATCGTATAAGCTCCACAGGTGAGCTATGCTGGAAATGAACTGTTTGTTTCTCTTAGTTTCACTCTAATTTTGCTACGGCCCCTTAGCAACTTCTTCTTAGCTACCCTCTGTTAAAACCAAGCATCTATTTCAATATTTGCCCGGTTGGTCATGGTGCAAACACTCAATACCCTGGGCAACAGTAACGCATGAACTTGTGCATACCTTGAAATGCTTGCATCCCAGTACTTCAGATTCCACCTGGTATTTGACATGTGCTTTATCAAGACCATTATTTGACTCAAACCAACAGGACCCTGAAAACAATACAGAAGCATACAGAATATTGCAAATGAATGCATTCTAGGGCAAAGATATGTATCTATCCTAAAAGGAAGTGTTGCACAGTCAAAGAATCCATATTGTCAAGCAATGGAAAATATATATGTGAAGGGTGAAATTGGAATAAATCTTCAACTTCAAGCACTGTCAATGAAACTTTTATAGTTTGACCTCTGTGAACTTGATAAACTAGGTCACAATTGACCAAACTTGGGTCAACTTGAACAGATGCCCGATAGGTGTCTCCATATAAAATTTGAAGAATCTCCGACAAATACTAGTGAAACGTATCAACTTCAGTGGAATTTTAGAATTTGACCTATCAGACCTTGAAAACTATGTCAAGGTCAAAATTTTATACGCTCTATCTCAATCTTAATCATATCGAACAATGATGCACTTTTGAGGATCACACTGTGAAGGTTTCTTGATATAACTGACATTGAGTTTTACAACCTGACCTATTTACAGTACACCCGAAAAAAAGTCACATTGACCTGAGTTTTTGTTAATATGTACAGATGTCCAAAAGGGGTCTACATATCAAATTTGAAGCATCTAGGACAATTAATGACGAAACGTGCTACCTTCACTGAAATTTTAGAGTTTGACCTCTGTGACCTTCAAAAGTAGGTCAAATCCAAAACCTGTACATTATGTCATGTAGTCTCATCAGAAGTATTGACACTAAAAATGTCATTGTTCTAGCTATCAGCGTTCATGAGATATTGACAAAATAAAGTTTTCAAAGATAGCTGCCCAAAGCCAATAAAGTAGGTCAAATGGCAATGAATTTTTTGTGTCAAATCACGTTGTCATAAGACATCCTCGCACCAAGTTTCGACTTTCTAGACTCGATACTGAGCAAACGTGCCCCTATTGTTGACGGACGACGGACAAACGGATGGACGGACGTACCGACAGACCCTCGGACGACAGATGCCGGACAAGACGTGACAACATAAGCTCACCCATGTGAGCTAAAAAGAAGGTTTACACAAATGTTTTTTTTCTCAGACATTTGGTATTTTTTGGGATCTTATGAAATTACATTATATTGGTAAATGGCCCTTCATGACACATAAGGTAAAAAGGGGTAATTGTAGCCCCAGTCTAATTGTAGCCCCTGACTATCATTTTGATTCATATTCCGGCAACCATGGAATTATTCAGCCAACCCAAGCATGGATATGAAAGAGGTGACTCTAGAGTATCACAACATGCAACATGTTATGTGAGAGCTTTGGCTATACAAATCAGACACATGCACAAAATAAAATGGCCAGGGCCATTGTGCTCACCTGTCGATATGAAAGGGAGAGTATGAGGAAGAACTTGTCATTGTTAGGGGTTAATCATGCAATAGTTGTGGGATGGTGTGGTTTGTCTTGAAAAAGTGGAGTTAGTCATATTGTTTTCCATGTGCACATGTTACTGACGTTGGAATAAGTGAATCGTTATTTGTGGGAGAAGCTGAGAGATGTTTTCTGGCCAATTAAGACGGGTTTACATGTGTCTTAGCTATTCAGTGACTACTGAAAAAAAACAGGGCATTTACATTTTGTTAAACCTGCTGTCATTGGCCGAAATTTCAAATGAATGGGATGTACCTGTGGAATTGCATGTGATTACGCTATCTTGAAAGGAGTATTTATCCTCGGCTTGCGATTAGAGAGAAATGTTGAAAAATATGATACAAGAACAATTGAAGCAAGGAATGCACAGTATAGAATATGATGTACTGAGTAACTAGGTAGCAGTTTGTATTAATTTTTGAGACAATAACATAGTTACAAGACAGCCCTATAGTCGGATTCATAAGTAAATGTCACTGCCCTTTTGGGCCGCTGCGCAAAAACTACTAGGCCGATTTCTTCAGTTTGGTTTTTCTTGAATCTAATTTCGGGACCCAAGAGGATTTTCATATTTCAGTAACCATAGTTACGAAATAATTTTTTTTGTATGTATTGGTGTACATCGACGTAGTGTATTGATTTTGACATTTTCTCCTCTGTACTGTTTATTTCTGGATGCATTTTGCTGAAATGTTCAGGTTAATTTTTTTTCGTGTGTATCTTTAAAGCTGCCAAGTTTCATTTAGAACTATCCATCAAAAAAAATCGGGCCCTCCAAAATGGCCAGCCCAAAGGGCTCAAAAGTTGACAATTTTTTTCTTTATAATTTGCAAATCTCTAACCTGGAAATTGCGTTGGGTCCCGAAATTAGATTCAAGAAAAACCAAACTTTGAAGAAATCGGCCAAATAGTTTTTGCACAGCGACCCAAAAGGGCAGTGTCAGTGACATTTAGGGCCTACTTTAATATTATGAATCCGACTACAGGCCTAACTATAAAATCACTGATGCAGTGATGACAGCTGTGCTACACTTTTATCATTATCATCATCTACTTTAGTCAACCAGCTCAGATGACCTTTCTTGGGGCAGTGATTGGTAACGGTGAACTCCTTCCGACCCAACAGGCAAATGTTTACATTCGTGTCTCCGTGTATCATGGATTCATGTGTATACTAACCGGCGGGCAGAAAATGCATGCTGCATACCGTCTGCAGACTGGGGGTTTTCTCATAAGTCAATAGAATCTAAGGTTTGGAATTAGGGGACCATATCAGTAGTTGCTTTGCGCCAACTTTTTTTCAAAGTCTGTTTTCTTATATTTGAATTACCTGTGAATCATCTTGCAGGAAGATTTTTTTGGGTGTGCATGACAGATGACGTACTTAATACAGAACATGTATATTGTATCGGCCTGTTGTGCCTCGTGCGCCTGGTTGATTGGCCGGCAAGGTTGGGTTCGTTTCAAAGGCAGCATTTCATGATAAAAAGTGCTGAATGACATGGGTAAATATAATTAAAGATAACAGAATGAAGAAACCCAGGGAACAGAAAACTGTTGTATATCAAACACCCACCTTGACAGTTCTCCTCTGTCTCTTGATGTTAAGTGAAAATACCGGCCTCTTTGACATTCTAAACAGGTGTTGTTAGGCCAAATAAAAAATGTTTTCAGGCAAATGTTTATTACTACAGTCCTGGTCACAAGATACATCCTAGCTGATTAGCATCATGTAGGCCCTACGTGCTAAATCCGTGCGAGTCACACATACATGTAGCGTGCCAGTGGATGCACTTGGTTCACAGTTAAAGGAATTTAGGCCTACACCCCAACTCGTGGTGTATCGCAAAGCCTGTTTGCACAACGGCCTAGATAATCTTTGTTCTACCGTTTGGCATATACCTGAAATGGCCACTTATTTTTTAGTGTGAAAATCACATGGCAACTGTTGAGATGGTCCCCTAATTCCAGATCTTAATTTTAATACAGAAGTTGGCTGAAAGCAACTGCTGATATGGTCCCCTAATTCCAGACCTTAGATTCTATTGACTCATTAGAAAACCCCCAGTCTGCAGACGGTATGCAGCATGCATTTTCTGCCCGCCGGTATACTAACACCGTTGTTGTGTTGACACACTGACTGACTCTGACTGTGTACATTTCTACAGCGACGAAAAACGATCACAAAAATGGTTCTTTTTAAGCACTCGTGACATGTTTACAAAAATTAAAGCAAGTGTTTTTAGTAGAGGTTTACCTAATGAGTAGTGTCTGGGTGATTATAAACCATTAACTTGTGTTTAAAAGCCCACATTGTAACGAAAGGTTCCGGCTTGACGCTAATCTCCAATGACGGCAGCTGCCATTTTGCCATACTCTCGAAACTTTGGGATCGTCAAATGCAATGGAAATCACATAATTTCTGACACACACTGCTACAATTCATCATTTTATTGTTCTTTCACAGTATTATTACGCCACCCCGATTCGCAAGGCAGCTTGTACCAACTGGCTCTGCATTGACTATCCCCATTCCAAACCGAAGAACAGTGTGACAAGTTTCTCATTTTACCTTCCAATCACAGTCAAAAGAATGTAATCAACACATACGACCTCATCCGAAGAGCGGATGATTAAGTTTTAGCATTGATTCAAGGTGATTTAATTCCTTCTTTGTCTCGCTTCAAATTCATAAAATGGCTGTCTTCCATACTTGTAGTATGCAGATCTAGTGGCGCAGTACAACACTGCGCATCTGGGATACCCCGACGGATTGCCTCGAACCGCGAAATTCAAAACTGCTGGCAATGTGCCAACTGACATTTTTGCACAATACCGCCACCTAGTGATATGAAACGAAATTAATCTATTTAATATCGAAACCTCTATATCAGGCGACCTCTAAAACTTCATTTCAAACTTCACTCTGCTGGAATAAAGAAAATGGGCTTTTTTAACCTTGACCGACTTATACCTGAATAGTAGGTCACACTGACCTAAATCTGTGTCAACATGTAGAGATGCCCAATAGGTGTCTACATATCAAATTTAGAGAGTCTATGACCAATAGCAAAAAAACGTGCCATGGTCAAAGAAATTTTAGAGTTCGACCTCTGTGACCTTGAAATGAAGGTCAAATCAAAAACCTGTGTGATATGTGATGTACCTTTATTAGATACACCCACCATAAAATTTTCATCGCTCTAGCTTTAACCATAAGCTTCAAAATGACAAAAATAGGTTTTCAAAGAGCGCCCCCTATTTGGCAGACCAGCAGTCAAATTGCGCTGATTTTTATTCTGAAGGAAGGTTTTGCCTAGGGGTACCCACACACCAAGTATGAACTTTCTGGGTCAAGCGGTTAAGAAACGTGCCACGATTTTGTCAAAAGTTAACGACGGACGACGACGACGACGACGACGGACGCCAGACGTCGCGGTATCGTATTAGCTCACCTGACAGGTGAGCTAAAAAGTTAGGATCAAACTCTTTGCAGGCATGAATTTTCGACACTTATGTACCAACAATGATATATTTGAGGTTTCATACTAGTTTATCTAACACCGTTTCGAAATAAAATATTTTCAAAGTTACTGGTGTCTCTAGTTAAAGCCACACCATTGACTAGATAGCAGCACTTCTCATGGTACATGTACATAACATTACCATTTAGTGATGCCAGCTATAATTGGGGTTGATACATAATCATCCCTGAAACTTAAGTCTTTAACGGTGCACGACAAGACCGTCAGCCAATTCAGAATATCAGAAGCTGTTGTCTGACACAAGGTGTAATGTACAACAGAGGTGATGAATAGAACTTTGTGCTTTTACACCTGTTAAATATTTCTGATTTGCGACGATATTGTATAAATTGTTGGTAAGTGATTTTACTTAATGTGTTCAATAAATAGCGTTCGATACCAGCAAATTCCCATCGTCAACGTGAAAAAAAGTGTTCTTATGCAAAAATGGAATGGTCCAGGGACCATGTGCTCACCACGGGTAATGTAATGCATGTCATTTGCAGTGGATATGGTGAGAACAGTTTCTGGCTAGTTTCACCAGTTTTGATTCCATTGAATAATATTATTCTTCTTGGCTCAATGGCAGAAAACAAAACTAGAATTGTCGGTTGAGTCTGCAGGCAGACTCTGGAGTCTCCGTCAACTGTGGGGTGCTTTGTTGAGGAAGTGGAGGAGGCAGTATGTTTTGGTTAAAAGTTTATTGGGAAAATAGATGTATACATATATACATAGTTGGAGATTAAAAGTCGGGTTACTGGTTTGTAGACCTTGGTATGAGAATTGTCTTCGCTGGCAAGGTTTGCATTGGGTTTATGTTGCTGCTGTGTTAACGCTGTGTTGGGATCGGCGGGCAGAAAATGCATGCTGCATACCGTCTGCAGACTGAGGGTTTTCTAATGAGTCAATAGAATCTAAGGTCTGGAATTAGGGGACCATATCAGCAGTTGCTTTCAGCCAACTTCTGTATTAAAATTAAGATCTGGAATTAGGGGACCATCTCAACAGTTGCCATGTGATTTTCACACTAAAAAATAAGAGGCCATTTCAGGTATATGCCAAACGGTAGAACAAAGATTATCTAGGCCGTTGTGCAAACAGGCTTCGCGATACACCACGAGTTGGGGTGTAGGCCTAAATTCATTTAACTGTGAACCAAGTGCATCCACTGGCACGCTACATGTACGTGTGACTCGCACGGATTTAGCACGTAGGGCCTACATGATGCTAATCAGCTAGGATGTATCTTGTGACCAGGACTGTAGTAATAAACATTTGCCTGAAAAAATTTTTATTTGGCCTAACAACACCTGTTTAGAATGTCAAAGAGGCCGGTATTTTCACTTAACATCAAGAGACAGAGGAGAACTGTCAAGGTGGGTGTTTGATATACAATGGTTTTCTGTTCCCTGGGTTTCTTCATTCTGTTATCTTTAATTATATTTACCCATATCATTCAGCACTTTTTATCATGAAATCCTGCCTTTGAAACGAACCCAACCTTGCCGGCCAATCAACCAGGCGCACGAGGCACCAGGCCGATACAATATACATGTTCTGTATCAAGTACGTCATCTGTTATGCACACCCAAAAAAATCTTCCTGCAAGATGATTCACAGGTAATTCAAATATAAGAAAACAAACTTTGAAAAAAAGTTGGCGCAAAGCAACTACTGATATGGTCCCCTAATTCCAAACCTTAGATTCTATTGACTCATGAGAAAACCCCCAGTCTGCAGACTGTATGCAGCATGCATTTTCTGCCCGCCGGTGTTGGGATAGCAGCGATGGTGATGTTGTGGTTCACATGTGCCTTAAACACTATTCTGCACATGCGACTTGCGCATGACCGGAACTTGATCGTCTTATCAACGCCGTCGCCTCGCTCCAAGGCCCTGCCTGTATTGACCACTATTGTTGCCGCGAAAATTTGTTTGTAGCAAGAATAACTTATAACAACAATGAATCATAAAAGATTTCAATTTATGTCAAAGCAAGTGTGTTCCTGTAATCGTTGCTCTTAAGTACGAATTGATCAATTGCGGCCATTTTCAGTCCATTTCCACGGGCCACTTCCTGTCCAACATGGAAGCTATCGAAATTGGCAGGGAATATGGTCGCATAATACGTCTCATTTGGAGAATGTGCAATGGCGGAAATCGAAATTGGCAGGGAATATGGTCGCATAATACGTCTCGTCTCGTTTGGAGATTGTGTAATGGCGGATCAAATTTTCACGACCCATCGCCAAACGGCTGTCTCGTCCCCTAAAATATGTCGTTATTGCTAGCTAAATAATTCTGAAAATTCGCACTGCACACCTTTGATGTTTCGATAAACAACTCATTATACTATTTGATTTACTTAATGTCCAGTTTTCCCTAAACTTCGCGAACACGAATCCACCTGGGTTCTCCAATCACTAATGATATACATAGTGCATTGCATACACCGTAGTCACATGGAACGGGGTTATAAATTGGGGGAATTTGCCTAGCTAAACCAAGAGTCTCCTTTCAACCCTACATACGTAGGTTGACGGAGACTAATAACCGGTACCATCTAAGTATAGCATTTTGTTTATAAAGTTGACTAAACTTCAGGGTTATTGAAGAGTGCACATGTCACATGGAAATTGGTTGAAATCTGTTCAACAGTTTAGGAGTAATAGGACTTCGTTGGATTTTCAAGATCGCGGCCATATTTGTCATGGGATTTGACTGAAAATTTTGGATATTGATAAGAGTACATCGATACATAATAACATGAAGTTTGGTTGCAATCCGATCATTAGTTTCGGAGTAATAGGACTTTGTTTAATTTCCAAAATGGCCGCCTGGTGCCCATTTTGGTCAATGGATTTGACTGAAAATCAGGGACGTTGTAGACAGTACATAGATATACAATCACATAAATTTTGGTTTCAATCGGACTTTGATTAATTTTCAAGATTGCCGCCTGGCGGCCATATTTGAACTCCGAGCGGGACAAAGTTTTTGGGTAGAATAGAGGGTTCCTAAATATATGTCCTCACAAGTTTAGAACCTTCTAGCTCAAATAGAAACAAAACGTGCCACCAATCGGTGATTTAGTGAACTTTGACCTCTGTGACCTTGAAAAGTAAGTCAAATCAAAAATCCCGGTGATATGTCATTTAACCTTATTAGATACACACACCATAAAAATGTTGTCACTCTACGTACCACCATTAGCTTCAAAAAGGCAAAAAACCAATTTCCAAGATGGCCGCCTGGAGGCCAGAAAGAAGGTCATATCGCGAAAAAGAAAAATAGTTCTGGGAATATTGTCCAAAGCTACCATCACACCAAGTTTTAGCCATCTAGCCCTAGCGGTTAAGAAACGTGCCCCAGGATACAACAACAACGACGGACGATGGACACCGCGGTATTATAAGTCGTACTTCCACCTATCAAATCCCCGTGTCTTTTGCGCTTACACCTATGAATTGCCGTGTCTAAATAGATCGGTGTGTCAAATTCTCATGTCTATTAGCCCCATCGAGTTCGATGGGGCTAACCGGGGGCTAATTTAGACCCGTGTTCAACACGGGTTTTTTGATAGGTGGAATCTGAATAGACAGGGCAATTGCAAGTTCTAAGATCCGGCGACAGATTGCGCGGTGTAGTTGCCTCGGTATTGCGCATGCGAAATTCCCCTCCAACGGGAAAGAAACACAGGAGAGCTCCCTACCTACAGCGCACCTGTCGCCGGGGCCATTCTCCAACACCACTGATAGGTGTAAGTGCGCCCCGGGTTTTTTGACACACGGCGAAGATACGGGTCTTGAAAAAACACGGGGTTTTATGATAGGTGGAGCTACGACTATAAAGACTCCCCTACGGTGAGCCAAAAACAAGCAATTCGAAATTTTAGGCATGGGCTACAACTACCCCAAAGCCACAGGTTAATTGTAGCCCCTGACCACAAGTCTTGCATTTTCTCTCAGAAGCATTGTTTTAGATAAAATGCTCTTAATTACAGGCAATATTATTGGAAGAGGTGCCACTACAAGATCCAGGCCGGTTTTTGTGAATCTGCAGGGAAATCTCTTGCGTAACCTAAGTTATAGATGAAAAAGGGGTTACAATTACCCCATTTTACCTGATAAGTTTGGTGATGATTGAAACATCATAGGGGTATTCTTTTTTGACCAAAATTGATGTACACAGAATAGAATGTACACTAATTGTATAAAATAGAGGACTTGAGCTTTTTTACTTAGCGGCACCAAATGAGATTTTTTTTCCAAAAGAAAATGAATGAAAGTTTATTGCTAACTTTAACTTCATCTGGACCTTGACTAATCAAATAGTTGCTTGTAACTGAGTAAAAGCCGCCAACAATGGCATATAATGTACTCAACTGCTAGACATGACCGATTATTAGGATCTGGAAGAGCCGTTAATGGTTAAGGCCAGGCTTATTTTATTGTTTGGCTTGCGGATCTGCCGACGGCAAATATCACCATTTGAAATAAAAATAAAGTTTTATCTTTTGTCCAATCGCGGATCCGCCGACGTAAATTGTTGTAAAAAGGAAGAAAAAAATTTATGTTTATTTTTGTCCCCGCTTCCGACACTTACAAAGCGATTCAAAAGTGCATTTTAAGTTGTTGTCGAAGTAGCATGCATGTCCACCTATCAGCATTGATCAGATTGTTAAGTTGTTATTTGGCTGATTTGGTGAAAATTGGGTTGTGTCTCTGAAGTACCTTCCCTTAGGCTAACAAGGGTAGGATGCTCTTCCTTAGCAAAGAATGGATCTCCATCAGTCACAACCTTAGTTGTCTCGCAACAACAGGAAGACTTCCTTCAGGCATCATAGGCCTTGCGATTTCTATCTTTGCAAGCTGCATTTGTTAGTTGTTAGTTGAAGACTTGGTTGTTCAATGGATATTATCGGTGAAAAATCAGCTGTAGCGCTTTAACAGCTATAAGTTCTGATGAGCACTATAAAAATGGCAGACATTATTATTATATATATTAGATATCGGAACCTATATATTGAGTCAGTATTTTAGAATACTTCTTTTAAAAGAAAATTAAGTACTTGTAATTTGTTAAAATCATAAACTTCTCTAATTAATAACAACATTTACTACATGTGATCACAACAATAACAATATTAAAATAACAATATCAAAATAACAATTATATACATTCTCCTGGGATAACAATATTAACAATATGAAAATAAATATTATATACAGTCTCATGAGATAATAATTTTAAGATAACAATTCTATACAGTCTCTACAGTCCAAAAAAGCCTCTAGCCAATAATATACTCCTCTCACTTTCTCTGTTCAGTTCAATCTCAACTCTCAACTCAACTCTCTCTCTTCAACTTCGCAACTTCCAACCTTAACTTTTCTATCTTGAGTTCCAAAACACATCTCCTGAGTTCATTGTTGCGTATTTCTGACTCAATCATGTCGTGCTGCCTTGCACAATGTCCGCAAGTTTTCTCCTCTACTGCCTTCACCAGGGAGGCGGCCTTGCTCGTTTTGACTGCTGACTTCTCCCTCTTGCTACCCCTCCCCATTCTTTCTATTCGTCTTGCCATCGATCTCAGCGATTCAAGTTCTGCACCATCTTCTTCCAGGGGCATTTCCTCAAACTTCCCCAGGTCCTCAACATGTCCACTAGAGGCTTCAATGCAGAGGCGTTGGACTTCTTCTTCTTCTGGTGTTATTTTGACCACAGTCGACAAGGCTTTAAAAGAGAATAAAATAATAGTAAATTCAATTACCAAAATCAAAGGTACGTTTTTAACATTGTGTATACTGGTATTGATGTTAAACAAGGATTTATGTTTTATATAATATTTAAAAATGACTTGGAATATTTTCACAGCAAATATAGATTTTAGAAAATTTACTACTTTTTCTCATAAAGATGAAGTTGATTTCATCTTGTCATGACATATTGCAACTATATCATGAACTGAAATGATTGTCATATTTTGAGCCACTATCATGGTATTATACTGCATCTGCACCCTATACTGCTGAGTTGAAAGAGCAATAGCTGGAATCATAGGTATTTGGGCTATACACTACAATGAGTATTTTCAGTCGTTTTTAATTTAAAAATTAGCTATCAGAAAAATGAAAATACGAAACAATAAATTGCATTCTTTCAGATTTCATTTTTTTTGGTACTTATTTAATTCTAAATCTCAAAAACTTTGACAACAAACTATGTTAATGTAACTCAATCACCTGTGACCATTGGCTTTGCAGCTGTGTGCATCATCAGTGTGCATGGCCATGTACATTTCGTGAAATCAGCCGGACATGCATTGAAAGTAATCTCAAGTCAAAGCATGTTTTGGAGGCATAATTGGACATGGCATGACTATCAGGTGAGCTGTTGTAAAAGATTATATTTCGGTGAACACTTTAGGGTGTATTATATGAACAGTCAGTCTTCCTTTCAATGGAGACGGACACAAAAAACCCATGCACTGTGATCAGATTGTCAGAAGCAGCATGGCCGCCATTATTGATTTTTTAGGGTTGGCACTGGCACAGTGCCAACTCATGAACTGCAAGCAGACGTGTTTTTTTCAAGTTTATGAGTTAATTTACCCTTAGAATAATAAAGATGTATGCTCAAGAACAAACTGTCATGACTTAGGCAATAAAGATCTGACATTTAAAGGCAAATTTAATGAAGGAGTATTTGACATAAAAAAGATAGGCATAGAAGTTTTTGATTGGTTGTTCATTGGCATTGCTGGCTGTCATTTCACTTTTGCCCTTTAATGTGGCAAATTTTGGCTTTGAAATATGCACAAAAGGGATGATTCTAACATACATGACATACCTTGGTCACAAAATGCTGGCTCTGGTCCAACTGTCAAAGGAAAAAATGTTTCATTGGCAACATTGGCAATGGCATGATGACTTGTGGCAGTAGCAGCAGGGGGAGGAATAGTAAACGCACAAGCTGCAGACTCCGAGCCTCCTTTAATTCCCTCCCAGCTTGGGTCAGCCTTGAATATATCAGCTATGGTCTCTGACACCATATCCAGTGCGACAGCTGGGCAACCTCCCGTCTTCTTCTCTTCTTTCTTGGACTTGGCCTGTTGGGATTTGGCCTTAGCCTTCAACTGGCGCCACTTCTCTTTCACCTCATCTGAGGTTCTCTTGCAAATGCCAACAGCATTGACACTGGTGGCTATCTTTGTCCACAACTCATTTTTCCTATCATTCTCGGTCATGTTACGGAACTTGGATGTCATTATCGACGCATTCTGCCTCACCATTTGAGTCAGAATTGCTACTTCCCTGGCTGTAAAATTGGGCTTCTTGGATTTCTTTGTCATCATCTTGAATTTTTTTACAGGAAGTAGATCAATTCCAAATGAAACGGCCAAGGGCCATTGTGCTCACCGTATAGATATTTGGTGCTTTGGAATTCATCCAGATTAAGAAACATTGTACATGTATAGTATATAGGTCAAACCAAAGCCGGTATGGCATGTGATGTATCGTTGCTTGGAGTAAGTACCATAAGAATATCATCAGAAAAAGTCACTAATAAACGAGATATTGCACTTTTTACCCTTTAGTTTTGGCCTCCTGGTGGCCAAGTTGAGTACCAGATCAGATCGAAATTCGCTGTCCAAGGTAACATGACGTAGGGAGTCATATGTACCAAATTTCAAGTTCATAGCTTTAGCGGTTAAGAAACCTGCCATAGTTACAATCAAACGACCAATTTACGCCATTTGACCTCTGTGACCTTGAAAAGCAGGTCAAATCAAAAACTCATATGATATGTGATGTATCCTTGCTAGGAGAACCTACCATAAAAATGTTATTGAAAAGGAATCACTAATAAGCGAGATATCACACTTTCTAGGTTTTCACTTTTGGCCCCCTGGTGGCCAAGTCGAGAATCAGACTGGACTGAAATCAGGGTCAGAGGTCAGCTGACCTAGGGGGTCCTCTGTACAAAGTCTCAAGTTCATAGCCTTAGGGGTTAACAAACGTTCCACAGTTATGCTCAAATGCCCAATTTACGCCATTTGACCTCTGTGATCTTGACAGGTACGTCAAATCAAAAATCCATATCATATGTGATGTATCCTTGCTAGGAGTATCTACCATAAATTTATTACCAAAAGCTAATCAGTAATAAGCGAGATATGGCACTATTCAAATTTTTGGTTTTGACCCCCTGGTGGCCAAGTTCAGAATCAGACCGGACCGAAAATCAGTGTCACAGGTCATCTGACCTAGGGGGTCATGTGTACCAAGTTTAAAGTTCATAGCTTTAGTGGTTAAGAAACGTGCCATATTTACACACAAACGGCCAATTCACACCATTTGACCTCTGTGACCTTGAAAAGTACGCCACATCGACCTGATTTTTTGTCAACATGTAGAGCTAAGTAACAGGTATCTACATATCAAATTTAAAGACTATAGGACGAATAAAGACAAAACGTGCCACTATTGGTTAAATTTTAGAGTTTGACCTCTGTGACCTTGACAAGTACGTCAAATCAAAAACCCGTATGATATGTGATGTATCCTTGCTAGGGGTACCCACCATAAAAATTTTAGCAAAAACAAATCTGTAATAAACGATTTATCGCACTTTTTAAGTTTTTGGTTTTAGCCCCCTGGTGGCCAGGCGAAGAATCAGGCCGGACCGAAATTCGCTGCCAGAGGTCATGTGACCTAGGCTATAATGTGTACAAAGTTTCAAGTTCATAGCCCAAGCGGTTAAGAAACGTGCCACACAGGATACGGACGACGACGACGACGACGACGACACAGGGCTATGGTATAGACTCCCCTGACGGTGAGCCAAAAATTTGCAATGAATTATGGGATTTTTTTTTCTGAACAGAAGATAGCATGTTGTTAACTAGCCGTTACCAAAAATGCTTAAAATTTTGCTTCAAACAACAAAATATTTACGGTTTGTTTGGTAACGGCATGTTACTGGATTTAACATGCGTTACTGGTAACGGCATGTTAAAATAAACTTTTTTTCTAACAACCGGGCCCAGGTCTCAAGCTGTGATAAATCATAGCTTTGACAAATATTTTGGATGAATATTTACTGAGTTATGAACTTGATTTCTTCAGCAACATGCAGCCATGACTTTTCTCATGCACACCTGCTTACCACGCAGTTATACTAATGCACCATCTTTAGAATGTTTTTGGCGGGAAGGAACTATATCATTATATATAGCGTCGTCTGCTTTGACATCCAGCCACTGCGAAGTAAATGCATGTCCATCATGTAGTTTTACAATGTCTTTTGCTTGATGTGTTGAACAAGAATTTTAAATAACAGTTCAGAAGGTGAAAACATATATATCATTGGGAGGGGACCTTTTGGCTGACTTCAAAATATCATCAAACCATGATATCGTTAAATATGCAGCTCATATTTCTAAAAACCTGCAGCTTATTAAAAAATATTTACATCATTTTTATTTGTTTGTGTCCCAGACAGAAGACTCTTTCCAATGAAATATAGTACGAGAAGTAATTCCTTCCCACTAAAAAGATATTTTCTTAAATATCAGCAACGATTTGGTAAATTTTCCTGACCGCATGGTCTATCTCAGTAGATTTTGTCACATTGTTGCATTGGGTGGCTATTTGTAGCACTGTTAGGCAGGTCAGTTATGTCCAAAAATAGCACAGCATGGCTCTTTAACCCACTACGTTGACGAGTCTCACATGGGCCAGCAGTTATTTGAACTCTCATTGTTAAAATCTTTCCATTTGGGAGAAGACAATTAACTGAAAGTAAGTTTTTGCTTATTCATTGGCCCTGAACTGGGGTGCGGCAGGGTGGGTTACAGCCCTCAAGTATACAGTTTGATGACAGTAGCACATTAGAGACTCATGATTCCCAATGATTTGCACAGGCGAACTATACTACGATATCGAAAATCATTGGGCAGACGTCGGAGAAAGGCTGCAGAGTATCAATTTTATTGTGAAACAAGATTTTTAAATTTTTTCCTCTGACCAAAAACTTCATCCAGAAATGCTCATGATTGTCAAAAATAGCAAAGAAATAGTTTTGATTTTTATTCAACCTCCCCCAGAAAAAAACTCTTGAAAAAATCTGAGAGCCAAACAATAAAAAAAGCGGGAATCGGTTTTACCAGACATATCAACAAGTAAGTATTTTAAAAGTTTTTCTACTTGATAAATGTATCATCATAAAGGAAGAAACATAAAGTTCTCACTAAGAATGTGGCAATTGGGGTGTTGCCTTCAGATAACTGTAAAGCAATCAGTCATAATATGACTTACTTACGGTACTCATGTCTTTTCAGATCTTCGCTTTTTTGAACTAAGATTAAGAATAAAATATATCGATTTCATCTGATAAGTACGTCTTGATAAATTTGCCTTCAAAGATACGCGGTTGGGTCAAGATTTGTATATTTTCAAATGAATGAGCACTCTGTGACTAGTCTCAGGTTTTCGTTTCTTATATTTGGCACCAGATGGCACACATTACAACCTCGACTTCATTGCCAATCATTACCTGAAATAAGGTTCTTAACTCTTTGAGACCGTTGAACGGTATAAGTCGTTTGGGTAAATCAGGCACCAGTAATGTTGAACGACCTATGCCGTTTGCATACATTACTTTCTACACACTGTTTAGCTGTGCTCAGCACTGTCTGGAATCGATCCGAGAGACATCTACAGTCATTCTAGATTACTAAAAGCTGTGTTCCAATATTTTTTCTCACTATGGGCGGGTGATGGTTGGGTGTATATGGTGGTGATAGCTAGCAGACGATTTTCTGTCAAAACATCCCATGAAAACGAGGCATTTTCAGTCAAAGCGAGGCATTTTCTGTTGTCTGCTAACGGGAAAAAAAGAAATTTGCACTGGATTATTTTGAAGACGAAAATGTTATTACCCTCTTAATCGAAAAAAGTGTTAAATGGATTCTATATGCAGCAGCTAGATAGGAAAGATAAAGTTATCCAAAGTCGCCAATTGGGGTCTTTTCCAGCTCTCCCTACACAGTGCGGAGGACGGTGTCAAGGGCAGCGTCAAATAGGCCTCGGGCAACCAACACGAGGTAGTCTTTCAGTTCCTGTTGAGGTCTAATCATACATCACAGGCACCATAATCTATACATTTCTGGGTTCGTATGAATCCAGAGAAGAACTCTACAGCATTTTCATTGCATTTAATTCATAAGAGCACCGATAGATGGCGCCACCTTTGACATCACTTGGATCCTGAAAATGGTAAATAATTGACCAAAAAATGGCATGATGTGTGCAATCTTCAAACGGGCATCAGTCAGTTCAAAATAAATGATTTGGGAATGACATAACCACCGACAGATAGCCAAATGCATCTAGTTTGTTTATTTGATGTGAAAACATGGGGTCATCCCGGCTATTTTTTCGCTATATGGCCTAGAATTTGGACGAGCATAATTGACACTCGCACTACTACGCCCAACCTCGCGTGGCAGATGGAAGGTATGTTACATATTGAGCCCAAACTGGGGATTGAGACCCACTTCAAATGGCACAGATGCTAGGCTCATAAAATCGCCAAAGATCGCTCTGCACATGGCAATTAAGACCAGGGCGTCAGAGTAAATAGTATTTGGAACAGGGTGAACCCATTCATGAACATGGAAACGGCCTGCGTCCTAAGAACTACATTTCTCTTGGGGGGGACAAAACGGACCCCGTCACCACTGTGTAGTGCCACCTTAAATCAAATCTTTTGAAGTGCAGGTTGAGACAAACTAGCCCTGTAGATGCATGGCCACAACCAGAAACAGTCCGGACCTTTACATCAATTCCTTTAAGAGTAGGTTGGTTGTGACAAACTAGTGTCCACAATTTAATAAAAAACATTCACCACAAACCTCAAGCAAATTGACGGAGTATGAGTTGAAAAATTTGGAAAGACACGATGATTTTGAGGTACCTTGAACTAAATTAAATGAAAAGGCCAGAGGCCATTGTGCTCGCGGTATAGATATTTGATGGTTAGGAATTCACCCTGGTTAACTCTTTCAGTGCCAAGATCGTACGTGTACGCCATAAATTTTTAAGGTATTTTAGTTCCTCCAGACGACACCAGATGTCCCCAGCTACTGAAATGTGTTAGACATGGTTTCTCTGGCCTGGGGCTTCCAAATTGAATAATTTTTTCGACTAAGAGGATGGGGTGGGTACTGCCACCCCTCATTTTAGGTGAAAAATTGTGAAAAATCAGACAAAAATACCACTCCCTTAAAAAATGAAATGGCCAGGGGCCATTGTGCTCGCCGTATAGATATTTGGTGGTTAGGATTTCATCCTGGTTATGAAACATGCTACGTACATGTATAGTATATAGGTCAAACTTAGGTCAGGATGACATGTGATGTATCCTTGTTTAGAGTACCTACCATAAAATATCACTGAAAACAAGTCACTTATAAGCATGATATTGTACCTTTTTTAGTTTTGGCCCCCTGGTGGCCAAGTTGAGAATCAGATTGGACCGAAATTCAGTGTCAGAGATGATATGATTAAGGGAGTCACATGAAGCAAACTAACTTGAAGGTCAGTGTCAGAGGTCACCTGACCTGGGGGGTTATGTGTACAAAGTTCCAAATTCATAGGCCTAGCGGTTAAGAAACGTACCACTGTTTTTGAAACAGGATACAGACGACGACAGACGACAATGACATCGACGACGGACGTACACTGGGTTGTTGTATAGACTCCCCTTTGGTGAGCCAAAAATGAAAATATTCCCAATTTGCCCCTACTTTATACTTATTACAGCTGTTTTAGTGAAACTAGTATTATAGGGGTGAGTAAAACCCAAACTTCAAAGAAATTGAACCAGTAGTTTGCGCTCCAGACCTGAAAATGATGCGATATTTAATGATGTAACATTTACAAATAGAAGGTAGGAGTACTACTCCCCCTCGATAACATGCTGGTCTATCACAGGTGAACTTCCCCGGCAAGCTTGGTACCTACATTTACTCCGGGGTAAAGAAAAGTAAGTATGGTTTAGTGCCTTGCCCAAGGACACAAAGATGAAACAGTACTGATCTGTTCGAGTGTCGAACTTACGACCTCCTTGTTATAAGCCTGGCGCTCTAACCACTCTGCCACTGATCCCCCATTGCATGTATTGAACATATCTGAGCTTGGCAGGTTGAGACAGACTGTTGAATCATTTCACTATGGCTGCCTTTTGTGAAATATGACGACATCACTTTCTTCTATTATCTCCTGGTGTCATCTAGGCTCATCTTATGAGTGACATGCGACTGGTTTTGCTAGAACGGGTCACATATCATCGACTATCATAAGGTTTACAACAGAGAAGAAATCTGCTCATGTTCCAAAACTTGATGATGCTGATCTAACAGCGAACATGGTGAAATGGCGGCCCAGGCATTTACATGAATGGGATAATCTAATTAATGGTTAGTATGTTGGGTTTTTTTATTCTGAATCAGATACTGACTTTCATCTACTTTGAAGTTTAAAGGGCAAAGGTTTTGTACTTCTGGTGACTCAGATCAGACTCGTGGGCAGTATTCTTCTATTTCTTATTCTGACAGTCAATGAATACTTTACCTGGCAAGTTCTGTGGTAGATTCATTTGAAATGGAAACATGTAACAGTCGATGGCCATGGGATTCCCATCTGCAAATAAAGTAATGAGTACATATTACTTTACACTGCACTTTGTCTACAGAAAGGCAGCTGTGCCTGGTTTGTTCAGGTTCAAATGAAAAGGTCTTTAATGCCGTAACTTGGAAATAATGATGACGTTTGGTCATCTTACAGACACATTAACCCTTTAACTGGCAATCGTCTGCTCATACATGCCATATACACCCTCACTATATAGCTTACATGTCGACCCGCCATGACAAAATGAGTCGCATGTCGCTCTGAGCTTGACAGGTTGAGACAGACTGGTTATTCATTTCACTATTGTCTGCCTTTTGAGCATAACATCTGAGCATATCAATTTCTTCTATTATGTCCTGGTGTCATTTTAGGCTCATCTTCTAACTCTGTGCGACATGCGACTCATTTTGCCGTGGTGGGTCACATATTGCTTACAATTACATCGTGGCCTAATCATGCATTTCGTCCCCAGATTTTCAACTTCACTAACGCGGCCACCCTGGTAACATGACCATTCAACCTCAGTCCCATGAGTGGTCATGTTACCAGGGTTCCACTGTATGTTTAGTTATATGGGTCTTACTCTTAAACACACCGAGTTGAAAAAAATTCCGTACCCTATGGTCATTTTACGGGCTCACGGTCCAAATAAACTTGCCGTTTAAGTAAAGGGAGAACAACCAACAGAAATGAACGTAACCTACTGAGAACGGCAGGTCACAGCGACCTAAATATTTATCAACTTGTTCAGAGTTGTCTTATTCTAAGGCCAAATTTTAAAACAAGATTTGAAGACTCATTACCTTCTGATCTATAAACATGAATATTGTCACAATCAATCCATTTCTTTTTGTGTACATTTGCATATTTGTCAACATCAGGTATCGAAAGAAACACATCATCTGAAATAGAGATCAGGAAATGAAAGGACATTGTGCTCACAAAGGCCAACAAGAGAAAAGTGAATGGAAAACTTAAATTCCTTACTTTATTACCACAGGTGGAATTATGTCAAAATTGTAGAAGCACACAAAAAGCACAGCATTTATGCTTGTTTTAGATGAATCTATACTAAGTCACTTACTAAGTGAAGAATTTGTGAGATAGGTCTGCACAAAATTTTCAACCTTGACCTACTATTACTAAGACCTGAGTCCTGATGCATTGACCTAGACATAATTACATGTGTAGACAGACAAGAAACCTATTCTAGCAAACTAACTGTAACGACTCAAACAAATTGACGACTCATGGATGGCTTGAAAACCTCCTTTACCCAATTTAGTGTAACGTCAGCCTTTCTACCAACTTGGCCTAGGTGGCCTGATAGTAAGACAAAATTCAAGATTCAAGGACAAACAAGGATGAAATGTGCCCTCAAAATTTAGACTTTGGCCTTTGTGACCCTAAAATGTAAATGTAGGTCAAATCAAAAGTATCCACAGTACAATTTTAACCCTTTGACGACTGATGCGCCGTACGACGAGCATGATGTCACTGTGCTTTGCGCCTGATATCACCGCACGACAAGCAACTGCACCACTACAACATACATGTACTTCGTTCCGCCTGTGTCAGATTTTGGGTTTTACAACTACCTAATGGGATTCCCCAAACAGGAAGCTCTCACATTTCTATTCAGTGTAACTGGATTGGACCTCAATGGCTAATTTAATTACAAAGTAATTAGTTGTCACTGTCTTCACATTTTGTCAAAATGGCATCTTTGTTTGAAGTAAAAAAAAGACGTTTTTGGAAGGAACAGTGGTTTTCATCGTAAAATACAGGAAAGGAAACTTTCAGTCATTGTAAAAGGGTGTCGGTCAAGCGATGTTTCTCTGATTTATGGTGTGCCGTAAAGTTCGGTTCTGGGACCCATTCTGTTTACGGTATACTTTACCACTTGGAGATGTAATGCGCGAGTCCGAGGAACCATTTCAATTCTATGTAGACGATAACCAACTTCTAAATTTCATGCAATATGGTAATGCTGTGAAGAGTCTTGAAGTGGTATCTCAGACCGAAACTTGCATTTGTGTTGTCAAGCACTGGCTTGTGGAGAATAAACTTGTCTTAAACACCCCCAAAACTGATATGATGAACATTCGATGAACGCATGAACATGCAATCTCATATCAAAAATGTGTGCAAGGCCGCCAATGCTTCTTTGTACAAGATGGGATGCATTAGGAAATACTTGGATCAACCGTGCACTGAACGACTTGTTGGCGCTCGCGTAACATCTATAGGCTTGACTACAACAACGGTCTGCCGATAAAGACTATCGGACCACTCCAGCGTATTCAAAGCCAGGCTGCGAGACTTGTTGGCAAAACGCGTTATTACGATCATATTCGATCAAAAATCTGTATATGTACATGTATGTATGTTTTGGGGGAAATAATAATGACTCTGGTAATGTTTTATTCCTGCTATGTACACTGACAATATACTCGGTTCAGGTGAAAAGGGACAATATGTTGGAGGTCTGAGGGGTTTTGGGGGAGGGGTCAATTCGAACTCAAAGCCATGGTATTTTTAAAAACTTCAAGAAAAATGCTATAAAAAAGTTCTTGGATCTAGGGAATTGTATCGATGCTTCTCCTCCTAAAATAAGTTTGAAGATTAGTGATTGCTATGTATTAGGTATCAAAAAGGTCTTCAGGTTCGAAAGGAGTTATTATGAAAATACCTTCAGTCCTCAAAGGGTTAAAGATCACTATCAGGATTTATGATATCAATAAAATAAGGTAATCTCAGATGACCACCAACACTTCAAGTTATACTGTCATAGTCATCAATGCACCATGTTCGAAGTTTTGAGACTCAATCAGCCAATGGTCAGCAAACGTCCGGTAACACCATTGTTGACAGACACATTATGCTCATGATGTGATGAGATGAATGGCATGAATTTACCCATGGACGTACCAAATGATGGAAAATAAGAATGTACAACCTCTTACATTTTTCAATTCCTAAGAAATGAAGTCGGACACCATATGCAGATGTTGGTGTTGCAATCTTGAGATAAATAACTCTGAAAGTGAAATTGAAATTTTAAAATATATTAACCCTTTCACTGCCGATTGATTTTTTTGTTCTGCAACTGGCTCTGCCGGTTGAATTTTCCATATTTTTCAAATTTCGACCATGGTTCTTATAAACCTAATTTATGAGAAATCCATTGGAGACAGAGTGAAATAATGTATATAAAAAATGTTCAGTATGACCTACTCCTCATTTTAAAAATATGAAAAAGTAGTTCATGACCAATTTGCATGACGCCATCTTGAATATATAATGAGGAAAAAAAATTGTTGGTCAAATTCTATTGTATTGAATAAAACTGTTATGTAACAACCAAGAATACAACTTTTTTACATCAATTCTAGTCCCTTGCAATCTTCTAACACAATCCAAGCATTGTGTATGCCTTAATATTCTTTTAAATATGTGATTTACTTGATATAAGTGTGTCGAAAATGCTAATATTTCACATCGCGAAAATTTTCGCCATTTCAACCTCAATTTACTCAATAAAGTTGCATTGTTCGAAATACGGAAGTTAGTTTCGTTTTGAAGCGTGTTCACTTCTCTACCACGCCATCTATTGTATTTTGCACAAACTCGATCAGCAAGCTCATAATCGACGGTCTTCTGAGGTAGGGTAAAATGTCGCACAGCGGCGACATCGGCACAGCGAGTAAGGATTAGCGTTGTGCCGAGCGGCGACATCGGCAGTGAAAGGGTTAAAGAGAATTGACATACATACGTGTTTATAAATAATGGAAGGACATGGCATGTATTTTGTCATAGCATGTAGTTGCCTGTTTTGGGGTGCATCAAGCATGCATCCATTTCAAGGCAATAAAATAAGAAAACTGCAAGAGTGGCTGATCCGAGTCACTAGATCGTACAAGATGATTTTCTCTGGCCTGAAAACTCAAGACAGGTGCGATCTGGATGACGAGGATAGGCCACGAGTGCAGTTTTTTTATTGATCATATACCACACATACCCAGATCTAACAATTTATGCCGTGTATAGTGAATTTTGATTAGCTGTTAATTGCCCTGAACAATAATCAAACAACAACAAGATGACATTGTAAATGTCTGATGGTTCCCGATGTGCTGAATGTTGAAATAAAGTTCTGTTGACACTAGTTTTAATTCGAATTGAATTTAAACCTTAATTCGTATTAAGTGTTCACACTGAAAACGGTGTGGCACGATGCGGAACCGTTTTATCGACATCAGTTTTTGATTCGAATAGACCATATCAGGGTAACAGGTGGCACCACATGACGGCAGAAAAGACGTCTCCAAATTGTTTTCAACGTTATTTCTCTAATGACGTGGCATACTGATCGCATTGTCCGCAGCTGCTTTACTACAGTCAGGTGATGCCACCTTTTACCCTGATAAAGTCTAATAGAATAGTCTATATCACTCCGCTAGAGGCCGTGGACGTATGCTACTAGATGGCGACACATGACAGGACAAAAAGGAGAATCTGGCGGGCTTCTAATGGTTTTAACGAAGGATTACAGGTTGCAGATAAGACTTGTTATGGTCATGAACCATGAAAAAAACACTCGTGGAAATGCATGAAAAGAGAGATTAAGTTTTCTTCCGATATTATTGACGACTTGCGATTCTGGCTCCATGTTATGC
Organism: Lineus longissimus; assembly: GCF_910592395.1. NCBI lineage: Eukaryota > Metazoa > Nemertea > Pilidiophora > Heteronemertea > Lineidae > Lineus > Lineus longissimus. The sequence goes on along the minus strand of NC_088308.1, from coordinate 12,314,439 downwards.
TGATGTCAGGTCGACCTTGCGACGGGCACAGATCAGGCGCCGACGGACATTTTTGGATCACTCTGCGTCTGACCCACGAAGTCGTGGAAGAAATCAGTCGGCGATTCGGTTAGACATGACAAGACTTGCGCCTCACTATGGCACAGATCAGTTACCGATGGAAAAGATCACGAATCGCAAGAGTTCATCATGTTTTGCGCCCCGACGGATCATGTTTCCGACGGGGCTTACGAAATCTTGCAATTGTGCTGAAGGTGTTCCATTGTAGTCAACCAATGAACCAGGAGCATAGGCCGATCCATGCCACTGGCCAAATAGCTGCCGAACAATGTGCAAGTCACATGACAGCCAGAACTTGACGATGCAAGTCGCAGTCGACCCGACAGCGTTTACGCTTGAATGTGTGGTGATGCGGCATGTTCCACGATGTGCACGCAGACATTCATTTTCCGACATGACGTACCGTAATTTCCTCACTTGATGCCGATTCCGTGGTGTAGCGTGCCATCGGAAGGTCGACCGGACATCAGCATTAGCCGCTCCAGAATGCTCTTGATAGTGTCGCAATGAGGAATCGGCGAACTAATCCGACAGAGGCGCTGACGCACAACTGGTGTTGACACTAGAGGCACTCGCGTCGCTCCTTCAGTGATTACCAGTTGAATGGGCGAGGATCTTATGGTTTTGATCGACTACCTGGGTCACATATGAGCAAATTTACCTTCAATTATTGCGCAGATCTGTTAAGAGTGAACTAAAAAATCTTTCTGTTTATCCTATTCCCTCATAATTTAAGAATGTGACACTTTTAATCCAGGTTTACTCTGCGAACTTGGAAGTTTGGAAGGTGCTTTTTGACCCACGGCACCTTGACGTTATCCTGTCGTCACGGTCTTCAAACCATGTTGTGATGACGTCGGACTGTGACGTGCTTTGCAATGACGCAAAAGGAGCTCATGAGTACTGTTGGACTGAGCGCCTCTAGTGGCAACACCGTAGTTGTTCCTCAGCGCCACGGCGTGGCACGCCGGTTTCTCATTTTGGTATCGAAACGTCACATCAGTCTTAGCCCGCACAGCCTGCGTACTAATGCATCCGCATTTACGCCTGCTGTCGCCCTCTGAAAAACCGGAACCACTGGTAGGAATTCCTACCAGTGGTTCCGGGTGCGCACAACATTTCTGAGCAGACATCTCCCGTCTCGTGACTCTCCGCTCGTTGCGACATGCATGACGACGCGTTACGCGAGTTACGTCTCGAGTGTTGAATACGTCTGACATCGTGACGGAGGGCGAACGAGGTCAGGACGTCGACGGTGGAGCGTCATAACAGTGGCTCGTCAAATCAGAGTGCGTATCGTTTTAGCCAATCACGGCTCAGACGGGGAGCGCGACAGCAGTCGTATTTGAGGTACGATGATACGACTGCCCCGGCGGTCTACATCAGTCTGTGCAGGCTGCTGTGTCACACACGTCTTCATAGCGTCACGCGCATGGTGCTGTGCCACGCACATGTTTTCATAGCGTCACGTTGTCAGATGACGTAGTCGCGAAGAAAACCGCGTCAAACGTGACGTCAGCTTGAAGGGCATTGTCCCGCCGTCAGGTTCTGCAGTCTTTTGGAGTGATAGAGTCTATTGGAATCGGGATGCGGATAGTCCAATAGACCGATTTTAAATTGCCCGAAACAGCCACGATCTGCGCATATCCGGCGTCTTCTGCACAACCACAGCCTCCTTCTGAGAAAATGACGCGACGGAACGCGACGTAATTTGGCTTTAACAGTGACTGTGATAACGTCATGCACCCAGAAAACAAGGCTCAGTGCCGCGTCACGACGACATAATTCACCGCGTGCCAAACGAGGAAGAGGCTCTGGTTGACAGAAGCCCGTATGTGCGCGAAAATGCCAATTTGAAATCGGTCTATACGCATCCACTGCGCGGAGCAACGGACCTAGCAATAACCTAGGGTAGACCTTGTTTCCAAACTTCTAACTTGAATAGGGACAGAGATATTCGCATCTGAAAAGTGTGACAGACAAAATCTCACATCTCAAAACGTCAATTTCACCATGATCCCCGTGTCGTAAGTTGACAATGATGGGCTCATTAGATTGCTAGTGTCCACAAACCTAGGGGTAGGAACTGTTTCTAGACCTCTAACCCTCATTTTAACTGAGCTGTGACAGTCATAAGACTGGACAGACACACACACACACAGACACACAGACACACAGACACACAGACACACAGACACACACACACACAGACAGACACCATGACCAAACACAATATGGTTCCTGTTCTGAAAGAACCAGGAACCATAATTAAACTGAATGCACTCAATGATCGGTTTGCAATTTGTTGTAAATGAAAAGGCCAGCGGCCATTGTACTCACAGGTATTTAGGTAACGACTTAATTGACAATGAATGTTTCTTGAGATATGACCGAGGAAGACTCTGAGGTACTACTAGTATCAAATCAGACTGAACTTAGGCCAACCTTACCTTTGGGATAATGTGCAACAAATATGAACTTAATTGTCATTGAAGTTAAGAAACATGCCATAGTTAGCCATGTAAGGTTTAAAGGGTAAGTAGATGAGAGCCACACTGCTTTTTATTACTGTAGTCATGCAAGCAATTAAAACGACCCAGAAGTATTAAGGTAGCAGGAAGGGGTGGGCGTTTGTGGTTTCTGAGTGTGAGGGGTGGTGTCTGCTGACTGTGCTTTAAGGCCGCGTATCCATAGGATATGCCCTTGTGTAGTGTGGCGTTATGGCGTAACAGCCTTGTGACCTGGCACTATGCCCTGCGTCTCCATTGGATATTCCCTTTTGGTCATGTAGGCCTGTGTAGTCCTCATTTCGCAGCGGTCAATCGGTACGGATGGAGGTGCGAGAAGAAAGGTAGGCGTTTATCCGCACACTGTCATTATTTCAGAAGACAATTTCTTATGAATATTGAAAATGAAAATACAAGTAACTTGTATTTTCACTTGCAACATCAAATTGACATGTACATGTATATAAAACTTGACTTTTAAGCAACAAATTACAGGTTGATCATGAAAATTGACAGAAATGATGAGGAGGCGAACGACGAGGATGCTTCGCATCCTACAATGAACTCAAGGACCTCGTTCTACCAAGACTGGAATCTACAGATTCTAACTGGCGCAAGAGTAGTTCCGTTGATGAACCTCTTGAATTAATTTCGCCTCAGACATTGCTTCCGTGTTCTTCACTCGCAAAAGAATGGACATGTTCAATCCCAATATGGGCCTATATTCCCAATCCACAGTGCGAAGGTTCATTGTGCGTGTGGCGCGCCAGGCGGTAAAAAGGGAATGTTGTGCAGGGCACGGAACAGCCTATGGATACGCAGCCTAAGAGAGACTAGGCATGATGCCAGTCTCTCTTAAAGCACAGTCTAAAGCACAGTCAACAGATGTGGTTTCAGTATTAGGTCTTTCATTGTAGCAATGCGAAAATGTAAGCAATTTTAGTTAGGTCCGTCATAACATAGAGTGACTCAACCACTTTGTTGATTACAGCGGCCGCTTCAGCGCCACTACGCAGGGCCTAATGGTATTAGGCTTAGTAGCTTCGCGCGATATGCACCATTCTGGGAAAACTTAATGTGGAAGTTTACTCATTAGCATAATCTATTCTTATCTCCAGCTCGAGGTAATCTTGCACAGTGTTTCTTCGACCCAGATACATTGTAGTGGAAAACGTCTAGGTCTAGTACAATGACCGCCTGGCTTGCGTCCGACTAATAATTGAAGAAGGTCTGACTGCGCGAGACAACTGTGATAAAAATGAAACGGCCAGGGGCCATTGTGCTCACCGTACATTGTACATGTATAGTTTTTAGGTCAAACCAAAGTCAGTATGACATGTGACATGTGTGATGTATCGTTGCTTGGAGTAAGTACCATAAGAATATCATCAAAAACCAGTCACTAATAAACGAGATATTGCACTTTTTACCTATTTCAGTTTTGGCCTCCTGGTGGCCAAGTTGAGTACCAGATCAGATCGAAATTCGGTGTCCGCGGTTACATGACGTAGGGAGTCATGTGTACCAAATTTCAAGTTCATAGCTTTAGTCGTGGTTAAGAAACGTGCCATAGTTACATTGAAACGACCAATTTACACCATTTGACCTCTGTGACCTTGAAAAGCAGGTCAAATCAAAAAGTCATATGATATGTGATGTATCCTTGCTAGGAGAACCTACCATAAATATGTTATTGAAAACGAATCACTAAAAATGGGCAGAGACATGTATTCATCCACGACCGGAAGTGTGGCACAGTCACATAGAGCTTATCAAAATGTCAAGTTGTGGTAAATACATGGCTGGGATGGACCAAAGTGGAATTAATTCTCAATCTGTGGTTGATTGTTTAATCTACAGAGTCAGGCCATCACAGAAATATCCTTTTTGATAATATATTTAAGAACATGTGGTCTCACTGGTCAGTTTAGAACTTGTATTTTGACAGGGCCATATCAATGCGCCAGTGACGTTTTGATGGATATGGTGTACGGCAATCTTTTTTTCTCAGGCAATCGGTATTGGAATGTTTTTAACTTTATTATGCTATTGGCAAAGGGTTCTTCTTGACACATATAAAATTTTGTGCAGATTGATTGGTCCAAGGTGTACTTTTTTTACCAAAACTTATGCACAACAATGTACACGTAATGTACACAGGTTTTAATAGAGGGCTCTGGCCAAATGGGGGGATTTTTTTTCTTTTCATTTTTCACAGGCTGATAAACAGGCAAAATCGTTCTTCGCCAGCCGCCCTCGCTCCAGGCTCAGGATCCTGCAGGGTTGGTTCAAAACCTGGCAGTGGCAATGGCACAGGCACAGAACAATACAAAGTTTCAATGATAATGTTTTCAAAGTGAATCTGGTGGTCAGCACTCAGTTGAATCGATTCAAAGTGTGAACAAAACAGAGCATAGTATTAGTAAGGGTCCGTTCATAACATGACTCTGGCACTGGCAAGGGCAGTGGACGGCACTGACACTGGCACTTTGTTTTTGGGCTGATAGTGATATAAATGGCAACAATTTTACTGATTCTTTTCATCACCTATGCCCATGTTTGTCAGACCAAACCTACTTTTCTCAAATATGATCCACTGAGGTTGTAATAGTAGGCCTAACACAATATGTCTAGGACTACTGGGTCATAAATTGTAAAAAAGACAACCTACACCATTGTTCACTTTTTGCCACCTACTGGCCAGGTTGAGAATCAGGCCAGACTGAAATTCAGTGTTAGAGGTCACATGAACTACAGCGTCAAGTGTACTGAATTTCAAGTTAAAAGCTTTAGCCGTTAAGAAATGAGACATGGTTACACTCCTAAACGCAAATTTACGCCATTTGACCTCAGTGACCTTGAAAAGAACGTAATATCGACCTTAAGTTTGTCAAAACGTACAAATGCCTAATAGGTGTCTTCATACCACATTTAAAGACTGCACAACAAATAATGACAAAACGTGCCACTATCGGTGAGAATTTGAGAGTTTGACCTCTGTGTCCTTGACAAGTAGGTCAAATCAAAAACCCGTACGATATATGATGTATCCTTGCTAGGGGTACCCACCATAAAAATTTTAGCAAAAACCAATCAGTGATAAACGATTTATCGCACTTTTTAAGTTTTTGGTTTTGGCCCCTGGTGGCCAGGTGAAGAATCAGACCATACCGAAATTCGCTGCCAGAGGTCATGTGACCTAGGTCAAAATGTGTACAAAGTTTCAAGTTCATAGCACAAGCGGTTACGAAATGTGCCACACAGGATACGGACGACGACGGTCGACGACGGACACAGGGCTCCCCTGACGGTGAGCCAATGACCATTGCAGAGACTCTGTGACGTAGGTATATACTTTTTACAATTAAAAATACTCTCAAAAGACGATAAGGAATGATTATTTATTAACATTTCCTGAACTATATACCTTCTAATTATCACTTTACATATATAGGTTAGGTCGCGTGCTTTTCTTTCCTCGTGACAATATATACAGCAAAATAGTTACAACCCCATAATCGCGCTATAAGTCCATAATGAGATCACGGTGACCCGTTATAAATGTTTCGCCAGCTTCACTATTTTGCCACTAAGCGGCGTGTTGGTTCCTTGCGTCCAGAAACTTCTGACCGGATATCATGTCGCATATGTGTTTTATGAGCCCATTTAAGTTAGGGCAGGCTGAGCATTCCCGCAAAAAAACTGCACTGGTCCATGGAGGCCGCTATTTACATTGTATGACATCACAAAATTGTATGTTACGTCATATCGACCTCTATTGCGCCAAGGTACGTAAATTTTGCAAGTGCCCGACCCGTCGGCGACACGAGGACATCCTTGGATTTTACATGGTATGACGTCATTTTCCAAAATTGGCCGACGTCTGTTTTTGGGGCCGAGATATTTGCCCCTTGAAGAGCCGATTTAAATCCCTGATATAGGTCATGTGGCAATATTTTGGCACGGACATTTGGTCAGTTATGATATATCGAGTTAATATCTCACGGGTAAACTGTATTTCAAATGATTTTAAAGGCTTTCTACTTACATGACTTACTCTTTAAGTCAAATGGCATGTTCAACAATATTGGAACGGTACACCTCTGCATCACGGAAATGTCCATTCAGTCCCAATTTTTTCATTTCCTTAAACCAAAACCTTTGTAGGGCAGACACCTGTCTACCAAGTGTGGACATGGAAATGGTGGCTTTTTGGTCCAACCACCTCCCAATTGCGGACAATACGCAAAAACAATGGCTTCCCAAGGACGGTAGTCGATTAGGCCAGAGTCTTTCAAATAAAGAGTCAGGTCACGGCAAGTTTCCTTTGATCCCACAGTTCTCTCGGGCAATTAACTGGAAGCCATGATGAAGCCCTTTTTAAATCAGCTACAAACTGAGCTGAGGTGCAAAACAATGATGGAACGACCAAAATTCAACGAAAAATATTTACTCTGCTCATGAGGTACACATATGATTTATCGGGTTACAAAATACATACAAATTATATTGATGAGAACGATAACAAAATTTAGGTAGATGTGTTGATTAGCTGCTAATTGCCAAACATAACAATGATCAAACCACAATTAAGCTGCATGCACTCTCATCTGTTTGCCATTTTTTTAAAAATGAAACGGCCAGGGGCCATTGTGCTCACCGTATACATCTTTTAGTAGGCAGGATCATGCTTAGTTTAGAGGTGAATATGGTGAACACAATCAGGCATGAAGACTTTTTTAGATGTGTATTGATGTCAAGAAATAAGACAGGGCAGTATATATAAGTTTATGATCCAACCAATAATTGTCTATGACATCAACAAGATCAATATCGTGTGATTGCTAAGAGTCCCTGCAATAAAAAATTCATCGAAAAAAAGTCATTAATAAGCAGATATTGCACGTCCTACTTTTTCAGTTTTGACCCCCTGGTGGCCAAATCAAGAATCAGATCAGGCCAAAATTCGGTGTCAGAGATTATCTGATGTAGGGGGTTGGTTACATGTACCAACTTTCAAGTTCATAGCTTCAGCAGTTAAGAAACGTGCCATAGTTACACTCTAATGGCCAATTTACGCCATTTGACCTCTGTGACCTAGAAAAGGAGGTCAAATCCAAAAATCGTAGGACATGTGGTGTATCATTGCTAGAAGTCCCTGCCATAAAAATTTTATCGAAAACTATTCACTCAAATAAGCAAGATATTGCACTTCTTCCTTTTTCCATTATGGCCCCCTGGTGGCCAAATAAAGAATCAGATCAGGCCGAAATTCGGCATCGAATGTTTTCTGATGTAGGGGGTTATATGCACCAAGTTTCAAGTTCATAGCTTTACTGGTTAAGAAACGTGCCATAGTTTACACTCTAACGGCCAATTTACGCCATATGACCTCTGTGACCTTGAAAAGTAGGTCAAATTGAAAACCCGTAAGACATGTGATGTATTCTTCCTAAGAGTACCTACCATAAAAATTTTATCGAAAACAAGTCACTTGTAAGTGAGATATCACACTTTTTAGATATCCACTTTTGGCCCCCTGGTGGCAAAGTTGAAAATCAGATCAAACTGAAATTCAGCACCAGAGGCTATGTGATATAGGGGGTTATATGTACTAAGTTTCAAGTTCATAGCTTTAGTGGTTAAGAAACGTGCCATAGTTTACACTCCCTACGGCCAATTTAAGCCATATGACCTCTGTGAACTTGAAAAGTAGGTCAAATCAAAAACCCGTATGATATAAGATGTATTCCGAAAGATGCGCATTGGGACAGAGCTCCCTCGTGTCACTGTCAAGCGTTGAGGCAAGCCAATTCCATACAACTGGAACTTGAATTCTATGTTCAATTCTTCGAACAGCTGAACATAGCCATTACAAACTCTCCGTTCTAACATGTCTAAGCAAACGCTAACTTTAAATTCACCGATTGCTATAAAACTATTAAGATAGTGTCAAAGACAACATTGATATGAAAAGCAATATATTTCGTCTTTTACCTCTGGACAGTTTTGAGAAGTAGTGATTGCCCTGGTTTGAGAATAAATTTCAGAATGCGTTTTTCTATTCAACATTATCACATATTTTGGTTGTTTGCAGTTACCCCTTTCCCTGCCAAACTCGAAAGAAATGGTTAGTTCTCTGTTATAACACCAGATGTCATCCCGGTACTGTACCAGGAAAGGGTTTGATGTGTGAGGCTTCCATGCAAACGTTCATCTGCTCATTCTGCGCATGCAATTTGTGACTTCATCAAGTGAAACTGACGGGGGAAATACATACGATAGCCCACATTACTGCAAAACCTGCAAAGTACCCCTCTGCAATGGTGACCGTTTCAATGACTACCATGGAAAAAAGCAGTACAACTGATATATGGAGGTGAAAGAGTAAGCTGAGACAAAGAAAATAAACCAGGTTTCAAGGATGTCTCCTTTTTAGCTCACCTCTTAGCAGAGGTGAGCTTATCCCATACCGTGGCGTCCGTCGTCGTCGTCGTCGTCGTCGTCGTCCGTCGTCCGTTAGCAGGGCACGTTTCGTAACTGTTAGAGATATTGAGTTGAAACTTGGTACACATGTACCCTTATGTAATGACACCTGGGAGACCAAGTTTCGGTCCAATTCGTTTCATGGTTTGGCCACCAGGGGGACAAACGTTAAAAGTGAAAATATGCAATATCTCCCTTAATAGTAGTCGGGAAATTTTGAAAAAAATATGGTAGGTACTTCTAGCAAAGGTGCATCATATATCCTCCGGGTTTTTGATTTGACCTCCTTTTCAAGGTCACAGAGGTCAAATGGTGTAAATTAGCCGTTAGGATGTAACGATGGCACGTTTCTAAACTGCAATGACTATTGATACCAAATTTGGTACACATTTACCCCTTAGTCAGGTGATCTCAGGGACCGAAGTTTGGTCCAATATGATTCACCACTTGACCACCAGGGGGCAAAATCCAAAAACCTTAAAAATGTGATTATTCCTTAACTTCTTGCCCGATTGCCACCAATTTGATATCATGGGTACATCTAACCACCATGCAGTATATGTCACACAGGTTTTTAATTTGACCTTCTTGTCAAGGTCACAGAGGTCAAATGGCGTAAATTCGCCGTCAGGCCGTAACTATGGCACGTTTCTTAACTGCAATGACTATTGATCACAAATTAAGTACACATGTACCCCTTGGTCAGGTGATCTCAGGTACTGAAGTTTGGTGCGATCTGATTTGCCGTTTGGCCTCCAGGGAGGGGGCCAAATCCTAAATTCTTCAAAATGCCATTATTCCTAGTAATGACTTGCCCGATTGGCACCAATTTTATATCATAGGTACATCTAATTCTAACAACCATTCAATGTGTCACCCGGGTCTTCTTTGATTTGACCTACTTTTCAAGGTCACAGAGGTCGAATGTACTGTAAATTGGCCATTTTGGGGAAATTGTAATTGCTTGGACCTACATCAAACCTAACACTACATGACACAAGACCATGCTCTTTGTCCATCTTTCCTCCACATGAGGTGAGCACAATGGCCCTGGCCATTTCATTTTTTCTAGAAATTATTGAAAATCTGGTAAAAATTGTGAAATCGTGGCAAACTTGGGGATATAAATAGCCGTGGCAGGGAGCGTTAGGTCTCATGGGGAGTTTCTTTTGTATTCATGCGCAGCCAATCCGTAACCGTAGTTCCTAAAAAATCATTGATATTTTGGTCCTCACATTATGCCAGTGACAGTGTTGATTTAGCATGTTTTGGCAAAGACATGTTTTTTTTGAGTTTCTGAAACCTGGAGCGCTACTCAATAGGCGGCTAACATGAAACTACGCATTTTACTGTTGTTGCCGAGGTATGTGTACACTGAACTTGGGATGTGCGTCGGCCCCATGTTGAAATGCCATTCAGTGCCAATTGGTGCGTTTTTCGCTGATTTGTGCAAAATTCAAAATATCTCAAAAGTTCAATGGTTGACCCTCGATCTTTTTTATTTTTGTGTAGCGTAAGCAACTGTCTTTCACGGGAGAATGATCACTGTAAGAATTATCCAGGAAGAAATATATAATATTTGGGGTTTTCTGTGATTGTCCGGCCAATTGGCAATATTGCCATTTGGGATGGTGAACAGAGCTAGGAGCAAATGCGACGCTTATGATTTATCTAAAGTAATATAATGCCTGATTTAACATCCTGCAGAATCAGGGGAATCGGGTGTTTCCAGTGATATACGACACAAATGGGTTGTCCTCATGCACTCACATTGGAAATGCATTTTAAAATAGATGTTACGGCCTGTTAATGGGGCACGTCATCGTCGCGTACAATCAGGAAAAACTCCCTAACGAGACCTTATTAAGTATGTTGTCGATTCGTAATTGACTATCTAAGGGTATCACTTGTTGTCATCTAATGGGATATTCATATCTTGTCAATTTTGTTTGACCAAAAAGAGTTTTATAGCAGATTTGATTTCGCGTTCTCTGTAAAAAACGAAAAAAATCTGAAAAAAAATGCAAAATGTCTCTACTTTTATGCCGTGGTCAAACGTTAGAAATCAGAGGATTTTACCCCAAAATGAAGGTACATGTAGCTATACACATGAAACTAACACTCCTTCTAGTCACTACAAGCCTTAAAATGAAATGGCCAGGGCCATTGTGCTCACCTGTCGATATGAAAGGGAGAGTATGAGGAAGAACTTGTCATTGATAGGGGTTAATCAAGCAATAGTTGTGGGATGGTGTGGTTTGTCTTGAAATAGTGGAGTTAGTCGTATTGTTTTCCGCGTGCGCATGTTACTGACGTTGGAATAAGTGAATCGTTATTTGTGGGAGAAGCTGAGAGATGTTTTCTGGCCAATTAAGACGGGTTTACATGTGTCTTAGCTATTCAGTGACTATTGAAAATTAACAGCGCATTTACATTTTGTAAAACCTGCTGTCATTGGCCGAAATTTCAAATGAATGGGATGTACCTGTGGAATTGCGTGTGAATACGCTATCTTGAAAGGAGTATTTATCCTCGGCTTGCAATAAGAGAGAAATGTTGAAAAATATGATACAAGAACAATTGAAGCAAGGAATGCACAGTACCGGTATAGAATATGATGTACTGAGTAACTAGGTAGCAGTTTGTATTCATTTTTGAGACAATACAGCCCTATAGTCTGATTCACTGTAAATGTCACTGGCCTTTTGGGCCGCTGCGCAAAAACTACTTGGCTGATTTCTTCAAAGTTTGGTTTTTCTTGAATCTAATTTCGGGACCCAAGAGGATTTTCATATTTCAGTAACCATGGTTACGAAATAATTTTTTTTAATGTATTGGTGTACATTGACGTAGTAAAGTTGACAATTTTTTTTCTTCATAATTTGCAAATCTCTAACCTGGAAATTGTGTTGGGTCCCGAAATTAGATTCAAGAATGAAATGGCCAGGGCCATTGTGCTCACCTCATGTGGAGGAAAGATAGATAAAGAGCATGGTATTGTGTCATGTAGTGTTAGGTTTGATGTAGATCCAAGCAATTACAATTTCCCCAAAATGGCCAATTTACAGTTCATTCGACCTATGTGACCTTGAAAAGTAGGTCAAATCAAAGAAGACCCGGGTGACACATTGAATGGTTGTTAGAACTAGATGTACCTATGATATAAAATTGGTGCCAATCGGGCAAGTCATTACTAGAAATAATGGCATTTTGAAGAATTTAGGATTTGGCCCCCTCCCTGGAGGCCAAACGACAAATCAGATCGCACCAAACTTCGGTACCTGCGATCACCTGACCAAGGGGTACATGTGTACTTAATTTGTGATCAATAGTCATTGCAGTTAAGAAACGTGCCATAGTTACGGCCTGACGGCGAATTTACGCCATTTGACCTCTGTGACCTTGACAAGAAGGTCAAATTAAAAACCTGTGTGACATATACTGTATGGTGGTTAGATGTACCCATGATATCAAATTGGTCGCAATCGGGCAAGAAGTTAAGGAATAATCACATTTTTAAGGTTTTTGGATTTTGCCACCTGGTGGTCAAGTGGTGAATCATATTGGACCAAACTTCGGTCCCTGAGATCACCTGACTAAGGGGTAAATGTGTACCAAATTTGGTATCAATAGTCATTGCAGTTTAGAAACGTGCCATCGTTACATCCTAATGGCCAATTTACACCATTTGACCTCTGTGACCTTGAAAAGGAGGTCAAATCAAAAACCCGGATGATATATGATGCACCTTTGCTAGAAGTACTTACCACATTTTTTTCAAAATTTCCCGACTACTATTAAGGGAGATATTGCATATTTTCACTTTTAACGTTTTGCCCCCTGGTGGCCAAACCATGAAACGAATCGGACCGAAACTTGGTCTCCAAGGTGTCATTACATAAGGGTACATGTGTACCAAGTTTCAACTCAATAGCTCTAACAGTTACGAAACGTGCCCTGCTAACGGACGACGGACGACGACGGACGACGACGACGGACGACGGACGCCACGGTATGGGATAAGCTCACCTCTGCTAAGAGGTGAGCTAAAAACCAAACTTTGAAGAAATCGGCCCAATAGTTTTTGCACAGCGACCCAAAAGGGCAGTCAGTGACATTTACTTATGAATCCGACTATAGCCTAGGCCTAACTATAAAAGCACTGATGACAGCTGCGCTACACTTTCATCATTATCATCATCTACTTCAGTCAACCAGCTCAGATGACCTTTCTTGGGGCAGTGATCGGTAACGGTGAACTCCTTCCGACCCAACAGGCAAATGTTTACATTCGTGTCTCCGTGTATCATGGATTCATGTGTATACTAACACCGTTATTGTGTTGACACACTGACTGACTCCGACTGTGTACATTTCTACAGCGACGAAAAACGATCACAAAAATGGTTCTTTTTAAGCACTCTTGACATGTTTACAAAAATTAAAGCAAGTGTTTTTAGTAGAGGTTCACCTAATGAGTAGCGTCTGGGTGATTATAAACCATTAACTTGTGTTTAAAAGCCCACATTGTAACGAAAGGTTCCCGCTTGACGCTAATCTCCAATGACGTCAGCCGCCATTTTGCCATACTCTCGGAACTTTGGGATCGTCAAATGCAATGGAAATCACATAATTTCTGACACACACTGCTACAATTCATCATTTTATTGTTCTTTCATAGTATTATTACGCCACCCCGATTCGCAAGGCAGCTTGTACCAACTGGCTCTGCATTGACTATCCCCATTCCAAGCCGAAGAACAGTGTGACAAGTTTCTCATTTTACCTTCCAATCACAGTCAAAATTTTCTAAAACAACCGGCAATGAGGACAAACTAATAATCTCAAACCAATCACAAGAATGTAATCAACACATACGACCTCATCCGAAGAGCGGATGATTAAGTTTTAGCATTGATTCAAGGTGATTTAATTCCTTCTTCGTCTCGCTTCAAATTCATAAAATGGCTGTCTTCCATACTTGTAGTATGCAGATCTAGTGGCGCAGTACAACACTGCGCATCTGGGATACCCCGACGGATTGCCTCGAACCGCGAAATTCAAAACTGCTGGCAATGTGCCAACTGACATTTTTGCACAATACCGCCACCTAGTGATATGAAACGAAATTAATCTATTTAATATCGAAACCTCTATATCAGGCCAACCTCTAAAACTTCATTTCAAACTTCAATCTGCTGGAATAAAGAAAATGGGCTTTTTTAACCTCGACCTACTTATACCTGAATAGTAGGTCACACTGACCTAAATCTGTGTCAACATGTAGAGATGCCCAATAGGTGTCTACATATCAAATTTAGAGAGTCTATGACCAATAGCAAAATGAAATGGCCAGGGCCATTGTGCTCACCTCATGTGGAGGAAAGATGGATAAAGAGCATGGTATTGTGTCATGTAGTGTTAGGTTTGATGTAGGTCCAAGCAATTACAATTTCCCCAAAATGGCCAATTTACAGTACATTCGACCTATGTGACCTTGAAAAGTAGGTCAAATCAAAGAAGACCCGGGTGACACATTGAATGGTTGTTAGAACTAGATGTACCTATGATATAAAATTGGTGCCAATCGGGCAAGTCATTACTAGAAATAATGGCATTTTGAAGAATTTAGGATTTGGCCCCCTCCCTGGAGGCCAAACGGCAAATCAGATCGCACCAAACTTCGGTACCTGCGATCACCTGACCAAGGGGTACATGTGTACTTAATTTGTGATCAATAGTCATTGCAGTTAAGAAACGTGCCATAGTTACGGCCTGACGGCGAATTTACGCCATTTGACCTGTGTGACCTTGACAAGAAGGTCAAATTAAAAACCTGTGTGACATATACTGTATGGTGGTTAGATGTACCCATGATATCAAATTGGTGGCAATTGGGCGAGAAGTTAAGGAATAATCGCATTTTTAAGGTTTTTGGATTTTGCCCCCTGGTGGTCAAGTGGTGAATCATATTGGACCAAACTTCGGTCCCTGAAATCACCTGACTAAGGGGTAAATGTGTACCAAATTTGGTATCAATAGTCATTGCAGTTTAGAAACGTGCCATCGTTACATCCTAACGGCCAATTTACACCATTTGACCTCTGTGACCTTGAAAAGGAGGTCAAATCAAAAACCCGGAGAATATATGATGCACCTTTGCTAGAAGTACCTACCATATTTTTTTCAAAATTTCCCGACTACTATTAAGGGAGATATTGCATATTTTCACTTTTAACGTTTGGCCCCCTGGTGGCCAAACCATGAAACGAATCGGACCGAAACTTAGTCTCCAAGGTGTCATTACATAAGGGTACATGTGTACCAAGTTTCAACTCAATAGCTCTAACAGTTACGAAACGTGCCCTGCTAACGGACGACGGACGACGACGACGACGACGACGACGACGACGACGACGACGACGACGACGACGACGACCGACGACGGACGCCACGGTATGGGATAAGCTCACCTCTGCTAAGAGGTGAGCTAAAAACGTGCCATGATCAAAGAAATTTTAGAGTTCGACCTCTGTGACCTTGAAATGAAGGTCAAATCAAAAACCTGTGTGATATGTGATGTACCTTTTCCACCATAAAATTTTCATCGCTCTAGCTTTAACCATAAGCTTCAAAATGACAAAAATAGGTTTTCAAAGAGCACCCCCTATATGGCAGACCAGCAGTCAAATTGTGCTGATTTTCATTCTGAAGGAAGGTCTTGCCTAGGGGTACCCACACACCAAGTATGAACTTTCTGGGTCAAGCGGTTAAGAAACGTGCCACGATTTTGTCAAAAGTTAACGACGGACGACCACGACCACGCCCACGACGACGACGGACGCCAGACGCCGCGGTATCGTATTAGCTCACCTAACAGGTGAGCTAAAAAGGGCTGTGGAAAATGTGAAATTCCTGATTATGGCTTGCCCCCCCCCCCCCACCCAAAAGTTAATGGCATATTATTTTTGATAGTTTTGCAATTTCGAAGCTCAGTCTCCTGGTTTTTAACTAGATTTGAAAATGTTTCATTTTCCCATGTGAGCTTGTTTTGGCAAATATAAGTGCAAAGTGGTGCAAGGTATACTGTTCCAATATTGTTGGAAACGCCGTCTAGCTTAAACTTTACATATATATTTATGACATGTGTACATTAATTTTGTGTCATCTCTTAAGTTACAACAGAATATACATGTGCCTGTCACAACTTTGCCATTGACCATAACTTAATTATGGATGGTTGTAACAATGACAAACTGAACTGTGAGTGCATGCAGCTTAATTTTGGTTTGATTATTGTTTTGTTGGGGCAATTTGCAGCCAATCAAAATTTACTAACATTACAACACATAGATCTTCCTAAATTGTTAGATCGCCCACATCAATATAAGTCAGAATTTATTGTTTGTTATTTTGTAACATGTAAAATCATGTGTACCGCATGGGTGCAGATCATATTTTTTCGTTGAATTTATGGTGGAGTGAATTTAAAGTCCATTACCCTCCTAAATAAAACTGAATGTTTTGTTTAATTATCTTCACTGCACATTACAATGCCAATACCTTATTGTAACATTGCCGTCCATTTCACGATACACGGAAAACGGTCCGAAAGCGCTTTAGGTGGAAACAGTATGCGCATCCTGCCAAGCATCAAAATTGATGAAAAGGATTTTAAATCAAAGAAGAAGAAGAAGAGGGGACTGGTCCCGGGGGTCACTATCCATAACATGTGTAGAGCATCCTTGTACCAAAAAATGTGTGATACTGATGGGGGAGTTCAGGCGGGAGTGCGGGACCCGTGCGGGACACAGAGACCCGCTGATTTCAGTCAGACCCCACAAGAGGCCCCAGGTATCAAAGTTAACTTTTTACCAAGGTGCACCATGCGACCGCATCTTGAAAACATAGTCGCATTTTGCAATTTTCAATCGCGATTATTTTCCCGCCATTTTCTGCGTTTTCCAACCATTTGGAACCAAATTCACTTGTGACGAGATCACTTGCCGAAACACACTAGGCCTTCAAGCTCGCCAAACATAATGCAAAATGCAAGACTTCCATGAAAGTAATCCAAAACAAACAAGAAAATTCAAACAGACTCCGCGAGTCTGGAGTCCGTCATCTTACCACATACATTGTATTGGCTTAGTATACGATTCACTTGTCCCCAGTGTTTTTATGATGCATTGCTTTGTTATCTGCCAGCCAACAGTCGCATTTCATGGAGCGAGATTGACCTAATTGGCAGGCAGCCAGAGGAGCTATAAGTAAATAAATTGTGACCGGGATCGTCTCAAAATAGAGGTCGCATAAAGCCATTTTGTTCAGATCGCACTGTGCGAGAGGCGTTTCAATTATGGTCGCATTTGAAATTTGAGTTGGTCATGAACTTTAATCCTGGCATGCCTGGGCCCACGGGTTAACTTCACCAACGCCATAGACCTCAAAATTACCGCACACTGCACAGCCAAGCATTAGGCTTCTCACTTTCCCGCCATGCCAGGGTTTCTGCCAGAGGGGGGCAAGGGGGACACTAGCCCCCCTCAGCAAAGTTGAGGGGGGGCTTGCCCCCTCAACTTTGCTGAATAATGATTTCAAAATATCTCTTTTTTAAGCTAAATGAAAGAGACAAGATAAGGTGTGAATCACTATAATGTCCTTATCAGTTACTGACAACATCAGGGATGTGTCCGACAGTATCAAACAGACTACTTGAGAGGGAATTCATCAGCTGTATTTTCATAACATCTCAACGACATATATTTATCACTATCTATGTATTCTTTTGCCGATTTTCGAAAATTCATGTAGGAAAACCGGTGTCTTTGCACGTGAGTTTGTTTTTTTTCCGGATTGTGCCCCCCCCTTACGTAAATTCCAGGTGGAAACCCTGCATGCCCGCTCTCCGCAGTCCCAAGAGATCTTTATCATGGAAATTCAGAAATACAAGCTCCGTCAAGTAGCCTATCTACTATTGAGGTGACATATCCAAACTTCCCATCGGATTTCACAACAAAATGGCAACGGACAATCAAGGTAGCAGGGTGGCGTTGAAAAACGTGCCAGCAAAAACCAGAAGGGGTGGGGATGGAAAACATGCCTGCAAAAGGGGGTGGAGATTGGGAAAGGTTAGGCCAAGCTCAAAGCTGGAGGGGGGCTTTGTTTTGAAATTTGAAAAAAATAGCATCGCAAAGCGAGCATAACCCCTCAGCCTATTATGGTTGAAGGTGAGATAATGGTGAAGTTGGCTTAGTGGAGTGGCTAGTTTGCATATGGGAATTAAAATTGTGGAAACCTATTTTGAGGATGTGAGCGTGGCGGCCATATTGAATTTCGAATCGCGCTGATTTTCGAAAGGAACCTTCCCCTTACAAAACTGCATAAGGCCTACACCCACTAAAAATTGATTTCATCCTCCAAGTCCAAGCCAAAATTCGCCAAAATTCGCCGGAGACTTTCGGCGAATTTAAGGCGAATTTGTGGCGTTTTTGGGGCGAATTACGGCGAATTTCGGCGCATAATTTGGACAAGGCCCCTTAGTGTACAGAAAATCTGATGATGAACTCAACTTGGTTGGTTAATTGCGATGCAGATTTGGCCAATTCAGAAGATCGTAAAAGTGTGACAGGTTTTGGTTTTATGCTTGCAGTAGATGGTCTCTTGATTTCTTTGAAGTAAAAAAAAAACAAGCCACAGTGGCTCTTTCAACTTGCGAAGCCGAGCACATGTCAATATCAGCAGCTACACAGGAAAGGATTTTCTTGAACATGTTGAAGGCCCTGCTGCAAGATATGACAGGTAGTACTGAGGCTCATGAATAGCATTCCGCGAAGATGACGTCACTGCAGCTGCTGCCCTCTATTTCCCCATCGCTGAATTACAGGCAATGTCAGACAAACATGCGGTTTCGTAATGGATTCAGGCTTTCTAACTAGGGCAGTTAGATTCAATCTGGCACATGTCCGAGTGTTGGAAATACAGTGGAACCTCTCTTAGCGGACACCTCTCTATTAAGGACAACCTCTCTATTAAGGACACTAGTTTCAGTCCCAAATAGGTTGCTTCCATTCAACTTGACCTCTCTAATCAGGACACCTCTCTTTTAATGACAGCATTTGTCAGTCCCGAGGGTGTCCTTTATAGAGAGGTTCTACTGTATACTACATAATTGTTCTGAATATTTCTCTCTCTGACTCTATGCCTATGGTAACATTCATGCTAAAAACAATGCAGGGTCAAAGATAATTGACTTTGAAATAAGCTCAAATGCGTAGAAATAAGTGTCGATGTCCGACTGTCACGTGACTAAAACGTCATCAATATTTTATGCAAATGACCTTGTGAGCTATAAATAGTAACTTCGCGGAATGCTGTACTGTGACAATCTGCTATATCTCTGTCCAGAAACCCTATTTTGCATCAAAGGTCTAAACACATAGACATAAGATATCACTTTGTGTGTTGTTCAAATTTGTTCAGTTTTAGAGTTTGAATTCTATAGAAGAAAAGGAAAAAAGAAAGGATGTGCTATAAAAAGTTAAATTATTTGAAGTGCATTTTAAATGCGAGTCTACGTGTATTGTTAATCGTATTTTAATGTGAATATTATTTGAGTTGAATTTTTTTATGTAAATCTTTGAGTTTTGGATAGCTGTGTTTAAGTGGGGGTGTTGAGGATCTAAACCTCGCTATTCAGTTTTCGGTATTTTGTTGATTGTATGTTAACTGCGCATGTGCAATAAAGCAGGTTTTACTTCCTGTTTTACTAAAAGAGAATGAAGAGTTGATTTTATTCTGTCGATTTTTATATATATTTTATCCGTCCAATCTCTCATAATATTAATATAATATCATCCTCCGTCCAGCTGATAGTGATACATGATGCCAATGACAACATGGTAGGCCTACTGGTAGCGCTGATGGACTTGTTGGAGAGAGTTGAAGGGCCAAGCCAGTGACTTTTTAAGAGTCACTGAGTTGACTGACAAGTGACTAGGCTAGGTATTTATCATGATAGACAATCTGAATCAAAAACAAGCAGACGACGGATTCGATTTGCCATGGCAATTGGCATGGCCCTCGCTCGTTTGGGAGAGTACACTTGTCACAACAACACATACCCATATACAGTTTCACCACATCGATATATCCCATCGTGTGTTCTGATGAATAACTCATTCATAACCGCGCAAATAGCGACAATTAACCCAGGAAATTCAGGAAATGTGAAATATAAATTTCTTGATCAAAAATCAATTTACTACCAGGTCGTTGGAGGGCGCTGATGGTATCCGGTCGTTTCGCTCCCTGACCTTTTCGCCCCCAGTCGCTTCGCTCCAAATCAAAGCTGTCTTCTGGTTGGGGATTGAGAAAGTATATATAGGCTACCCCAGGAAAATACAAGTGTCTAAGTAGATGTGCTTTCCAGGGTTGTCAAATCTACAAATCTACAAGAAGGAATCGTTTGGTCATCTTCTGTGTATATCTTTGGCAGGTCACTTCGTTGGTCATCAAGAGTCACAGGTAGCAAAATGTATGGGCCCCATATGGCTAATGTATGGACAAGTGTGGGCAGCCATATGGGTATCCATGTGGGCAATTAATGTGGGTCCCAAGTTTGCAAATGTGGGCCCCACTTTTGCCCACCCAGACCCCTTGTGGAATATGCACCCGGGTTTTCGGATGGGGACCATGTGGCCAACTGGGCATATGTAGGTTTTACATGGGTTCTACATGGACTTCCCTTTGGTTTCATTGAAATATAATTAATTTTTTATATACATGTAATATGTGTTAACGGGTGTACATTAGCCTTTAGATATAATTTCTTCTCTTCAGTTTTACAGCGCAGGCCTAACCTCTAGCACGAGGTAGTGCTTCTGAATAAAAATCCCCTAACTCCGCAAGATTTTACCAGGAACCCCTGAGTGAGATGAGTTGGAGACTCGCCTCTCCACAGGGTGTAATGGGTAAATATCTGGAGTGAGCCTTGGTGTCTTTATTGGCCAACTCCCACGAGCAACTTTTGAAAAGACTTCGGATCTGATGTTTCTGTGATGTTTTATGCCCATGATTTTCATTCTGAAACACTTTAATTTATTTTGAGTCTAGTAACCAGAATCAGTCAAATAACTTACACTTCCTTCGCACTTTGTTTGGTTAATATTACCCTAGTCTTTATTTTCATTAATTGATTTTGAGCATAATAATTACAACGTGATTAATATAAAATATATTTGACCTGAACAATCCAGGTTGCCCATGTGATGGGCCCCGCATGCATGTGACACATCACAGTGAGCCCACATCTGCCCACTTGATCCCCATATGAAACTCACGGGCAGAATGTGCCTATATTTGCCTATACGTAGCTCACGTTGGATCCATACACGGTATGTGGGACCCGTATTGCCATACAAATACCCGCATGGGACTCACATTCTCTACTATCTGGGGTGAGATCTGGGTAAAGTCTCTTGTCTATATCTTGTGGCCCAGGGGTAATTCAATCGTCTTGACACATTTCTAATGGGCTTTTAAGAATTTGTGATCTTGTGTATCTCATTGATTGGTCAACCTGGGTATCGTCGTTGGCAGTTCGTCTTGTCTCTGTTTTGGCGAAGGCTGTATAAACTATTAAATGTCTACGTGCAATTACGATAATCGGAACCAATGGGCAATGGCAATTCTTACCAGACAAACTAATCCAGATGGCTTGGAGTGTCACCCATCAACGGTTAAGGGGATCGGCACAACTGTGGTTCGTCTTCCGGCTGCTCTCGAATTCGGATACGGTGGTAGTGGCACCATCAATGGATGAGTGGAGTGTGTCGAGGATTGATCCTCTTGGCCGGTACAGCTTCTGGTCGGGTCTCTTGTAGAATCGCTACTTCTTATCCGGAAAGCATCAAGCTATTCATATATTTAACATATATCATATAGAAGCATTGTTTAGTCCTTGGGCAAGGCAATTCATGCCTTGTGCCACTGCAGTGTTCACATTTGGCGGAAACTGCACTTAAAACAGGTACCCCTTTAAGCTCAACTGGTCATTTTGCATTCGCGCTGCAAGCAAAACTGACCTTGGGAATGCCGAACAGATTGTATTTTCAGGTAGTCAAGGCATTTCTTTGTAATATGTGCAAAAGGTCTGACTGGATTCTCAAAGAGGACACCTCCGTTGTCATGAGATACCAAATTTGATGAAAAGGGCCGAGTTTCCCTTCGGGCCTACTGGAAATGCGTTGAAGAAAACGATGACGCACTGTTGTTTCAAACGGCACTCTTGTTATGTATAGTTTAGACCCCTCCATGAGGAGCCTCAGCATTAGGACCCTCCGTCACGTGACCACGTGGAAGGATGCTGGTCAATGTATAAACTGGGTCAAGCCATCAGAAGTGCGCGGACCTCCGTCTGTATAGGCCACGCTTGAGTTTCCCTTGAGTTTCGGAGTTATCTTGCTGGTCATCCAACCTTTGCCGTGAAGTGCACCGCTGTTAGGATTCTTGTGGTGAATAAACTATATAAAAGAATGTGATTCGTCAGCTCCATTTATGATGTACGATCCCAACATGACATGGTGGAGAACCGGCTTTTCGACACGGATACGATAATAACTTTTCTCCGATCGGGACTTTCCTCTCGCACGTGCTATCTTCCGACTTTCGGATATTCCATCATTCTAGATGCCTTAGAATCACCCTCTAATGGCACATAAATTCAAGCGGAACATCATATAACGGCCTACTATCTACTGTAGAACCGATTTTCAACTTCAACAAGCCGCCAGGTTGTATAAGGCCATTCAAAATAAATTACTTGTTTATCATCACTCCACCTCACGATATTTGGAGGGGAGGCCCTTTGATATTGATATTTGATATTTTGTTTGGCGCCAATGTTTGATGGGGAGGGCCTTTGATATTTGGTATTTGATATTTTTCGGTCATGAACTTGGCAATGTATTCCATTGGGAGGGGCTTTGATATTCGATATTTGATAATTTTTGGACTGACATATTACAAATGTATGTATAAGCCATGTCAAGTTATAATCAGTACAACAGATGTGTCAGGGAGGCCTAAAAATGTATACAGTGATCAAATTCCAAAATGGATAGATAAAATAAGGACAGGAGAATACAAATTAAAGTTTAATTACAAAACTTGTATGGACATCAACAGCTGTTTCTTTTTTATATCCTGGTCACCATGATCTGCTGATGATTTATTCCCCTGACATTTTACATGTATGTACCGTACAAATCCATGTATATCTGACACAAGCATGCAAAGTGACAGCAAGCAGCATGGCCCCAAGTCTCACCCATTGAAAACATTCTCCTCATACACCACATAGTGTGTAAGCTTTGGTCAAACATTCATGCGTTGAGCAAGAAATAAAAACACATGCGTTTATTCATCTCGATTCCAGGCTCATCGGCAATATAAAAATAACTGGTAGGCCTATACGCATTTTCCCACGCAGGTATGAGGTTGAGAAAGTATTGGTTCCAAAATCTCCCCGAGTGTAGTCTCACTGAGTCAATAATTCTTTTGTGTGCTGACAATTCACTTTGAATGAAAATAATTCATTGCCGTTGAGCGAGACTGGTGTCACCTGTACTGAGGTATTGAGACATTTTTTCAGCATCGGCTGGCTGCATGCTGCGTCTCTGGATTTGTTTAGTCGTAACTAATACCACATGTGTGATGGCCAGAACGGGGAAATGGATATCAATTATCAACAGGCCACCGGGTCAGGTAAAATTAGGGCGGTAGGTTGTTTGAATCTGAGTTGGAAGTTGAGGGCACAACTTGGAGCGGACGGTACCTTGATATTTGATATATCGAATATCAAAATAATCGGCACGGGACCTAAATGTCGGGGCGGGCGGTGATGATAAACAAGTAATTTATGTTGAATGGCCTAACACCAATTTCGTCCCGAACTCATCATTTTGGAAACTGGTCGTGTCGATTTCCTGACGCCATATTGAGCGCCTTGCTCGATGGATTGTTGTACGTCACAGGACCACGTGATTGTGATCGCCGCCTCTGATTGGCTCTACTGTGACTAATTCCTGTGCAAATCTGCACGCAAATGTGTTTCACCGCCGTGGATTCAACTTTGTGATCCCCGTTCTGAGACACTGTGAAATCGTTTTGACAGCCGTCACTATCTGTCTATCAGCTGACCCTGATGTGTACACGTACCATGATATGCCAGTCGCAAGTATTCTCCATGACTTCGTCTGTTTTCTCGTGATCATCATCCAAGACGTGTGTCTCCTCGTGATCATCATCCACAACTGTGTCTCCTCGTACTCTTCATCCAAGACTGTGTCTCCTCCGTGTTCAAGACTGTGTGTGTTTCTTCATCTTCATTCAAAACTTTGCCGACTGTTAGTTATCGTGACATCACCAAGTGACATTCCAGCAGAGACTATGGGTCAACTCTTCCTTAGACTTACATGTGATTGTTGATTTGCCTTATCATTACCATGCTGTGATAAAATTTCTTGCCCTGTTTTCAGTTCACCAAGACAGCCCCTTAGCCCCTCGCCATTGCAATGTATTGTAACTAACTTTTCTGCCCATTCCAGTACATGCAACATCCCGCTGTAACTAACTTTTCACCGCCATTTCAGCATTTTTCTTCCAGCCAACTGAACAGTATCATCACCCCCATCCTTCAATAGAGAATTTTCTTTTTTCCCATGATCATAGCTTAACAACATAGACCAAAATGGCGTTGCACCCCACTGATTTATTGCCTCCATACTTTGATGGTGAAGTATTAAGCCATGAACTCGCCACATCTTGGTGGCTGTCATTCCATGACTATCTTCAGGCGCATAACCTGCATGAACCGGGTGATGACGATGCGCTGAACAATGTTGTGCGCCTTCTCAAGTGTCGCCTCTCTAAACATGCTCGCCTTTGGGCCGAAGACCAAGAATTTGAGGACTTGCCTGACCTCAAGGCACAATTTCTGAGTAGGTTTTCCCCTACGCACTCCCACTTTGCCAATGTACAGCAGTTTGAATCCATTACTTACACCGCAAACCAGACCGCGCAACAGCACCTAAGTAAAATTAGGCTGGCTGCACTCCGCATTGGCTATGACGACAACCAGATTAAGAACAAACTTCTAACAACCTTGCCTCCTGATTGTCAGAAAGCTGTTATCATGGCAATCGATGCTGACAATGATTCGAACGCCATCGCCGAATGTGCGCAGAGGTTCCTTGACATCACGCCACAGCGCGTACATTTCTCCACAGCAGCGGACGAAGTTCACACCGCCAGTGCCACGGACCACGTCCTCCATGCGATCCTGTCCAAGTTGGAAGACCTGAAGATGGATAAGGCTTCGCCACCGCAGGCCCAGGCAGCTTTTCAAAGCCAAGACACAGATGCACCACGCAGCCCAAGACCCTCATCGCCATATCCACGATCCAGCCGCCCGTCTCGAAGCGATGACAATACACCCACAGGCAGAGAAAACGGTCTCAGTCTCCAAGCCGTCCACGATCCCGTGAAAGCTACCCCTGTCATTTTTGCAGCCGCACTGGTCATTTCTGGCGTCATTGCCACCGATTCCAAGTTCAAGTCGCCCTAGGAGAGCTCCACTCCGACTTCATCCCACCAGCAGCCCGAGCAGCGAATACCAGATTTCAACGACCACGTCAACCAAGCTACAACTATCAGGCAGGCGGTATTTGCACCACGCCACCACGGGCACCACGCGACCACCACGCCACCACGCGAACAGGCGGAGCGATCATAGTGACGATATCAAAACAGACCATCAGACCACAGACACTTGAGAGTTGTGGTTACACCTACCAATTATAGATGGCATGTTGGTATACTGCGTTGTTGCCTGACGGGATTTACGAGTATTTATTACTTGTTAATGGCATTCGCAAAAAGCAGGGCTATTATTAAGCCGCTATACATCCGTGTCCAACCGTTTGTCATGAGAGATCTTATCACACCATTATTGTTATCACAATACTGTCACTGCGGAGAAAGTATAGATCGGAGACCTATTATTGCGAATTCGTGTTGTACAGAGACTTGTCCATTAAAGGGGCACTATAGGCAGCATCTTGGTAGGCAACATAAAGTTACACAAAGTAGCCAGTGAGTCTCTCACCTCTCACAGTTTGTCCTAACCTAGTCACGCCTGTAACAGGGATACATTCAGTGATGAATCAAATAAGACCTAATGCCCTTACTCTGTTTATAAGTCAGCTAAAGTTGGCCAATTTGACCCCCTGCTCCTACATAGTCCCCCTTTAATGGGAAACTATAGGCAACAGCTAGGTAGGCAAGATAAAGTTACACACAGTCGCCAATAAGGGTCTCTCACACAACAGTATGTTGAAACTATGCACACGTGTTCGAGTGAGTGATAAATCTAACTCCTCCCCCCCCCCAACCCACCCCACCCAAACGAACGGCCACCCCTTTAAAGGGAGATCGACTATATAACCCACTCGTACTCGTATGGTTTTTGCAGGTCAGTCGTCAGTTGGAGTAGGTCTAGTTACTCAACGGTAATTCAGTACGTATTTCCGTAGTTGGCGTACGCCTTTATTCCAATAATCCCAAGAACGGGCATCAGAGAAGCTAGGATAGCAGCCAACGCCATCTATAATTGTT
This sequence comes from Lineus longissimus, assembly GCF_910592395.1. Lineage (NCBI taxonomy): Eukaryota > Metazoa > Nemertea > Pilidiophora > Heteronemertea > Lineidae > Lineus > Lineus longissimus. The sequence goes on along the minus strand of NC_088308.1, from coordinate 12,287,710 downwards.
CCAAGAAATTATGATCCAATGAATCGACTGCTATTTTGATATCGTCATTATGATCGCTCCGCCTGTTCGCGTGGTGGCGTGGTGGTCGCGTGGTGCCCGTGGTGGCGTGGTGCAAATACCGCCTGCCATTTGGAACAGGACCTGCTGTCACTGGTCTCAATGCATTGTGCAAAATAGCGTACTCCAATCAATCTATTGGGGGTTGCATGTAGATAGCAGCAATAAGTCCCTAAATGCAGTTAATTTCGTGTTTAACCTGTAATAAAACTTCAGTAACGTTAGAAATTTAATGTAGCTCAATCATCGTACCCATTTAACTAATGTATATTACATTTCAACTTTGCCCGCTCCATGGGTATATGCTAGTATGTTAAATTACAGCGTTGACATAGGACATATCGCATTCCCTTTTCTGGGCTCAGGTGACAATGATCCGCACATTTACCTGTTGAACTGTTCAGCTGACAACCGCACATTTCACATGTTTTTTTGCTCATGAAACCTGTTCCAATCTGCTTCGGACATGTGGAAAGTCGCATCGGTATAATGTAAGTCAATTATCACTGTTTCATCAATTTGTAATCTGAGAAACTCCAAAAACTTCTTAACACAGTCTTCACCGATGGATGTGAATAAGGCTGAATCATATTTTCGTTCGATGCAAATTCGTTTTGCTGCCACTGCTATCGGAAGGTGCGAAATATTTCCTGGTGAAGTTTCCTTAAGAATACATTCGAAATCATAGTATATTACATGCCTGTGGCGAATCATAGCTCTGAAATTGTCAAATTTCAATGTTTCTCCCTGTTTTGGATAAGAGTACACCTGACCATCATCCAGACAGCAACGATCATGGGCTAGCTTCTTCTTCAAACATGTGAATGATAGTAGGCACGATCTACAGATGTATCTCTTGCGTCCATCCTTCCTTTGGGTTAGCAATGGGTTGAGATTCGTTATCAGGTAGTAATGATCGTCATAAAGCAATAAATCGATTTGTCTTTTTTCTGACATGGTCTTTCTGTTTTTTGAAAGATGTAAAACTTGCAAGGGAATAGACGATGTGGCTTTTGAATGTCCAATCCACCTATAGACGTTTATGGAAAGGTTATTACTTCGTTTAAATTGGGAGATTTGTCGAATCGGGGTAGGGAAAGAAAGACTCGTCAGATTGAATTCTGTCCTTCGTTCCCAAAGTTTGAGAGAGTGGACAGCACGGACTTCTTTTTTGCGAAGCTTTGCCTCAAAAAGTGCAATACAGTATAGAAAACATTTATCGTTTTCCGGATATGAGGCATGTGTTTGACAAACAGCCCGTTTCCGACGAATTTCTTCCGGTAGTATTGGATGATCATGTCCTCCAGTGAATGGAATGAACTGAGCGTAGGTTAATTGAAGTAACAACACCCTTTCGAATGTCCACGCGCTTCCTTCAAACACAAACGCGTCAAATTTGGTAAATATTTCTTCAAAACCTCCTGTCAAAGCTGCATTTATTTCATGCGAAACGTATATTGTCTTCGTAAATGTAGAAAATGTTGGTTCGGTATGTCTGGTTTCATATTCGTTTGTTTTTTCCACCCCATCTTCCACATCCTTTGGCACAAGTTTGGAAAATTTCACCTTCACATCAAAGTGAAATTTGAACGGTTTCCCGGAGGAAAGTTCTGCTAGTTTTTTCCTCAAAAGTGGTCTGGCCTCCCTTTCCAAAAACAGCTGTAAATCGTTTTTATATCTAATTGGTGAATATCTCCATAGTTGTCCGAGTCCATTACGAAATTGCCTCTTCAGCTCCATGTTTGTTTGAACGAGAAGAAGTCTTTGCTTGTGTCACATGCGGATTTGAGAAATAGACATTGAGTGGAAAGGGTTAAAAATAGTGTCACTGCACTCACAGTAGGTACTGTCTAAAGAATTTTTGTAACTCTTGCCCATGACAACGTTCTCCTTTGTCCGGATCGCACCAACAGCCAAAAGTTGATCCGGACAACTTCGAAAGATAAGGGACGAGGTTCTTCCTAACATGCGCTCTGTATTTCTTCAATGATTTTTCCCTGTTCATCTTGTCGCCAATTAATTCTAAAGGGATTCTGAAATTTTTCCGCGATCCAAATGGCACGTTCCAAACGTTTTTGTCACGTTGGATTGTCATTCTGCAATAAAGTCTTCGAAGACTGCAAATAATATCTTATATTCCGTCCGATGTAATAATGATGTTTATTATACACTATCCATTCTTTCAAGTCAGTAAATCCCATTGTGTATTTATGATTTGCGAATGCAGAGTAGCCTTGGCAGTTGAAGTGGTTTTGAGTTGACCTTCCATGTAGGAGACCTTTCCTTTTTTCTTGCTTTTGTGTCTAATTCATGCAAACTCTCGTCACTTTCTTTATTGCAAATTGGACAAAGTAATGCCTCTTCTTGATTTGCGTGACTTCCAACAAAATGCGTCTCCTTCTCGCTCATGATTCACATGTCACCCTCAAACTTGCTTGAGTTTGATGGATTCAATTCCATCACATGGGGAATATGTTGATAAACTATTCACCCTGGAAACTTTTCACGCTCTTGAATTTCAGTGTTACACAAGTGAAACCGAAGTCAAACGAGAACAAGTCACCTAAATGATCACAAAGCAAAATCTCGATTTCCTGGAAGAATTTTGAAGCAAGCGGACGCTACCGCAAACCATTATCGAAACTCTGCGATGTGTATAATTGTTTCTTGTTTACATCGGCACCCAAAGAAATCATCCTTAGTAGAGGCGTCAGGGTATTACCAGTAAGAGTGAGACTACAAAGATTACTGTAAATAAACATGGAAGAAACGTATCCGTTCACGTCACACTTTCTCTCCGCAACCACGCGGAATCGTGTGCCTTCTGCTGGTTTCTCACTGGGTGATGTATCGACTCCATCCACTTCATCGGTGTCCATTGTGACAGCCTCATCTGAAGACTCATTTACAGTGTCAAAGTCCCCAGCGCGGAACGGTTGTGCCTCAACTTCAACGTTTCGAGAGATAGGTTCACCATTAGACCTATCACTTTGTTTCTCGTTCCCCGTTGTTCTAGACGAAGCTGTCCCAAAATCAGCCGTAACCGAATCCTTGCCAACGACTCGAGCCTTGCTAGGCTGATGATCGATGATGGGTTTCCCATCCGTATGAAAGTACTTTGTCTTCTGGAATCCTAAGGTACTTGCCAAGGCGGTGTCCATCATCATTGCTTCACCGGCTCCAAGCGTGAAAGCTACTAAACCCTTTGCCGTTTCTGTAAATTTACCATCCCATTCCGGTGGTTTGATCTCATTCAGATATTTTCGAAGATCCCCCAGTGTTCGTATGTGTGGGGACGTATAATTCTCGTCCGATCGACAGGCATTGAAAATTCGAGGAGCCTCGTCTAATCTGTCTAAATTTGCTTGTGCAATCTGAAACAAGCACCGTTTCAATTGGATGCTCTCATTCTGACTGATTGGATATTGAATTTCCGATAAAGCGACCAAATATTCACCCTCGGCTTGATTGAAATCTAATGGACGTGGCAGCTGTATCCTGAAGTGTGCGGGCGTATTTCCCGGGGTCCCTTCTACCACTGGAGTATTGGAGGGTAGCACTAATTCGAACTCGGATGTCAGTGGAAAAGACGCCATTTTCGCAATCTATTTGACAGAAGGTAGACTAACAGCGCGCTACATGTAGTTTTCACAAGGCTTTTATCTCTGAACAAGAAGCTTGTCTTGAAAACTATTGTTCAGTGAAGCTCTTAGTTGACAGCTCACCAGAATCATGCGTGATTATATCTAAAATTGCTACTCTGCTAGTAAAGTCTATTTGCTTCGAAACGAATTCATGAAAATAGTCGGATTTTAGTTCGAAGAAGGTTTTAATGAGGCTTAGCCATGGCTCTCGAATTGTAACCGACTCATCCCACTCAATGTCCGATTGTAGAATGCGTGAAACGCACGGACGATTGGGCATACAGACGCGACAGCTAGTCTTTGTCCGGTAAGAAACGAATTCACATCGAGATGTTTTTATCAGCTCTAAAGGTGTCTTCTGTCTGATATAGGGACAATTGCAGAAATGAGAAGCAACAAGCGATTTGTAGATTTTTTCGCAATTGGTAGGCCCACGCGTCTGTTTTTTGATTCGACTTAATTTGTTTCCCGAAGGTTGAGGGGGGTCCATCATAGCCATTGTCTTTTCATGCGATAAGTCCACTCTCTTAAAAAATGCCAGTAGAACCAAAACCCTTTTCGCCTCTTGTTCCGGAATATTCAATTCTCATATTGCATTCGCATATTTCAGGGGCGACGGCACGTTCACAGATGAGCTGAGCAATTTCCTGTCCTTCTGTAATTTCTAAGGCCTTATTTTCATTCAGATTGAATATCAAAATTTGTATTGGGCCGGCAAAGTCCGGATCTATTACTCCCGTGCCAACATGACAAAAATTATTGAAACTTAATCCACTCTTCGCCGCAATCCTGTCATATGTTCCCTTGGGGAGTAATATCTGTAGGCCAGTGGCAATAAGGTCCCTTTCATTAGCGGGAATAATTTTGTTTTCAGCGCTGTAGAGATCAAGTCCTATTGATCCAGTAGTGCCCCTAGTAGGCAGTCTCGCATCTCGCAATTCACTTTCTCAATCATAAACGGGGCAAACCTAACTCACTTTCTGATTCATAAACAGCGCATAAGTGCTGAACTACTAAATCGAATTTCGAAATGTATTTGGAAGAAAACTAATTCTGTTTTAGAATTAACCCGGGCAGACGATGGGAAATTCCAAATAGCATTGTTTTTACACCAAACATTAATACTGTTTTTGCTTTCCTTATTGAGGTCGACTGTTCGAGGCGAAGTCCAAAGCAATTGTTTTGCAGAGGAGATGAATGAATTAAGGTTACTGCGCAGTAAATTTATATCAAAAACAGAATCAGTTTTCAATCTAATTGCCTGGCGACAGGATATTCAAACCATATGTTTTTGAATTGCCAAGTTGAAATAGTTCCTAATATCAACAAAAGATCACAAGCCGAGGAGTTGCTGTTGGAAACAATGTAAAAAGGAAATGAAGTTGGTATGTAGCGTTCTTTTTCTCCGCAATCAGAAATGTTTGGTTCAAGATGGGGGTGGGAAATAGTCCTATAGTAGTCCTCGCTCCTGTCACCACTGTGTCTGCAGAATCGCATGTACAATTTTTGTAGAATTTTCGCATGACACTGCTCTTGTTCTCCGCACCAACAACCAAGGCTTGCCCCTTTCAACTCTTTTAGATCGGGAAGTAAATGTTTTATAGCATAGGATCTGTACTTCCTAAGCGATTCCAATCTCGTCATTTTATCATTGATCCGAAATGGGTTCATAAATTTCTGAGCAATCCAAACGGCGTGTCGACGGCGATCTTGTTTGCGTTGGTCTGAAGCGTAGCGTGATAAAAGCTGAGGAAATTTGATGTAATAAGTATAATTAGGTCCAACATATAGATGACGTGGGTTGGATATTGTTAGCCATTCTTCTAAACTATTGTAACCTTTGCGATTTAAATGCGATTTTCGAATGCACACAACCTTTGGTCGTTCATCACGATAATGTCGTCTCGAAGAAGTATCTTCTGGTGGTTGCATAATCCTTTCTTGTTTTATCTTGGGTCTGAGAAAAATAGACAAAGAACGAATAAGCTTTATTCCATCACAGTAGTATTTCTGCTCCAATGTGGACAACACAACGCCTCTTCTTGATTTTGATGGTTACCAACAAAATGCATTAACCCAAATCTCAACATTGAATAATTACTGTCAGCGTTTTCTATTCTTTCAATGACGTCCAGCAGTTGCTTTTTCATGACAAAAGACAGATAGTCTTCTTCTCGAAAAGAAATTTCCAAAGCCTGCTTTACACAGGGCAAAACAAACGAATTATCTTTAAATTTCAAGGATACATGTAGATCGTCTCCTAAAATCCAAATTTTTTCAGACTGTTGATATGAGGAATTTCTTCTTTTCAATTCAAAACCTTTTCAACTCTTCAAAGGTTAATTCAAATTGATGTTCTGTTTTGGTTTCGTAAAATGCAATTTTGATTTTCATTAACCCAGAACGTGTGTAAAAGTCACACTGATATTTACCTCCAAGCACTGCTTAAATTATAATTGTTTTTGACTCGAGTGTGTTTTTCTAAATGCCTCACACACACACATATTCCTAATTCGATATTTGTACTGCGCAAAAACCCAGTCTGCCTCGAGCATGTTATTCAAAATATATTGTGTTTCTTTTAATTTAATTCTCTTGTGACTCCGATCCTGGATGCCTTCCAATCTGTACTACGCAAAAACATAATTTGGTGTGGCAAGTTATTCCCAATGTTTATACTGATTTGATCTTAATTGCCTTGTGACAGAAATATCTGGATGTTTTTCTATCCTGTTTATCATTAAGTTAACCGTAATAGACACCAATCTAAATTCAGGACATTCTACTAACGGTAAGACACATTTTGATAACAATCTTCGATTCTCTTTCAGAGTCCAAGGTGGTGAATAAATCTCATGTTGTTGTTGTTGTTTTTTTCTTCAGTTATCCTTATCAGAATCAGACGACGGCAAAAGTCTCCCTCGACACATGTGAACCAAAAAATGTTTTCATTTCATTTCACTTTATTTTGTAGATAAAACACATTTGTCCATCCCATCTCCCAAGTAAAATGTGATCTTTTAAAGACTGAGATACTAGCAGATAGTCAGAGGTAGGTACATATTCTGACAATCATATCTTGTTGTTGACTATTTGATCTCCAATCTCAATGACATTCCACTCCATTTACACTTATTTGAATGTACAGCTTTGTGAAACTACGTATTCAAAATGATCACTTTGGTTTTAAGTGTGAATGTTCGACTGTGCACATTTGAAAAGAATCCAAGTTTCCATGGTGCGTGTTTGCACACTTCATGATACATTCTTTATAGATAATGCACAACTCAAAACCTGTAGTGTATGCACGTTCATTCACATTCTTCCAACTGGTATCATAAAAAAATATTGATCTTCTTTTCGTTATCTTTTTAGTCATCCCTGACCTGCTCAGTTCCAACTCATTTAAGTCAAGACTTCGTATATTGCACCATCTCTCAATCTCCGTCATCAGCGACAGTGACACAAAACAATATTGTCATGAATTTTATGTAAGTACAAAACAAACTAAAGTTTCTTTCTTGTGATGTTTGAGAATTAACTTGCCTTTTTTTGTTTTTAAAGTTTTGACACATTGTGGCTCGTCCGCCCGCGTGAGGTTCATCTTAGATTTTTTCCCAAACATGTTGATCATGACCCAAGAATCACTATGGTTCAAGTTAACTTCAGTCTCGCTAATCATCTAGCTGTTGACAATAATGTCTCAAGCCACATGAGGGTGTTTTAAAGATGCCCTACTAGGTTGGTAACAGCTTGGGATTAATGAGGCTGATGTGTGACTAGGGTATACTCTGTTCTTCGTTTTCTCACTATCGTAATTCCTTGAGTTAAATAGGAATTTAAGTGGTCGGTGTTGTTTGTTCAGACATTGAAACATTACTTTCTGGGTTAGGTTTGAACATGTCACTTGATGGCATAAAAATCCTGGAATAACATGACTTTTGACTGCCTGCACTGAAATTGAGTTGAACCTAACTTTAACCAAGAATGTATTAACGAATGTCACATTCTTCCTAACAAAACACTATAAATCTTCTTTACTTACTTTACAGAAATCCTTGAACAACCTTGCCTCCCAGTTCGTATGGGTGATATATTTCAAGATGTGAAGATCGGTCAACTGATTTACCATTTCGACCCTGTGGATGCAGACTTCTGTGCTTATCATAATTTTAATATTCATCGATATTCGGAGAAGTTTGGGAAAGCTACATCGGGATACGTTGTCCGAAGATTTACTGACCTTACCTTTAAGACAAGCGAACATTTTGCATGTAGTATTAAACCTTAAAAACAACATTGGACATTGGGTAAAAGCAGGAAATTCTGACATTCTGCATGAATTTATTCTGAAAGACATTTATCCTTATGTAGAACCACGTCCAAAACAATCTCAGTTCGAGTTTAAAAAACGTTTGATTAATGTTCAAGGTACTCTCGCAGCAAATGAGCAAACAGAATTTTTCAGGAAATGTGATATTGACAAAGTGATCTATTGTATCAAGCATTATTATTCGACGGAGCATCAACCTCTTATCAAGGAACATCCAAATTTAGAAACACCAAAGGTGCCACTTGGATTAAAATTTACTAATCCTAATTTCATGATTAGATGTTTTGAAAACAAGTGTACAGCAAACAGCTTTGAAAATCTTGAACAGAGATTCTGGGATTGTTTTTTGTTTTTTAGTCTACTTCAAGACACTGTCACTGATATCCTGTCAATTGGTAAATCTATTAGCTATTCACTGAATATAAAAGCGAAATATACCTGTTAACCAATTTCCCACAATACCATTATGTTGAAACATCTAAGAAAAGAGGAATTCAATACAATCATTAGTAAACTCCTTCATCAGTCACCAAGAAGAAAGCTAGATTTCATCAAAGTGGGAAGAAAAATAGTTAAATCAATCAACTTCGAGGAAAAGAACTTAGAATATTATGTCAATCTTTGTCAGTTGTTAAAAAAACATATCACCAATTGTCTCATTCACTTAAAACACTATCAACTAAATTCAGAAATCACAAAAGGAAACCCACTTGACGCAGAATTCCAAATTTTAATTCAAATTGATGGAGAGCAGAATGTCGCCCTTCAAATAGAAAATATTGATTCAGATTCAGATTCAGATTCCGATGCGAATGAAGAAAGTGACGACGCACCCTCGAATACAGATGATGAAGATGCGATTCAAAAAGGTTTCCAAAAAGTGGTGAAAACTGCTACAGAATCCATTTCATCAAGTAAAAATATTCCCTTAGCTGTATCCCGTCTCAGCGACTCGGATTCGGAGCCAGAGGAAGGGGGTAGAAAGGAGAAATCTGTTCCTCTCAGTTCTGCCTCTGATTATGAAAGTGAATGTAGGACCAAACTAGATAGAGTTCCAAAACGTACAACTGAGAAAAATACCCGAGAAGCTCGTTCCAGTTCTGTCTCTGATTGCGAAGTCGAAGAATGCGGATCTGAACCAGATAAAGATCAAAAACGGTGGAAAAAACATGGGACCAGGAAAAGTAGCCCAGAAGCCTCATTCAGCGATTCAAATAAAAAAAATTCTTCTCATCCTATTTCTGCCTCGGGTTCTGAATGTTGGTCCGAATCTGAGGGGAAAAAAGGAGAAAAACGTAAAAAAAACGGTTCACCTCAAATACCAAATAAGAAAAAACACAAAAGCTCCTTCCCCCCAGTTCGTAGTGAAGACAAAAAAGAGGAAGATCAAGTAAGCAAATTTCTAAACTTGATCCAACAACCATCATCATCATCATCACCATCGGCAGAAAATAAATTCAGACAGCGGTACCTAATCCCACTATATGCACAAAACCGAAGCAAATATCCTATTCTTCTCGAAGACTTCGACAAACTCTCTTTACTGAATAACAGTTTATGTGAATCATTACCTAAAGTGGAAAACTGGCTGACGAAAATGCATGCCAAAAAACAGAATTTGAAAAAAAAAATGTGCAAATCACATCGATACTATAGACAAAAGCATTCAAAAATCAAATGAATTCGCAAAATATATGCGAAAAAATGCACAAATTTTGGAAAGTTTTGCAAGTTTCTACATCAAGAATACTGAAACAAACTGTAAAAAGTGCCCTTTTCACTGTTTACCAGTTATTACGTCAAGGGGAATAATAAAAAAAACTCCAAGAAAACCGGTAAAAAGGTAATGAGCTACATGAGCAAAGATATACAGACCCACGTCTATAATCCGCTACAACATTTAGTAAATTTGACACAAAGGTCGAAATTATCATATTTACGCTGTGCTGAAGTACAAACCGATCGAACTTTACATGTGAAAGCCGCATTAGAGAAAGATGAAATTAAGTGGAACAGAAGCGGTTTTCAACAATGTAGAACATTAAATACTTTTTTGTCAAAGTAGGACTCATTACTGACATTAGCGTTACTGGCCATTTAAGTATGTATGACATCAAATTTCATAAGTTTGCTACAAACCAGTAACATTATCACCATCATCCGAGTTTGATCACAAATAATATCATGACAAATTCAATGCTTGTTTCCACCATTTTTTATCTTTATCTGGTTTAGATCCGCATTCTTCGACTTCGCAATCAGAGACAGCAGACAGAGTGCCATGTGGAGCGCGAAGTGTACGATTTAATGCTTACCTTAATATTAATCACGATAATATTCACTTAGCAAGTGTCCAGAACTTTATTTCTTGATGTCGGGGAGAATAATGATCCGGGGCACAGATGATATTCAGTAGCTATGAAAAATTCCATGTCCTGTTTGGTTGAACCAATCTTCGACATAATGTTTAAAACGCCCATTTCGGTGCTACCGATCTCGGACAAATTGGATGATCCCAGTGGTGATTTCGTGTTTGCAATCTAATCTTCGACATAAAGTTTAAAACGATCAATCTCTGGCAAATTGAGCCGAGCATATAGTTGACCCAATGTGACTCGATTCTAGATAGGAGCTCGTATCTCTGTAAAGTCCTTTCTTGATACCGAAGGTAAATGGTACTACACAATACTTTGACCAGGCAGTCCTGTTTGGTTGTACCAATCTTCAACATAACGTTTAAAACGCCCATTTCGGTGCTACCGATCTCGGACAAATTGGATGATCCCAGTGATGATTTCGTGTTTGCAATCCAATCTTCGACATAAAGTTTAAAACGATCAATCTCAGGCAAATTGAGCCGAGCATATAGTTGACCCAATGTGACTCGATTCTAGACAGGAGCTCATATCTCTGTAAAGTCCTTTCTTGATACCGAAGGTAAATGGTACTACACAGTACTTTGAGCAGGCAAAGGTCAAGACAATAGGATTTGTTTACCAACTTGTTAATCCTTCAGGTCATCTGCCCCATTGGCAGTGTTTGTGGTCAAGCTGTTGGTAATAGACTCACCGAAACTGACAAGGTTAGCCAAGTGCGATTTGCCTTAGATATCTGGAAAGGACTTTTAAATCATTTGTTTTCTGTGGACGTATGCCAATGGCGGACATTGTATATATTATATATTATATCCACACTTCTTTTAAAAGTGTATTGTAAAGACCTCAACCCACTGTCACGTTTTTTTCCGATTTTACAAAGCGTTTTCACAGTGGCCTTTGTTATTTGCTTGGCCCGCTGCCTTCGAAGAAAGGTCTTTGTCACGCCGTGTTAAAACGCAGCGTGGAAACGGGAATAAACAGTTATTCTGCAAAGAAAGTTTGTCGAAGTCTTCGAGAAGATTTTATATGTTTTATTGGCGATCTGTAAGTTGGGAGGTTCATGAGAGGAATAAAGACATTTTGTAAGTGAATCCGGTTGTTCCTTATGACGTAGATTTAACCAGGGTCTTTCTATGACTCTGATTTAACTAACAAAAGAGTGCAAATTATGCATTCATACTAGTACTTGAGGAGCGACGACTATGTGTTGCTCGAAGAACTAAACGAAAGTTTTCTCTGGTTGTTCCCATGGCATGCCAACTCATGCAATCGTTTCATTCTGTTGGATAGGAATTGGAAATATATAAAGACAGTGCAACTAAATTACTGTGTTTCTTCAATGTCTCTTCATGGTACACATCAGCCATTTTATGGTACCTTCATGGGCATTGTTACAATGTTCCTATGGAAAAGTACCTCTTTTGTATAAAGGAATAAATCAAGCAGCTATTGGGGTGCTGTGGTAAAATCAACTGCAATCTTCTGGTACCGTGGTTGGAGAGAGGAATAGAGCTAGGCTACTGCTAAAAACAGAGGAGCCATGCTAGGGGCTCGTTGCTGATACAATCACTTAGCGCCCAGGCAATGCAAGGTAAAGAAAAAAAAAAGTCCATGTCAAAAACATCAATCTCGTAAAGGGTAGGTCTAATCGGTAGCAACCACAGAAAGTATAGCAGCCCATAACCCTTCAGTGAGGGGTCGAAAAATGTGTAACGCGGGGCCGGCAAGAACCCGCCAAGAGCGAAGACATTGTAGGTCTACCAGAGAGCACGTATGAACCCGCCGGGAGCGAAGACATCCATGATTCGTATGGAACTACGGCCTAATCGGTAGCAACCACAGAAAGTACAGCAGCCCATAACCCTTCAGTGAGGGGTCGAAAAATGTGTAACGCGGGGCCGGCAAGAACCCGCCAAGAGCGAAGACATTGTAGGTCTACCAGAGAGCACGTATGAACCCGCCGGGAGCGAAGACATCCATGATTCGTATGGAACTACATGTAGTATCATGATATCATGGTACGTATTTTTCGACGTCTCACTGTAGGGTTTACATACTACTCCCATTGGCTGGCAGACAATAATAGTGTTGCATCCATGTTTCCAAAGCTAGAAAGCAGAAAGTTGCGTCATTGGTGTCAGTATTAAAATTGGCACAATGCCAAGATAATGTGATTTGTGAAGTGAAGTTAGGACGTCAGAATGTAGTTGTTCCAAAGGGAAAGACTAAACGAGTGAAATGTTTTGCGCGTGCAGGGGCCGAAGAATCAGGTCAATTGGCCGTCTTTTCAATTGTTGAAAGGAGTCACTTAGATGAGAATATGAAAATTCCACAAACTTTAGTAAAGGTTTCGAGAGGGTCTAATAGTAATGTAACACCTTCCATTAGTAACTTTTCAGACCATGACATGGTGCTACTGTTGGAATGTAAACTTCATCTGTCTATACTGTCCCTTTAAATACCATCAATTGCACCGTAACGTGCTGCCATCTGTACTAAGGTCATGTATCAAACTCTCCTGTACTGTTTCTATGATTATACTAATAAAGGAGGGTGGAAAAAGATTACGCGCCTTCTCCGAACGTCGTCACACGAAAGAAGTTGTTCTTGTTTTTCTTCTCTCCTACAAAGTTAAGTTTCTCAGTGAAACTAAGTCTCCATATCATGTCGGCCTCAACAGGTTATGGGCCCAGGCCACGTGTTCCAGTATTCGATGGAGATGAACAGAAGTTCGAACTGTGGGAGGTGAAATTTATGGGGTATTTGCGGCTCCAGAAACTGTTCAACACGGTGAGTAAAACTAGCGAACTCACGGGCGACGACGCCGTCAAAAATGCGGAAGCATTTGCAGAACTCGTTCAATGTCTTGATGATCGAAGCCTTTCCCTGGTAATTCGTGATGCCAAGGATGACGGCAGAGGAGCATTGAAAATTCTACGTGAACATTATCTTTCGAAAGGAAAGCCAAAGATCATAACTTTATACACTGAACTGACGAGTCTTGTCAAGTCCAGTACAGAGAGTGTGACGGACTACATGTTGAGAGCTGAGACAGCAGCTGCATATCTAAAAGGTGCAGGCGAAACAATCAGTGATAGTCTCCTTGTCGCTATGGTGATCAAAGGACTGCCTAAGCAATTTAGGCCGTTTACGACGGTCATCACCCAAAGAGAAAAGGCCGCCACTTTTCAAGAGTTCAAAATGGCACTACGCAGTTTTGAAGAAAGTGAGAAAATTTCGACAGAGGAGAAGGACAATGTTATGAAAGTGTCTACTGGTCATGCTGGTAAACCGTCTGTCATGTCGAAGGGTAACCTAAAATGTTACTCCTGTGGGAAATACGGACATAAAGCTGCGGACTGTAAGTCGAAAAAGAAACAGCAGCGCTGGTGCGAAGTTTGTAAAAATGCTTCGCATGATACTAAATACTGTAAGAAAAAGGACTCGCACGAATCGTCTCGGGACTCTGTGTCCAACAAGGAAAAAGGCTCGAACTCGAATAAGGATTCGGTGAAATGTGCAGATGCGACAGAATCCGTGCACACGTTTGTGTTCCGAGTAGGTTTGGATGACGCCGCAAAACCACGGAACAGTCTACTAGTTGATTGTGGGGCAACGGCCCATATCTTGAATGACGAATCGAAATTCATTCGCTTTGATGATCGTTTCTCGCCATCGAGGCATTTTATCGAGCTTGCCAACGGAGAAAAATCCAATAATGTTGCGCTAAAACGTGGAGATGCGAAAGTAATGATCGAGAATAAGGAAGGAAAGCACTGCGCCGCTATCCTAAACAATGCCCTGCTAATCCCATCGTATCCGCAAGACATTTTTTCCGTACAGTCGGCGACGGAAAAGGGCTCTACTGTCACTTTCAACCCGGACTCTGCTGAACTAGTTACTCCTGATGGAAGCAACTTTAATGTCAAAAAGTCGGGCAGACTATACTACCTGAGTGTTGTGGACAGTGAACCTCCAGACAATTCTACAGATCTTGATTCGGTCAAGGTCACACGAAGCCTTCTAGATTGGCATGAAGTGTTAGGACACTGTAACTTACATGATATTGTTAAGTTGGAGAATGTGGTCGAAGGGATGAAGATAGTCAACACCAGCAAGTTGAGCACTCCTGGAAGTTGCCGTGTTTGCCTATTGGGCAAAATGACACAAGATAGAAGCAGGACTCCCAGGGTTCGCTCAACAGAGCCATTGCAGCTGGTGCACTCTGACTTAGCAGGTCCCATTGACCCCATCTCTTCTGAAGGGTTTAGATATGCCATGATTTTTGTTGATGACTACTCTGGTTTGATATTTGTGTATTTTCTGAAAGAGAAGAGCAATGCTCTTGCAGCCACTGAGAAATTTCTGGCAGATTGTGCCCCGTTTGGAAGGGTTAAATGTTTAAGGTCTGATAATGGTGGTGAGTTTACTTCCAGTGCCTATGGAGAGCTGCTGAGAAAAAATGGAATAAGGCATGACACGTCAGCCCCTTATTCCCCCCACCAAAATGGCACGGCAGAGAGACACTGGAGGGTGCTTTTTGAAATGGCCAGATGTTTGTTAATCCAGGCTAAACTTGAAAAGAGCCTTTGGCCTTATGCTGTGATGGCAGCGGCACATATCAGAAACCGATGTTTCAATAATCGGATAAATCAGACCCCGTATTTTGCGATGACAGGCCGTAAACCAGACCTGTCACGCATGGCTGTGTTTGGATCAGAGTGTTATGCCTATGAACAAGGCAGCAAAAAGCTAGACCCGATGTGTTCAAAGGGAATATTTGTGGGCTATGATAAGTCCAGCCCAGCTTACCTAGTGTTTGTTCCAGAAACAAAGAAGGTCAAAAGAGTCAGATGTGTAAAATTTGTCACTTCAAGTCCAAATGAGCCTCAACCCACTGGTGGAGTTTATGCTGAAACTCAAACTTATATAGATGATGATTCAGAGGTGAGGGAACCCCCTCAGCCTGTTGTTGGTATAGATGTACACAATGATGAACCCCCTCAGCCTGTTGTTGGTATAGATTTGCACAATGATGCTGACCATGATGTACACATTGGTGTTGATAATGATAATGATGTCAATGCTGAGCCAGGAGATTTGGAAAATGGTGAGCAAGGTGCCAATTTTCAGCTACCACTTGACCTTGATGCTCAAAATGAGATCCCTGGTATTTTTGTTCAAAACGCTGAAATTGAACCTGCTGGCAATGCTCCACCAAATGCAAATCTCCAGGACGAAGCAAGGAAGTATCCTCTCAGGGAACGTACTAAACCCAAATATTTGGAAGATTATACCAGTGACACTGACAGTGTGGAAACTGATGAAGATGACAGTGTGAATTGTACTTTGGATTACTGTTATAAGTTAGATAATGTTCCACAAACTCATCATGAGGCAATTCATTTATTCCAAGTCAGAACAATGGCGAAAAGCCATGGAAGCAGAGATGTGTGCTCTGAGGGAGAATGAAACATTTGAACTCACCCCCCTGCCAGAAGGCAGGAAAGTAGTGGGGGGCCGTTGGGTGTACGCTCTAAAATTTGGTTCTAACTGTGAGGAGACATACAAGGCCCGCTATGTGGCAAAAGGGTACTCTCAACTCCCTGGGATTGATTATTATGAAACATTCTCCCCCACAGCACGCATGACATCTATCAGAATGCTAATGCAGTTGGCTGCACAGTATGATTTGAAGATACATCAAATGGATGTTAAAACTGCCTATTTAAACGCACCTATAGATTGTGAAATCTATGTTGAACAGCCTGAAGGTTTTGCCCAAGAGGGCCAGGCAGGTGAAAAATTGGTCTATAGACTGAAGAAGTCTCTTTATGGGCTCAAACAGAGCGGTAGGAATTGGAACGACATGTTGCATACTCATTTGATTGAACAAGGTTTCAAGCAGTCACTTGCTGACAACTGTGTGTATTCCAAAATTTCGGACCAAGAGATGACCATAGCTATAGTGTGGGTGGATGATATCATCATCGCTTCAAATCTGGACTCAAAACTAAATGATGTGAAAGAGGCACTGAGCAAAAGGTTCAGAATGAAAGATCTTGGGAAAATTTCCTATTTTCTAGGGATTGAATTTTCACAGACTGATAGTGGTACCATTGAAATGAATCAGTCAAGGTATATTGAGAAAATTCGACTTATTTGACTCTCATCTATTGCAACTTGTAGGGTTTGCAAGTTTATTGTTTATCGTGTGTAGGGTTTGCAAGTTTATTGTTTATCGTGTGTATAGACTCTCAATCTCATGGTTGCTTTACATCATAAAGTTTAAGTGGGGGTGTTGGAATGTAAACTTCATCTGTCTATACTGTCCCTTTAAATACCATCAATTGCACCGTAACGTGCTGCCATCTGTACTAAGGTCATGTATCAAACTCTCCTGTACTGTTTCTATGATTATACTAATAAAGGAGGGTGGAAAAAGATTACGCGCCTTCTCAGAACGTCGTCACACGAAAGAAGTTGTTCTTGTTTTTCTTCTCTCCTACAAAGTTAAGTTTCTCAGTGAAACTAAGTCTCCATATCATGTCGGCCTCAACAGCTACAAAATGTTGGTTTATGACAGGCTGGGAAATCCGAGCTATCAAGAAAGACATCAGGTGTTACCAGTGATTGGGAATGTTTGTAGGGTAAATTACCCAATTTCTGGTCATTATGACACTTTGGTATAGGCGAGAAGAGAAGTTTGGGATATCAGACATTATACTCCCAAATTAACAATTGTTCTGTTATATTGTAAATAAGTTGAGTTGATTAGACTAAGTAGAATTTGTGCAGACATGGAGGCCAATAAAAGCAAAGACAAGTAGGTAAGTTGTTTAACAATACTCTTTGAGTCAATTGAGACTATTGATGAGAGGCAGGAGACGGTATAAATCCTAGATGATGTTTGAGGAGTTGGCCGCTACTTTAGCAATATCTAGATCGTCCAATTTTCAGGAATACGGGATCCTCTAAATTGCTTGGTGGTAAGTACACTGTGTCTCTCATGTAGCACCTGTCATGAGTAAATTTCGGATTAACGATTTCTTACAGTTTATCTACTTGTATAGCACATATGTCGCGGACGACATTTTCAAACGGGGGGAGAGTGTGGCGATTAGCAGCGGGGGCATAAATTTCAAGTGTAGTCGTTTCAAACTCGAGTTGGTTCGCTCGTGCTGTATTATATGACTCCAGCTCCTCCCTCTGGGAGCTGGAGTCAGTATTGTTTTCGCTCAGGTTTCTCGTCCAATCACGTGACCTCTCCAACACTCGATAATGCACTCTTTTCGTCCACGTTTTAGGCCAATCTTCGGCATGAACATGAAATCTAATAAGCGCAGTACTTAAATCAGTACTTAAATCTCGCCTTGAAAACATTCCTGGGTAAAATCCATTGAGATTAGCCGAGTTAATCTACTTTTTCCGTGTTTAAAATCTCTGCTGCTGAATTCTATAAATAGAAACTATTAACATCGCGGCAGTGTGGTTCCCATTGTGCGCCCTCCCACTTCACACCGTGTCAGGAAGTTTTACGGAGAGGGAGGGCGTGCGGTAAGAAGAATGGCCAAAATGACGTCACGTTTTCCTGGCAATGCCTCTTGCCAGACCAGTCAAGCATTGCGAAAGCATCTTTAATTCAGACAACGTTAGAACCAGAAAAACGAATATGTTAATTTGCAAAATTAAAAGCAGATTTCACCACTAACCAGTCAAATCGGAATACGACGGCGCAAAATGTTCTCGCTTTCCTCCTGTTAAAAAAACCTTGTTCCCGCACTCCTATTTTAATTTATGCCAAGGAATATGATATGATCTGTTTTTAGCTCAGCTGACAAAGTCAGCGGAGCTAGTAGTATAGCTGTTCAAATGGTGTCCGTCCTGCAATCCATCCATCTAGGGACCCATCTGTGGACAAAATTGGACATTTCTGACCGGGAAGACCTAGCCACTTCGTTGACGGTGCTAAATTAGGAGTTGCCCAAGGTGAACTCAAAAAACGAAAAATCAGCGCGATCCGACCTGTATTAAGAGAATGAGGTCATTTCGCGTTTAGATTTCTTTCCCTTTTTACCTCGGTCCACAGAGCAAATATTGTTTTCAAATGTGGCTGAATATTTTTAAATATTTTTTCATTTTTTACATTTAATGGAATTAATATAGTTTTAGCCGCCAGTTGGCGCTGCAGGCACATTGCCTGAATTTTGGCGATTTCAAATTTGGCGGTGGCTAAACTTTTTGCAAGCAGTGCCGCTGATTGGCCGATCGATAGAAGAGATGCCACCATTTAAAAATGGCGGTAGTCGCTGCTTCAATGAAGATGAGTGAACTTTCTCATGTTCAATCGGTTGATACTCTTTTAATCAACATGACCATGTACCTGAAATTTGTTTAGGTACTGAAAAGAGTCTATATAATTCAGATTTATCAATAGTTTTTTATAATATTGCGGAAATTTTGTGCACAAATTAGCGAAAGTTGGTGCTCGTCTCGTGTCATTTTAGAGCGAGAAATTTGTTTCCGTCGATCTCTACCACTGAAAAATCGCTTGCATAGCTTCGAATTTTTGTGAAAATAAGTATCTGAACTTGGTTTCAAATAGTCTAGAGAGTTACCTTTGTGGTGATACATATGGTATGTGATAAATATTTGTGGAATTTGTGAAATTCGGTTTTCAAACGTGCCGATGATGCAAGCGATCTCGCGTGAATTTTGCAAGTCCTGATATGTCGACAGGGTGTCAAAAATCACTCGCCTAAATTCAATTCAAAGATCGAAAATGATATCTGAACTTAGTTTCAAATAGCCAACGCAATTATCATTTCGGTGATATATAATGCATGCATGTAATAATTGATTAATCTGCCTAAAACGCGCAATTAAAATGGCGAAAGATCGTGATTACTGATAAACACTCTGGTGGCGGTCGCACTAAATAACGACCGGTAGGGCCCGGCGCGTGGCGGAGAAAAAAAGGTAGCGCCCGGAGGTTGAAACGGGATTTTTATGCACTTTTAACTGTATATATATGTTGTTTAGATGTATTTCTAACAGTTCTGTAACTTTTATGACCAAGCTTGCACCCAAAGTTGGTAAAATTGATGCTTGTTTATGGACTGCGCTAGCGACCGGAGAATTCGCCGTCGGCCATTTTGGGACGGTCCCTGAGTTGTTGCGGTTGGCAATTTTGCAACAAATCTCGCCATTTACGTTTGTTTACAATTATTTTGAAAGTCACATTGTCATTATGACATCGTAGTATGAATTCCACTGCAGTTTCGTTACGCAGCAATGCTCATGTTTTTGGTTGGCAATCCTGTACTGTCTGTACACTGCGCTGTGCATGCATGGCTGTACTGTAGGCTGTAAAAAAGACAAAAACGATAGCCTAGCCCTATAGGACAGGCTTAGAGTATAACTCAACAGGCCCTCATGATTCATTTGATGGACACCTTATTTGATAGTACCTCATCATTAAGTCCACTAGATCCTGTTCTGTCACATGTCGTAGACGATAGACAATTTTCAAAATGTAGTACACCACCCGCTCATCTTTAAGCCCAACTTGGCTCACATCAGTCATCATGTGGGCACGGTTAGCTGTTGAGTGTTATGGTTCAGTCTGTGAGACTAATTTAAAGAGGTTACACTTTTATTTTGAATTGGAAAACAACCCCCAGGACTGACTTTTCACTGAGTGATAAGTGTGCCCTTCGAAGGTTAAGTCTCTTTCTGGATTTGCTTCCATAGATGCTTTGTTCAGGATATCATCTGACCGATGCCTGATCAAGCACAGACTGTATCCGGTGGTGTACATTTCCCCGTCTATGTCACCCTTTTTTATTCAGTCAGTGTTAATTTCTCTTCTCTTTTTTTACAGATTAACTGTTGTTGGTTATTGCAAGAGGAGTCGTTGGCACATTTCAAGTCCAGGAAAGCACTTGCTGTTCCCACATTCAGAGTAAGGTGTGCTTACTCGTTTTACTGCTTTCCATTCCTGGAGAGCGTTATCAAATATCTGCCGCAAGGCAACAAATATCTGCCGCAAGGCGCTTCAAATATCTGCCGAAAGGCATCAAATATCTGCCGCACCAATAAAGTTCATTTTGTTAACCAACTCTTTATCTTCTTTTCTTCACATACAAAAAAGACCGTCCCAAACATTTGGCTGCATTCACTTCATCAATGTCCAGAGAACAGTCGGTTCATTTGACCATTGTAAAGCACCAGGCCCCACCTCACAAAATACACTGTAATAATTATGTACCTTGTGTCCATGTGCATGTTATTAGTTCCACCTACGCTGCATGAAGACAAGGACTCCACTCTTTGACGTCACCACACAACTCCTTGACGTCATCACACACCCCACTACTGCAACGGCAATAGAAATGACTTTACGTCATAATACCAGGGTGACGTCAACTCAGTACTTCAGCATGCACTGATATAGCAAGAAGGTCTTTCGCATCAGCACTTCTGCGTGCTAGACGTTATAGCTTCACGCTGCCTCATAATAACGGTACCGATACACACTTGGCCCTTGCCTTCACCTATCCATTTCAGCTGAGCGCCAGGCCCTTGGGCCTCTTGTCACTTGTTTGTAATTAAATGGTATTCATGTAATGAGATCAATAGTAGTGTCCGTGTCAGATCCCATCGTTCAACTAGTCTTCTCTCCCCAGGTGCCTCACACGGACCTTCAGGTCCCCATACTCAAGACCAACTCTTACAATATCGCCCTCAAAACAACCCTGGAGTCATGAATTCACAGGTGCTCCTGTGAAATCTCAGTTCTAGTTTAATAGACGAAGTCACTCGAGTAGGTTCGCACGCGCAGGTCAGGATGCGTACGCAGGTCCGAGCGTCTGCAATAAATGTCAACAGAAAGTGACAGAAATTCGCTCGCATCGTTACAAATTCTTAATTTCCCGTTTTGTCCATTTCAGGTAAATTGTACAAATACTTTTATTCCATTCTTTCAGATTTCTAGACTTAGTCCAGTGAACTTTTATGCATTTCTTATTCCATTTTCATGTAACTTTAAGCGATTTTGTTGCCCAAAATCGAGCCGTGGAAATATTGATTTTCAAGAAGGTTGGCCGCGGTGCGCGGAGTTCGCAACGCTGGCTGTTTTTGCCTTGAAGATAATTATTTCATCAAAATGAATACAAACAGGTTATTCTGCAGATAATTATTGTATTGTTAAACTATTTGATAACAATTTATCCGGTGTAATTTGCCGATAAATGAGGGTTTCGCGTTGGACATCGGTCAGGCTCGTAGCCTGGTACCACTGGCCACCGTCAGACGACGCTGTTGTGTTTGACCTATTTTGACGTCCCGTCAATACAAAAGTCAAAATAGGTCAAACACAACAGCGTCGTCTGACGGTGGCCAGTGGTACCAGGCTATCAGGCTCGAAGTTTAGTAATCATCCGATAGGTGGCAGCACTCAGATGAAAACAAAGCAATGTCGAATTTACGGAATAAGCGGAATTTAAACTTTGGTGTGATATTTAGTGAAATAGTGGAATATTTTAATAACTGTTAGGAATTGAAATGTGGAAATTGATTAGATTTAATAAATGGATTTAGGCCTATTTATTTGTTGGAATGTAGGCAAAGTTATAGCTAGGCTATATAATCTAGGTCAATTTTGGTTCCTTTGCAGTGCAAATGAGAATATTCTTTATTTAGATCATATTTCAATGTATTATTCTAAACATATTTCTGTATCATTTTGTACTATTTATTTCATGTTATTGTTATATTATGTATTATTACTCTATGGAGCGTCTGCAATAAATGTCAACAGAAAGTGACAGAAATTCGCTCGCATCGTTACAAATTCTTAATTTCCCGTTTTGTCCGTTTCAGACCCTGTACAAGCATGGAGGTATAAATATTTATACCTCCATGGTACAAGCTAGGTAACATGTTGATATACTTCCTATTATCGTCGGAACTCTAAACACTTCATCACTTTCAAAACAGTAAAACTCACCGTTTTGACCAGTTGACTGGATACCCGAGCTCGCGCACAACTGAAAAAATATTAGCAACTACAAATTTCTTGGCAACAGAGAAGAAATATTATTTAAACTTTCAAAAATATACCCGACAATCTTTCAAAAAAGATAAAAATTTTTAGACTCATGTCAACATTTTGAAAAAACAAGCCAACAATTTTTTTTCGTGATACTTCGAAAAATTCGTTTACATTTTTTTCTTCTCTTAAAAATATTTTCCACGCAATTTTTAAAAAAAATCTAGACAAAATTTTACTGCAACATTTATTTTCGTTCAAGATTTTTTCTTGGCAACATTTTTTTCGTTCAACATTTTTTCCGTTCAACAACGAGCGCCACCTATGAACTGCTAATAGAACTCGCGCGCAGGGACGAGGTTAAGCTGGGGTACTTGAATGAATGAAATGAATGAAATTGTCATTTATATAGCGCCCGTATCACTGGAACAATGTTCACAGGCGCTCATAAGCTTGCACAAACAAATATGTTTTTAAGTCTCTGCGGAAAGTATTGACGTCCTGTGCAGCTCTCAGGGTGGACGGTAGTGAGTTCCACACCTGAGGCGCAAGAATGGAAAAGGATCGTCCTCCGAAAGTTTTTAGTCTGTATTTGTTTTCCTTTAGAAGGTCCATAGATCCAGAGCGAAGGGAGCGAGGGGTGTGTAATGTTCGAGGAGATCGTTGAGTTCGGTGCCAAATGATGGTATACTTTATAAGTGAGAAGAATTAACTTGAACTGTATGCGTTCGCGCACAGGCAGCCAGTGCAGCTCGGCAAGAACTGGAGTGATGTGTGCCCAACGATTGGTTCTAGTAACAAGGCGTGCTGCACGGTTTTGCACTAGCTGGAGCTTGCGTAGCGATTGTTCCGAAATTCCAGCCAGGCTGCTGTTGCAATAATCAAGTCTGGACAGCACGAGGGCTTGAGCAAGATTCTTGGTGGCATCAACTGTCAGCTGCCTCCTGACCAGACCTATATTCCGCAGGTGGTAAGAGGCAGAACGCACAACGCTTGACACATGTGCATCCATAGACAAGTTAGAATCAAACAGAACACCGAGGTTCCGAACCGGAACTTTCGACACTTGAGCGACTGTGCCGGCAATGTTGACTGAAGGTAACTCAAATGATTGCAGTGCGTACTGAGTGCCAAAGAGCATGACCTCAGTCTTGTCGGGGTTACCCTTTAACTTATTCACCGTCAACCAGTCCTGAATGCTGTTCAGTTTCCGTTCAAGCTCTGTGCATTTGGTGGGTACTGCATCCACAACTTGATATGGGAGTGCCGTGTAAACCTGAGTGTCATCAGCATAGCCATGGCGGATTATGGTACAATCCTTCAGGATGTCACCAAGTGGAAGAATGTAAATCAGGAACAACAGTGGTCCCAAAACAGACCCTTGAGGGACGCCACAATCGAATCGTTTCACGTCAGATTTTGCCCCATTTATCACTACCTGCTGTGTGCGCGAAGATAGGTAGGAACTAAACCAGTCAAGGGCTGATCCAGACACACCTAGGACTTTCTGGAGCCTACGGAGCAAGATGGAATGATCCACCGTATCGAAAGCGGCACTTAAAGGCCATATATCAAGGTTTGGAAACATGCTTGATACTCATGAAATATGTTGAGGGTTAAAAAAACAAGATCCCAGACATTAAAAAAATTCTAATAATAAAGTCATTATTTAGTTATTTCAATTTTCAATTTTAAACTATTTGAATTTCCCACCACACACAACTTTAGATTAGTTCCACATGTGGCCGCTAGGGATTTTTTGATGACGTAGATCAGGTCAGTCAGAACAAAGCAAGATGGCTTCCGCATACAGTTCAGAGAGTGAGAGCAGTGAATTTGAGGATGTTTTGATCGATACAGAAGGATATTTAAACGTTGAGCCGTACATGTTCGAGCCATTAATATCACTAGATCATAATGAGAGTGATCATTCGGACGAAAGTGATTAGAATTTGTGGTTAATCAATTTGCATGGCAGACCTGCCGATATAGCAAAGATGAAAGAAGACATTGATAGACGGTTGCAGATGCATAACATGTTGTATGATTTTTGAACAGACTAATGTTGCACAATATTGTTTCGCCTCGTCAGTGTTGTATCGCCAGTTATGTCATGACGCTGAACTACTATTGAAAAGTGACGGTATTATGCACAATCATCTTGACGTGACGATATAATGCCGTGCAACGTTAGATAGGCCTAGATGTCAGATGACAATAATCTGTCATTGACAGTGGCTGTCACTGACACTGACCTGTGTCGCTGTCACCTTGCTATGGCTGGAACACAAGAAGACACTATGCGGTATCACAGGCCCCAATAGGGCCTACACATTATGTATAACAACCGACCTCAGCAGCCTCGGGCATTAAATGCAATTGACATGGTTGGAACAGCTGTTTTTAACAAGTGGCATTTAATATTCAGTTGGATGCAGATATCCGGCTTCATGTGATAATCCGTATCGATAAAGTGATCACTGCAAAGTTTGGCCGAAGGCCCAGGCTTCCAACACTCCAAACGTTTGCACTTCCGAATCCACAGCTTCCTCCTCTCTCGTTCAACTGGCTTTGGAAATTCATGAAAATGGGTCCCATCCGTCATTCGATTGTTCTTTGTGCTATCCTTGACACAATTCGGAGCCACACAATACACCATAGTGAATGAAACACATTACTTCCAGGTGTGCATAATTAATTAAGGCCCTCCTGCTTTTATGATTGCATGACATGTACAGATAACCTGATCTACATCACAACTTTTGCTGAACCCGCCGCCTGGTTCTAACAAGCCAGTTGCTAGCCTGATTAGGTAATCAAGTTGTCAAACACATAATTGGCTATATCTTCAAAATGGATGGAGCTAATTGCATTTGGTTTTCTGTATTGTATAAAGTGTTATGTACACTTTTGAAATCGTCTTACAGCAGAAAATGGCAAAAAAACTTGATATATGGCCTTTAAGTCTAATAGCACAAGAATGGCAGCTCCGTGATTATCAACCATCATTCTAATATCGGTCTGAACCTTGAGCACTGCGGTCTCAGTTGAGTGTCCTGCCTTGTAGGCTGATTGAAATGTATCGTGGAGAGAATGGGCCGTCATATAAGCATTCAGTCGTACTGCCACAACCCTCTCGAGAACCTTTGATATGAAGGAGAGGTTACTGACCGGCCTATAGTTCTTCAGACTTTCACAATCTAGCATGGGCTTCTTTAGAAGCGGTGACACAAGGGCGCGTTTAAGGCTGTCCGGGACACATCCTTCCGATAGAGAATGATTGATGATTGTCCTTATGAAGGGCACGACGGACGACATCGATGCTTTCAAGAGCCAGGTGGGCATGGGATCCAAATCACAAGATTTGGATGGTGATTTACCGATTATCACTCGGATTTCGTTTTCCGTGGGCGGATCAAAGGAGGTAAGAGAGACGCAGGGCAAGGGGTTATCATCAGATGCAGCGGTGATGTACTTCATACTCATAGCAGGTCGGGAATTCTGATCGTTCGTTCGTATGTTGTTGTTGCCATCTCAAAACAAGCGCCTTTTATCATACTTCTCTATGGCACGCCAAAGCGGAATTATTTCAACCCTGTACAAAATATTAGCAACATTTTAAAAACGATCCAACATTTTCAGAAAACAAGCCAACATTAGCGAAATTATTTCAACCCTGTACAAAATTTTAAAAAAAGATCCAACATTTTGAGAAAACAAGCCAACATTTTTATTTAAATGTTGACAAAATTTTACGGCAACATTTATTTTCGTTCAAGATTTTTTTCTTGCAACATTTTTTTTCGTCAACAATTTTTTCGTTCAACATTTTTTCCGTTCAACAACGAGCGCCACCTATGAACTGCTAATAGAACTCGCGCGCAGGGACGAGGTTAAGCTGGGAAGATCTCCGCAGTTCTCTCAGCAAATCTTCGAAATCGCTAGCATTCGCTAGCAAATTTAAATTGTTTGTCATGATTGTAGGGGTTTAACTTATGTAATTCAATGACGGTAAAAATCTGACACTGACACATTCATGACGAGTGACAACCACGTGCGTAAGATATTCGTGTAAAGAAACATGTCAGAAGTACCCCGTAGCTAAACCTCGTCTCGAGGGGATATAGTTCATTTAGTTGTTCACAGGTGGCGCTCGTTGTTGGACGAAAAAATTGTTGACGAAAAAAAATGTTGCAAGAAAAAAATCTTGAACGAAAATAAATGTTGCCGTAAAATTTTGTCAACATTTAAAAAAAAAATGTTGGCTTGTTTTCTCAAAATGTTGGATCTTTTTTTAAATAATGCTTATATTTTGTACAGGGTTGAAATAATTCCGCTAATGGTGGCTTGTTTTCTGAAAATGTTGGATCGTTTTTAAAATGTTGCTAATATTTTGTACAGGGTTGAAATAATTCCGCTTTGGCGTGCCATACTTCTCACATAGGATCAGATGAAAAAGTTCGCGTGTTGGTTGGTGGTGATTGGTGTGCAGCTACCACGTGCGTAAGATATTCGTGTAAAGAAACATGCCAGAAGTACCCCGTAGGTAAACCTCGTCTCGAGGGGATATAGTTCAATTAGTTGTTCGTTCGTTCGTTCGTTCGTTCGTGAATTCCTCCCGCTAGAATCGAGAAACCCTTATAAAAGGTCGTTGTATTTACAGTCTCTGGCGATATATAGTCTGTGGCATATTAAGTTGCATAGCGAGTTTGCCCTGTCAGTGTTTGATTTTAATGAAATTATAGGAGTATTTCGAATTGAGCTTGTGTTAATATTTTTGGTGTTGCCATTCAGTGTGTGTATAGTGTAATAGGTCAGTACATCCATCCTGTATCCCCAGCCGTTCAAAATCGCATAGCACAACTCTGTCTTCGTCTGAGGAGGGGGTAGTCCGTCTCCTTGGTATAGACTGCATAGTGTCGAGATCAGATTCCCTCGATCCTTCTCAAGAGATGGGCATGTGACTAGAAAGTGTGGGGCATCTTCCTCTTCCGAGCGACATAATGGGCATTGGGGATCAACCTCTTGCTTGTTGAAGCGTACTCTGTCCTGTCGTAGGCCAAATCTACCAACCAGCAGTCTCGCTCTTGTAGTTGCCTCTGTAACTAGATACTGCTTTCCTTTACAAGCTTGCCACAGAGGGTGGGGGCGACCTATCCATACCTGGTCGAGGATAATCCATTGGAGGGTCTTTCTGGCTTGAGCTTCAGAAACTAAGGCGTTGGTCCACGAGTCCTTAATCAACATGATGGTGTTATCCTTCCAGTGGCATTTCTTCCAGGGGTGTTGAAGTGCCTGGTGGATGTTGATGCCATACTTTTCGGCTGTTTTACATATCTTGTTAAACCAGCTCTTCGAGGTATCTGATTTAAGAGACAGTTGTCTTTGCGCGACTTGCCATAGGGGATTATTTCTGTCGAGTCTTGTGATGGCTCCAAACAGGGAGAGTTGACGTGCGTGAATTGGTATTGTTCCAAGCAGCAGGTAGATGGCCGACTTAGCTGTGCTTTCCGGTAGACTCTGGATTAGTCTTAGTGCCTTTCGGTGAAAGAGATCGAGTTGGGACACTTGAGCTGCCGACAAGATGGTGGCTTCCAGACCATGCAGAAGTCTTGGGATGACGAAGGTGTCATATATTTTCATTGATGCGGAAGGGTCTAGACCATTATAGCTGTGAAAACCCACACCCATCAGGGCATATGCTGTCCGTCTTGCCAGGGTAATCCTCGGTGAAATATCAGGGGACGTCTTTCCCTTTTGCCAGTTTAGCCCAAGATGTACAAAATCCCCCGCTATAGTAGCTGGTTTGCCCCCCAGGTGCCATTCCTGAGCTTTACTTGAGTTTGCTTGCGACTGGTGGTGTGGACATACTACTGATTTCACTGGATGTAGTTCATAAAGATTGGTGTTTGAGTGGTCGTTGCTGACTGACATCATTGCTTGAAGTTCCATGGGACTTGTTGTGAGAAGGAGTAGGTCATCGGCGCAGCCAGGGGATCCGATGTATGTAGGGCCTATATGCAGTCCCAGCCCTGCTTTAGTGAGGGATGATGCCAAATCGTTTGCATACAACTTGTAAAGTGTCGGAGACATGACTGCACCTTGCTTCACTCCTTGTCGGACTGCATATTCCCTGCTGTCTTCACCGCACCATCTCACAACCTCTGTACTGGAGTCATACAGATCGTCAATCAGACACCACAGAGATTTCTTCATTGGTGTACCAAACATCTTGAGTTTGAGGCGAGAGTGGGACACAACATCAAAGGCTTTGCGAGCATCTAGTGAGCAGATCAGCAGGTCCTGTTTCTTTTCCTTGGTTTCGGCGATGGCTTCAGTCACAAGAAGAGAGGCCATTGAAGGTGATCTTCCGGCTGAAAAGCCATACTGAAGTCCGCTCTGCCCATCTGTGAGGTCTTTCTCAGTGCACATGAGGCAAATCAGCTCCAGTAGTTTACCAAAGATTGACGTTATTGTGATCCCGCGGTAGTTATCTAGCAATAAGGAGTCCTTTCCTTTCTTTGGAATTGGGATCTTGTACGCCGTCTTCATTATCTTCGGGGCCTTTTTCGCCTTCATGATGGAGTTGAAAATGGCAGTGAGCTTTTCCATGGCAAGTTGGGAGCAGGAGAGTAATTTTAAATGTTCTGCGCGGAATCCTTCTCTATCGGCCGCTTTCTTCTTGCTCATCCCGTCAATCGCTTTCTTTATCATTGTGATGTCAATTTCAGTACCGTCATCAATGCTTCCTGCCACTTTACGCATGTTAAACAGCAGGCGGTCCATATCTGGTTCCTCTACCTTTGGGGTTGCTAGCTTTTCATAGTAGTTTGCCCACTCACTTCTGATAGCGTTGTCATCAGTTATAATTTCACCTTCTATGCTGATTGCGGTTGTTGCTGTCTTCTCTTTCCTCTGTTTAGCAATGATTCTGTGGAAAAGAGCCTGGTCAGTGGTCAAAGCTGACGATATTTCTCCCAGCAGCTGCTTACGATCGCTTGCGTCCTCCCTCCTCTGGATCTGGCGTACCTTCTTTGTTGCCGCTTTCTTACCAATCCATGCCGGGTGGTCACCGGTGGGCTTTCCAAGCTGTTTCCACGAGAATAGTCGATTTTTAGATTCTCTGACTGCTTCTGCCAGTTCATCAGACCAATTCTTTGGGCGACCTCCACTATGTCTGGACTTGATGGACCTGTATGGTACGGCTGCTATGGTGGCTGTGTTTAGGGCATTCTGAAGTGTTAGGATAGCATCGTGGGGATCCATGTCATGGATGGGAGAAGACTGCAACTCGTTTGACAGGATTTTTTCAAACTCATCAGGATCAGCTTCGTCAAATCGGAAGAGCTTTTTCGCAACAGGCTCCTTCTGTGACTTCTTTGGTGAGTTGAGACATGGGATCTGTGTGTCACTCTTCAGCGGTAAGTGCTTGGATGAATTTGTCGCAGCCTGATCCATGATTAGGGATGGGGTGGACCAGCCCGAAGAAGAGCTAGCCCTTTCACCAATACAGATGTGATCTATTCTGGACCTGTGTCCGAGGTGTGGATTTATATATGATGAGGCGGTTGATTCTGCACCTATATCGGTAAGCTTCAGATCGTGTATCAACTCCAGAAATCGTCTCTCCTTCAGCCCCTTCCGGTTAAAATGGTCCTCATTGAGATCCCCGGCAAGGACTACTTCATACTCTCCTCTGTATTTTAACACCAGCTCGTACAATATGTCAGTATCCTCCATGAAGGTTTGAGTTGCAACCGCGCTGGTTCCTGATGACAGGTAGCAGTTAATGATACAAAGGGGTCGTGAGGGTAGATCGCATAGGGTAAGTAGTATTCTCTCATTGCCGTCGTCTTTTGTCTTCTTCATGAAGGGGTTGAGCCATGGCGCCCACAGAGTTACTACCCCTCCTCTCCCTGCAGTGTGATACAGATTCAGGCAGTCTTGAGACATCTCATCGTAGGCAACACAGTGATGGTTCCATTGTGGGAATAGTGAGTCCAGCTTTGACTTTTCAAAAGCGTGCAGCCAATGCTCCTGAAGGCATATAATATCAGAGTCACCCAGCTGGCTGTTCACAAAGGCATGATTGGCGACGGCCCCCTCTACATTGAAAGTAACGAACTTGAGGTTCCTAGATCCTGCTGGCTGTCAGCTACTTGCGAAAGTCTGTTCCAGACTAACCTTGCCATTTTGCGTGGGCTCCTTAGTTCTGCGGGTTATGCCACCATGGGTACTTATGGGTTGTTCACAGGTGGCGCTCGTTGTTGGACGAAAAAATTGTTGACGAAGAAAAATGTTGCAAGAAAAAAATCTTGAACGAAAATAAATGTTGCCGTAAAATTTTGTCAACATTTAAAAAAAAATGTTGCGGGAAAAATATTTTCAAGAGTAGAAAAGAAATTAAATATTTTTTCACGAAATAATGAATTTTTAAAGTTTTTTTATGAAGAAAAAAAGTTTAACCCCAAAATAATTTTTTTCTAACGAATTTTTCTAAATGTCAAAAAAAAATGTTGGCTTGTTTTCTCAAAATGTTGGATCTTTTTTAAAATGTTGCTAATATTTTGTACAGGGTTGAAATAATTCCGCTTTAGCGTGCCATACCCAACAGCCACCTGCAATTTGTGTGCATACATAAATTACCACGTTCCCACTATCGGCATAAGAAAATGCCACTCTCGCCATAGGAGGCCATTTTTATATCTCTCGATTCAGGGCATGTACACAAGCATTGCACACAGCTGCAGCCTGCATCGAGGTCTGATTTCCAAAAGTCCGAAAAGACCTATTTGCACCTATTTGTAACTCACACAACGTAGTGAGTGTAATGGTTACGTGTATGTATAAAGTGTAAACAAAATTCATATATCCATCATGTCCATCGAATCTGAAAAAATTTGTGCAGACCCATGACAGTTCCGGTTCCGGTACAGTTTGTTGCATTCCATACGGGCCGCGCTTGCCGATCCTGCTTTCACGACGCACCGCAACCACAGTTACCATGATTCCCGTTGTTGACGCAATTATTTCATGACGTCATGAGCCATTGACCATTCACGCAAGTAGATTTATTCACACCGGCGCCACTGTCCTGAAGTGTATCTAATATGTAAAGAGCAATCTCTAGTGAACTCACACAACTGTTTGACATGGGGGAGCCCCCCAAACCCCGTCCTTCTGACATATTTAGCCAGTACATTGGGGGATGAGTCCCCCAAACCCCCTCCCCCGTTCTCTGAAAGTGACAGGTTTTAGTCAGTACATCGGGGGGAAGCCCCCCCCCCCCCACCCCCACCCCCATTGACTCTAAAATAATAGAATTCCTTGGAGACGCTGAACAATAAGGCCCCATAAAGAAATAGTCCCCGCCCCGGTAGCTGTCTCATATCTGCTGACAGAAGCAGCTCTTTGTGGTGAAATAATAATTGAATGCATGTCATGACACCCAGGAGTGAGGAGCTTTTTCTCATTTCTGAAACAGTTGCATGGTTGGAATGAATTTCC
This sequence comes from Lineus longissimus, assembly GCF_910592395.1. Lineage (NCBI taxonomy): Eukaryota > Metazoa > Nemertea > Pilidiophora > Heteronemertea > Lineidae > Lineus > Lineus longissimus. The sequence continues at coordinate 12,255,739 of NC_088308.1, read as the reverse complement.
AAATCAGTCCGTCAAATCTCAATGCAATGAAAATTGAAATGTCACAACTGTCTCCACCGACGTTGTCCTGTATGTCCTAGCAGACGATTCTTAAATAAATGATGTGATTGATATACTTGTAGATTGGAATGAATTATTTCTTCAATGATATGAAAGTTGAAAGCCCTCTGACATGCCCGAGTACAAAAATGCAGAGGCAAGACACATCATGCATGTCATGACACCCAGGAGCTTTTTCTCATTTCTGAAACAGTTGCATGGCTGGAATGAATTTCCAAATCAGTCCGTCAAATCTCTATGCAATGAAAATTGAAATGTCACAACTGTCTCCACCGACGTTGTCCTGTATGTCCTAGCAGACGATTTTTAAATAAATGATGTGATTGATATACTTGTAGATTGGAATGAATTATTTCTTCAATGATATGAAAGTTGAAAGCCCTCTGACATGTCTGAGTACAAAAATGAGGAGGCAAGACACATCATGCATGTCATGACACCCTGGAGCTTTTTCTCATTTCTGAAACAGTTGCATGGTTGGAATGAATTTCCAAATCAGTCCGTCAAATCTCTATCCAAATGGAACTTTAAGACCACTCTATATTTGTGCAGTAGTGTTAAAACTGACTTTTTGAAGTAAAGTACGTAAATCGAGAAGAAGAGGACGTTTACTTCGTCTGCAATGAAATGTCACAACTGTCTCCGCCGACGTTGTTGTCCTGTATGTTCTAGCAGACGATTTTTAGATACACTTCAAGACAGTGGCGCCGGTGTGAATAAATCTACTTGCGTGATTGGTCAAAGGCTCATGACGTCATGAAATAATTGCGTCAACAATGGGAATCATGGTAACTGTGGTTGCGGTGCGTCGTGAAAGCAGGATCGGCAAGCGCGGCCCGTATGGAATGCAACAAACTGTACCGGAACCGGAACTGTCATGGGTCTGCACAAATTTTTTCAGATTCGATGGACATGATGGATATATGAATTTTGTTTACACTTTATACACACACGTAACCATTACACTCACTACGTTGTGTGAGTTAAAAATCGTCTGCTAGAACATACAGGACAACAACGTCGGCGGAGACAGTTGTGACATTTCATTGCAGACGAAGTAAACGTCCTCTTCTTCTCGATTTACGTACTTTACTTCAAAAAGTCAGTTTTAACACTACTGCACAAATAAAGAGTGGTCTTAAAGTTCCATTTGGATAGAGATTTGACGGACTGATTTGGAAATTCATTCCAACCATGGAACTGTTTCAGAAATGAGAAAAAGCTCCAGGGTGTCATGACATGCATGATGTGTCTTGCCTCTGCATTTTTGTACTCAGACATGTCAGAGGGTTTTCAACTTTCATATCATTGAAGAAATAATTCATTCCAATCTACAAGTATATCAATCACATCATTTATTTAAAAATCGTCTGCTAGGACATACAGGACAACGTCGGTGGAGACAGTTGTGACATTTCAATTTTCATTGCATAGAGATTTGACGGACTGATTTGGAAATTCATTCCAACCATGCAACTGTTTCAGAAATGAGAAAAAGCTCCTGGGTGTCATGACATGCATTCAATTATTATTTCACCACAAAGAGCTGCTTCTGTCAGCAGATATGAGACAGCTACCGGGGCGGGGACTATTTCTTTATGGGGCCTTATTGTTCAGCGTCTCCAAGGAATTCTATTATTTTAGAGTCAATGGGGGTGGGGGTGGGGGGGGGGGGGGGTGGGGCTTCCCCCCGATGTACTGACTAAAACCTGTCACTTTCAGAGAACGGGGGAGGGGGTTTGGGGGACTCATCCCCCAATGTACTGGCTATATATGTCAGAAGGACAGTTGTGTGAGTTCACTAGAGATTGCTCTTTACATATTAACTCACACAACGTAGTGAGTGTAATGGTTACGTATGTATAAAGTGTAAACAAAATTCATATATCCATCATGTCCATCGAATCTGAAAAAATTTGTGCAGACCCATGACAATTCTGGTTCCGGTACAGTTTGTCGCATTCCATACGGGCCGCGCTTGCCGATCCTGCTTTCACGACGCACCGCAACCACAGTTACCATGATTCCCGTTGTTGACGCAATTATTTCATGACGTCATGAGCCATTGACCATTCACGCAAGTAGATTTATTCACACCGGCGCCACTGTCCTGAAGTGTATCTAATATGTAAAGAGCAATCTCTAGTGAACTCACACAACTGTTTGACATGGGGGAGCCCCCCAAACCCCGTCCTTCTGACATATTTAGCCAGTACATTGGGGGATGAGTCCCCCAAACCCCCTCCCCCGTTCTCTGAAAGTGACAGGTTTTAGTCAGTACATCGGGGGGAAGCCCCCCCCCCCCCCCCACCCCCACCCCCATTGACTCTAAAATAATAGAATTCCTTGGAGACGCTGAACAATAAGGCCCCATAAAGAAATAGTCCCCGCCCCGGTAGCTGTCTCATATCTGCTGACAGAAGCAGCTCTTTGTGGTGAAATAATAATTGAATGCATGTCATGACACCCAGGAGTGAGGAGCTTTTTCTCATTTCTGAAACAGTTGCATGGTTGGAATGAATTTCCAAATCAGTCCGTCAAATCTCAATGCAATGAAAATTGAAATGTCACAACTGTCTCCACCGACGTTGTCCTGTATGTCCTAGCAGACGATTCTTAAATAAATGATGTGATTGATATACTTGTAGATTGGAATGAATTATTTCTTCAATGATATGAAAGTTGAAAGCCCTCTGACATGCCCGAGTACAAAAATGCAGAGGCAAGACACATCATGCATGTCATGACACCCAGGAGCTTTTTCTCATTTCTGAAACAGTTGCATGGCTGGAATGAATTTCCAAATCAGTCCGTCAAATCTCTATGCAATGAAAATTGAAATGTCACAACTGTCTCCACCGACGTTGTCCTGTATGTCCTAGCAGACGATTTTTAAATAAATGATGTGATTGATATACTTGTAGATTGGAATGAATTATTTCTTCAATGATATGAAAGTTGAAAGCCCTCTGACATGTCTGAGTACAAAAATGAGGAGGCAAGACACATCATGCATGTCATGACACCCTGGAGCTTTTTCTCATTTCTGAAACAGTTGCATGGTTGGAATGAATTTCCAAATCAGTCCGTCAAATCTCTATCCAAATGGAACTTTAAGACCACTCTATATTTGTGCAGTAGTGTTAAAACTGACTTTTTGAAGTAAAGTACGTAAATCGAGAAGAAGAGGACGTTTACTTCGTCTGCAATGAAATGTCACAACTGTCTCCGCCGACGTTGTTGTCCTGTATGTTCTAGCAGACGATTTTTAGATACACTTCAAGACAGTGGCGCCGGTGTGAATAAATCTACTTGCGTGATTGGTCAAAGGCTCATGACGTCATGAAATAATTGCGTCAACAATGGGAATCATGGTAACTGTGGTTGCGGTGCGTCGTGAAAGCAGGATCGGCAAGCGCGGCCCGTATGGAATGCAACAAACTGTACCGGAACCGGAACTGTCATGGGTCTGCACAAATTTTTTCAGATTCGATGGACATGATGGATATATGAATTTTGTTTACACTTTATACACACACGTAACCATTACACTCACTACGTTGTGTGAGTTAAAAATCGTCTGCTAGAACATACAGGACAACAACGTCGGCGGAGACAGTTGTGACATTTCATTGCAGACGAAGTAAACGTCCTCTTCTTCTCGATTTACGTACTTTACTTCAAAAAGTCAGTTTTAACACTACTGCACAAATAAAGAGTGGTCTTAAAGTTCCATTTGGATAGAGATTTGACGGACTGATTTGGAAATTCATTCCAACCATGCAACTGTTTCAGAAATGAGAAAAAGCTCCAGGGTGTCATGACATGCATGATGTGTCTTGCCTCTGCATTTTTGTACTCAGACATGTCAGAGGGTTTTCAACTTTCATATCATTGAAGAAATAATTCATTCCAATCTACAAGTATATCAATCACATCATTTATTTAAAAATCGTCTGCTAGGACATACAGGACAACGTCGGTGGAGACAGTTGTGACATTTCAATTTTCATTGCATAGAGATTTGACGGACTGATTTGGAAATTCATTCCAACCATGCAACTGTTTCAGAAATGAGAAAAAGCTCCTGGGTGTCATGACATGCATTCAATTATTATTTCACCACAAAGAGCTGCTTCTGTCAGCAGATATGAGACAGCTACCGGGGCGGGGACTATTTCTTTATGGGGCCTTATTGTTCAGCGTCTCCAAGGAATTCTATTATTTTAGAGTCAATGGGGGTGGGGGTGGGGGGGGGGGGGGCTTCCCCCCGATGTACTGACTAAAACCTGTCACTTTCAGAGAACGGGGGAGGGGGTTTGGGGGACTCATCCCCCAATGTACTGGCTATATATGTCAGAAGGACAGTTGTGTGAGTTCACTAGAGATTGCTCTTTACATATTAACTCACACAACGTAGTGAGTGTAATGGTTACGTATGTATAAAGTGTAAACAAAATTCATATATCCATCATGTCCATCGAATCTGAAAAAATTTGTGCAGACCCATGACAATTCTGGTTCCGGTACAGTTTGTCGCATTCCATACGGGCCGCGCTTGCCGATCCTGCTTTCACGACGCACCGCAACCACAGTTACCATGATTCCCGTTGTTGACGCAATTATTTCATGACGTCATGAGCCATTGACCATTCACGCAAGTAGATTTATTCACACCGGCGCCACTGTCCTGAAGTGTATCTAATATGTAAAGAGCAATCTCTAGTGAACTCACACAACTGTTTGACATGGGGGAGCCCCCCAAACCCCGTCCTTCTGACATATTTAGCCAGTACATTGGGGGATGAGTCCCCCAAACCCCCTCCCCCGTTCTCTGAAAGTGACAGGTTTTAGTCAGTACATCGGGGGGAAGCCCCCCCCCCCCCACCCCCACCCCCATTGACTCTAAAATAATAGAATTCCTTGGAGACGCTGAACAATAAGGCCCCATAAAGAAATAGTCCCCGCCCCGGTAGCTGTCTCATATCTGCTGACAGAAGCAGCTCTTTGTGGTGAAATAATAATTGAATGCATGTCATGACACCCAGGAGTGAGGAGCTTTTTCTCATTTCTGAAACAGTTGCATGGTTGGAATGAATTTCCAAATCAGTCCGTCAAATCTCAATGCAATGAAAATTGAAATGTCACAACTGTCTCCACCGACGTTGTCCTGTATGTCCTAGCAGACGATTCTTAAATAAATGATGTGATTGATATACTTGTAGATTGGAATGAATTATTTCTTCAATGATATGAAAGTTGAAAGCCCTCTGACATGCCCGAGTACAAAAATGCAGAGGCAAGACACATCATGCATGTCATGACACCCAGGAGCTTTTTCTCATTTCTGAAACAGTTGCATGGCTGGAATGAATTTCCAAATCAGTCCGTCAAATCTCTATGCAATGAAAATTGAAATGTCACAACTGTCTCCACCGACGTTGTCCTGTATGTCCTAGCAGACGATTTTTAAATAAATGATGTGATTGATATACTTGTAGATTGGAATGAATTATTTCTTCAATGATATGAAAGTTGAAAGCCCTCTGACATGTCTGAGTACAAAAATGAGGAGGCAAGACACATCATGCATGTCATGACACCCTGGAGCTTTTTCTCATTTCTGAAACAGTTGCATGGTTGGAATGAATTTCCAAATCAGTCCGTCAAATCTCTATCCAAATGGAACTTTAAGACCACTCTATATTTGTGCAGTAGTGTTAAAACTGACTTTTTGAAGTAAAGTACGTAAATCGAGAAGAAGAGGACGTTTACTTCGTCTGCAATGAAATGTCACAACTGTCTCCGCCGACGTTGTTGTCCTGTATGTTCTAGCAGACGATTTTTAGATACACTTCAAGACAGTGGCGCCGGTGTGAATAAATCTACTTGCGTGATTGGTCAAAGGCTCATGACGTCATGAAATAATTGCGTCAACAATGGGAATCATGGTAACTGTGGTTGCGGTGCGTCGTGAAAGCAGGATCGGCAAGCGCGGCCCGTATGGAATGCAACAAACTGTACCGGAACCGGAACTGTCATGGGTCTGCACAAATTTTTTCAGATTCGATGGACATGATGGATATATGAATTTTGTTTACACTTTATACACACACGTAACCATTACACTCACTACGTTGTGTGAGTTAAAAATCGTCTGCTAGAACATACAGGACAACAACGTCGGCGGAGACAGTTGTGACATTTCATTGCAGACGAAGTAAACGTCCTCTTCTTCTCGATTTACGTACTTTACTTCAAAAAGTCAGTTTTAACACTACTGCACAAATATAGAGTGGTCTTAAAGTTCCATTTGGATAGAGATTTGACGGACTGATTTGGAAATTCATTCCAACCATGCAACTGTTTCAGAAATGAGAAAAAGCTCCAGGGTGTCATGACATGCATGATGTGTCTTGCCTCTGCATTTTTGTACTCAGACATGTCAGAGGGTTTTCAACTTTCATATCATTGAAGAAATAATTCATTCCAATCTACAAGTATATCAATCACATCATTTATTTAAAAATCGTCTGCTAGGACATACAGGACAACGTCGGTGGAGACAGTTGTGACATTTCAATTTTCATTGCATAGAGATTTGACGGACTGATTTGGAAATTCATTCCAACCATGCAACTGTTTCAGAAATGAGAAAAAGCTCCTGGGTGTCATGACATGCATTCAATTATTATTTCACCACAAAGAGCTGCTTCTGTCAGCAGATATGAGACAGCTACCGGGGCGGGGACTATTTCTTTATGGGGCCTTATTGTTCAGCGTCTCCAAGGAATTCTATTATTTTAGAGTCAATGGGGGTGGGGGTGGGGGGGGGGCTTCCCCCCGATGTACTGACTAAAACCTGTCACTTTCAGAGAACGGGGGAGGGGGTTTGGGGGACTCATCCCCCAATGTACTGGCTATATATGTCAGAAGGACAGTTGTGTGAGTTCACTAGAGATTGCTCTTTACATATTAACTCACACAACGTAGTGAGTGTAATGGTTACGTATGTATAAAGTGTAAACAAAATTCATATATCCATCATGTCCATCGAATCTGAAAAAATTTGTGCAGACCCATGACAATTCTGGTTCCGGTACAGTTTGTCGCATTCCATACGGGCCGCGCTTGCCGATCCTGCTTTCACGACGCACCGCAACCACAGTTACCATGATTCCCATTGTTTCCTTCCTCGTGACGCAATTATTTCATGACGTCATGAGCCATTGACCATTCACGCAAGTAGATTTATTCACACCGGCGCCACTGTCCTGAAGTGCGGGTGTGGGACATCATCTATCTAAAAATCGTCTGCTAGAACATACAGGACAACAACGTCGGCGGAGACAGTTGTGACATTTCATTGCAGACGAAGTAAACGTCCTCTTCTTCTTGATTTACGTACTTTACTTCAAAAAGTCAGTTTTAACACTACTGCACAAATATAGAGTGGTCTTAAAGTTCCATTTGGATAGAGATTTGACGGACTGATTTGGAAATTCATTCCAACCATGCAACTGTTTCAGAAATGAGAAAAAGCTCCAGGGTGTCATGACATGCATGATGTGTCTTGCCTCTGCATTTTTGTACTCAGACATGTCAGAGGGTTTTCAACTTTCATATCATTGAAGAAATAATTCATTCCAATCTACAAGTATATCAATCACATCATTTATTTAAAAATCGTCTGCTAGGACATACAGGACAACGTCGGTGGAGACAGTTGTGACATTTCAATTTTCATTGCATAGAGATTTGACGGACTGATTTGAAAATTCATTCCAACCATGCAACTGTTTCAGAAATGAGAAAAAGCTCCTGGGTGTCATGACATGCATTCAATTATTATTTCACCACAAAGAGCTGCTTCTTTCAGCAGATATGAGACAGCTACCGGGGCGGGGACTAGCTATTTCTTTATGGGGCCTTATTGTTCAGCGTCTCCAAGGAATTCTATTTTTAGAGTCCAATGGGGGGAGTTGGGGGGGGGGGGGGCCTTCCCTCCAATGTACTGACTAAAACCTGTCACTTTCAGAGAACGGGGGAGGGGGTTTGGGGGACTCATCCCCCAACGTGCTGGCTATATATGTCAGAAGGGCGGGGGTTTGGGGGCTCCCCCATGTCAAACAGTTGTGTGAGTTCACTAGAGATTGCTCTTTACATATTAGGCTCTTATGTTCACTTTTTATTATACTAGACACAACTAGACATCGCTAGCAACACATTGATGCCTCTTGCACTAATATTCTTCAAGCCATCGCTGCACAATCCGAGTCACAAAATCAGCGCCTCAGATAGAGCGTATGAATTTAAGGATCACATTTGTCAAGTGAATCAATAACTGATCCCTAATATCCAGAAGTGAGACTTGTATTGTATGCCACAAAGACGAAGGTTGTAGCAACGTCTCGTTGTTTTACAGTAATGTTACTGTCTTCGGTTTATATTAGGAGAGGTCGCGGTAGCGGAGGATTGTTGTTGTTTTGAGATTTATAGCGCGAGAACTTTCTGTGCAAGGTTTCCCAACCAAAAGTCTCAGGGAGCGAAACGACTGGGGGCGAAAAGATTAGGGAGCGAAACGCTGATCCCACCCACAATGCATCAAAAACGGAAATTAGCAGAATTTAAGTTTTGGTTGAGTTTGTCCGACACTTTTTGATAATTTGTGCTAAACTTTAGCTTGAAATATGCAGGAGATCATAGCAAACGTCGATAACATCGTTTTCGATATAGAATATGCCCTTGAGCAGCAGCTGGGTGCACAACCTTTGCCATTTCCTGGCATGGATAGTGAGTAACCTTTTTTCGCCATGGCCCATAAAATAATTAGTCTTAAAACTTTAGACGATAAAACTAAAAAAAAACAAACTTCGAAGAAGCTTTCTTTTACCGCCTTATCTCTCTCATCAGCGGCCATTACTCAGAAAAAACGTGTTCGTATCGAGTACGTATGGGCGGTTATTTCCGCATGAATAGACTAGAGGTTGTCTCAAATAGACATTTTGTGAATTATGTCGTGTTATGACTCGAATAGACGTTTGGTAATGGTAGCGCTTTTCAAATAGACATACACTCAAATAGACGTTTGGTGGCGCTCGTATCTCAAATAAAGGCCTAACTGCAGAAAAGCCGGGACAGTAGTAGCTCTGTACATTATGTACACTCTGTCCCTCTGTACATTATGTACACATTCCTATCATTTAGCACAGAGTGTCCCGGGTATTCTGCAGTTGCTCCGCAGCGATGAAACTTAGTACAGTGGAACCCCGGTAACACGACCACTCATGGGACTGTGGTCGGAGTGGTCGTGTTACCGGGGTGGTCGCGTTACCGGGGTTGGGAATCCCCAGACGAAATACATGATGATTTTTCCCGCCAAAATTGCCGACTGCATGGCGTGTGTACGCTGTACTACCATAGCAACGCTGCTTGATTGAGATGATGCACGCTCCAAAGTTCTGTTAGTGTTATCATGCCTCGCAAGAACTGTTCGTCGATAAAATTACATGTTACATTCTCAGAATGAGTTAGAAAAGGTAATTTTGTAACTCATTTTATCCACAAAGTTTCATTATCTGCCCGACGTGACGCATTTGCGGGCAATTTGGTGAATCATCCTCCATGTACCCGACTGTTTGTGACGATTGAAGTAAACTTGTCGTATGATTCCACGTGAATGATGAGTTGAGTAATGCTACAGTTTTAATCAAATCTATTTTCAGTCAAAATATTTAAAGAAATATAAAATGATACTGTAGTAAATCAACCAAGTTCTCCATATCATAAAACATTCAAACGTCTCGCAAGCTTGTTATTGTCATAAGTGTGGTCTTCAAACTACCCGCCGTTTATTATAAGTTCATATGCAAATCACGCAAATCACATGATTTTGCTGCTGCTGCTGAGTGCGCATGTCTGGTACTGAACTGGCTCAGTGATGAAAACAAACCATGAAAACGTTAGAAAAAGAAAGTTTATTTATTCATTTACACTTATACAATTGATCATACCTGCAAAATCACATTGTATTTTTTGTTTTCATATGTATTCCCATGGCCATTGTCCCCGTCCAACAAAGCTTGGCAGCGAGGTGCTAATTACTATGCCGCGGTCGCGACCGATTACGGCAATTAGGCCTGGTGGTCGGGTTAGCGGGGTTGATTTTCAGTTTGGGACCGGCCAAGCCAGTGGTCGCGGTCGGGGTACCGGGGTGGTCGTCTTAGGGGGGGTCTCTTAATGGTAATTAGAGAGGAAACCATTCGGGACCGGAGAATCGTGGTCGCGTTAGCGGGGTGGTCGCGTTAGCGGGGTGGTCGCCAACCGGGGTTCCACTGTATTGCGGACCCGACCGTACCGTGGCACGGCCGTCGTGGCTGCAAGTCTTACCCTGCATCACTGCGGACACGACGGTCGTGTTCAATAACCTCATTCAAATAGGTCATTGAAAACTTCGCTCCAGATCGATAAAGAAACGAATAAAATTGAGCCATTACCGCAACCGCGCCGTGCCAAGTGTTCCGCTTTTTAAATTGCACTGACCTCTGCGTTGGAGATTGCCATTACCGATCCAATCCTTTCCTACCCTAGCGGAGAAATCAGGAACCAATCGATACTTCCATCCAACCTCGTCTCCAGGGGCCCCCTTTAAAAGACACATGGGGACGAGGTTGGTTGCTTTCCCAAAGCTGTCTACAATGGTTACTATGGTGTTATTGTCCATTGACCCCAATTTATACTAGGTGGGCAGGGAAGGGATGACACTCCTCTATACATGTAGGCTTGTCGAGTAGTGTAGCAGGATGGGGCATCAGGGGAAACCGACCAAGTCAAGTGGCTTCACCATCTTTCATGAATTTCTCTATCTAGTCTCATTCTGAAGTGTAGCAGCAGGAGGGGGCAACCTGCCAATTCCTATTGGTACAGACTGACCGCACAGTGTAGCAATGTGAATAAAAGCAAACAAGCAACGAAACAAATAGGATTTCAATAATTCCTTATGGTTATTATTACTTTTCCTTATAAAAAAGTAGTTTTTATAGAGAGCATTCAATACCGGTATTGTATTCTATGATTGAAATATTCATCAACACAAATGAAAATGCAAATATTACAATATTACTGTTCTCAATTAGTTATGTTCAGAGAAATATGGAGGCAGTAAGCTGATATACTAGTACATGTACACATGTTTCAACAAAAATTAAAACAGCTCACATAAGCAGACAGTATTGCTAAAACATGATATGAAGACTGTTGGCCTACTGTAACTGCACCTCTAAGCCATCACATTGTCAAGTTCTACTAATGAAGGGTCGGGTCTACAATGTAAATGTTTGACTCATTAAAGGTTTTTCTAAACACAGGATGGAGCAGTTACAGCCAACGAAAATGATAAAGCTGACATCAGCAGTATTGTTAAAAAAATATGAAGCCTACACTGGGCTTAAGTCCTGCACATGTACTATAGCTGCTTATCTAGGCCATCCCATTGCCAAGTTCTGCAAATGACGGTTCTTCAATGGATGGCTATGAGGAGCAGTTACAGTATATGACAGATAAAACCAAACAAGAATGATAAAACTAACATCAGCAGTTTTGTCAAAAGAAATATGAAGCCTACACTTTGACTTTGACTGGTGGAGCAATATTATGTGGCAGAAGCCCAAAACAAGTTAAAACAAACATCAGCAGTATAGAGTTAAAAGATATGAAGCCTACACTAGGCTTTGACTGGTGGAGCTCCCGCACTAGGCTTTGACTGGTGGAGCAATATTATGTGGCAGAAGCCCAAAACAAGTTAAAACTAACATCAGCAGTATTAGAGTTAAAAGATATGAAGCCTACACTAGGCTTTGACTGGTGGAGCCCCGCACTAGGCTTTGACTGGTGGAGCAATATTATGTGGCAGAAGCCCAAAACAAGTTAAAACTAACATCAGCAGTATAGAGTTAAAAGATATGAAGCCTACACTAGGCTTTGACTGGTGGAGCTCCGCACTAGGCTTTGACTGGTGGAGCAATATTATGTGGCAGAAGCCCAAAACAAGTTAAAACTAACATCAGCAGTATAGAGTTAAAAGATATGAAGCCTACACTAGGCTTTGACTGGTGGAGCCCCGCACTAGGCTTTGACTGGTGGAGCAATATTATGTGGCAGAAGCCCAAAACAAGTTAAAACTAACATCAGCAGTATAGAGTTAAAAGATATGAAGCCTACACTAGGCTTTGACTGGTGGAGCCCCGCACTAGGCTTTGACTGGTGGAGCAATATTATGTGGCAGAAGCCCAAAACAAGTTAAAACTAACATCAGCAGTATAGAGTTAAAAGAAATATGAAGCCTACACTAGGCTTTGACTGGTGGAGCCCCCGCACTAGGCTTTGACGCAATATTATGTGGCAGAAGCCCAAACCTAACATCAGCAGTAGTTAGAGTAGAGTTCTAGTACACCATACTAGTACACCATACAAATAAGGCACTTGTAAACGGCTGGAGTTTCAGCTAACGCAACACATTCATTGTGGAACCACCAATTGCAGTAGTCACATTGCAACCATGCAATATCCTCTCCTGATGGCTTGTTGCAGAATGGCATATCGCAGATGATTTCATCATTCGTTTTGGCATGACTTAGTAGTTTTCCTAGGGCGTATCTTCGGTAACCATCACAATGCCACTGCCTCATCACAAACGGAGGAACACCTTTCAACAGCGACTCTGCATTCTTGAAATTAAACAAAAACAATTATAAGAAACACGTGTATAAAGCCATGGAACTTTACACTTGTCCCCAGTTGCAGTGTTCTCAAACTACTATATTTGCTGTTGGGTATATACAACTAGTCATACATGTCATACCCCAAGTCTTTTCCACCACTACAAATTTTACAAAAACTGACCTACATCATGTACATGTTAGATGTAACTCATACATGTACACATGACAAACCAGGAGTGAAGATTTTGTTGTTATGTTTTGTTGAATGGTCTGAAAGTTATCTAAGAGTTTTCGATCTAAACTTAAGTAATATTAGCTTGTCCTCGGAATCACTTACCATCATGACAAACACCCCACAACTTGTGTTATCATCCTGCTTGCTACACATGTACTTTGCCACAGTCCATTCAGTGTCGTCACCGCGTGCAATCATGAATAAACTGCAAGTGGAAACAGTGAACTTAATGGATCTGACTTTCAATGCATTCTGGATATGAACTTTTGGTGCAATATTGTAAGTTAGTTTTCATGCATACCAAATGAAAATGCAAATCGCAGCAAGTTCATCACACAAAAGTAGACCCGAAAGGTACTCACCTCCAAGATGTTAAGTACAACTCGAATCTTCTGTCAGGCAAATCCAGTGAATCCAACACACCAACGGAATGATTTACCATATCAGCAACTAGGAGAACCCAGTGTTCATTAGTGCAAATGGGCAAAAGAACCCATTTGAACTTACTCAGTGGAATCTGAAAATACACAAAGAATGGCAATGACTGAATGAGAATAAAAAACTCAAAATGCCACATAATTTTGGGGGTGTCTGATACATGTTGGGGGTATCTGATACATACGGCTGTCTGATACATGTATTTGCTGTAAAATTATTGCAAATCATGTTTGAATCATGTGAAGCAGAAAGCATCCCTGGAATATTTTCATCCTTTCATCAAACATTTAGTCACAATTCTGCCAAAGTACGTATGTTTGTATTGTATTGTCATGCCAGTAAAATAACAGTATTTAGATACAGCAGAATGAACAAAACTACACTACATCTGTACCTGCTTATATAACCAAGAAGATGTGTCATTCTTCTCCCACATCACGGCCAGGAAGCTTGGAAGAACATGAACTGTTGGTTTCTCCATATTCACTTCCTTCGACAAGATATCAAGGTATGCATGGATGACCTTAAAATTGAAGAACAAACAGTTGATGTTAAACAATTCATGAACAAATTACGGAAGGGGTAGCCATTATTAGTAATCAAGTCTCGTCCTGCTTCACCAAATCATTCTTCACTTTTCAGGACCGTATGTAATTTACAACATGTAGTCACGCATACACCAATACAGTTTTGTTCCATGTGATCAATGAAAATCATATATTTCTTAGTCCAACAAGTACATCAAATACATACCTGATCATTTAAACACGCCTCTGGTTTCAGTGTGTTTAGGTCATCTCTCTTCAAACTGTTGTTGCCGACATAAAGGTTGATGTCTTTTCCCTTATCTGCATCAGCTACCCTTGTGTAGTTGGCATAGTTATTCATGTGGTTTGGGGCTGCTTTCAACGTTTCCAACATCACTAATGGGTCAATTTCATATTCAAACGATCTGGTAAGAACACCAGAAACCAACATCAGCACATCTACATCAGTCTTTTCTTTTTTGAACTGCCAGGCAACGTAGGGGATTGTTTCAATTATTTCTTCCTCGTCGGTAGTATTCAGGAGGGAGTAGGCACCAGTAACCTGGCTCGACAAGAGACTCTTAATACTACGAAATGCAGACCTTATCCCAAGTTTGAGGCACTCGTCATACAAACTGCGTACAACTCCAGTATCAAGCAGCTCACACTTTTCTAAGAACTTCCGTCTCTTTTCAATCTTGTCTTTTTCTGCAGCCATTTCAGCACCTGTCTTACTCTTCACCGTTTTAGCCTTCTTCTGCCTACACCCAGATTTGGTCTCTTTTCTCTTTTTTGGCCCCACAGGTTTCTTCTCAGATTTCTTTGTCTTCGGCGTTCCAGATTGCTTACTCCCCTTTGGACGGCCTCGTACCTTCAGTTTCACAGGCAGGTGAATGTCTGGTCTATTTTGTAGTATTTCAGAAAATGAAGATGGGGCAGCTGTCTTAGCTTCACAACTCAGGAGAACGTTTAACTTCTGCAAGTCAGACTGAGACAGGGTGTTGTTGTTGCTATCAACGTTAAACTTGTTCAAATCAGGCAAGGTGTTGTTGTTGCTATCAACCGTATCCATGGGGGAGTCAACAGGCACGTCAGGACAGTATTCTTTCAGATCAGAATCAGCAATTTGTTCACCGTTGGTTGAGGAGTCGTTTTTGCTATCAATAACCATGGGGGAGTCACCAGGCAGGTCAGGACACTTTTCTCTTTCCACTACTTCTACCTCAATGTTCACCGAGTCTGATGATTCTTTCACTTCAACTGCATTCATGGCATTCTCAATGTTCACTGAGTCTGATGATTCTTGCACTTCAACTGCATTCTCAACGTTCACTGAGTCTGATGATTCTTGCACTTCAACTGCATTCTCAACGTTCACAGAGTCTGATGATTCTTGCACTTCAACTGCATTCTCAATGTTCACAGAGTCTGATGATTCTTGCACGACTTCAACAACCTGAAGCGAACTACCGCGGACTATAAGCTCCCGTAGACGTTCAAATTGAGCCAAATACTGATCGAAGACTTTCTGGCCATGTTGCGCCATAGCGCTAGCAATGTCTTTGCAAATAACATTCGCGCGACTATACTTCTGGTTCCAATTCAGGATTCGTGTTTCCTTTGTCTTCTTTAGAACAGCAACAGTGCTGATTGTGGGTCGGAGCGTGGCACTTTCAAACATAAACATCTGAGAACGTAGCTTCCATCGTTCACCAGTGAGGGTATCACAATACAGTAGAACAGGAGAGGAACATGCTTGCTGTTGTTGCACAAAGAAAATGTGCTTACATGGCAAGAGCATGGTTGATGAAAAGGTGCAGGAACAGGAGTTCATATCTGAATTCACCTTGTGGAATGCTTCACTGCTCGTTACATGGCGGATGTCAAATCCATCTTCTACTCGTTCACAAGCATACTGTCCATTCATTAGTTTCATTTTGGAAATAGAGTCAATAATGTGCTTGGCAGCATATGGCGTACAGCTGGCATAGATGGCCCTAGTGGTTTCATTCATTTCGGTGGTACAATATGACACTGAAGACACTGAAATAGATTTCTTGTGCATCATCTCCACTTCCTTCAAGTTACTGAACTTGATCAAATGTTCCATGCAGGATGCCATAGAGTCCGATGATTTCATGACCATCTTCAGCTTTTGGTGGAATGACTCTAGCCTGTTCGTCGTGCGATTCCCAAGTGTCACTGCCTCTTTTCGCCAGGCTGCAACCCACATCTGCCTGCAATTGTGCCAGTTCTTGGCATAATATTGCAAAAACTTTGCAGGGGCGATCTTCTGTAGTTCATTATGCAGTTTGTCATACTGAGCCTCAGTTGTAGCGAAGGCAATCTTTTCAATCAACACCAACAAATCACTTTTCTTCTTGCTGCCAGTTTTAGCGTACGACTTGGTCTCACTGCTCATGGTTTTGAAAACATGGAACAGGCAAAGATGTATTGGAGATTTTGCAATGTTTCCTCACCCAGGGATTCCTTCCATGCAGCAAACCCGGAATCTAAATTGGCAGTACATTCATTCCCCACGAAGAAATGCGCAACAGGTATGCTGCAGCCATACCCATCCTCCACCATCAGGGTAAAAAGAGGCATCTTGGTGGAATTGACCCTGTACGTAGCATCGACCAGTAGAACCTCAGGGAACTTTCTAACAGCCTCTTTCATAAATGGCAGCTGAAGAAATAGACAGGTTATCTGTCCATCGTCATCAACTGTCAACTGGACGGATGACCCAGGCTTTTCTATCAGCACCTTGTCTAGCACCTCCATCAGCCGGCACAAATCTGAAGCTCCCTTCGTTGCTTCTTTCTTCAGGCGTGTCTTTAGATTGTTGATATCAGACGGCTTCAACATCTTCCCCGAAACCTTGGTCATCATGTCCCTGTACATCTTCGGCGGAACGGACAAGTTCAACATAAGCCGTCCCAATTCCTCCTCTTTCTTTTCCAGTCGACGTACTTCTGGATATGACACAAACGTATCCTGCTCCAACAGGTGGTTATGATCGAGTGTGGCTTGGCTGATTACGAGGCAGTCATTTTTCCGATCTGTAGTCAGTAGGAATTATACCTATTCCAAGTGGTGCGCCATCACATGCATGTTATGCTGATAAGATTGGGGGATGTTGCGAATCGCAACTTGCACAACATGCAGAGAGAGCGCACTTGAGTCCCAAGCAGACAAGGGAGGGCGGGTTGGGTAAGATCACACTGTCCTTGGAATAGAATCCCTCATCTGGAGCACAGTTTGTTCCTCTCCGACATCCGTTCGTCACATCCGTCCCTGTCGTGTTCCAAACAATAATGACATTGCCGCTCAGCTCACGTGCACATGACGTCACCCCACTTTGGAAATATACCTATTCCAAGTGGTGCGCCATCACATGCATGTTATGCTGATAAGATTGGGGGATGTTGCGAATCTCCACCCACACAGACTGACTACGCTAACCCCTGCCCAGCAGGTATGCGTGTTTTATACAGAGTTTTATCCCAAACTCATCCCCAAACTCATACATATAAACAAAGCATAGAAAAACAGGAAACAAGTAAAATCAACTATATTTTGGCTTTATTACGAAATAGGTTTTAACACAAAATAGAATTACAACTGCTCTATATATATATGTACTGGACTGCCTAGGAAGACTGCATGCAATTACTGCTCCAGAGACCGTATTAATCTTGACTGTGGGTAGCCTGTATAACTGCATGACACCGGATACCCAGGCCTATACTCGAGAAATTACAAACGTGGTAAGGCATTTGGTAGACTTCTCTCATTGACAAAATCCTGTTCAGCCTGAGAAACAATATTTAGATTGTGCATAAGCCTGGCATTCAAACGGGTCTGGTTAGAGCAATCTGCCCTGGTATAATGCTTAGCTGATGCCTCTGAAGCCCAGCCAATATGTTGCATCACGGCGCCTAGGTCCCTCCCATCACCTGTGGCTGCGTGAAGAGATATTGCGCAACCTCCTCTGAAGCTGTGAGGGGTTTCCCCCTCGTCAATACCAAGGGAGCGCAAGTAGAATTTAAGTCTAGCGTATATCGCTTCGTATGAGAGTGGCTTGTTTAACACTTGGCCTTTCCACACTGGACGGAACAGGAAACCACACCCAAGATTGATACCAATGGACTTTGCCACAGAAAAATACCTTTCTATAGCCTCCACTGGGCATAAAGATTTGTCCTGACACCTTAGAACCGAGAAAACCTTGGGCCTATCAATTCTGGCTGTTTTACCCCAGGTGTGCCTGATAAGGAAGCCCTCATGGTTTGGGAGTTCCTTCAGTTCTTGACAGAGCATCAGTCCAAGATCGTGGGACCGGTCGCCCCCAAAAAATAAAAGCTTGAATAGGGCCTGGTCTCTAGCAAAGATAAATGATTCGGAAGATTCCGATTCTGATTCCAAGTGACGCTCTAAGTAGAGCGCCAACAACCTTAGCTTCGATATGAAAATGGGTTTGGCCTGTTTGGAGGTCACATGAGCCTTGCTCTGTTCCACTTTGACTTGTTTCTGATAAATGGATATATCCTCGGAGATAGCCGGGTTACCAAGGATCTGACCCCAGGGGCGGCATCTACCCAAAGCTATGAAGATGGATTTCATCTGGGAGATTTTACTTACAACTGTGTTATAAGCCAAACGTAGAGGGTATGCGCAAAGAGGTTTCAGGTCTGTCATAAATTCACAGTCAACGTGCTGAACCGGAGTTTTACCCTGGGAATCACATGCCGCCAGGAAAATGTTGATCCCTGTTCAAAGTTGTCGATGCAGCCCCAGAAGAGAATTTCTTCCCTAAGATCGCCCTCAAATTTTGATGGGGGACCCTGACTTCAAAGCCTTTGAAATGCTGGCAGCCATGATCCGGATGTATAGCCTTGCGACTGGGATACACAACTTAAAAGACATACATTTGCCCATGAATTTTTCCATAGTTTTGACATGCACAGCTTCCGACTCTAAAATGGTTTCCCGTAAGATCTTGAAATTCTCCCGTTTAGCCTCTGGGATGCTAAACTGTCTCAATTCAGAGTGAATACAAAGGCCAAGGTGGATCATTGCTAAGACAGGGAACCAGAGGGACTTATTCTGTTCTATGAAGAAACCCAAGAGGTCAAGGATGGCTGCATTGAAATAAATGGACCATCCGATCTGATTCAATTTAGATGCAATGATGGATTTCAACGGGCCAAGGAATCTATCGTCGAGGTACTGAGTTGTAATCATTCCACGGAGACGCAGGAATGAACGTAACCTGCATCCCAATGGTCTGGTAGATGTATGGCGATTCCGACCAGCCAAATGGCAGAACCGTGTACCTTAGGTACCATCCAGCAAACTGTACCCCAAAATAGGTTCGCGAAGCTGGAGATAAGCAAACTCCTAAGTAGGCTGATTTTTCGTCAGACGACGCCATAAAATCCCCTTGATCCAGTAGGGAAGGAAGGCGAGAGAGACCCTCAAGAGAGAACGGAATGTGGCGCATCCATAAGTTCAAAAACTGCTCATTATGGCAGAGCCTCTTTTCCCTTTTGCCATCAACCATCAGGAGAGGCATCACAAGATGAGGGGGGTCTACTTCTCCAACCTTTCCTACTAGCTCAAGCGAACCATTACGCAAACCTTCCTCTAGATGACTCACGATATCCTCTTTGTGTTGGGCACAATTTGGCGCGTTATGAAAGACCATTGCCGGGGGAAGCTTTGAGTCATAGAATTCCCCTTTGAAGTAACCCTTAAAAGGTTGAAAGAAATCCACTATTTCAACTTCGTTGAAAATCCACTTTTCCACCAACTTAGAATCTTTATCATTAACCTGATCGAGCAGTATGGACCAGTTTTGCTTTTCTGTGTGTAGCTGCCCCGCTACGAACGAATTAGGGTCTCTTAGGGAGAGTGAGTCAAGACAGTCTTGCCAGTTTTTACCTTTGACATCCCAAACTTTTAGTAACAGCACAGTGGGTGAAGAGAGAGAGGGCACCGAACCCCGACACTCGGTCCGCCTTGGTGACCTACGTTCGGAAGTAGCTTTTAGAGGATCGAATCCGGTGTTGAGTTCCCATCTGTCGGGTTGGAACCTCGACTGAAATTCAGAACAAGGAAAGGTCACCAAAGCGAGTGCCAGGGTCCGACCTCTCTCTCCCGCTCACCGGGGTTCAGTGTGACCCCATAGAACAGGAAAAAGAAATCCAACCGAAACACTACCTTAAAGTTTACTGAAAATTTTCCCAACTGAGGCACAGTGGTATCAAGACATTAGGCACTATATAGTTTTACTTGAAGTGATGACGTTTGAAGTCAACAACCAGAGGCGCTTACTACAAAATTTGTTTCAACATTACTTCTTCTTTTGACAGAAATGAAACCAATTATTTATGCTCAGATTTGACTTTCGATTGGAGATTTAGGGGGCAAGAGGCCAGAAAATGCTCAGATGACCTACAGAGGTAACACAACCTAGAGAATCCCCTGCCCCTGCCCCTGCCACGACCTCTAAAGGATGAACCACCATTATTTTGAAGCAACAAAGGTATAAGTTGCATAAGAACGTCACTGCTTTCTTTTGGCTTGTCCTTACTATTCTTGGGATCGTTATCCTTATCAATATCTTTGTCTTGAGGCTTCTCCTTGGCATCTTTCTGGCCCTTTTTTAACAGACTTCTTCCAGGCGTCAACTGCAGATTTGGCTTTCTTAGCACCCTCAGTACCCAAAAGCCGTGTTACAAGCCCATGTAAGTTACCAGATTTATCGTTCTCCCTACTGACCTTCAGAGCCGTCTTGTACAGCTCCTTGTCAGTATGATCAGAGGCTACAGCCGTGTCATAAAGGCTTTCGAGGGAGGCTAGGAGGACGCCATTTGGGGTTGTGGTCCGCAAAGCCAAGGTTCTCACCTGAGAGAGGGCTGTTTGGACTGATGTGCCTTCTTGCGTCTGTCTTATGCGCTTGACCTCCCCTTCTAGGAGTTTTAGACGTACTGCTGGATCCTCATTATCAGCGTGAGGGGCCGGGACATTGTTATTGTCAGCTCCCTGCTCCACGTTGGGGGGTGCCCCTGCAGCGGCTTCTGGGGCTTTCTAAAGGAACGAGAGAAAGATCAGTTACTAATGATGTTTTGTATTGACATTACATTATAAGTAGGAATCCTGCTCGGGGCCCTGCCCGACATGTCGTTCATAGATTGGGAGAATAATATATCCCCAGGAAAAGGTGTTTTACCACGGCATATATTACCATAAATCTGCCTTTTTGGGGGGGGGGATGACCCATGCCCGAGCTGTCCTCCACTTATTAGAAACCGGCAAGCACTAACTTACCGTAATGTCATACCCAGTAAGCTTTTTGAATTCACTGCCCAGGTCGTCGAAAGAATACGATGTAAGAGGGTATCTTCTTGACAGACTGGCGAAATTCTCTGGATCCACCTCGTCCGGATGAACTAAGCGCGCGGCGACCGGGAACATGTCTCTGCCACGTAGGGAGTGTCCCTCCTTCAACCATACCGCCGGTGTAGAGGGGTGGGCCGAAGCAGTACGATCCGAGCCTGAGGACTGCATCTCGCGGAATGAACCCCAGAGTGAAAATGAGCTATGAATGTGAGGGCCTCCAAGTTGTATAAATTACCTCGTGTTCGGGTCACGTGATACATTCATGTAATTTCGGACAAGCATCGGAACCATTTAGTGCTGGCGGGTATTGTCTGGCCCTGGGCCTTTGTCATTTTGGCTGATCAATTCTATTAAGCTTTTCACACCTGACATGCCTGAGGCAAGCTTGATTACAACATGGTTACACGATGAATTGTTGGCACATGCCGACTGAATAAAAGTACTCTGTCCATTACTGGTCATTTGAACAATCGATAACGATCTATCCGAAGGATTAATTGGGCGCTTATTCAATCTCCACTAGTGGAACAATGTAACGCATAGCAAGGCCATCGTCTGGATTTTGCAAGCCCAAGCGTTGTCCCCCCGTACTACCATGTACCTATATGGTACTCCTCACAGGAAGAAAAACCGCGTAAATGCTGCTCGAGATAACCCTGGCACACTGCCCATGGTGAATTCAACCATGGACCTATTATAGGTCCATGATTCAACATACGATATATAGACTTCTCTAAGAGTCCGATCGAGTCTCACACTCAAAGTCTATCCTTCGCCGTAGCAACTGACATAAAACGTTGTCTTAAATGAATCTGTCACGAACGGCCTAATAGACCACACAGAAAGGTCTCTCCTACGACTAAGTCAGCTGCTGCCGCAAGATTACCAACTAAATTCCCAGTCATATATCAAGGGATAAGCTCGAGCACAAAGTCAGGTCTCACAGAGTTTATAATCTTCAGAAGCAGAAAACTGCCCTAAGATTACCCAGAGCACATAGCAGGATCTCACAGCCTATCTTTAGAAGCAGAAACACTGCCCTAAGATTACTGTCTAGCTTCCTTCCCCAGACACATAGCAGGGGGACGACCTAGAGCACATAGCAAGGTCTCACAGCCTATCTACAGAAGCAGGAACTGCCCTAAGATTACTGTCTAGTTTCCTTCCCCAGACACATAGCAGGGGAATGACCCAGAGCACGTAGCAAGGTCTAAGCCTACGGTCTATCTCGAAAACAAAATGTCTTGAGATTACCGTCGTCTAAATGCGGGTAAAACCACGGAATCGGTATATACTCACCCAAAGGTATAGGCCTACTACCCCAACGCCATGTAGGAACTGTGAAGCTGATGTACGATCGGAGAACCGATCGTGACCTGTACGGGCGGTGTTCCAAACAATAATGACATTGCCGCTCAGCTCACGTGCACATGACGTCACCCCACTTTGGAAATGACAAGGGCACTGTTTTCTGTATGTCCTGAAATGAGTCAGAACGGAAAACCTTTTGAATCAACTAGTCGGTTACCAACAAGCTTTTTCATACCAAAATTGTCATCCGTCAATAATCGAAATCTCGCACAGGGCAGGCAATTTTGGCCTACCTACAGAACAGGATCTAGGTTATGATGACACAGTCACGTTCAATCTGGGGTTGTAAATTTTAGCCCACCAATACTACCCTAAGGCCTTCGCACTTTTAGCCGCACACCAGTGCCATATTACGGAATGGGATGACTGCAGATGGTAGGCTAGGCTACTGGCTACACATTAACTCCATCGTGTGGCATGATGACCATGCCAGTGCCAGTGGCCGTTTTGACCATTAGGGCCTACTATAGTAGTGCACGTGCGCAGTACGTGCTGTGTGCACTGTAGTGTAGGCCATATAGTGCATGTTGTGTGGATGTAGGCCTAAGCCACACCTAGGCTACATTCATCAATAATAGGCCTAGGCCTACATATGCACACCACATGCACTTACTTCTGACCATCAATGGTGGTGCATGTGCAGTGAGTGCTGTGACTGTGTGCACTGTAGTCATATGCACACAACATGCACTTCTGACCATCACTGGTGGTGCATGTCACGTGCAGTGCTGTGACTGTGTGCACTGTAGTGTAGCCTGTATGTATAGTAGCCTAGTGCATTTTTTGCTTTCTCAACTGTCCTAGTAGCCTAGTGCATTATTTGCTTTCTCAACTGTCCTAGAGTCTGCTATAACAAATTTTGCAAATGTTTCCCGCTCGAATTTATTCAGATATTCTTTAGAAGCCGCGAAATGGCTGAATTTTTGGCCGAGAGACAGCGGCTCCATAATGTCGTCTCCCGCCATGTTGTTTCTTCTACTGATCACGTGGGGTCGGGTAAGGCTAAACAGTGACCGCTTGTTGGGAGACACGCGCTTGGCAAACCGGTGACGTCACGGTCGGGTAATGCTCTTACAGATTATGGCGCTGCAGACACGACGGTCGTGTCAATAGTCACTTCGTAAAAAAAAATGTCAGTTTATCATCCCCGCCCGCATCACTTTTTTGACCCGCATCAAAAAAATTTTTATTTTTTAATTTTCAATTTCAATCACTAAATTAGGTTTTCAGCAGGTAAGAATTGATTCACTATCTATTCAGTTGCATTTCTGATGAAATTCTCTTTCCAATGATACCAGACATGTCTACTTTGGTTCATTTTAATCAACTGTTATTCACTTTTATATGAGGAAACTCGCCCCAGCGTAGATGACGGCCGGCGGCATGCCGAACGGACGACGATTGATTTGGCGCGAAAAACGCTACACTCATCAAATATGCCAAACACCATTGACACATCAGAGTTTTCAGCGTAACAAACAATATCACAGTGATTTTAGATAGTCAATGCTGTTTTACAATACTTTTCAAGGAGGTTCAGAGGAATTTGTTGAAAGATTTTGTCTTCAATTGCCAAATTCGCGCCTTTTTCAGAACACGTGCTCTTCCGGCGCTAAATGTATAGCGCGCCTCTCATGGCGCCTCGTTGAACTAAATCTTCCACTTTTTTATACTAGCTGCCAGAATGCCGTTTGTCGTGTTACAGATTGTGCATAAAGCACGTATTTTGAAGGCGTGGTACGGAACATCTGTCCCGCCTCAACCCACAATGAGTGACATTTATTCTGAGTTTTCAAGTGGCACATGGAGATTCCTTATTACACCTCATTTCCAGAGGAACCACTGTGCTTTGAATGTGGTACAGATGAGGATTTGTGCATCTATGATGCCAAGAAGAACTTCCCATTGTGTGAAAGGTGCAGGGGTACTGGAAAAACCTTCCAGGAAAGGCAAACAAAGGCCTTTGCACCTCGGGGGGCGGGGGAGACTAACTTTTCACTTGTGAGAATGACGTCAGGCCTGTAGGACAATGAAAGAGGCACCAGGGTGTAGTTAAGCATAAATTTATAGCATCAATTTCATGTTCAATTGTTCATGTTGCTTTCATTTAAATACCCGTTTCTGTTCTGAAAAAATAAAAAATAAAAAATAAAAACCGCCCTCCCTCATCACTTTCTTCAGAAAAAAGGATGATAAACTAACATTTTTTTTTATGGGGCCTTACAATTAAAATGAAATGGTATTAAGTCTCGATTTTCCTTAGATACGCACGCAAATAGCCATGTGCACTTCTTAGAGCAATAACAATAATATTGTCGTGGCAGATAAACCAATTCCAAACTTGCTCCAGAAGTGCCGCACACCAGCGCCACACAACGTCAATTTGGGGAGCTTCCATTTTTGCGGAAAAGCGACACCAAACGTCTATTTGAGTTATTAACAAAAAGCTGAAAACACGACAATATATGTTTATTTGAGATACGAGTGCCACCAAACGTCATTTTGAGTGTATGTCTATTTAAAAAGCGACACCAAACGTCTATTTGAGTTATACACAAAAATCTGAAAACACGACAATTACAATATATGTTTATTTGAGATACGAGCGCCACCAAACGTCTATTTGAGTTTATGTCTATTTCAGATACGACACAATATGTTAATTTCAGGTACGTCTCCGTTAAAACGAGCGCAACCAAACGTCTATTCGGGTCATAACACGACATAAAATGTCTATTTGAGACAACCTCTATTTATGCGGAAATAACCGCCCATAAGTACGTAATAAACACAGTCACAGTGCATGCGCTTAAACCATAACATGACATGCATGAATTGTAGTTTTAACCCTTTCACTGCCGGAGGCGCACTTCTGCGACAATCAATATTATTCCCTTTACTGCCGGAGGCGCACTTCTGCGACAATTATCCATACACTATAAAACCATTGAAATTTCGTTATTGAGCGTGGTTAGCGTAAAGTTTGATAGATGGCGCGGTAGTATAATAATAATAATAATAATAATTTATTGATAAACCTCCAGTCGGAGCAATAAAACATACATGTAAAAAATTGAACAAACTACAATATACATTAAAATGGAGACAAAATGGACCTAAGAAGTAAATGGCATTTGGATTTGCGATTGTTTATTGCACTGTTTGATAAGAGTGTTCTAATTGAGTCCACAATTCCGTCCTCTACACTATAGCCGCACGTACACCACCTGAAAATGGACCACCAAATCTTGGTTCGCGAACCAATGCCGCACCATCGAAAATCCACCAAGCGCTTACACCAGCGCTGCAGCTAGTTATAAAATCCGGCTACAGATGGCGCGCAAACAATAAGCAGAAAGCGCCATTTCGAAAACGCCGCCTGGAGCCGAACCATCTAACTAGCTAATTGCCGATCCATTTGCGCTTACACCACGACAAAGCCGAGCTTTTAACAAGCCGGGCGAATTTGGACCATCAAGCTTGGTGGGACAAATTCGCCCGGCAATTTGTATCGGCAATGGATTGCCGAACCAATTTGTCGCGGCAATGTGGTGGTGTACGTGCAATTGGTCCACCAATATTTCGTGGTGTAAGCGCAGCTATTGTCTATGTCTCTTAGGTATTGCCCCAAAAGCTACCTGTACTGGTGAGAGTCCAAAGCGACACACTCTGTGTATAATAGATCCAGGAACATGGCGCGTTAGCAGGGCAATATCTCTGGCCGGGCACTTAACAGATAGAATACGTTTTTGATAAATTAGTGGTCCTGTCAAACAGTACAGTCTTGGCGTCATCAATGCTAAGCGCCTTAAGCAGTGAACCATGATGAGAGAATTTAGATAGACCAAAACATTGTTTGATTAAGGAGCCCTGTACCTTATCTAACTTTTTGATATCACCATTACTTAAACATATTGAGTTTAAACCGTAAAAGAGAGAAGGAGCACACACACTTCTCCAAAGTTCAACCCTAGCCCCTGTACTAAGACCAGGGTAGCTCAAACCACAGCCGCTCAGACTGTAGTACGCGTTCCTACATGATCTAATACGATTTTCCACATGGCGCAAACCGCTGGGGGATTTTTCAAAAGCAACACCTAGAATGTCCAGATAGTCCGAATTCTCCATTTCTGTCCCAGAGAGTGACCATTTGGGGTCGTGTTTAAGGATCTTCTTACCAATAACCATACACTTGGACTTTTTGATCCCAAAATTAAAACGCCATAGTTTTGAGTAGTTCGCGCAAATATTAATTAGATAATGTAGACCTGGCGCTGTAACACTAAACAGAGTTATATCGTCTGCGTAAGCAAAGCACCTTAGAATATAAGCACCAATCCGTAAACCACCAGGGCCCTCGTTGCTGAGGACTCTCAAAAGATTGTCAATGAAAATGTTGAATAGGAGCGGAGATAGAACACTTCCCTGCCGGGTTCCTCTGGTTATTGGAAAGGCTGAACTGCTGTAGCCATTCCAGCGGATTTGTGCGTTTAGTGTACCATATAGTTCATACAGAAACATCCACTTGTCGACAGAAAATGTATCGATCAGCTTGTAAAAAAGCCCGGCATGCCATATTTTGTCGAAGCATTTCTCCGCGTCCAAGCTGCATGCATACAGCGTTGAGTGTTTTTCTTTACAGTACATTGTCACATCATTGAGCATTACAGAACAGAATTCCGTACCTCGGCCATTCCGAAATCCATACTGACTATCACTTAAATCAATATCGCGAGGTGTCACAAGCAACTCAGCTAACTTTGAGAAAGTAGATCCAAGAGTTATCGGCCGATAGCTGTTCGGTGAGTTCGGGTTTAACGTTGGCTTTTTCAGTAGCGGGATAATATTCCCAGTTCTGAAACACGTCGGGACAATATGCCTCGATAGGATTGTGGTATATAGTGCCGCTAGGTGATTAACCAGAAGAGCGGAACAGCCGAACGCTAGCTGTTCCGTGGTTATGCAGTCCTTTCCTGGGGCGCATCCCTTCCGCAGGCCAAGGATCGTCTTATGAAGTTTTTGACGCGACAAACACACTGGCAGAACAGAGTTTTCATGTTCAGCGTAGTATTCCTTTACTCGGGTTTCTATGTCAGTTTGCTGACTCGTCATGTCACTTTCATCGTCTGTCATTATGTTTCTGAAATGATCCTTGAAATCGTTAGCTGTTAGCAGGGACGGAACCTTTTGTGATTTCCGACTTTGCCTGATCGAATTCCGGAATACACGACTGCGATTAAGTTTGTATTGTTCCGCAAGCTTCACAACTCGCTTATTTAGATTTTGCCGAATGAGAAGACGGGACGTTCGACGAAATTCCCTTTTCATGGTTTTGTAACAATCAAACACTGGACCGCTACGAGGGCGGCCGTTATCGACCCACATCTTCCACCAGAAAGATTTTCGCTTCTTTAGTTGAGTCATTTCGGGACACCAATATTTCCTCGGCGGTTTTTCGACCCGTTCACAGTTAGATTCTTTTAGGGCACCATGCATGGAATCAATGATAGTGTCAAAGTGAAGATCAATTCGAGACTGAATAGAGTCACGATTTTCCCCGGGGTCCACAGAGAATATTGGCACGCGCTCCAATTTTTCCGTTAGGACCTCAGCGTACACACCTTTGTTTTTACTCCAGTCCTGCTTCGGAAAGGGAACATGTAGGGTTCCAAAATTTTCTGTGGTTGTCACTGCAGCAGTTTGCAGTTTGAATACCATTGAAATTGGAAGATGGTCACTGACGTTATGACACTCTTCTGGTATGATCTTGCACTTTGAAACAGAAGTAATGTCATGATTGAATGTCAGGATATGGTCTATCCACGTATAGTTCTTTGATTTATGGACAAAATACGTGTATTGTATTTGTTGTTTAAATTTAAAATCTGCGACACTAAGTTCATTCGCCACTATAAAATCGTACAGAAGGATACTATTGGCGTTATGACATTTCTGCCTCACCCAGTTGCTATCAATCCTTGCCTTCCTGGGAAGTTGGGTGTTAAAATCGCCTGAGGTCCATACTCATCAACTAAACTCTGCAGCGCATCAAGAGTTTCCATATATAAGGAAAGCTGTTCAGAGTCACCAGACTTAAAGTACGGTAGGTAAACGTTGATCACAACCTGAATCAGTGCTCCAGATGTATTGTGAAGTCCGACGGCAAGAATCCTGTCAGAAGGAGAGAGGATCTCACTGCTGCTGAAGTGAGGGTTTGATTTCACAACCACAGAGAGACCCCCAAAGGGCCTGCCACTATAGTTCGCATCGGTTTCCGTCATGCTGGATTTAGAGTAAACGGCGAGATTACCAGTGCTACTTATCATACGAGACACACTGTCGAGCTCATTTTGTCGGAGTCATGTTTCGCTGAGACAAGTTATATCATGGGCTTTAATAAGCTCAGTTACATATGCATAATTCGGTTGTAAGCCTTTACAATTAAAAGACACGAGCGATGCGATTATATTTAGCGAATCACTAGTATTCGGGTCCGTATCGATATCCTGAGAAGCACCTATCGTATTCGGAATCATACTGGGCGAATTCTCTGACGCACGAACGGTTATCCTCGGATCCGTAATTCCGGTATCCTTGTCTATCCTCGTATCTGTGGTTTTGGTATTCCTGGGAATCGTAACGGATTTCTTCGGTTCTGTGGGCTCTGGATTCATCTGCGTCGTATCCACGATAGGGTTGACGTTTACGAAACCACGAGTTTCCACGACTGTTGCAGGGTTTCCGAAATCGATGCGTTTGCTCCCGGTCGACAAGTTTCCTGCTGGTGTATCGCTGCGTTTTCGGACGAAAAGGCATCTTCTGCTGATTGCCTTTTGCACGAAAGGGCCTAACAGTTACACCGCTGGGATATATGTCGTTATCACAGGCATTTTCGTAGTCAGACAGCACAACATCAGCTTTGAGTATAGATGGTTCAGCAAAACATGGCGGATGGTTTTATATTTCGATGTTTGGAAGTTTATCGAGTAATTTGAAGCCAAAATGACCAAGAAACTGACTGTGTCTGAGGTCCTTGATGAGCTGGATATAGCATGTATAGTGAACGATTCGGACTCTGGTGAGGAGTTCGTCGATGATGATGATTTAGATCCTGACTTTGATGTAAATGATGAACAAATTAGCGATAATGAGAGTGTGTATATTGTGTTTTGCCAATTACATAGTTTTTTCAAAAAAATTTTCGTCCTCATTATAAATTCAAGATGGCGGTATGCAAATTAGGGCAAATTATGGTCCCATTTTGAAGAGTAGGCAACACTGAATAACTTTTATACACATTGTTTTGCTCTATCTCCAGAGGCTTTCTCTCTACAGGGTGGAGAAATATCCATACTCAAAATCATGTTAAAACAAAGAAACCTACCGGCAGGTGAGGTAGTTAAAAATTAGAAGCTACCGGCAGTGAAAGGGTTAAAACTTTAAGAAGACAATAAAAGAAAAAAATACTTCAAAGAATTCTTTTACCGCCTTAACTCTCTCATCAGCGGCCATTACTCAGAAAAGACGTATTCGTATCAAGTTTCCAGGAAATCAGTGGCCCACTATCTGACAACTTGAAGGCATAGCCAGTTATACTTTTTCGATCTTCCGAGTTCGCCCAATCGGCGTCACAAAAACCAATCAAGTTCAGATCTGGAACTTTTGTGAACAATAAACTTTGGTCTGAAGTAGCACTCAAATACCGGAAAACATGTTTGGCCATGGCCATGTGAATTGATGTAGGATTCGACATGTTTTCAGAGAGTTTAGTCACAATGTAACACAGATCAGGTCTAGTAGCTGTCATCACAATAAATCAAACTGCCTACAATTTCTCTGTAGAGTTTCGTATCAGTTTTCTCAGCATTGTCTTGGCAAATCTTGTTCACATTCATATCACAGGGTGTGTACTTAAACTTGCAATTTTGCACACCAAACTTCTCTAGTAACTTACCAATGTACCTGGATTGACTCATTCTGATTGATTCATTGTCTTTCTTGAACTCAATACCCAGAAACCATGAAATTTCACCATTATCAGTCATACTGAATCTTTCTTTCAAACTATTCTTCACTTCTTCAAGTTTGGATGTCAGATTTGTTGCTATGATTATATCGACTACCCAAATAACCACAATGGTCATTTCGGTCTTTGAATGTCTAGTGTATATATATGGATCCACAAGTGACTGTGAAAAACCTTGACTTTGCAAATGAGAACCCGAAAACCTTCTGGCTGGTCAATATAGAGAGCTCTCACAATCAATAGGCGCATTCAAGTATGCTGCCTTCACATCCATTTGATGTACTGTCCTGTCATACTGTGTTGCTATTTGCATCAAAGTTCTGATTATAGAAGTCATTCGAGCAGTGGGTGAGAAAGTTTTAGTCAATATCAGGCTGTTGAGAAAAACCCTTAGCCACATATCTAGCCTTATACTGTGTATCACCATTTGCTTTGGTCTTCACAGCATATACCCATCGACCTCCCACTGTCTTTCTATCGGGTGGCAGAGTTGTAATTTCATAAGTGTCACTCACTTTCAATGCTTCAATTTCAGTTTCCATCGCTTTTTGCCATTTTTCAGATTCTTTACCAGAAATAGCTTCACTGTATGACTTGGGTACATCAACCAAATTGCAACAGTAATGTACAGTAAATGTGTTAACACTTTCATCAACCTCGTCCCCTACTAGAAATTCATCAAACCTTTTGGGACATGACCGGTTCCTACTAGGATATCTACGACTGGGACTTGTACTAGTTGAAGTACTTTGTTGTGTTTCATCATCAGATAGAGAATCTGGTTCTTCATTCACAGAAAATGGTTTGTCTCTCATGGTAATCACCTCATCATCAACCACACAATTTGAGTTGGGATTTTCACAAGCATTGCTACTGGGAGCATGTTCATTCGTAAACTTAACACACCTCACTTTCTTCACAGTTTGATTCTGTGGAAAGTGGGTATGCTGGACTACCTTATCCAACAAAAATGCCTTTCTTACTCCTAGCATCCAATTTCTTAAGATTCTGGACAAAAGTGTAGCATGTACTGCCAAACAACGATTTCTAGTATACACTGACACCATGACTGCATACATCCACAAACACTTTGGCAACCCTGATTGTAAAAGTAAACACCTTGCCATATCAAACAAAGTACGCCATGATCGCTCCACAGTTCCGTTTTGATGTGGTGAGTACGGTGCAGAACGTTCATGCTTGATGGGGTTCTTAACCAGGAGTGACTCAAATGCCTCAGAGGTAAATTCACCCCCCTGATCACTCCTGATGCATTTTACCAATCACCAGTGAAAGCCAAATCAATAGATGGAAATTGGTTAAAATCTCGAATGAATTTGGAGGCCATTTCGAAACCAACTTGATTTCGAAGACAGTCTAAAAATAGGTTTAGGGATTACATCTCCTCGTGAAAACATGTCATTGCATGTTACATGTGTAAACCCTGACAACAACGGCGCCATTTTGTGCAAAATGGCGCACTTTTTAACCTCGTCAAAATTCCCGTGACAATAAAAGAGCATCAAGATTTATTTTCTTATCTTTCTGAAATTAATTACAAAAGAATATTATCAATCACCAATGGAATGACCCTATTGAGAAATTTGATGTAATTTTTGTTTTTATTTAATCGTTATCGGTCACTTCTCACATATTGCTGCCAGGGGTGGAAGACTTTGGTAAAGAACGACTCTGGTGAGGAGATTGATTACTGCACGTGACAATAATATTGACGGTGGAAGATGCCGGCTCTGCGATTTTCTCATCAATAATGTCCAAATATGACTTTATTTCTTAGTTGATTTCGAACTTGGTGCATATAAACACTGTACAGCTACATTAAAAATACATTAATTTGGTAGATTCTGTAGATACATGTTCACTTTTTATAAAATTTGCACACAGTCCTAGCGTTTTTCCGGGTTCTTTGATATATACAAATGTACATTTCCACGTGCTTTCATCTACGCAGTATTTCTGATATCATTGCATCGACGTATATATGGCGTAAATCCGATTTTCTCGGCCAATATACGTCGATGGTTCATTCGACTAGCCCATAATAGCCTGATAGGCCTTTTGCCAGATACGCCACTTAAAAGTTGGACCGATCGAACTAAGATTAAATGAACTAACCTTGGCTTCCCCTTCCCGTGCAAACTACAGCAAAGCCATGTAATGCATGCATACCGATCGCAAGCATCATGTTCAACGTCGTGAAAATAAAGCATTCATGCCTTGAAGTTGACCTAATGACTGGCCTTGAATAACATGTTATTTTGTAGAAAATCGACATTTTTACCCATGTGTTTGGCATGCGCATGACTCTATTGTACGGCTGAGTCATGCGGGTGAAGGTCATGTGTAATTCATGTAATGCGGCCAAGAAAGCGACATCAAAACTGTCATGTTGATTCTCGTCCCCAGGACGAAACAGGGCGATATACAGACCAAAATTCTTGCACAGTCCACACCTCGGTAAATCAAAGATGCAGTGTATAATCCTAAAACTTTTGATTAAATTATAAAATTTGCAGAAATAATGATTGAATTGTAACGGGGCGGGACACTGACGCATCGGTGTCTGCTTTTTCTACCATAAGAGCGTAGCAGTAACCCGCCGTCGAATCACATGAATGATAATTTATTCTGCAAACTTCTGTCTCGTCCTCTGTTACCATGGCGCTTCCATCCGAATTTGTGTTGTGTGGGAACAAGGTGAGGTGGCGTAAGCTGTTGGAAAACTTTGTAAACACAAAAACTTGGGCAAAATTTCAATAATTGTTTTTTTTAGCAAACTTTAACTAAATTTGGCGGGGTTCAACGTATCAATTTGTTTCTTGCAATGTTTTGAACATGATGCTTGCAATTGGTACGCATGCATCGGGTGGATTTGCTCTAGTTTGCACGGGAAGGGGAAGCCAATGGTTTAGTTCAATTAATCTAAGTTTGGTCAGTCTGACCCTAGGACTAGGTGGCGTATGCCCTTTCCAGTATCTGGCAAAAGGCCTTTAGTCGACCTCACAGTCACACCAGTCCATGCTGGCTGCACATCACTAATTGACCAATCAGTGTGGATCACTTTAAGAAATCAATGCATGGTCTCACTGTCCAGTAGGGATGCTATCTGTGCTTGCAGAATGTAGTTCCTCTAATATCATGAATAAAGTTGTTTCTGGCGAACATTCTGATGAACTTTGAGGCTCATAGTCATAGTCATAGTCATTTGTTCACGGGGTGGATTTGGGGATCCAATTAACCCGCTGAGCCCTGAAATATGGTGGATGCATGAAATTAAGACAAAAACGACCCCCAGAACCCTGAAAATTATCAGGGTCATGACCTGTCAAAAATTCAATGGATTTATGCCCAAGGTGAGGTCTTTCGGCCCTGTAAATATAAGTTTGGGTTAGAGTGACATATTGGGAAAAAGTTATGGCAGTTGATGTCTAAATGGAGATGGCTTAAAATCTATTAGTGGTTTGTAGCCTGCTGGCCAGCGGGAGCCCGAACAAACTTGATTCGAAAAGGCAACAGGCTGGGCACCAACCAAAAACATCAAAATACCCTGACAATGCAAGCTAGCCCACCATTCGATCGCTATTTGTACATTCTAATATTGACGATGTACACTCTGCTGCATGCAGATTCATGTTTCCTACCACTTCCTTTCCCGTAATTTGATAAAATCCCCAAATCGAGCACGTTGTCCATCTAATTGCCATTTGCATTTCCAAATTAAGTTCAATTGTACTCGAGGTCAAGACTCATTAACTTGGATTTAAGATTTGACCTACACGGAAATTACCGATCAACTCCGAAATTTTTTTTAACCTCCCTTCCAGGCTCATGTCCACTACATGAAATTTAATTTAATTTTGTCACTGTGCGAGTTAGGCTAAGTTGCAGACTGAAAATGGAAATTAAGATTATTGAAAGGTATAAAAAGACTCTATATTTTTGGAAAATATGATAAACAAGCGGGGTTCCCTTGGACTTACTTACCATAAAAAAGAAATGAAATCGAAATCATGTTCGAATGACGTGTCAAAATGGTGTCGTTGAAAAATGAAACATGATATGATTTGAATTGAACACGAAAGTTCATTTTGGTCTGAGTATTTCTGTATCTGGTCCTTAGCATCCATAACAACTGTCTGTGTCAATCAATTCATGGACCTGCATTTCAGACCTGGATGCCAGGTTTCAAAATCATGTGGCCTTCCACCATTAGGTGACGCACAGGCTTCCTGTCTATTAACACCTTCAGCTACACTCCTTTATTTTATTTTATTTTTTGGTTGAAAAATGACCAAAATAACCCCCTTTTCCAACGCCCCCCGACCCCCTAAAATTTCCCGGTGTTGGAACAGCTTTATTTTGTTACTCAGTGGTTTGGTCTTTTCAGTTCCTACCTTGCCCTGAAGATGGCGATGGCGTAGTTCTTTCATGAAGTCCATGAGACTCCGATAACCAGCTCAAAGAGGGGGGATTTGGGCCACGTAGATCTACGTGGTTTGGCGCTGAAGGTGTTAGTAGTTAGCTATGTATATTAAATTTGTCAAAGGATGTGTACATTTGACATCTTTCTCTTCTAATATCAATTTACACTTATTTAATGGTGAGGCTGGTTATTACACTGTCAGTGTATTTTGATGTTTTTGGTTGGTGCCCAGCCTGTGGCCCTTATAAATCGAAGTTTGTTTCGGCTCCCGCTGGCCAGCACTGACTGGTGTGAGGTCGACTATGATAGACTCGTCCATTCACTCATTACCGAGACTGGTACTTGATGGCATTTCACTCGTCATGAACTAGATTTGGGGGGGGGGGGGAGCGTCTGTAAAGCAAGAAATAAGAAATGTATTAATAGAAATGAAATAGAAATGATATAGAAATTTATGGGTGTTTATAGAAAGTGGAATCACCATAGACGGCATTTGGGCCTTCGGTCTTCCTTGCTCATCCCTTTGTTTGTCCGCTCTTGAAAAAATATGAACGGTGAACTACAATATCTTCTACTTCGAGGCCCTTGGTCTGCTCTTGATGAAATTAACACTGGTGGAGTGGTGGAGTGATACACTAATCTGTAATATGACCCACGGCATGACTGAGAAATGTTGCCCTAATAGCCAATATATTGCAACAATGCTCACTACTCTTCTCGGCTGATTGTTTACTGTGTCAGTATGCCTAACATCCAACCTTAGAAGTGTCAGACAAAGTACGCACCGAGTCAATGTTGAGGCACACACCTTCCTGGGTAATGTAATGCATGTCATTTGCAGTGGTTATGGGGAGCCAGAAACTGTTCTCCCCATATCCACTGCAAATGACATGCATTACATTACCCGAGGTGAGCACATGGTCCCTGGACCATTTCATTTGGCACTTTCAATTCCATAGAATGTGTTCGATAGGCATGACAATTGCACATTTTTGTTTAGGATTTGTATTTTATTCTTTTAATTCCTTCTTTAACCTTTGATAAAGACCCCCAATCCTTCATGCATGAGCTGAGTTGGCCATAAAGACCCTGACTGCATTGCTGACTGTGAGGGGTGTTCGCAAAGGTCACCAGCTGTCTGAAAAAAACAATCACCTGTAGCGAGCTAAAATTAATCTTCAAAATGAAAGAATTTAACAGGAATTTTCTAGTAATGAAAGCAAAAAAGCCTATGTTGCATCATAGTTCACCCATACATTGTGAAAAAGAACGAAAATAAATTAAAATAAAAAAGTTACTTTTTGGACATTTTTAAAATTGTTTGTTACATATAAATGAAGATACAGGATTAGCTGGTTCCAAACAGATGCATGACCAACTAGATTTACCATTCTCTGCTGAAAACCGCATTCAATTATTTTATTCTATCTCAGTGATATTTTAAAAAACCTGTGGACATTTACTTTCTGTTAGGACTGTACAATCAAACGAACCTAGCAAAGCTCTCTGGCCAAAAGGCCTCTTGCATGATACCGGGAGCAGGACAATTCCCCCCGGACAATTGCCCCCCGGACTATTCCCCCCCAGACAATTCCCCCCTGGACGATTCCCCCCGAGGACGATTCCCCCCCGAGGACAACTCCCCCGAGGACAATTCCCCCCGAGGACAACTCCCCCCGGAAAATCCCCCCCCCCCCAGACAACGTCGGTCACGCAAGATGATGCCAATGATGATGGTCATCATCAAACTCGAAGAACAACTTTATTCAGAATTTTTAAAAATCTATACATGCTACCTGTACATGTATTTTTCATCGAAGAAGCATATACTTTCGCCTTAGAAGTATGATAACTCACAGAATAAAAATCGTACCGATACATATAATGTGAAGTACCTAATAAGTTGTCTGGGGGGGGGATTTTCCGGGGGGAGTTGTCCTCGGGGGGAATTGTCCAGGGGGGAGTTGTCCTCGGGGGGGGGGAATTGTCCAGGGGGGGAGTTGTCCTCGGGGGGAATCGTCCTCAGGGGGGAATCGTCCTCGGGGGGAATTGTCCGGGGGGGAATTGTCCTAGAACCCATGATACCATGGCGTCCTCGTCGTCGTCCATCGTTATCTTTTGACAAAATAGTTGCACGTTTCATAACCACTTGACCTAGAAGGTTCCTACTTGGTGTGTGGGTACCCCTAGGCAAGACCTTCTTTCAAAATGAAAATTAGCGCAATTTGTCTGCCATATAGGTGGCGCTCTTTGAAAACCTATTTTGGCTATATATCTTACGAACGCTGCTAGCTAGAATCATGAAATTAATGCAAAGTTTATGAACAAGTGAATGGTCTACCCATGGGATCACCGCTATCACCATCATCACAGAAATCTTCATGATGGCTTTTGAAACAAAGGCCCTTGAAGATGCACCTGTGACACCAGGTTTTGTTGTATTTCCGGGTTCGGATTTGAGAATCAGAATTTAGAGAGACAATGATTATATACTTGCTACTATGAATTTGAAAAAATTGTGAATAAAAACTGATAGTGATGTACATGGTTCGAATTTGTCTCCTGCCTCTTTTTTCATGTTCTTGTTTCTAGCAGCCATAGGTGCTGAATTACTAATCAAAAGACATTTCAAAGTCAACAATCTACTTTTCCAGAATCAGGTTCAGCAATATGTTCCTTCTTTCTTCGTGGATTATGTGCTCGAGGAGGAGCTTGTCCTTTCCGACATGTGAAAGGCGATCGTTCGGTAGTCTGCAAACATTGGCTGCGAGGACTCTGTAAAAAAGGCGATGACTGTGAATTTTTACATGAATATGACATGTCAAAAATGCCAGAATGTTACTTTTATTCAAAATTTGGTAAGTCCATTGAATTCATTGTAATTAGTTGTTTATCCTGATTATCTGCAATCTTTACAACACCTCAAATCAGCGCAGTTTATGCTCACTTAATGACAGATTGATCTCTATTTTAACTTTCAGCCCTCTGTGGTACTGACATTTGTTGAGCGCGCAATATTTACCAAATCAAAAGACCTACCAGTATTCAATGAACTTGTGAACAAAGGCAAATTCTTCTGAAAAAGGTTTTTCTGGCAAAGTGATTGCAGCTCTGATAGGGATTTTTCTCAACTGCAACTGTAAGATTTTGCTTGCCCATCAATTGATATTTATATTTCATTGATATATGTAGTGATCATAATCTACTAGATGCGCTCTAGGAATTTATCTGTACTTGTTGTGTACATACATTTGTTTCACTTCCAGGACTATGCAGTAACAAAGATTGCCCATTTCTTCACATTGATCCTGAGTCAAAGATAAAAAACTGCCCATGGTATGATCGAGGGTTCTGTAGACATGGTAAGAAAATGTTACCTTTTAATTATACCCCCACTCAACAAAGTTGAGATGGGGGCATAATGTTCTCAGCTGGTTTCTGCACCCGCGTCCGCACTCTATTCCGTTACATTACTCAAGAAATGCTTGTCTGGCGAACTGGCAATTTTTGTTGCATAAAGGCCTAGTGTGTCGAAGGTTCCATATTGATTTTGGGCCCGAGCCCAAATCAAACATTGCCCCAAGGCCGTCATCTTTGTTTTCGCATTCCGCCCCATAACTTGAGAGCCGAGTGAGTGGCAGACCTGAAACTTAAGAGGTGTGATGACCTCCAGTAGGAGAGGTGCCCTATTGATTTTGGACCTAACCGAGAATCCAACATGGCCGCCCGGCCGCCACATTTGTTTTTCGCATTTCACACCATAACTCAAGAACTGAGTGAGTGACAGACCTGAAGCCTGTGTAGGGTAGCTTCCCTATCAATTTATGACCCGACACAAAATCCAGTTGCCAAAGGTTCCTGCCAGGCTGTCGTCTCTTCTCCATCCCACAACTTCAGAACCAGGTTAGTGACAGCCAGAAACATCTCTGGTGCGCGCGGAGCGGAGGCATACATTGCGATTCGCCTCGATCGCCTTATATCTAGTTTCAAATCAATGTACATCTTCACTGATAATAATTTTCAAAATGTAAGAGTTATAAATTACGATCTGTACATAATTTATGACTGTTCCATACTATGTTATATGTAGTTCCTTCCACCACAACCTGTTCTACCCCCATCATTACGACCTGTGGCTTAAAGAGTAAGTAGCATGCAAAATCATGTTTTGGGGTTATTAGATATTTGGAAAGAGCTTGCAAAAACTAAGAGAATGCTCTTTATTAGCTCACCTCTTAGCAGAGGTGAGCTTATCCCATACCGTGGCGTCCGTCGTCCGTCGTCGTCGTCCGTCGTCCGTTAGCAGGGCACGTTTCGTAACTGTTAGAGCTATTGAGTTGAAACTTGGTACACATGTACCCTTATGTAATGACACCTTGGAGACCAAGTTTCGGTCCGATTCGTTTCATGGTTTGGCCACCAGGGGGCCAAACATTAAAAGTGAAAATATGCAATATCTCCCTTAATAGTAGTCGGGAAATTTTGAAAAAAATATGGTAGGTACTTCTAGCAAAGGTGCATCATATATCCTCCGGGTTTTTGATTTGACCTCCTTTTCAAGGTCACAGAGGTCAAATGGTGTAAATTGGCCGTTAGGATGTAACGATGGCACGTTTCTAAACTGCAATGACTATTGATACCAAATTTGATACACATTTACCCCTTAGTCAGGTGATCTCAGGGACCGAAGTT
This sequence comes from Lineus longissimus, assembly GCF_910592395.1. Lineage (NCBI taxonomy): Eukaryota > Metazoa > Nemertea > Pilidiophora > Heteronemertea > Lineidae > Lineus > Lineus longissimus. The sequence continues at coordinate 12,215,820 of NC_088308.1, read as the reverse complement.
TGGTCCAATATGATTCACCGCTTGACCACCAGGGGCAAAATCCAAAAACCTTAAAAGTGTGATTATTCCTTAACTTCTTTCCCGATTGCCACCAATTTGATATCATGGGTACATCTAACCACCATACAGTATATGTCACACAGGTTTTTTATTTGACCTTCTTGTCAAGGTCACAGAGGTCAAATGGCGTAAATTCGCCGTCAGGCCGTAACTATGGCACGTTTCTTAACTGCAATGACTATTGATCACAAATTAAGTACACATGTACCCCTTGGTCAGGTGATCTCAGGTACCGAAGTTTGGTGCGATCTGATTTGCCGTTTGGCCTCCAGGGAGGGGGCCAAATCCTAAATTCTTCAAAATGCCATTATTCCTAATAATGACTTGCCCGATTGGCACCAATTTTATATCATAGGTACATCTAATTCTAACAACCATTCAATGTGTCACCCGGGTCTTCTTTGATTTGACCTACTTTTCAAGGTCACAGAGGTCGAATGTACTGTAAATTGGCCATTTTGGGGAAATTGTAATTGCTTGGACCTACATCAAACCTAACACTACATGACACAATACCATGCTCTTTATCCATCTTTCCTCCACATGAGGTGAGCATAATGGCCCTGGCCATTTCATTTGATGTAAAAATCTTGAAAACTGACAAAGTTATGGGCATTTGAAGTTAAGAGATTTGCCCACAGACTCAGGCCAGTCTGTAAAAAGAGCAATCCCATTAATGATATGCTAATGAGTATTTATGACATCACAAGTTGGACAACAATTTAATGTCTTTTTTATTTCTTGAATTAACACTTTATTGGCTCACCGTAGGGGAGTCTATACAACACCGCAGTGTCCGTCGTCTCGTCCGTCGTCGTCGTCGTCGTCGTCGTCGTCGTTGTCCGTCGTATCCTAGTTCAAAAACAGTGGCACGTGTGATATCTCGCTTATTAGTGTCTTGTTTTCGATAAAACTTTTGTGGTAGGTACTCATAGCAAGGATACATCATATATCGTACGGGTTTTTAATTTGATCTACTTTTCAAGGTCGCAGAGGTCAAATGGCGTGAATTGGCCGTTTGAGTGTAACTATGGCACGTTTCTCAACCACCAAAGCTATGAGCTTGAAACTTGGTACATATAACCCCCTATATCAGATAACCTCTGGTGCTGAATTTCAGCCTGATCTGATTCTTGACTTTGCCACCAGGGGGCCAAAACTGAAAAAGTAAGAAGTGCAATAGCCTGTTAATTAGCAAATTGTTTTTGATGAAATTTTTATGGCAGGGACCCCTAGCAAGGTTACCTCAGATGTTGCACGATTTTTCGGATTTGACGTACTTTTTAAGGTCGCAGAGGTCAAATGGCGTAAATTGGCCGTTTGAGTGTAACTATGGCACGTTTCTCAACTGCAACAGTAATGAACTTGAAACTTTGAACAAATGACCCCCTAGGTCAGTTGACCTTTTACACTGAATTTTGGTTCGTTCTGATTATTGACTTGGCCACCAGGGGCCCAAACTCAAAACTCAAAAAGTGTGATTTCTCGCTTATTACTGATTTGTTTTTGATAAAAGTTTCATGGTAGGTACTCCCAGCAAGGATACATCACATATCTTACAGGTTTTTGATTTGACCCACCTTTCAAGTTCACAGAGGTCAAAGTTGAAAACTTTACCGTTCTTGGTACGTTTTGTCGTTGTTCAATGTAAAGAGTTTTAATTTTGTGTAATGATGAATCTAAGAAGCCACTATTTGTATGCCAAGTTTCAGCCAGATCGGAATTCAAATATGGCCGAAATTGCATCTTTTGTGGGTTTTTCCTCGTATTGTGGCAATCAAAAGGTCGTGAGTTCAAACCCCGGTCAAGGACAGCCAAAAATATTTTTATTTTTCATCTTTTCCTTTTTTCTTTTCTGAGTTCTATCTTACATTTTCTTCATTTTTTTATTCATTTGGTGCCATAGATTTAATTTGGCGGCCATCTTGGAAATCGTTTTTTGCCGATTGCTGTAGTGTAACGAGTGATGAAATTGTTATGGTCAGGTGGATGTGTCTACATCACATATCACCCTGGTTTGTTATTTGACCTACCTGTCAGGGTCACTGAGGTCAAAGTTAAAAATATATTCACCATTGTCATACTGTAGCACTTTCTGTAACTGTCTACTAAAAATACTTACGGTGAGCACAATGGCCCCTGGCCGTTTCATTTTTTGTTAAATCTTGATGAAACTTATATTGTGGGTACATGACAGGAAAATGATGTATTTTCACCCAAAATCTTCATTATGTAATCAAAGATTATTATGTAATCGCTCTCTATTGTCATTTTAAAGAAATTGGTATCATTTCATTTCAAAATAGTAGAAGTAAAACTGGATACCGTCACTGTAGTTTACAACAATGTCCATCGATCCCTATTGTTGGGCTGTTGTGTTGCTCCACTGACGCGCGTTTCTGCCCCTCTAGGCTTCATCAGGGTGGCTGGGGTTGACTTGCACTGTCTTGTTCGAAGTTCACAGTTTGAATGACATCATGACTCATGGGTGGTTTCTCAATGACGTTGTGACGTTATAGACTTTGTTGCAACTCTGTTGTTGAAACATTCTGTTGTAGTCAAGCAGGTGGGCTGTCCAAATGGCACATATTGAGGAGTACAGGATCAACCGATGATACACACGGACCAGACAATAAAATCAGAATAGTAGAAGTAAAACTGGATACCGTCACTGTAGTTTACAACAATGTCCATCGGTCCCTATCATTTCATTTCAACTCATTTTTTGAAACTATTTCTGCCTGCTGAATGTTTTATCTATCATTTTGAACAGAATGTCAATCGTACTTTTAATGATTTTGGCCACTTATTGAGGAATGTCAATTTCACCCAAAATAGGGATTACCATGGTTACGTCATAACCTATCATTTTGGAAGCAAAATTTTGGTTAAGATGTTAACATAACCTAATGACAAGTAAATAACAGCAGTTTGAAAAGCAAATCACAAATAGAATGCAATTTATTCCATGTTGAATTATCTCATTAAGTTGAAGCTCAACTCGTGATGTCACAAATACTCATTAGCATATCATTAATGGAATTGCTCATTTTGCAGTCTGACCTAAGTCTGTGGGCAAATCTCTTAACTTCAAATGCCCATAACTTTGTCAGTTTTCAAGATTTTTAAAATTAAATAAAGAGCATTCTCTTAGTTTTTGCAAGCTCTTTCCAAATATCCAATAACCCCAAAACATGATTTTGCATGCTACTTACTCTTTAAGGAATTCATACTGAACTGAAGGTATTGGTTGTGTCACCAAACACCACAAGGGTAGGGGGAAAAAGGAAGATCAACACCAAGGTGCTTTGGTCATAATGATACCTCCATCCAAGTGGTGTTTGGTGAGACAACCTACTTTGAGAATGAGGTATGAATTTCTATTCTAAAACACATCAAACTTTGCATTTGGCTGTGATCCAAACATTTTTATTTTCTTCAAACAATCAATTGCGTAATTGCTGTGGGATGAATTGCAATACCAAATTTTTTCACTTATCCAGGAGGTTATGGTTGCGATACTTAACCCACTCTGTCGCTGATACATTGATACACTGCACCCAAGGTGTTTTAGAATTTTAACAAAAACTTTGTGCACATTGATTGCTACGGTTGTGACTGTACTTGAGACGTTGTAAAATATCTTCTTGCAGGTCCACTGTGTAAGAACAGACATTCAAGACGAGTGATCTGCCCAAATTATCTTTCTGGTTTCTGCTTGGAGGGAAAAGAATGTAAATTTGTACAGTAAGTTTGACTCTTTCACAATACTCGGTACAAGGTTTTTTACTTCCCACTCAGTTTTGGAGCCACAGCAGTCGATAAATCAAAGCAACATTTTACTCAGTGGATAAGTTTTTTTAGCTCAGAATTGTGTATTTTTTCTGACTTCCAGTCTAAAAATTATATTCAGGCTTTTTGGCTCACCGCAGTGTCTGGCGGCGGCTGGCATCTGTGTCCTGTTTCAAAAACAGTAGCACGTTTCTTACCCACTGGGACTATAAACTTGAAACTTTGTACACAGGTACACTTTGTACACATATTTTATGGTAGGTACTCCAGGCAAGGATGCATCACATGTCTTATGAGTCTTGATTTGACCAGTTTTTCAAGGTCAAATGGCCAAAATTTGCCATTCGAGTGTAACAATGGCACATTTCTTGACCGCTAAAGCTAACAACTTGGTACACATGACCCTTAGGTCAGATAACCTCAGACACCGAATTTCGGTCCAACATGATTCTTGACTTGGCCACCAGGGGATATATCACATGATTTGACCTCTGCAGGGTTTATAAAAATAAAATAAAACCTATACGTTTTGAAAAATTACCCCCAGTTCCACATTTAAGGCCATTCAACATAAATTACTTGTTTATCATCACCGCCCGCCCCGACATTAGGTCCCGTGCCGATTATTTTGATATTCGATATATCAAATATCAAGGTACCGTCCGCTCCAAGTTGTGCACTCAACTTCCAACTCAGATTCAAACAACCTACCGCCCTAATTTTACCTGACCCGGTGGCCTGTTGATAATTGATATCCATTTCCCCGTTCTGGCCATCACACGTGGTATTAGTTACGACTAAACAAACATGCAGCCAGCCGATGCTGAAAAAATGTCTCAATACCTCAGTACAGGGGGGTGACACCAGTCTCGCTCAACGGCAATGAATTATTTTCATTCAAAGTGAATTGTCAGCACACAAAAGAATTATTGACTCAGTGAGACTACACTCGGGGAGATTTTGGAACCAATACTTTCTCAACCTCATACCTGCGTGGGCAAATGCGTATAGGCCTACCAGTTATTTTTATATATTGCCGATGAGCCTGGAATCGAGATGAATAAACGCATGTGTTTTTATTTCTTGCTCAACGCATGAATGTTTGACCAAAGCTTACACACTATGTGGTGTATGAGGAGAATGTTTTCAATGGGCGAGACTTGGGGCCATGCTGCTTGCTGTCACTTTGCATGCTTGTGTCAGTACATGGATTTGTACGGTACATGTAAAATGTCAGGGGAATAAATCATCAGCAGATCATGGTGCTCCTCGTGGTAAAAATCTCGTCGGGTGCCAAATGCGTGAAGGACTGGTATGGTGTAGATGTTATTGAGACTTGGTCTTTATCTGAACTGTACAATGCCTTTGCCAACGGTGAGTTTGACAGTGTCCATACAAGTTTTGTAATTAAACTTTAATTTGTATTCTCCTGTCCTTATTTTATCTATCCATTTTGGAATTTGATCACTGTATACATTTTTAGGCCTCCCTGACACATCTGTACTAATTATAACTTGACATGGCTTATACATACATTTGTAATATGTCAGTCCAAAAATTATCAAATATCGAATATCAAAGCCCCTCCCAATGGAATACATTGCCAAGTTCATGACCGAAAAATATCAAAGGCCCTCCCCATCAAACATTGGCGCCAAACAAAATATCAAATATCAATATCAAAGGGCCTCCCCTCCAAATATCGTGAGGTGGAGTGATGATAAACAAGTAATTTATTTTGAATGGCCTAAATGATTTTTTGGAAAAATTTCTTTGGATATTGATATGTAGGGGATTGGTGGATATTTGTCCAAATTTGCAGACCCAAGTTGTCACGCATGAGTGAGCAGGGGCAAATTGCACACTCCAAGAAAAAGCTGGTTTGCGCAAAATAGCGTTGGGATTTAAATCGAATCAAATGTCATGGGAGGGGACAATGGGCATCCATCTCGTTTGCCAAAAAATTACCAGGTTAAATACTTTGGCCACAATGTCGGTTTCATTTCTTTACACCTGGCTGCACTTCCTGCCTTTCAAATTTAATTCAACTTGTTTAGGCCCAGCAATGTCACTGGGGACAGGAGAAGTGCACTCAGCACTCTGATGAAATGAATTAATAGGTGTTCCAGACTGCTACGCGATTCCAAATGTTTGAACTGACTTCACCTGAAGTCTTACATTGGCATCGTTACATTTTAGTCACACCAAAATAACAGAATAGCTGCAACCCCAGAAGTGGCGATCCTTCGTGCCGTACTTATCTTTTGGTATCTTCCCTTCATCCCATTTCCTCTAAACAAACTGAATTAACTTTGAAAGGAAGGAACAGCTGTCATGGGTTAAGAAATGAAATGGACACAGTGGCTAAAGGCAAGTGTTATTGCTGTAACCTGGCATTTTGTGGAAAATAAGATGGATGCCCATTGTCCCCTCCAATGACCTTTGATTCAACTTAAATCCCACGACTACTTCACGCTAATCACTTTCATCTTGGATTGGGCAATTTGCCCCTGCTCACTCATGCGTGAAAACCTGAGTCTGTAAATTTGGGCAAATATCCACCAATCATCTACCTTCCGATATCCATCCATAGAACCTTTTTCCAAATATTATCAAATGTGAAACTGAGGGAAATTTTTCAAAATGTATAGGTTTTGTTTATACATCTTGTATACTATACATGGAGCATGTTTCTTAACCAGCATGAATTGCTAATTACCAAATACCTATACGGTGAGCTCAATGGCCCCTCTTTCTCAAAGCCACAGCATTAAATGGGCAACATGGCCAAGCGATCCCGCAAAATGAGAGGCAAATGAGAGGCAACTTGGTAGGCCAATGGCAGTATAAAGTCAGAATTCTAACAAAATTGACAGAAGGATTAAAAGAGTGGACTCCTGATTACATCTCTAATTATTGAGTATACATAAAAAAAATTTTAAGATAGTCAACCTCTCATAAGTTCAGAAGAAGATGAGAAATTAGACAATCCAATCATTGAATTGTGTGGAATTTATGATAAAGAATTGACACCAAACTCAAGATTGGTTGCCTCACCAAATACTGCAGAGATAAAATGTTGGCCAAACCAGAAACTCTTCTCCAACAGTCTGGGTGAAATGTTAGCTCCACCTGGATGGTGTTAGATGAGACAACCAATGCCAACAGTGAGGTATCATTGTCTATTTTCATGGATGTTATTTCAGCCACAAGTGTAATGTTGTCGAAACAATTAACATGCATGTTTTTTATATCTCTAGTCCAAGTTTTGATTTACCTGGTCCTGACCCTGTCTCCCAGGCCAAGAAAATGAATATAATCTGCCATAACTGTGGTGAAAGTGGACATAAAGCAACATTCTGTCAAAAGGCTCCAACCACATCGCACCCGGTAAGTAGATTCAGTCAAATCACATCTCTGTTGTGAATAGTTTGCCATTTTGGTCAGGGCAGTCTCTGGCAGTATATCCTAGAGTTATTCCCATCTATTCCAACAAAATGTCATGGCATATGCATTCATGCAAGTCTTCCAAAAATATAATTTTGAATAAAATGCATTAAAGATTGATAAAAGTCTTTAAGAAATATCAAAGTCAGTATAAGAGCATAAAAAAATTTACTACTCAGTATCATTTTAAAAGTATTTATTCAATCTTGCATATTTTCTTCTACAGATCCAAGTAATGGGAGCAGGTCAGCCTCACAACCATCCACAGGCCAATAATGAACAGTCTCCAACACCAGCTAAACCTTTCTACCAACCAAGAGGAATGGCACCAACATTCCGGCAACAGTCCCCCGGCTTCATTTCAGGTCCTCGGAGACCGTTAGATCAAGTCACGTGTTATAAGGTAAGTGTTGTTGTAGGAGACCATAGTCAAACGTGTTTTCAGTTAGGATCACCATTGATGAGATCACATTATGTTAAGTTAAGATCCGACTCGTAGGAGACCATTAAATCAAACATATTTGGAATTATTGGCACCATTTGATGAAGTCGTACATGTATTTAGTTAGGATCCGACTTGTAGGATACAATAAAGCAAACATGTCTAGGGTTCGGATCAATACCATTTGATCAGATCACATTGTATTTAGTTAGGATCCTACATGTAGGAGATCATGAGAGCAAACACGTTTTGGATTATAAATGAAAGAACAACTCCACAATGTAATCAAATCTTTCCGGCGTTTCGGTGTTTTAAACCTTCTTCGGGGAATGAACAGCTGATGGTCGTTACTTGGTTCATATACCCAGTACGTCGATAACAATAGTGGCCATGTGCGTGATTGCGTCGCGTGGCATTGTTTTTACAAAACATTCGTTGTGATTGGCTGGAGAAGTGGTCTTGACCTTTTGATAATTACAATGTTGGTTGCAAAGATTAATGATAGATGGCGCGCACGTTGTGTGCGTCGTCTGAAAACATGGCGGATCAAGTCAAAGAAACACGTTTTGGGTCAGGTTCACCGTTTAATCAGATCATTCTGATGTCCATATTCCTTCCTATATCAGTGTTTTTATATTTCATTTCAGTGTAACGAGAAAGGACATTATGCCAACAAGTGCCCAAGAGGACATTTAGCATTTCTACATTCTCAGACTCCAACGTCTTAAAAACATTTACATTCGGTGATATAACATTGTTCTAGCATTTGCACTGGGAAAGATAAAGAAAAGTAATGAAATTTACCACAAAATGACCTCTGTGGCTAACGGGAATAGTGAAATTCAAAATGAGTGAGTGATGAAAGACGTGGGATGACTGGTACCGGTTGACAACTAGCAAAGAACGAGTTCGATCTCAGTGGCCCCAGCACTGGAGCCTACCGGAAGCATTTGATCCAGGACGGAATAGTACGTTTGCTACAGCCTGGAGGGGCCCTCGTCTCTATTCATGGTGCTGTTAGCTTTACGTTTCCATGGTATCTGCACGGATTCCTATATCTGTCAAAGAAATTCTTCATGTTCCAGGATTCTGGTGTTTTTCCAGTCCGGGACGTGGTTGTGATCAACCATGTGGACAGTTCAGTTCGAGCCTACTTGTGTAAATCACCTGCCATGGCAGAGTTGGCCACTGGAGTGTTCGCACCTGTGTTAAAGTTAGCGTTAACTTCTTTTTTACTGGGTTCTCAGGATGGGGGCAAAACTGGCACTTCCTCGTGTCGCCAAGTAAGACCAGGTTACACTACTGTTTTAGGATGTCTGTCAGAGAAATAGACGAAAGGGTCCAAAGTCTATCACACCAGAAACTTTACCCCTAATTAAACAAGAGAGACTTGAGGAAGTTGTTTGAACATAGGAGTAATGAGCATATTATTTTGGAATGCATATTGCATAATAAATTAATAGTTAGTGACCACTTGGGCTCTTCAGTAAAAAAGCTGTAACTAGCGGTGAGAAGGACAGTAAAGATATCAGTTCAATTTGACAATAAATCCAGCATGGCCCAGAGTGTGCAATTACATTTTCATCAACAATTTCCCAATAAATATTGTGTACACACAAAAAGCTTTTGGTCTTATTTTGCGCTCTGTACATGGTAGGTTCCCACACGCATGACAAGCCATGCAGTCCAAGTAGCCCCAAGTCAACTGATACACATAACAAAAAAAACAATACACATACACATTAATTCTTTTATGTCCAGGTTGTTTCTGCAGGTTGTATGGGGGATGTATGGTATCTTGTTTTCATTATCTTAAAGTGCCTGTGACCACATTTGAAATGGGGAAAAAGCATTGAGAATATCCTTGAGTGAATGTGCTCTTAGTGGCGTTGAGCTAGTTGGAGTTGTTATTCATGCTCACGCGCAACCAGATACAAAATCTTGAAAATTCCTCAAACGTCTACTTGCAGCACGCATTTATCTATCGATAGTAGCGCCATCTGTTAACTTTGCATCAGTTTCTTTGGCATGGTTTATGACGACCATGGGGGGAGTCGCTTCGTCTTTCTGCATTACTCGATAACTATAGTAAACATGTAACCATGTTCTTAGTGTCTGAACTCCTAAACTAGTCATCTATTCTTGATGTTCTTGATATGCTACAAAATGTCTCTACCTTGCTTTGTCCTTATTTGTGGTGATGACTGACCATAAGGCCACAAATATTTTATTCCTTTTTAGCTCACCTCTTAGCAGAGGTGAGCTTATCCCATACCGTGGCGTCCGTCGTCCGTCGTCGTCGTCGTCCGTCGTCCGTTAGCAGGGCACGTTTCGTAACTGTTAGAGCTATTGAGTTGAAACTTGGTACACATGTACCCTTATGTAATGACACCTTGGAGACCAAGTTTCGGTTCGATTCGTTTCATGGTTTGGCCACCAGGGGGCCGAACGTTAAAAGTGAAAATATGCAATATCTCCCTTAATAGTAGTCGGGAAATTTTGAAAAAAATATGGTAGGTACTTCTAGCAAAGGTGCATCATATATCCTCCGGGTTTTTGATTTGACCTCCTTTTCAAGGTCACAGAGGTCAAATGGTGTAAATTGGCCGTTAGGATGTAACGATGGCACGTTTCTAAACTGCAATGACTATTGATACCAAATTTGGTACACATTTACCCCTTAGTCAGGTGATCTCAGGGACCGAAGTTTGGTCCAATATGATTCACCACTTGACCACCAGGGGGCAAAATCCAAAAACCTATAAAGTGTGATTATTCCTTAACTTCTTGCCCGATTGCCACCAATTTGATATCATGGGTACATCTAACCACCATACAGTATATGTCACACAGGTTTTTTATTTGACCTTCTTGTCAAGGTCACAGAGGTCAAATGGCGTAAATTCGCCGTCAGGCAGTAACTATGGCACGTTTCTTAACTGCAATGACTATTGATCACAAATTAAGTACACATGTACCCCTTGGTCAGGTGATCTCAGGTACCGAAGTTTGGTGCGATCTGATTTGCCGTTTGGCCACCAGGGAGGGGGCCAAATCCTAAATTCTTCAAAATGCCATTATTCTTAGTAATGACTTGCCCGATTGGCACCAATTTTATATCATAGGTACATCTAATTCTAACAACCATTCAATGTGTCACCCGGGTCTTCTTTGATTTGACCTACTTTTCAAGGTCACAGAGGTCGAATGTACTGTAAATTGGCCATTTTGGGGAAATTGTAATTGCTTGGACCTACATCAAACCTAACACTACATGACACAATACCATGCTCTTTATCCATCTTTCCTCCACATGAGGTGAGCACAATGGCCCTGGCCATTTCATTTACAGATTTTATTTCTGAACACCTCTGACAGGCGATAGCAAAATAAGAATAACTGGGTGATTTGCCTTTTTGGCTCACCACAGGTGTGTCTATACAACACCGCAGCCTCTGTCTGTCGTTGTCGTCGTCATCTGTATCCTGTTTGAATAACAGTGGCACGTTTCTTAACCGCTAGGGCTATGAACTTGAAATTTTGTACACGGGACCCCTCAGGTCAGGTGACCTCTGACAATGGGCCATATGAATAAAAACTAGCATTTGCTTTTTCTACCGATTTTGAAGCATTTGCTTGTACTCGTATGAATAAAACCGTAGCAAAAGCTTGGCAATTTAAGTCTTTGCTACAAGTCAAAGCAAATGCTTTTTAGCCTCTAGAGTTTGCTCCGAAAGGGTGGAAATGCTTGTCTTTATATGAATAAAGCATAGCATATGCTTTTCACTTGATAGGAAATGCTTCGATTTTTCAAGGTTGCTTCTGAGGTGGCTAGAAAATTGAAATAAGAGGTTTGTCATCTTCCAAATGGCTGATTTTATGCATTTTGGTCACGAAAATTGTATTTGCCATGAAGGCCATGTCACATAGATACATATCACTGCATCGATTTTATGAGGCCACGTGTAGCGGAGGTCATAGCATTTGACAATTTATTCGGAGGACACTCGAGATGGGGCTTTGAGCATGAAAGACCAAATGTTAAGTGCTACTTCATAATCTGCGAGAACTCAGGTTTAGACCGGCGAGGTGGAGGACAAATTTTTCTATCAAAGTAATAATTCCAAAACAATTGCAAAGGGGCTCTCCCTTAGCAGTAGAGGCTCTATGATGTATAACGAGGCAAATTATTAAACGGATACAGGACTTCCCCAGTTAGATGACAGAGGAGTTGGATGATGATGAAATGAGACAGTGTGTCATCGAGGACAGAACACTTAGCACTTTCGCCAACATCTTTTCATCAGGAGACCTCTTGATCCCCTATCCTCGAATACCAGGGTCAGTCATGTGCTCCTCTCCCACACACATAACTCAAAAACTTATTCATTTATAGGTGCCAAGTGAAAAGCCCTGAAGTTCAGGATGCTTTACCCCCTTCTAACAATACCAAAACCACAAGATGAAATAGATCACCAGCACCGACCCTTAAGACCGATCATAAGAAATATGATATCAGGACTGACCTTCAAGCATTTGCTAGAAGATTTTTAGCAAAGCATCTGCAGTGAAAGGTCCACATTATTCATACGGAAACAAGCATAATCTTCTACTTTTAGCAAATACTGCCTCTACTAGAAGGATTTGCTTCCAAGGAAATGCTAGTTTTTATTCATATGGCCCGTTAAATTTCAGTCCGATCTGATTCTTGACTTGGCCACCAGGGGGCGAGAGGTGGAAACCTAAAAAGTGACGACTCGCCTACCAATCGAAAGATAAAATGCACACTTTTGGCCGTACAAACTTCATGGAATTAATCAACAGCACCACGACAACAAAACAAGTCTGTCAAAAACGTGGTACATCCCATTATACTGGATCCGTGCACTTTAGAGAAAACACCAGCGCCATATTGAATTGTTTTGTACCTCCGACTTTTAGACTAATGGGGCGGAGAGTTGTCAGTAAGTCTGGACATTACGCTCCGTAATCGATTTGCCATCATTGACAGGTCTTTGTCATTTATACGTTAGCCTGAATACTTTGATAATCAGGCCCGGTGACAACAGACAAGACATTAAAACATGGGTGCACATGACCCGATGCCTAGACAAGTGACCCTAGAAAAGAGAGCTTAGGCCTATCAAAAATGTACACTCATTGTCAAAAATGGAGGAGGAACGTGACCCTGCCGTAGCACCTTCCCGTAAACGACGATATAGTCTAAAGAACAAGAAAAATTACTGCGAGATTTCCGGAACACGAATGCCACAGTGGGAAATTTCACAAATGATCATCACCTTCTATACCACACATTTGCACGATGGGTGAGAAACGAGGCAGACATCCTCCAGCATCAGCACGCATCAAAAAAGAAGGGGGATGGAGCAGAGATGGCAAGAAAGGGAACAAGGTACGAACAATATTTTCGACCAATGACCAGAACTAGAACATAGCCAATTAGTAATTTCTAACATCCTACGTCAAACAACGGGAAGTAGTTTGGGTTAATGAGTATTTGTAGAAAAGACTGAATCTACAGGGTGGACCAGAAACAACGTTCACACACTACTAGGGTGGACTAATTATCACATAAAGAAATTTCCTTTTTTTTAATCAATAAACCAAGTCTCAATCGGCTGTTATCAATAAACCTAGTTCCGAACGGCTCTTCGTGGACATTTGTTATTGGTATACAGAGTGACCCAATAAAATTCCCCCAGTAGGGAGGAGAATAAGGAGAATGTGGCCAGAGAAAGGGGCACAAGCAACACTGCTAATCACTACAGGCTGTCCTATTCAGGCGTCAGGTGACCATGTACAAACCAGGAATTTGTATTAGTCAAGCTAGTCTCGAGGGACTTTATAATGGACAATTAGATTGGGCCATCCTAAGAGGCAGGCAAGAGAGCTGGCATTGTTTCATTTTTCTGCTTAACCCTATATTCTTCCCTGATAGAAGAACCGGTTTGAATATTGACATTTTTTTCAGCTTTTTTCCCAGGCGTCGAAGCGAATGTTTTTGACTGGTTTCAGGGACGACGAGGACTGGGGCATCCCGTCATGAGGAAGAATATCGCGGAGACCGCAAGAGAGCAGTATACCGCCTGTTGGAATGGACTTGGTGTCGAACATCAAGGAGACATTCTTAGAGAAGCACCACACCTTTCAGTTTTTACCGCTTTAGATTGATGGGTCACCATGTTTCTAAAAAGGCATAGCATCTCCCAATGAAGAAGCACACACCAGATAATGGTGTTGAAATTGTAGCAAACTTCCACATTGAGTTCTTATCGGAAATGTTCAACCAAGAATTATCATCAATATCGATGAGACATTTGCATTATTCGACGCTATGCCAAACTACACATTCAACAGGAAAGGAGAAAAACAGGTAGATTTTCAGTCCTCCAAGGGAAACGGACTCCAAGGGACTCTTGGAATCACCCTGGATGGCGGGAAAATGACACCTCAAGTAATCTTCAAGACGACAGCATTTGTAACCCAATGTGGTGCAAAGTGGATGAAGATCAGCAGGACTTCTACCAAATGACGTCAATGAAGCTGATGGGGACGATAATGAGGACGGTAATGATTTGCCCGAAGGGGACGCGGATGGATTTGAGTTCCTTCCTATGGTAGAGGTTGATTAAGGGCGTTTACAATACTGTAACCGTAATTGACACAAAAAACAATGTCATTAGTAAACTGTTAAATAAACCTCGTAATTGATTGTCCTCTGTGTGTTTATTCATTCAGTAACAACCATTACCTCATAACCCTGCTCCTAAGCCTCGCTCATGCGTTGAAGTTTAAAAGGCCGTGAATGAATTGTGTGAAAGGCCTTTCACAAAACTACGCCTCCTGACCACGCCATGTTACTTGACCAATCAACAGGCCTATTGAATTGGGATTTTGCGTGGTATAGATTGTTGGCCACTGACCATGGCCATGCCATGGAGGTGTAGCCTATCATTTTCAATATGGCGCTGGCTTTTTCTCTCAAGTGCGCGGATCTAGTATTATATTATGATTTCCACACAATGTCGGCATCGACGGCTCTTCCAGTCTACGAGCACACTCCCTCTTTCTAAGTAGTGGGCTCATCCAAGGTTAACACCGGTTACTCGATCGGATTATATGCGGGAGGTCAGGCAACAGGTGCCACGTGGCAGGGAATGCCGACTCGTCTCTTTCGTGAGTTAACACATAAAGTTGGTAGATCGGTTGTCGTCAGGTAGTCATAGAAAGAAAGAGAGAATTCAATAAACTGAACTTCCAGCAGTATTGCCTCCGTTTCCTCCACCCATACCACTGAAGAAATGCGCGTCATTTTTCTGTTTATTGTGCACGCACTTCACTTTACGGTGCACCTTGCCCAAATTTGAGCTGATTCTGCCAAATGCAATGTACACTATCTCCATGCGGTAAATATAGCAGCATATGGTGAACCCGTTCTTTGATCGCACAGACCTCACTTTCCATAGCCACTGCGCTGGATTTCAAAATAACTTCACAGGGTTTGCCCTTTTTAATCTTCTCTACACACTGCATACGTTTCAACGCAAAGCATATTGCGTTTTTTGAATGAGACACAAAAATGCTACACTTGTTGAGATATCAGACTGCTGATCGAGCAATAGCGATGGTCAGTGGCCTCACACTAACTTGTTACCATTGTGTGTACAGCGATGTGTGTGAGTGAGTAATAGCCGATCAGCTTCAGCTTGATATAGTTTGCATACAAATGTATGCTGTACTTTTTCGTCAAGGTATTAGAAGTGCGTTGTCTGTAAAGCTTAGCAATGTCAATACATTGAGGGTCAAGATGAGAAGAATAGATTGGAATACAATATGTTATAGCTCAAGATGAGCTGCTTAATCAATGGTACCAATTTCCGACATTTCCAGGTGAAGTCAGGCAAAGAGACCCTTGTTGAGCGAGGATCAAACCATGCAGGGACTTTTTAACTGCTAAACAGACAGTAATGCTCGAGATAAACCTCCATCATTTTGGTCTACAAACCGAGGAGAAAGCTCAATTTTCTCGCACAAATAAGACAAAATAACACAGGAGTTTCAAACCACAACATTCCCAGTGTTGTCAGTCAGAAAATGTTGTCACTTGATGTCAGACGTGACATTGCAACACCTATGTGACATATATATAAGCATCATTCGTGTAGTAGAAAATGCAAAGCTGTCATTTTGTATTGAAACATGCCATACAATTTTAACTGTTTCAAGGACAGGATACAGTTTTTTTTAGTAACACACAGGTGTGTTTGTTTTCTGTTCTCCATGAGAGCTAGAAACATCACCAGTCATCAAGAAATGAAATCCCTCGGAGCTGGGAAATGCCATAAATTTGTTGATTCAGTTAATGGCCACAAAATTCATGAGTAACCAGGAAGTAAAAAAGACTTTAAAATAAATTATTTACAAAATACTTAAAATTACTTGAGTAGAACACTCATTATTTATTCACATGGCTTCCCTAAATCTACATCACAACTAACAGACTAAATGCAAGATATGGATACATAAAGCTTTTCAGCTGAAAGGCATGAGTGAATTGTATATTTCTTCCAACCATCCCACAAAAACTCAACTGGCTTCATCACAGAGCCAGTTTAAAACCTTAAAGGGGATTTTGATAATCTTTTATAATTTGGATGGAATTATCACGGAAACGCCAGCCATTCCTTCGACAATTAGAAAATTATCAGATTGACCTTGACATGCATACATATATTAATTTTATCCTGAATCCTGACCTAAAAGATATATATTGCTTTTTTTAAAAACTTTTTAACCAAGCACTCAGTAGTGTCAAAGAACGACGAGAGCAAATTTCCAACTCATTCCCACTTTAACATTCAGAAGGGGACCATGATGGAAGAGATACATAAGTCACACAAAAATGCAATGCAATGATATATGTACACTATTCACCTCATATATACAAAAATTATAAATTAAAGTGCTTCAAAAGAATACGACTGGCAGCCTTTTCTAGAATAAACAAAACACATTCCAACAATACATGAAAGCTATCAAACCACAGTGAATATAATCAATCACCAATAGTTGTCATGTACAAATGCTCAATGCACTTGAGACATCAAATCTGCATTTTCAAAACATCTTTTTTTGCTGGGTTTAGCACCCTGCGAAATGACCCCCAAGGGCAGAGGGGTCACTCCCGAAGAAGGGGTATGCACATCCGTGTCCGTGGAAATTTTTTAAAGCCTCAAACGGCAGGCAGGCGCATGCAGTGAGCAGCATCAATCAACATCCCTTTCAGTGGGGCGAGATGTATTAATCTGCCCGTTGACAGTGCAAGTACAATTTGCAATTTGCAAGTCAGCGGTGTAGGTCTTGTTTCAAAATTGGGGCTTCCCCGCTTTTCCTGGGTGCCACTATGGTGTTTTAAGTAAAGATGAATGAGGCAGGTTGGTTTGCTTTGATAGAAATAACCACCATTTGCTGGCTTTTTCCGGGACACAGATATGCATACCCCTATCTGTGGGTGTGACCCCCGGGGAAATGCCCAGGCTGCCATTACTAGCAATGGCAGGCCTAGCACACTCCATTTTCAATAGAGGGTAGCTCAAAAATTGCTATTGTTTGAGATGGGATCTGCACTGAAATCTTGGGAATATAATGCCAAGAGTACTATCGCCCAGGTCTGAAGTCGAGAATTCATATTAAATGAGTAGTTTCAGGGCTAGTGAGCTAGAAAAGCCCCCAAATCTCAATTTCTCAAGAATTTACCCTACAGGCTATGAGCTAAGCATCACAAATTTACCAACATTTTCAACCTACAGATGGACACATCAAATTTCAATCCAAATCGCTCCATTTTTGCCTGCAAATACCTTGATATATATATAATTGTGTCAGAAGTCAGGAGCCAGGATTATTTTAACACACTGGCCGAAAAGCCAACTTTATTGATATTTCCTATGCATTTTCTATCAGGCCTAGCTGCCAGGACCAATTTAGCATGTGTGCTCAGTGGCTTAATTGGCCAGGCCTGCAATAGCTGGTAATGGCAGAGGGGGAAAATCTACTTATAATAGAAGATCTGCTTTAAGAGAACTTCGCAAGGCTCTTCTAATGGCCTGAAGTTAAGTTGAACTCTGATTTACTGTCAAAATCAGCTAACATATTTTTATATAGCTTGTCAGTAAATCAAAGGCTTAACTATACATTGCTTAGTAAATTTAGTCTCCTTCCCCAAAGAGGTTTAACACATCCACTATTTAAAAGCAGGCTGTTGAAAGTATTGCACATTCAGTTAGTAGTTTAAAATAACATTAAAATGTTAGACTATTAAAATTAATCCTTTCCATCATAAACAACCTTCCTGGGGTTGACGGATGATTTTTACAAACACATTATTTTTGAATGATTTATTAATACTTAAATACAATTTCTTACCAGGACAACACCTACATCGTGCCGACTTATCGTCGGTGAAAATCAGTCCTAAAGTCTCCTCCTTTCACTCCCGATAACTCCCGCCAGGTAATCTGTTGGAAGCACCATTATAAACGGGTGGCCAATCAAATTGCTCGACACAAAGTAATTGAATGACGGCCTGAATTGATAGTGCCAACCTCAGGATCAAGTTACCCTTCTTCTATACAACATGCACTGTGCATTTGGGTCAGGGCAGCATCCCTGGAACTGTTTACTCATTGAACACCTGGTCTTCAATTATGATGGCTTTCAGTGCACGTCTCGTGCGACAACCACGAGTGAGTGTAATGTTATTGTTAGTGTTGTCGCGACATGGACATGTGGGAAAGGAAGGGAATGCAGGAGACTACCGATAAAGCAGCCCTTCTGACGGCCGATCAGGGGGGAGTTATCGGCGATGAAGGATGGATATACACACGACGACGGTGGATCGGCATGCATCTACATCTAAATAATAGGGATCTTCTCTTTTCTTTAGACTGTGTTTGTATTAAACATAACTTAAAGTCTTAGATCAACCTGAGAATAAATTACATAATACAGCTCAAATAATTTCTATTCACATTCAATTCAATACTCGAGGCCAAGAAGCTAAAATACATGTAATACCATCCAAAGATCAGGTTTTTGATACTCCGACATCATATACAAAACCTGAGAAAAACCAGTACAATCCGCTGGGAAAGGGGGCTGTTCTGATTACTTTACAATAAAAAACGTTCTTAATAAAATCTGAGAAGTTCCTAACGTTTTGATTTGATTTTGATCTACATCGATTTTATGGTGTTAAACATTCTGTTGAAGTGTTTTTGTGTATTTATTCCGAAATGAAACAAACTTGTAGCGGGAATGCGCAATTCAACAAAGAGCCTTCGATAACTCAAGCTTAAAAGTGGATTTGCACAGCTAACGAATCAGCCTACTATTTACTTTTCCCCGGCGGTAAAAATATACCTACTTATTATTTCCTGTTCAAAAGTCTTGCGCAGATCAATTACTCTAAGGATGAACATTATATTGACAATAGGCTTCCACTCAGAAACTCACGTATGACTTAATGACGGTAAGTCATAGATCACTTTGATAATGATTTTTTGGGTCCGGGAAGGTCATTTTGCATAAGGCTTGTGCGAAATCCGCTTTTAATACAGAGCGACGCTCTGATTGGGGCTTTGGGGGTTTGAAATATCGAGTATATTGAAAATCACTGGTTATGTCAGGATGATGTATTACATTTAGGTTTCAAAACAACATGTGATGACTTGGAACAAAATAGCCCGACATTGACATGTTATATAATTTGATCATTTTGGCTTTTTGTAGAATTTTTAAAATCAAAATGAGATCAAAATTCACCAATATTATCACAAATTATCAAATTAATAACATATCGAAATACATTTATAACAGAAACTGGCTCTTGTAGACAAAGACAACCAACTGGTTGGATTCAAATATACATTTCTTGAGAGGAAAAAAGCTGTCACGATCCTTTCAGTGATAGTGACAAAAACCAAAGCACCAATACAACAACATATCAACACTAAGACAATATACATGATGCTGATGAACATCGCTATAAATTTGATCGAAAGAAACCTGCCCCAAATTGCTGATTTGTGATGTTACGGCCAGCTTAGGATATCTCACCCTTTGGTTGGATGCTGCACAAAGGCTGATCAAGGAGTCAGTAAGAAGGGAGGATGCCCCCATAAAGACAAAGGCAAATAAAGTTAATAAGCACACCACACACTCATCTAAAATCAAACCAATCAGGGTCAATTTTTTTGAAGATAAGCAAGAAATGCGGTGATCAAAAATCTTAAGTTGAGTCTCCTTAACATTTTTACAAGTTAGCTCTGTCCATCAATGAAAGAGATTCACCAACCACAAAAATTGAGAAAAAGAACTTTAAAACATACGGAGAAGATGTGACTTTGTTTATAAAACGGTTTAAAAGTATGGCACAAAAGATATTCCAAGTAGCTGCCAATGGCTATTGGGCTAGTCACAAAAATACTGCTCTCAGGACAGACCAGACCTCAAAAGGAAACAACATTTGTAACAGAAAAATCTTACAAACCATATTTCAAGTCAAATTCATCTTGACTACCAAGGTTTGTGTATTTTATCAAGATTAAAATATTGGCACATATTGGCACGTTAATTTGTTACCGTATCTGCACCTGAACGACACACACCTAATACACTACAATAAACTGCAACAGTAATGATAAAAGCCGCACTTACACCACCTGAAAATGGACCACCAATCTTGGTTCGGGAACCAATGCCGCACCATCGAATTCCACCAAGGGCTTACACCAGCGCTGCAGCTAGTTATAAAATCCTGCTACAGATGGCGCGCAAACAATAAGCAGAACGCGGAAAGCCTTGGCAGAAAGCGCCATTTCGAAAGCGCCGCCTGGAGCCGAACCATCTAACTAGCTAATTGCCGATCCATTTGCGCGTACACCACGACAAAGCCGAGCTTTTAACAAGCCGGGCGAATTTGGACCATCAAGCTTGATGGGACCATCAAGCTTGATGGGACAAATTCGCTCGGCAATTTGTGTCGGCAATGGATTGCCGAACCAATTTGTCGCGGCAATGTGGTGGTGTAAGTGCAATTGGTCCACCAATATTTCGTGGTGTAAGCGCAGCTATAGCATTACATGCATCTACCGCAGGACTGGTAAAACTACCCCAGAAGCTGTACTGTAGGACATGACTTGTGAACAAAACTTGGCATCCTATCATTTTGCCTGACCACATCTTCGAAGTATAACTCTGTGAAGCATTGAATGATTAATAAGGGAGATTTTTTAATGAATGATTAATAAGGGAGATTTGGCAGTGGAAACTAGACCAAGCATATATAGTCAATTCAGGTGAGGCTAGGATAGGAATTCTAAAATACCTTGGTACCGTAAAGTCAACTTCTAAATGGAAAATGCATAAGCCTCGTTCTGAGAGTGGAGTGTTTTGGACACGCAACCAAGATGCTCTACCAAAGTTCCCTCGGGTTGCACTAAAATGTGGAACCATGCACACAGCTCACTTCAGAAGTTTGAGGCTCTCAAAACACTGCTTCAAACACAAATCAGCCAAGGAAGCATCAACCACCCTAAGTTTTTTAATGAGCACTACACATATTTGCTGAGAAAAACGCTCCAAATAGCCCATTTGCGCGGATTTTAGCGTCACTTGAGCGAGCCGATCCGGACTTCCTATACGCGCTGCCGTAACATAATGTAAACAACGGCGCTACCGGCGCTCCGGGCAGGCGATGGATGGAATTTGCCAAATTCGCACATATTCAAGTTATTTCGTGGCCTATCTTTTTAAGTTTGAGGTATTTTAGAATAGAAATTGAACCCTCGGCTTCGGACCTTGGTTGAGTTACCAAGACACTCTCGGGTGGAGCTAAAATGTCGTCCAAACCCTCGCCTGTCGGCTCGGGTTTGGACTGTATTTTAGCTCCACCCTCGAGTGTCTTGGTAACTCAACCAAGGTCCTCCGCCTCGGGTTCAATTCCTTAATTCACATGTGATACTGGCTACCCGAGTACTGCCTCATGCACTGCCATGCTTATTCTTAGTATGTTTGAAATGGAACACTAACAGAAAGTAGAACCAAATCCTTCATGGGTTATATAGAATACATTTAAAGGGAGTATATATGACCATGAGGTCAAATGCATCACATGGAAATACAGTAGAACCTCCCTTAGTGGACGCCTCTGCCAGGCGGACACCTCTACATTACGGACACGTCCGGCCAGTCCCAATTTTTTTCTAAGTCATTTCCAATAACAAAAACCTCTGTACGGCGGACACCTCTCTACTCCGAATTGCGGACAGGGCGATAGCCAATTTTTGGTCCAATTCCCTCCCAATTACGGACAGTAGGCAAAAACAATGCAAAAACATGCGCTTGGAGAGTCAAGTAGGCCCGACAGGTGTGATATTTGCGTAATTAATCAACGTAATTACCCCATGGCATTGTGTTTTCGTATCCTAATTAAGCCGCGGCATTTGTTTACTCATCTTTGCAACTAATCACATAGGCCTATTGTGTCAACGGACACTCATAAATCCACGTGGTTTTGTCAGTGTTGCGGCGAATATGCGTTAGTAGAGAAATTAGAAAAAATTAATTATTAATCAAAGGTGGCTGATGGACAGAAATTATGGTGTTTTTTCACACATTATGACATGTCGAGGAGATTTTGCAATACTAGAGGCCTGTCGGCCTAGGAGCTTCGCTGGGTTAATGGTGGAGTTGTATTAGGAGTAATGCAGTGTGCAGGCTGATATATTATCTGAAGTACTCCAGTGGTAATTAATGTACCCGAACCAAACCAAGTGTCCCCAATACATTCCAGCGCTAATATAAGCAGGAGTTTATAGTTGACCAACCAAGTGTACTTAAATGGTACAGGTGTATACATTGTACATAGATAAGTCACATTAGGGCTATTGTAAAGAAGCATATCCACAATACACATTTACAATCCCCAGATAGAGTATATTATATTACAATGACAACTCCAGCTCGATTAGCTCTTGACAACAGTCTATAATAGATGACCTGATTCGTGATGTCATATCGCTGGGGAACCCCTATCTCAACATAAAATCTATCACGTGACATTAATACGCCGTTGGCGATTTACATTTTCATAAATTACCGATTCAAAAAGGTGTCAAAAAACCCTTTTTTGCGAATTTCCAGTGGCTTATCTGTAACTTTGACGAAAGCTACCATAACATAGGTAAGTCATGTGAAGTGGCTAGACACTGACACGCTTCGTATCGTAAATATTCGCCTTCAAACTCTTGAATCGAGTGACCATTTGGCGGCCATTTGTTTGTTTTGTTTAAGTCATTTTTCCACTACTGCGCATGCGCATACTACAAACATGTGCTTTCATACTACAAATAGCTCGACAGAGGGCGCGGGACCCAGCCTTTAGTGCAGGAACTACTTATACACTTGTATAATTACTTCAGCACTTGCTGCATTGTTCGATGCGATGGTCCCTTTACCAAGGTATTCATCCGCCCTGTACATCTATGCATTAGTACTGTGTACAACGATCAATAATTTACGGATATCTAAAAGTAGTTTGGCAATAACTGGTTTTATAGAAGGAAAGTCGGTATATGATGAGCTACGCTGGCATAAACTGCCAGCTCGCTAAAAAGGGGCACCTTTTACTAAAGAGATTATTCACTCTCTGAGTTCCAAAGTAGCTCACGTCATTCAATGCAACATCACAAGCAAATACCGATCAGCCAACAGGTTTAAAGTTTCTACGCTAGATGTCGACACAGAAAAAAACCAAGACCTGCAAGGCGGGAACTTCAAAATCCACCTATCGGCTGATTTGGCATAACCTCTCTATTGCGAACACCTCTCTATTTCGGACACCTGGGCCCAGTCCCATGGGTGTCCGCAGTAGAGAGGTTGTACTGTATAAGGCTATTTGCTACGCAACCAAGCAGCAAAGATTTATGAATTTGACTACTACTACACAGGGATAAAAAAAATCCAAAATTGCTCTACTAGCCCAGGACTAGCTTACAATCACACTGCGCTAGCCCATAAGCAAAAGCTACTAGCCCGAGCCAAGCCAGCAGACGACAATTCCACGTGATTCAACGGAGATTCCCGAAGACCGCTAATTTATCAATCAGGCGTTATTCCAACAGTGAAACATACCCCATGTACACACATGATCTATCATAGTGCATTCGGCTAGTTCGCAACGATTTTCTGCACTCCCTGCTAGCCCGAGTTAAAAAAGTAGCTAGTTCCGGGTGTCCGACTAGCCGATTTTTCGACCCCTGCAACATATCGCAAACTTCAAGCTTTATCAGAATAAATCAATACATAGAAGAACATGTGATGTTGTGATTAATGTGTGACGTCACTATTTAGTATTTTGTGTAGGACATTATATTTTTAGAAGTTTTCCCTTGAACCTCTGTAAATACTAATTGGACAGCCATAGTTGTTACATATTCATGATCAACGAGTAATACTGAACCTACAATGCATTTTCTCTGAGCTTTTTATAGTCAGGTAAATGTGCTCTGGTTGATGATAGACTATTTTGAAATACCTGGATATAGAAGGAACCACACTTTACAGTGTAAATGCACTATGCGCAAACGAAGCCTCGTTTTGAATTCAGCGGTAAACCGCTAGAGTTGGTGCAAAATGTGAAAGCTGTAAAAAGCTGTTAAAACTACATTTTCTGATGTTTAATTTGAGATATTTTAGAATAGAAATTGACACCGAACTGGTGGTATTGATTGTCCAACCAAAACCACTCGGGTGGAGCTGAAATGTTGGCCAAACCCTCGGCTCGGGTCGACATTTTACCCCCACCCGAGCGGTTTTGGTGAGACAAACAGTACCTCCAGTTCGGTATCAATTCCTAAAACACAAATTATGATATTTATTCAAATAAATTGCCCGTGGCAAACCTAGTTTAGATTACGGCCATCCAGCCGGTAACAAATGATAGAGTGATCAATGCGTGAAATGTGAGACAAGACCACAATTGATTTTTTAAGCCTTTTAGCAGTTAAATTGTCAATGTTTGACCGCGACGCATCAAAGAATGCGTCGAGTAGTGAAACTGAAATTCGGATATGATATACGGGTTAGTCTTGCGAGTAACTGGTGCGATTTAAATTGGTGATTGACCACGGAATTTTTTTTTAAAATTGACAAGTTTGACACAAGTGGACATTTTTACCCATATCGGCCATTTTCACTCCAAATTTGAACCCCCCCCCCCCCCCCCCCCCCTATGGCCAGGTTGTCGAAATTCAAAATTATTTTTTTACCAAACAATTTATTTATATCTGTAGACTTGCCACAGCAAATATTTTTTCAATACCTCTCCAAATATGTACTTGAGAGTAAAAAACATGCACTCGTCTAATTGATAGGCCTCGACCCTCCAACCTATGAATGTTCATTAGTGGTCTTGTCTCATGTAGCTAAAAAGTCAGCGAGCTGACATATTGTACTTGTGGAGCAGGGGCTATGTACCAGAATACACATTCACAGGATATCATCAATTAACATAGACAGAGAGGTTAATCGGCATAATTAAGTGAGATAACATACAACCAACATTCAGCATGGCCAATAACTCATTCACCTGATGTTAATGAGTCAATGTTTACAAATTGCCGGACAGCAATGCAAAGGTGTCAAGCAAGCAAGGCAAACTCGGCGGCACCGAAAGTCTTTACAACACACAATTCCGAAACGTGCCGATTCAGTTCTTCTTCTTCTTGCTTTGGATGAGACCTTTGACGGATTCCTTCAGCTGCTTGGTGTACCTCTGCATAATGCCACGATGGCGAAGACCGGGTAGGAGCACCACGAACACAACTGAAAAATACAAACATCAAAATATTACTTGTAGATAAACACTGAAGAGGTGATTGTTTCCCTGACGCGAGATCAGGAATTGAATGCTGAAAGCAGAGTTGCATCCACGACCTGAATGTCAATACTGAACAGTCAGGACTTTTCACCCAGTGGAGCTAAAACAGCCCAGACCAGGAAGTTCAAAATCTTAAAATAGATTTGCGCATTGATACGGGAATCGGGCATGCTCAGAAGGTCAAGAAACCAAAGGGAAGAGTGTCAAGTTTCTATATAAATCAACTGCTTCCAGAAAAATTAAACAATTGATTTTAGGCCAATCTTCAGTCTCAGCAAATGATGATGTATGTGTGTGGTTGTGGGTACAGTTGATGTTGTCTTGTTTATTTGACTCGGCAATACAGAATTGAACAAGAGGCCCAAGGGCCTGGCGCTCAGCTGGATGACCTAATAACATAGGACTGAGGGTATAAAGTAGTAAATATCGGCTTTATACTACTGTTTGAAGGTCAAGAGAACACGTTATACCACTAAAATTTCCAATGCAGAGCTGCCAGGTGGATGAAATATGATTGAACTAATCAGCCATGGTATGTAAATATTACAGGAGGCAACGGAAGATATCCCTAGTTCAGTATGTTGTATCAGTAGCTTTACAGAAAAAAAGTGTCAGAGAGGATGAGACTTCTCCATGGACAACTGTGGTATGTTCAGGCTGGGTTGTACAGCACAAGGATACAAAATGCTGTCTGTAATTGAGCGGTATCATGATTTAACAGAGGTCAGAATAAATAGAAATTACCAGTTTGGGACTAGCACCACTTTCTTTTTTTTTTAATAAGGAGAGATTACAGGAGTCAACAGAATTAATTTTATTGAGAGTAATTGACCTGTCCTGCAGGTGATTGGAATTTACAATACAAAGGGTCGTTTTTCATGACATTGTGCTCTACTGCGTATTCCTAGTCATAGTGAGTCGATCTGGAACCAATCTATCCTTGGCGCAGACAGGTTCAAATTGGCTATATCTTGAATAGATCGAATTGCGATGAAAATCTAATGCAATAAAGGAGCAATATCGAAGAGACATATTAATCAAACCAATTGTCCACAGACTCGGACCCTGAAATGGCACGATGTATGCGTGCATATAAAAGTATATCAATTGGTCCCATAGAGATGATGAGGCAATGTCAATATGCCTTGTTCCTTAGTCAGCAATATGCCCCTTTTTATACGGAGAAGAAGGAGAACCCAGATAGGCCTTCACATGTCGGCTTCCAAATGGCTCGAACCAACTGTACTATCACTACTATAACTTTAAAATGCGTTCTCCTCCTAGTCCTACATGAAGCAATGTCTCAGCCAAAAAGGCAAAGTTAGCAGCTCCTTGGTAAGGCCATGTCAGGTTCCGCGAACCTCTTCAGATACATCAAGTATTAAAAGCTGTGGTGAGCATTACCAGCAATCCCCAACTTTATTATGCCGCTGCTAAATGCAGGCGCTACGATCGAGTTTGACACGTGACCCAATTTAGCCAATCAGAGCGTTCATCAATAATAAAATATATTTTTAGTACAAGAAATCAATGCCTTGTGTCAGTTTTATGCCTTCATTGTGGGTTCACAATTTTGAATGTACAGTGTTCCAGCTCATCAAAAGAACAGGGTTTTGTCTAGAATCACGGTTTTCCGAGTTTCTCCTTGTCAACACTGTCAGGAACCCCCCCCCCCATCCTATCTACCTAGCCAACACCCAGACAGAGGTTACCAAATGACAGAGCTGAGAGAGCCCAAACATCTGAGGAATCCATGCAACAGCAAAAGCTTTGGCAAATATGCTGAAGAGAAGGATGCAATATAATATTTCGGGCTTGGTCACCCGCCTACCCCCCCCCCCCTCCCCTGACATGACCCTTCCCAGCACCAGTGTCCTTAATTGAACCATCCAAAGCTAGGGATCTTAGGCCATAAAGTGGACAAATAAAGCAAGAAGTTATCAAAGGGCAGTCATTCTCATATCTTCAAAGATCACTTGAGGTCCAGCTTTTCATGTATGTTGATGTTTGGACATATATTCTCTCCTCAAATCCACTTGGGACGCCAATTTGGACCCCCTGTGGACATGGAAAAATTTTCAATTTTCCCAATGGCATGTGTTTCAGTATACTCAGTATGATGCTGCCTTCTGCAGGAGCTATCGGCAAACTAAATTTGCAAACTCTATGTGATTCAAAAAGGCCACAGAAGTCGGCCAATTTTCATGTTTTCTTAGAATTTACATTAGGAAAAATTGCAATTCACGTGGTATTTTCAACCCATAGGTGGACATGGAAAAATTTTCACCAATCAACTCAAAATTTGGCCTGCAAATGCCTTGATAGTCATAGAATCACATACGCTATCGGCAACTAGGCTTTAGTTACACAGAAAGCCGTGAGATGTCTCTCACCTCGATCTGCTATAGAAAACGCATGCTTGGCTCTGGAAGGGAGTTTGGCGCATGCGCAGCTAAAAGGTTGGGAATTGCTGGTAATGGCTGAGCACATAAAAGACTATGGTCACCTTAATTTGAAAATCCCTTCATAATCAAGGGCTACCTCTGACTAAAACAGCACAATAGACCACCAATTTGATCCAGCTCCTAACTGCGGGAAAACCCAAGTCCAGCAACCAAAAGTACCAAAAATACATTTTTGTTTACATTTGAACTGCACACATGCGTTTGTTTACAATTTCATTTCCCGCGAAATCTCGAAAATCAGGTGACCTGCAATCGTGGATTGAAAATAACATTAACCTCGGTTCAGCAGGTCAGCAGGTATCCCGGCTGTTCCAATCATCCCCCTACAGCCAGCCGTTCAAAAGGTAATGTTATTCACCCCACATGGAGTGCAAGTAATTGATTAAGCCCCTGCATAACTTAACAGCAATGGCTTGGCTTCTGTGAGTGGTAAGGAGAATTGACAGTTTTTTTATGGGAGTAACATTATTGTGTTGCTTAAAACGTCTACTTTTTACTCATGTAAGAATCGTAGTACTAATAATAACTTCAACTTATTTTCCAGTCATGATAACACAACACGCATCTTCATGATCATGATCTTTCTCAAACTAACTGAATGACCTAATCGCCTTGGACGCACAACCTAACCACATATCAATCCGCCCCGACGATCGACACATCCATTCGATTCGATAACCCTCGATAAAGTTTGATAAATAAACTAGAACTGAGATTTCACAGGAGCACCTGTGAATTCATGACTCCAGGGTTGTTTTGAGGGCGATATTGTAAGAGTTGGTCTTGAGTATGGGGACGTGAAGGTCCGTGTGAGGCACCTGGGGAGAGAAGACTAGTTGAACGATGTGATCATGGAGGTATAAATAATTATTTATACCTCCATGATGGGATCTGACACGGACACTACTATTGATCTCATTATATGAATACCATTTAATTACAAAAAAGTGAAAACAGATCATATCATATTCCTTGGCATAAATTAAAATAGGAGTGCGGGAACAAGGTTTTTTAGCAGGAGGAAAGCGAGAACATTTTGCGCCGTCGTATTCCGATTTGGCTGGTTAGTGGTGAAATCTGCATTTAATTTTGCAAATTAACATATTCGTTTTCTAGTTCTAACGTTGTCTGTAAAGATGCTTTCCCAATGCTTGACTGGTCGGGCAAGAGACATTGCCAGGAAAACGTGACGTCATTTTGGCCATTCTTCTTACCGCACGCCCTCTCTCTCCGTGAAAGTTCCTGACATGGTGTGAAGTGGGAGGGCGCACAATGGGAACCACACTGCCGCGATGTTAATAGTTTCTATTTATAGAATTCAGCGGCAGAGATTTTAGGCACGGAAAAAGTGGATTAACTCGGCTAATCTCAATGGATTTTACCCTGGAATGTTTTCAAGGCGAGAGAAACATCTGATTTAAGTACTGCGCTTATTAGATTTCATGTTCAGGCCGAAGATTGGCCTAAAACGTGGACGAAAAGAGTGCATTATCGAGTGTTGGAGAGGTCACGTGATTGGACGAGAAACCTGAACAAAGTTTTCGTGCTTTTAGCTGTCAACATCAATGGCTATAATATACTCCTGCAGAATAGTAGAACTAATAGAACTAATTTCCGAAGTTTCCAATAGTTTGAACACAAATCAGAACATCACCCATCAGCTGGACTCAGATCTGCATAAATTACGATAAATAATGAGGTCGTCGCTTCAATTTCGCAAAGAAAGTTGACTCCATTCGAAGGTTGTTTTGACCAAATTCTGTTGAACTCATCGTTATGAGGGCATTTGAACACATTCTCGTTGATCTTTTCTATAAACGTGTGAAGTTTCGTACCAAAATACGTTTCCGTAAAGGCTTAAAAAAGAAAATTCGTCACTTACAAATCATCGCTCCGGTAGAAATAAAAATGTCACCGCCATTTTCTTGACGATAGTACTCCAGGTAACCTCGGCGGGAAATTTAAAGCGGGGTCATCCGGGGTCAAACAACAGTTTTGCTCACTACCGCCAACTGGTGATATAAATCGACACTAATCTATTTTATATCAAAACTTCTGTATCATGAAGACCTTTTCAACTTTATTTCAAGCTTTTATCTGCTTGAATAGAGCGTCAAAAAATTGTTTTTTCATTTACGCATTTTGCCCCCTGGGGAGCTGAATTTGAGTCGAATCGCCCAAATTTTTTTCCGTAAGCAACATTTTCTGCGGTGTTTATAAGCAAGACTAGATTTGAAGTGCCTCGGTTGTATGATTACAAAATGCCCAACTTTGTCTACAGATGGCATGATGGAAGGATGGCAGGATGGGTGGAAGGACGGACACCAATCGAATAGCTATTTGACTAGCTCCGCTGACTTTGTCAGCTGAGCTAAAAATACTGGTCACAAACATACAAAGCCGGCCTTTCATGGATGTTGTTCAGTTGCACGCATCGCAACTGTGCTCCGATACAACTATACATACAGATGGCAGCACTGGCGCTCGTCTCGGGATGCACCAATTTCGCATCCCGATTGGGCGATTTGAAGGGCAGTAGTCAGTACATGTACGCCCGATCAAGCTATCATCAGTCTTGTTAACCTCCCCTTTGGGCTCGACTCCCAATCGGGCGATTTGCGCTCCATTGGGCGAAAAGTCCTGACTGCTGAAGCATACTGAAGAAATCAGGGGTTAATGTTCACTTCTCTGGCTCTGCATACAAATCCCTGAGACATTCACCCCCATTGGTTAAGATAATTGCAACCAATCAGAGCGTCGCTAGCATTTGTATCTCGTAATTGCAAAAACTTTGTAGCAACAATATCCAAACTCACATTACTGCTGTTTCATCATGCTCACCGAAAAGAAAGCACAATCTTCTCATAGTTGGGCACTGCAACTTCGATTCTTATATTTCTGAGTGCCACCCCCATTCATACAAATCATTAGAAGTACGGTGCTGAAACCAAGGTTAACAGTTAAATCTTGGATACTGACTTAAAGGTGATGTACGTATTTACTTCAGCTAGTATTAGAGGGAAATGTCTCAGGGCTTTAGGTGCAACCCCTGATCTCTTCAGGATACTGAAGTCGCTTCACCTAATTCTCTTTTACTGATCTTAACATTGATCTCGGCATTAGCTTGGAATCATAAAGACTTTGTAATTCATATGATGACAGAAATATCTGTTATTCTATTTCCTAGGTCAAGTCAATAAACATACCAGGTTACAGTTTCAAACTTCTGATTATTGCTGCATTTTCTAAGGATTTAACACACTATCAATTTATGTTATGTATGAAATAACTTTTTATATCTCATTCCAATGTGTTATTCCTGCAAGTTTCAAGATCATAAGTTGAACAATTTTCCCCAAGCACCACAAATCAGGGGAATGTGCCACAGGTAAACAGCCGCAGTGTGGCCTGGGATGACTAGACTGCTTAGTCTATAAGATAGAATATGTGTGAAGACTACAACATGTATCCCACCAGTGAGTCAAGTGTTTCTCAAGACTTTTTCTAGTCTATTTAGATATTGTGTTTACGAACCGCTTAAAACTGCTTCCTTGCTAATAACTTTTAAAGGGACAACTTGGGCATGGATTTATTACCTAGTCAGGAGGATAATGTGCCAACTTGACACCATTTGTACAATTTTCATCAGTGCTTGAAGGCAGTTTTGGGCATGACTTGCGAATTTCAGGCAGGCCTACCCCCCCTGTTCTAGTGCATTGTTTATTGCAGGTCAAAGAGTTTTTATTAATCCTGTTTGGAGAAGTTGCGGTTCTGCTGGAAGCTATTTTTGTACAAAAAAACAATATACAGTACAGCCTCTCTATTGCGGACACCCATGGGACTGGGCCCAGGTGTCCTTAATAGAGAGGTGTCCTTAATAAGCGCGCAGCAGAAAAGCCGAAGGCTTTTCTGCGAAGCGCTACTATGGTTAACGTGCATACGACGTCATCCAATGTAAACAATGTTTCTCAAGTCCATGGATTCGTTTCAAATGGCTTAAATTTGACTTAAAATGGCCGCCAGAAGAGATAAACGCGCGAATGTAGCAACTCGACTATTCTGAGCTCCGAGAGAGAACCACACGATTATTCTCACTGTTTTTTAATCAAACTTCAATTTCTGGGGGTTTAACCCCCGACATATGTGTTTTGATTTTTGATACTTTGGTAACAGTATCCAAAAGATGCTTAAAATGGATATAATCCCGAAATAATGAAGCAAAAGACGGGCAGGCGTTCGAGAAAAAAAAATTTTATTTTGAGATTTTAGAAACCTTTTGAACGAATTCCACATGGGCCGTGGTGGGATCCGAAGACACCTCAAGGAGGAATGTATGTTTTTATAGGGTACCATTGGTTTTGCAGATCTTCTTTTTTTTTTCTAAAGAATAATCAATATTCGCTAGCAGGCTTTTTATGCTCCCAGGTATGAAGAGGGTTCTATGTTCCTCGAGTTCTTTGTTCATCAGTCTGGTGTTCCTCAAGAGTAAAGTGTCTTCAAGTCTCTTGG
Source organism: Lineus longissimus (assembly GCF_910592395.1). Lineage (NCBI taxonomy): Eukaryota > Metazoa > Nemertea > Pilidiophora > Heteronemertea > Lineidae > Lineus > Lineus longissimus. The sequence continues at coordinate 12,183,143 of NC_088308.1, read as the reverse complement.
TCAGCAAAAACCCTTTCCAACCAATTTTTTATGCATTAACCATTCAGCAACATGTTGGTGGGGGAAAAACCTGATCCCTAGATCCCTTACCCCTTGAATTGGTTGCCCAGGTACGACCACAAGCAATTGTCTCAATGAAGCCACCAGTACGACCTCTTGGGAGTCTTGCCAATATCATGCCAGTGAAAAGGAAGGGTAATGATGGTTGAGGGTTGCAGTTAGGGTACCATCGAAGGAGTACCTCTTCCTCGCTCTGGGTTAAACGTGTCAAAGGACTGCACCATCATGAAGGTTTGGGGGTTCCACTCGAGCGCCCCAGGGTAAGCAGCTCGGAAGGACTTATCGAGAGGCCAATAGGGGTTTGAGGGGCCTTCCCCCCTCCCCCCAATGCACTGGCTAAAACATGTCAGAAGGACGGGGGTTGGGGGGGGGAGGGGCTCTCCATGGCGACAGTTGCGCGAGTTCAATAGAGCTTGCATTTTACATTAGAATCTGCCAGAGTCCCAGACTACGATAGTCTGGACACCTTTCGGGGGGGGGGGGGGGGACATTTTCCATTTCTTTGCCGGCTATTATGACGATGGAGTTGAGTTACTGCTAATGCGATACAGGGAGAAAACTGTCTATCAAAACAAAAAATTGGCGGAAGGAACTATAGCAGGGTCCCAACCAGGGGGTTTGGGGGGTTTCCCCCCAACCTTAAGGCGCTGCGCGCTTACTAGGGCACTGCACTGATAATATTAGGGAGGTTATGCCATAATCGACCAACAGGTGGAGTCCTTCGAGTACTGAAGTATTGAACTCATTTCCATTCAGGAGGGAAGTGGTTTACTGAAGTATTGAACTCATTTCCATTCAGGAGGGAATGTTTTTATAGAGAAAATGAAATAAAAATGACAAACTAATATATTGGAACAATTCGTGTTTTATTTCAAACATTATTGTACGTGTTTATTTTACATGGACAGTGTAGAGCCTTAGTTACATTAATTACACTAGACTTTATTAGCACAATGGGACAAACAACTCAAACTGCAATTAATGTCATAACATAGCTTTGCATTCTGTAGTTTAATTAAGCACATGCACTTTAAGGCCCAGCCAGGCATAGGCCTAGGCACTCTAAATAAATTCAATGTCATTCAACATCATGTAACAATATTCATCATCATCATATCATTACCGGCGTCGTAACCCTATTGGATTTTTGCCGGAGGTATGGAGTCCACTATAGGCTACTGTCCACCTATGTAGGATCTTTTACTTGCCCTGGCATAGACACTCAGGTACAAGGGACCACGGCTTTTAGTCTCATCCGACAGACCCTCGAGTATTTCATACGTTAATGTACGTATTGTGAAGAGCCAGGAATTTTAGTTCCTTGAAAGCCACGCCGGTTCATCCAGAAATACAATCCTGGGTTCTCCCCGGGATCGAACCCGGGCCCTATTGCGTGGTAGCCAGCAGTGTTAACCACTAGGCTATGAGGCTCTACAAATATTGTACCGGTAGATGATTGCAAAGTTTATGTCTAAAGCACTGATGCCGAAAGAAACTGTTCAATGTTGTCTGCTTAGCATTCCGTTTCGAATCTAAAATGCGTTCTTGTAGTGAGGTCTCAGATTTCAGAATGTTCTCTAACACGTCACCATAGTCCCGATCTAAGCAGAATAGGCGAAGTTGCGATGCATAGTGAAGAGCCATTGCATTGGAGTTGATCTCATATTCTGGCTCAGCCGTTTCATTTTTGTCATTGTCAGCGATTTCGGCAGTGCGTACTTGGTCGTCAACAAATGCGTTTGCAGTAGCGGCTGGCGTGCGGTGTTGCGTTGAATGACGTGACTTCTTGGTATTCGAAGAGTGAATGATTTCTAGAGTAAAATGCGCCTATTTTATTGCAAAATCTCAACAGTACGCCATGATGTGTGAAAAAACCATGCAAATTTAGTTCATCGGCCACCTTTGATCAACAATTAATATTTTTGAAATTTCTCTACTCACGCTTATTCGCCGCAGCATTGACAACACGGCGTGGATTTGTGAGTGTCGCTGACACTGTCAGGTGACAATGAGTGAAAAGCTGAGAAGATTAGTAAACAAATCCCACGGCTTGATTAGGATACAAGAACAAGGTGTCATGGGGTAATTACCTTGATTAATTGCGCAAACATCTCACCTGTCAGGCCTATCTGATTATCCAAGCGCACACAGGAAGCCATTGATTTTGCGGACTGTCCGTAATTGGGAGGGAATCGTGCCAAAAAATGACCGTCGCCCTGTCCGCAATTCGGAATAGAGACTTAGTAAAAATCGGGACTGGGCGGAGGTGTTTGTAATGTAGAGGTGTCCGCCTGGCAGAGGTGTCTGCAGGGGGAGGTTGTACTGTATCTTACGTCCAAGTCGGCTCTTTAAGATGAAATGGCCATTGTACTTATTACTGAATTGATTTTTTAGACAACAGACATTCGGGTTCAGGAAATCTGCCATAGTTTGTACTCAAATATCAACCCATTTGGCCCCTGCATAAGCCTTGAAAAGTAAATGGAATTGAAAACCCAGGTGACACTGAATGGTGGTTTAGATGTAGCCATGTTATAGAATTGGTGGCAATTGACCAAGCAAAGCAATAGGTGCATCAGACTTGGTCCCTTGTAGTCAAGTGGTGAATCAGACCAGTATGAATTCCAGCCCCTGAGATCACCTGACCACTGGGTACGAATGAGTATTTTAAATTTTTAAAAATTTCTTGTCATTTTGGATCAGAAGAAACGTGCCTTAGTTGCAGCCTTGAAGTGATCAAACCTGAAATGTCAGTTGAGTTGAGTGTGCACACAGTTTCTGTAGGCTCCATCAACTGACCGAGTGCCCATGATAACTGGGGGAATAATTTCCTTGTCTCCAGTCAACCCAGTACATGGTTAGACGAAGACTGACTACTTTAAGACCTCTGTGTCAATTGCGTGTTGCCTCACCCTTTGACGCCCTACCCATAACTACCCTGGGGCCTTTATGGGCGTGTTGACACAGCGTTGTCAAGTACATCTTAACCTCACCAATCAATCAGTCATTAACCCTTTCCTGCGGGTGGCGTGCATAGCATATCATGTACATATGGTCCCATGTTGTGCAGGTGATGCGTTGTGCCAGTGACGTCCTATGCACGTCATGCCATGCCCTTCTAAGATATTTATTCATCAGTGCTTGGTCACAACCTCTCTAAATACGCCAAACACACTCGGGGATAATTAGTTTCATCCTAATAGTATAGATGGTGACACTTTCGACCGTTAGTTAAAACTTAACTCTACTATTTATTATTGGTATCGACGGCCAGCACATGGCGGCGCTGACAGAAAAAATGGCTGCCAGAGCAAAATGGTCAAAGGTGGGAACCAGGTCACAACCGCCCTCCCCCCCCCCCCGAAAGCTATAAAAAATTCACAAGATATTGTAAACCCTACCAAGACATGATGCATGGTCAAAGTAATTTTTTTCTGTATACAGTGGAACCCCGGTTGGCGACCACCTCAGTAACGCGACCACCCCGCCAACGCGACCACGATTCTCCGGTCCCGAATGGTTTCCTCTCTAATTACCATTAAGAGACCCCCGCTAAGACGACCACCCCGGTACCCCGACCGCGACCACTGGCTTGGCCGGTCCCAAACTGAAAATCAACCCCGCTAACCCGACCACCAGGCCTAATTGCCGTAATCGGTCGCGACCGCGGCATAGTAATTAGCACCTCGCTGCCAAGCTTTGTTGAGACGGGGACAGTGGCCATGGGAATACATATGAAAACAAAAAAAATACAATGTGATTTTGCAGGTATGATCAATTGTATAAGTGTAAATGAATAAATAAACTTTCCTTTTCGAACGTTTTCATGGTTTGTTTTCATTACTGAGCCAGTTCAGTACCAGACATGCGCACTCAGCAGTAGCAAAATCATGTGATTTGCGTGATTTGCATATGAACTTATAATAAACGGCGGGTAGTTTGAAGACCACACTTATGACAATAACAAGCTTGCGAGACGTTTGAATGTTTTATGATATGGAGAACTTGGTTGATTTACTACAGTATCATTTTATATTTCTTTAAATATTTTGACTGAAAATAGACTTGATTAAAACTGTAGCATTACTCAACTCATCTTCTCAGGTGGAATCATACGACAAGTTTACTTCAATCGTCACAAACAGTCGGGTACATGGAGGATGATTCAGCAAATTGCCCGCAAATGCGTCACGTCGGGCAGATAATGAAACTTTGTGGATAAAATGAGTTACAAAATTACCTTTTCTAACTCATTCTGAGAATGTAACATGTAATTTTATCGACGAATTGTTCTTGCGAGGCATGATAACAAAACTTTGGAGCGTGCATCATCTCAATCAGGCAGCGTTGCTATGGTAGTACAGCGTACACACGCCATGCAGTCGGCAATTTTGGCGGGAAAAATAATCATGTATTTCGTCTGGGGATTCCCAACCTCGCTAACACGACCACCCCGGTAACACGACCACTCTGACAACGGTCCCATGAGTGGTCGTGTTACCGGGGTTCCACTGTATTTCATTTTCAACCCATTCGATGGATACACAGAGGTAAAATTAGTGTTGCCTAATAATGGCAGAAGTCAACCAGCATGCACCGAGATAGGAATTTTTAACACCAAATATCAGTAAGTTTTGTAATTACTCTCAATCGCATCATTTATTCCAAGGCTGTACACCAAGTATATTGACATACTTATTGGATATTCATATCAACTGCATCTGAAAACATTGGCCTAGGGCACCAATGTAAGCATGGTAAAGAAACTTACACACTTTGGAATCTGGCCTCACTTGAGCATGTATTGCATGGTGGGTGAAAGATAAGTTGATGTCTGACAAGAAGCCCTGCCAGGTCTACAGGTTGCATATTTGTGTTATGGCTTATCTGGTATGAACAAACAAAGGTCTGAGAAGAGCAGAGAATAGAACATTGTACAGCTCAAGCAGCTGTTGACAACTATCAGAGGAGAATGGTGAAGTCAAGTAATCAGACAACACAAAATAAAGAAACTGGTTTCATTGCAGGATAATTAGTCACCTTCCATATAGTTCATTTGACAAATGGCAGTGGCTGACCTTAGAACCGAACACCATAACTTCAGAGCACGATGTGTGGGTAGGCTTACGAGAAGAAGACTTCACAATTTGTTTATCCTGAGATTGAGGCCTAGGCCTTCTTGACTTGCACCTCGTGCACAAAACCACTCTTGGCAAGTTATTTTCCATGATTGGCACTTCATGAAAAACTACTTCTGGATATATCTCATGAATGCTGCTAGTTCTACATGTAAATGGAATTTAAAACAGAACCATGCAATATTTATTGTATTGTACAAATTTGGTAAGCCTACATCAAATAATATCAGTCTGGGTTTTTCATGGTCGAAGAGGTTGAACATAAAAATTGGTCATCATTCACTTCAGGACCAGATCTCCTTTTTTAGCATTATTGTAAGGCTTTTCATCTGTAGGTGGTATGATGTGGAACCAATAGTCAAACAGCATGAACTTGTGAATAAGTTAAAACTTGTCTTGATAATGGGACCTCCATTAATTCAGCACATCCTACTCACTTGTGATATCATTCACCAATATCACAACACCTTATATTTCAAACGTTACATCCTTCAGAATTATCCATATTCAACAGCCACTAAGGGAACATTTTTAATGGCCCGTGCCATCACTATCATGCTTGTTAAAGACAAAATTTAGGATGTAGATGAGGTTGCACCATTCACCAGTTCACCATACAAGGAACACACATAAACAACCAGGGACCATTGTGTTCACCTGTGCCCAGGAAGGTGGCTTTAGGCACATGAAACATTATCCAGCATTGGCTTTAGTGGGCTACTGGTTATCTATACTATAATGCGCGTTGTGCCTGTTAAATAGGAGGCGATTTTTGTTTCAAAATTGGGCCTCCGAAATGCGTCGAATTCTTGCAACTTTTGGCTTCGTAGGTGTGGATCATAAGTAAGAGTGTCACTGAGGGTGTCATACGTCGAATATCTTGGTGGTTTTGGAATAAATAACAACTTTTCAGAGAGCACGTCGACTGGAGAGCTCCGCTCATTCTCAAAAGCATACACAAACTTCACGCATATTCTCCCTGCCACATCAGTATTAGCTTCCAGCACGTATGTAGTGCTATACAACCTGGTCCATGGTGCAGGGTATTAGCAGGGAGATTAATGATTAGCCTATTCTATTTTAGTTCTATTCGAGAAACACTGACTGGAGTGATAAGGCAAATTCTGCAGGGTGGCCTACCGGAACATGCAGTCAGGGTATCAATAAACAGTTATGCCAGGATGGACAAAATATGTACAGTGGCCAGCGCCTGCTCTTTGATTTATTCTTTACTGATTGATGTTGTCAGTTTGAATTGCGTTCTGCATCTCTCCATGCGCCTGGCTTTGGTCCGACAGTGGCATTGGGTACGGGAGTGGGTAGGTGATATGCCTAATATGTGAGGCCCTTATTTGGAACAGGACCTGCTGTCACTGGTCTCAATGCATTGTGCAAAATAGCGTACTCCAATCAATCTATTGGGGGTTGCATGTAGATAGCAGCAATAAGTCCCTAAATGCAGTTCATTTCGTGTTTAACCTTTAATAAAACTTCAGTAACGTTAGAAATTTAATGTAGTTCAATCATCGTGCCCATTTAACTAATGTATATTACATTTCAACTTTGCCCGCTCCATGGGTATATGCTAGTTGGTATAATACCATTATGAATGAATAATTTCTTGGTTTACCTGTCAAGAGTATATGGCTAATGATGAAGAGCTCTGCTCTGTACAACAACATGAACAAGCACTGTAGCGCAGCACCAGCATGACCAGTAGGCCTCCACACTGGTGTACTTGTACAGTGAAGATTTGCTAAGCCTAGACAGGTACACATTTTGAAACATGTGCAAGCATAGAATTTTTAGCGTTACATGTACCTCCCTTTGCGAGCATTTGCATCCACCAACTAGTAACTGATTCTATATGGTCTCATATTGACTTAGACAAAGATCTGAACCGTGAAAAAACGAGTATAAGGCACTGCTTCACGATGTCATTGTCATGAGGTTGTCGGTATTTCAGTCCCTTGTAGGCACATGCCGGAACAAAATATTGGTCTGTCGTAGTGAAGCCCCATTAAGGACAATATATTTGGCTCTGTCCCTTGTGGGCACACTCCAGACCAAAATATTGGTCTATCTAAATGAAGCCAATTTAATTGGCTGTATGGCCAGATGTCAAAATGAGAATTCAAGAGAAAAACAAGAGGGGCAATATTTATGAGGGCCTGATAGATACCCTGCGCAATTAATGCAAAGAGAGTGCTTACAAATCCTCTTTTTTGTAAGATGAGACATTTCACTGCAAAAACTGCTCATATATTCATGTAGTTACAGACCTAATAATCAGTTTGTCAAAGTTCCATCAAAATTAGCCAAAATATAAAGTGTCCTAAGAACAAAATAACTTTTACAATCTTTGTAAAATTTTTGTTCATCAAAGCACTATTTTCAAAAATCAACCATGCTTCCAGTCAGAGTAGTCCTAGCTACCCTAAACAATGATATGTATATTAAGCATAGAACATATCACTACTAAAATGGACGTAGAGCTGAAATAGTTTGTCACACATCTCCTCCGTCAGTTCAGATCGGATGACCTCGGAACTTTTCCTGAAAGTCGTGGTTGATATGGAGATGGTCCTGCCAGGTTAAATGGGTAAACTTTGCAGCAATCTCGGAGAAATAGCATTTTTTGTTCTTTCTATATATGGGCATAATCATTAACATAAGGGGCCATTTCAGCAGGTCTGATTTGCATATGGGGCCATCTATTAAATCAAAGTGTGGGATTATACAAAAATAAGCCGGGAAAGTATTGGGGCCACTACATGTTTAAAGCATTCATCCATCTCCACAATTTCCCCCTTTATTTTTGTCGTACTCTTTCACCTTACGTTGTTAATCGCTCTTAATTTTTCGAAGTACCGTATGGGAATTCATCACGTGATACACGTCACATAATAACAAAACCGCCTCACCCGACCCAAGCACTGGGCGCAAAGTAGCGCACAGCTCCCTATATGAATACCCGGGGCAAATATAAAATATAATATAAAATCCCGATTAACATTTTTTTACTGCAATAAAAACAGGCTAACCACTGCAGATTAACAAGTAAGTGAGTGTTCCGGAATGAGTGGAGTCCGTGCGGAGGGTGTCGAAAAAACCCTAGGCGAACTACTTCCTCCGTCTGGTGCTGCCACCCACTATGCTCGCGGCATTTGTTGTACTAAGTTTGTAACTTCACGCCATTGCCTCTTCACCATTTGCGAAATAGTTTGTCAAAATGGAGTGGAGTTTGATTTTTCCGGTCACAACCCCTCAGACCAATCAACCCATATCACCCAGATTGTCCCAATCATCAAACATCAGACATATCATTTCATTTCACCCAAATTGCCCCAACCCCACAGTAAGGCGAGACTTTTTTTATTTGTTGGTGCTCGGATCTGCCGACCTCCCAATGACCGAAATAAGAAAATGAAATGGCCAGGGCCATTGTGCTCACCTCATGTGGAGGAAAGATGGATAAAGAGCATGGTATTGTGTCATGTAGTGTTAGGTTTGATGTAGGTCCAAGCAATTACAATTTCCCCAAAATGGCCAATTTACAGTATATTCGACCTCTGTGACCTTGAAAAGTAGGTCAAATCAAAGAAGACCCGGGTGACACATCGAATGGTTGTTAGAATTAGATGTACCTATGATATAAAATTGGTGCCAATCGGGCAAGTCATTATTAGGAATAATGGCATTTTGAAGAATTTAGTATTTGGCCTCCTCCCTGGAGGCCAAACGGCAAATCAGATCGCACCAAACTTCGGTACCTGAGATCACCTGACCAAGGGGTACATGTGTACTTAATTTGTGATCAATAGTCATTGCAGTTAAGAAACGTGCCATAGTTACGGCCTGACGGCAAATTTACGTCATTTGACCTCTGTGACCTTGACAAGAAGGTCAAATTGAAAACCTGTGTGACATATACTGTATGGTGGTTAGATGTACCCATGATATCAAATTGGTGGCAATCGGGCAAGAAGTTAAGGAATAATCACATTTTTAAGGTTTTTGGATTTTGCCCCCTGGTGGTCAAGTGGTGAATCATATTGGACCAAACTTCGGTCCCTGAGATCACCTGACCAAGGGGTACATGTGTACTTAATTTGTGATCAATAGTCATTGCAGTTAAGAAACGTGCCATAGTTACGGCCTGACGGCAAATTTACGTCATTTGACCTCTGTGACCTTGACAAGAAGGTCAAATTGAAAACCTGTGTGACATATACTGTATGGTGGTTAGATGTACCCATGATATCAAATTGGTGGCAATCGGGCAAGAAGTTAAGGAATAATCACATTTTTAAGGTTTTTGGATTTTGCCCCCTGGTGGTCAAGTGGTGAATCATATTGGACCAAACTTCGGTCCCTGAGATCACCTGACTAAGGGGTAAATGTGTATCAAATTTGGGATCAATAGTCATTGCAGTTTAGAAACGTGCCATCGTTACATCCTAACGGCCAATTTACACCATTTGACCTCTGTGACCTTGAAAAGGAGGTCAAATCAAAAACCCGGAGGATATATGATGCACCTTTGCTAGAAGTACCTACCATATTTTTTTCAAAATTTCCCGACTACTATTAAGGGAGATATTGCATATTTTCACTTTTAACGTTTGGCCCCCTGGTGGCCAAACCATGAAACGAATCGGACCGAAACTTGGTCTCCAAGGTGTCATTACATAAGGGTACATGTGTACCAAGTTTCAACTCAATAGCTCTAACAGTTACGAAACGTGCCCTGCTAACGGATGACGGACGACGACGACGACGACGACGACGGACGACGGACGCCACGGTATGGGATACGCTCACCTCTGCTAAGAGGTGAGCTAAAGAATAAAAATTTTATATCTAGCGAGTCTCGGACCCGCTGATTCGAACATTACCGATTTTACAAAAAAAAATAAAAAATTTATTTATTTTTAGCTCCGACGCCCGACAGTAACTTAAAATAAAAGATCAAAAATATTTTTTTCAAAATCAAAATTCGACATGATTGAATTAAAATTAGCTTCGTCGGATTGATCATTCGAATCGAAAGTGCGAATGCCGACCAGCTCTGCCAGACCTAGACTGGTTCTTGTCCTTTCCTAATGCATCCACAGTAGATATTATGACGAGAACCAGTCTATTGTTAAGAGTCTGGCTGCTGACTGTTCAATATGTGTGTGAAAATGCACTACTTTTTTTAGGAAAAAAAATTATTTTTATCCTTCCCTCCGACTTTGAGAAATCCTATCATTTTTTCGAGACCATGAAATCTTTGGAAAAATTTTTTTTTTTTTTTCGTCCTCAAAAATATATTCCTCCAAAAATCCGAGCACCAACTAATAAAAAAAGTCTCGCCTAAGCCAACACCCTAAAACAACCCGCGCCACGGGTATTATGCCAGTAGTGGTAATTAATCTCTACCTTGGGATGACACAGACTGCGTTGTTTAGAATTAAACTGGTGAATACATCAAGCTTCGGTCGGGAACAATGGACGATCTTGAGGGAAGATAACATATAAACCGAATCGGGATCAAGGGCTCTAGAACTGTACTGTGTTTCAGTAGCAGCGCTGGCTGAAACTTGTAGGCTACACCTTTAAAACAAAACAGAGAACACTATAAAATTGAATGTACTTACTGATGAGATATGTAAGTAAGAGGTTATTGATGATATTCCCAATCCAAGCAAGTATTGCCAGTGATGACATAACAGCAACAAAATACTGAAACAAAATAACGAAGACACTAAATTCAGTGACTACAAGTGGGCATATTTTGAATTGGATTGCACCAGTTTTCAAAAGCAACCTTTCCCTAATCACTTCAATCTGAGTTAATCGAACAGACACAAGAAAAAATTGGCTTCATCAGATGAATCATTCTCCCCAAAATCAACGGAACCAAAAACCAACTAAAGTTAGAGGCTGCTGATTAGTTTGGAGCAGGATCTAGAAACAATGGCAGGCATAATTTTTGAGAAATTTGCAGACCTAATTAGTGTACGTAGATAACCAACAAAAATATGGTGACACAAACACTGAAATTAATAGGGTTGACACTTACTGTCTTAGGTTTATCTCTCTTGAGGTTTCCAAGACCTTGTCGCAAACTGTGGAAGTGCACCTTTGCATTGTGAATCCGAATACAGATGTTCTCAAATTCCCTTTCTTGTACTCCAGTCCTGAAAGTGAAAACAGATTATTGCAAAGATGAAACTTTTCGAAGAACATACTGGATCCACTAATCAATAAGATCCCAAGCCCGGCAATACCCTATTTGTATGGGTAGAGTCTAAACAGCTGAACACAATAGTAGGCCTTTCGCAGCCAGAAAAGGGGTGACCTCTCTTGAATATCTATTCAAGAGTTCACAACGTAATCGTGAATTGTCATGAATTTACTTGATTTTGCTATTAAGGCGAGACTTTTTTTATTTGTTGGTGCTCGGATCCGCCGACCTCCCGATGTCCGAATTAAGAAAAAAAATAAAATTTTTATATCTAGCCAGTCTCGGATCCGCCGATTCGAACATTACCGATTTTACAAAAAAAAAAAAAAATTATTTTATTTTGAGCTCCGACGCCCGACAGTAACTTAAAAGATCAAAAATATTTTTTTCAAAATCAAAATTCAACATGATTGAATAAAAATTAGCTTCGTCGGATTGATCATTCGAATCGAAAGTGCGAATGCCAGACCAGCTCTGCCAGACCTAGACTGGTTCTTGTCCTTCCCTAATGCATCCACAGTAGATATTATGACGAGAACCAGTCTATTGTTATGAGTCTGGCTGCTGACTGTTCAATGTGTGAAAATGCACTACTTTTTTTAGGAAAAAATTTTATTTTTATCCTTTCCTCCGACTTTGAGAAATCCTATCAATTTTTCGAGACCATGAAATCTTTGGAAAAAAACATTTTTTGTTTGTTTTTGTTTTTCGTCCTCCTCAAAAATATATTCCTCCAAAAATCCGAGCACCAACTAATAAAAAAAGTCTCGCCTAAGTAAAGTAAAGTTTGTTTATTATAGTGTCATCCCTAATGAATGGGCCAGCCAGCTTTGGCTTATGAGACACTCTTTACTTCCAAACTCCTAGATCTCTAATGCCAGGCGCCTGGCGAGAAGGCAGTTTGTACCCTTATATTTAACTAGCTGGCAGCTAACCAACCGGCATTGGAAGGAGGTTACCAATGGGCCTCGAACCTTCGACCTTTTGTTCACGAGGCAGATGCCTAACCACTAGGCCATCGAGATCAGCTATATTTATCGAGAACTGCTAATTGTCCGACATTTGGTTTGGCTCATTATCATAATGCAACTTCGGAACCGAGAAGCGCCACTATCGGTGCTTAGACAAATCAGGCTGCTGGGCAACAAATTTCTCCATTTTGGCAGGAATAATTTGTACTGCGCAAGATGTGGTCATGAATGTGGTGGAGATGGGGGTGCAAGCACTGTAGTCCTGGCGCTGAGGGGGGTTTTGTGTGACCAAGAGAGGCCCGAAAAAATTCTTCAAATTATTAAAGTAGAGTATCAGGGTATTCAATTTTACGAGGGTAGAACTTCGTTGCCATGGTCACATTTTTGCAAATGGCGCCTGTTGTTGCCATGGTGACGTTTTTGGAGTCTTTCCCAAGATATTTATTTTGGTCTATCTCCCGAACGCCTGGGGCTAAATATGAAAACAAAACGTCGATATATATGTTGTTGGGCTCCCTCTATTCAAATATGCTAATGAGAGTCTCGTTAAAGGTCAAGGTCATTGTGAAAGCTCAAGGTCAAACCAAAAAGTCACAAAAAAATTCCACTTCTGTGGCATATAGTTGGCTTTTGATAGATGTTTTTATCATAAAAGACATATACTTTTGCCTATTTTACTTCAGGGGGTAATGAGCTATCAAAGTAATGTAGGCAAAATTATGTTGCCATGGTAACCGTACTGTAACAGACTCGCTTTCAATCAAGCGCATTTTTCGCTAACTCAAAAAGAAAGAGAAGTTACGTCATATACTTCAGTACAGACTTTAAAATCATTGGGTAAGCCCTTTATACGATTATTAGCGCCAAGTAAAAACTCATACATGTAAGTCACAGATTGTTTAACAATCATCGGAGCTTTAAAACTAAATTATGATTATAATTTTATGTCATTTGTTTTTTTCATCAATATGAAATAGTTCAGTAAGAAATTATTTACCAGATATGTGATTTCATTTTGAAAGTAGAAATTTTAGTGGTATGTTTCCTCCATTGCAATTTTTGAAACTGTGGCATCATCTGACATGAGATCATGTGACGTAATGTTACGTCATTACGATGTGACGTAACTTTGGGCGCCAACAATGATTTTTGAAAAAAGGAGAGGACCCATCAAAAATTTCAAAGGGAAAAGAAGCGCGAAAACAGTATTTGCCGTTTTTCAATGCAAAAAGGACAATTTTTTGTGGAATAAAAGCCGTAAGTATACTAACTTTATTAGAATATGTTCTATAGTCGTTTTTCGCATAAAAGGCAATAGCTCAGGCTCGAGAAAAATGCAAAAAAATATATAGTTTAGTCAGCTTACTTTCGAACTATTTTGATTTTTGTCGAAAACACGGAAAATGCACCAAAAACTTGACTGTGAAACAGCTGATCACCTGGCCGATGCACTCCCAATGCAGTGAACGCCTACGCAGCCATTATGACGAAAATGCGTTTATGAAATACACCAATCTATTGAACGGTGCGAGAGGTTTCAGGAAGTCTTCACGGCATGTCCCAACTCGTGCAGGTGTTCGTTCAGTGATAGATAACGTGAGCAACAGGGAATCCACAATTTTTTAGGAACTACGGTTAGGGGTAGTAAGGCGCATGAACACACTTCTAACTCCTGAAAGCTACCTTAAGATGAAATTAATATTATCGGTAGGGCCTCTTTTCAAAAGCAAATGAAAGGCCAGCTTCCTACAAGTATCAATACTCAATCTAAGTACTATGTAATTATGTATGAAAATACAATTATGTAAAGCTACCTTTATTCTTGCATTTCAGGCACTTTAAATTTTAACGATGAAAACACTTGAGTTATCCTTTTCGGAAAGGGAGCCGATACCTTTTGACCAGAGGAGCTGCATTCTCTGCCAAAAATGTTCGACAGTCAAGTTATCGGGCACTTCGAATGGATGCAAAAGGATACGTGAAACAGCTACTGAAAGGGATGATATTGTCTCGAAAGGCCACATGAACAATGACTGCTACAAACGCTATACAATGAAGAAATCACCAGCCAAATCTACACTGTCCAATGATTCAGAATCAGACACCACAGCGCGATACTCCAAACGCGGTGGTTTAACTCGGAAAGGGACTTTCGGAAAGGGACTGCGCTGAAAAATTTCTGAAATGTGCCGCCCTTTCGCAAGATAACGTTTATTTACGAATATGCGACTTGCAGGATGCGGAAGCAATTTTTGCCGCAGACATATTCTATCACAAATCCTGCATGAAACACTACGTACGTTTATATGAACGCCTGGCCGACAAGTCAGAGGAGAACAAAGATAACGACCACACTGACCAAAAGTGGAATGAAATACTGCTGGAGGTTAAGGACGGTTTTGAGGAAGGATTGGGGTATGAACTAAGCACCATAAGAGACCGAATAAATGAGAAACTGGATCACATGTGTCAGGTGACCAATAAACAAGTTCAAAAGCAGCTAAGTGATGTATTTGGAAGTGACATTGTGTTTTCGAAGTCTGGCAAAGCTACCCAATCTCTATTAGTGTTTAGCGCGAAGGTGTTCTCCACCCCTAAACTTCCAGAGAAAGTCCAAAGCATTGACCCTATTGTTCAGTGTGCAACCGAGATTAGATCTGCGCTACTTAAGTTTGATTTTGATCTTGATGACAGGTTCTGCGATAGTACTGACCTGGAACATGCATGGCGTTCCCAGGCAATCCCTTCTCCTCTTCTTACGTTTTTCGCTACACTGTTCAATTTCAATGCAAAGGACTTCCAAGATAACGAGGCGAGAGTTAGAATGGACACGACAGACCAAGAAGAGGAGTGTCCGTTTAACAGCAAGGTTACCCGAATGAAGTCGCTTTGCCAGATTATGTTTTACGTATTACACAACGGTAAGAAACGAACACCTTTATATATCATGAACAGTCAGGCATTACATGAAACGTGCAAAAGTAAAACACTGATGAAATCCTTTAATAGGTACGGCCTATGCTCCAGCTATGATGATGCAATGCGCCTACAGACAGGTTTAGCGAACTACCAAGCTGGCAGTGATGAAGAAGATGCTCTTCTTCCCAGCAATTTTCATCCAGAGATATTTACCACTGCGGCATTCGATAACTTCGACCATGAAGAGGCAACTCTTTCGGGGAAAGGTGGTTGTCACGATACCGTGACAGTCCTTATTAAGGAAGATCAAGGTGTCCGGCAGAGCAAACCGCGACCTTCGGAGGTCGGCATAGCGCAGGATGAAAGAGCATTCAAGTCAGAACTTAAGTGTCAGCAGCTGAAAGTTTTCGACAAGCCAGCCAAGAAACCGAATCTTCCCGATAATTACAGCGTAGCTACGGATTTGTACGTGAATGAACCAATGATCTCCACCGCTGCTCATAAGGATTTTGCTTGGTCCCTTGCCCGCATCAACATCGACGAGGAGCAGAACGTGAAAGATATCATCCCAGGAAACCAGTGCACACCATCTTGGACAGGCACAAATGCTCTGTAGTCCGATGATTCGACGCCAAAGACCAAGGTTGGATTTTTACCAGTCCTTCCGTACCCGGTGACCCAACATGATACGGTATACACTGCAATGAAGAATATGCAAGCCATTCTTAAACATCTGAAACAATCAAAGATGGCCGTTGCTTGTGATGAAGGAGTCTATAGGATTGCAAGAGAAATTCAGCTTCTTCGACCAACCGAGTTTGGCAATGTAGTTATCTGCTTAGGGACCTTCCACATGGCCAAGGTAGCGTTGGGGTGTATTGGCAAGTATCTGAAAAACAGTGGAGCAGAGGAAATCTTTGTTGAAAGCGGAGTTTTCGGAGTGAATGTTGTCGAGTCGGTGATGTCAGGGAAGCATTATAACCGATCCATGAAGGGTTTCCAGCTCTTGAATGAAGCTTTGACACGTCTGAAGATCAAAGAATATATGAATGTGAAAGGAATCGCCAATCACCAGGGCACACTGCGCACGCTCCAGGACTTGAAACATTGTTTAGAGACCAATAAGGTAGAAGAAAGTAAGAAACTTCTGATGGCCTTCAGCAATAAAGGTGGCTCAAGCATGTTTTCAAAGTATCAGCAGTTCCTTGAACAATCCTCAGAGAAAGATGAGACATTTCGCTATTGGAACACGTTTGGAGAGTTGTATGAAGGGGTCCGAAATCTCATACGAGCAGATCGAGAGGGGAACTGGGAGCTGCATCTAGCATCAGTCCAAACTCTGCTCCCATTATTCGCTGCTTTTGACTCTATCAATTACCTTCGTTGGTGCTCGCTGTACATGGAGGACATGAGGCAGTTACCTGACCAGGCACCTGAGGTCTACAGGGCATTTTGTAACGGAGGGTTCGTCGTGAAACGGCTTTCCGGCAAATTTCGTTCCGTCAGCATGGACATGGCACTAGAGCAAACCATAAACCGGTCGCAGAAAGATGCTGGCGGAATCATTGGAGATACGAAAAGAAAGTCGTTTGTAGCCAAATGGGAGCTTATTAACCACGAGTTGTTGTCGATTTCTAATCTTCATAGAGAGTTAGCTGGAACATGCTCATTTGTCGGGGACATGCTGAACCATGAGCTAAACATTGCTGATACTGTCTCCTCGGAGAGAAATGTGCAGTCACTCCTTCAAATCTTGCTCAAACAAGGTAACCCATTTTCGACAGATAGGCTTGATGGGCGGCTTCACAACATCATGACAAAAGCCATCGCCACAGATGAGGTTCGCCTAGAAATTCTGAACGTTGTCAACATTGGTTCTGAGGCGTACGCGAATCTTAGAGATGAGAGATTTACAAAGAAAACGGTTAAGCTCTCCAGCACAATTCATCGGAGAAATATAAAGACCTTTAAAACCGCACCAACAGCACAGGATGAAGCAAATATTAGGAAAGACAAGGACGCTCACTACCAACGTTCCATAGAGGTAGCGGTTTCAAGGGGAGTGTCGATGGAAGAGCTACTCAAATATGATGTCTCACCAGATTCCTACCTATTTGATCAGGACAAGATGATGAAGAAATCTGCCAAAAGCACTCTGATGCAAGAACTCGAAAAACGATTGCCAGAGAATCGAGAGAATAGGAACTTTGACGATGGAGATCATACAACAGCCATAGTTGACATGATGGGAATCGTTCGGAAGGGCAAGCCAAAAAGGACATTTGGAGATTTTTGAGAGGGGCAGATACGGTACATCAGATCATCAACTTACTACGCACCGCAACTAGATTTAGTCTTTGATTCCTACAATGACAGCGATGTGTCCATAAAAGATGGGGAAAGGCAGAGACGGCAGCATGCAACACCAATCGAGCTTGCTGATGTAGCTTCTGAAACAAAAATGCCTGTAAAAATGGAAACCTTCTGGCCCTCAAAGTCAAACAAGGACAAGCTTGAAGCACTTCTACACGAACGTGTTTTAGACAGAGCAAAAACATTGCTTCCAGATGTGCAAGTGGTCGCTAGCCACATTTTGAGAAAAGAAGAAGATTTACCCTGCAGGCAGTCACACAACGGTAACATCAGCATTTTGGAACAACTAAATAACCTACCCATCGAAGAAGCAGATGACCGGATAATAGCACATGCGTGGCATGCTGTCAAACAGGGAACGAGGCGGGTTGTGGTCTTATCGGCAGACACGGACGTGTTCGTCCTACTGCTGTACTACTGGAAACAGTTTAGCGAAAATGGTCTCAAAGAACTCTGGCAGAAAGCTGGCGTCGGTGATTCTACGCGATACATCCCTATTCACACACTAGCTGCTTGCGTTGGTGAAGAATTGTGTCTGGTCCTCCCTGCCATCCATACTCTTACCGGGTGTGATTACACCAGTAAGTTGGGCACAAAGTACATGGCGCTGAAAACCGATGCAGCAGTATATCTCAGAGGCTTCGGAAGGGAGCCTAGTCTATCCAAGACTCAGATGGCACACTGTGAAGAATACTTAGTTCAAGTGATAAAAAACGGTTTCAAATTCAAAACAATGGACGATCTAAGGATACGTCAGTACTTTCAGAGCAAAGTTAACCGAAGATCCTCTCTACCGCCTACGAGCCATGCCGTATCCTTCCACATCAGACGGGCGTTGTATGCTGCTTACCGAATGATGTCTGTCTTGGATGTCTCTTATAGCGACTACTTGGACCCAACTCATTACAGATTTATTCATAGAAACGACTCACTAGTGGCAGAATTAGGCTTGAACCCCATTCCTTATCATCACACTGTGGTATGCAAGTGCGAAAGGTGTTCCACAGACAGGTGTCCCTGCGTCGGGGAAGGGACAGCCTGCAGCAGGTTTTGTTCGTGCAACTTCAATAGCAATAGCAAGCAGTGTCTAAATCCAATTTCCACTTATCCGATATAAGTGAAGAACTACATTTGCAAACTCAACGTTTGCCAATAACAATATCGAAGTCAGAGGGTGTACCCTTACATGGCCTTTGTAATGATACACGTCGTCATATGACACGCCGATGCCTTGTCAAATCATATTTCACCGGTCATTTCTTTAGCAGTAGGGGCAAAACATTTGAGTAGTCAGTGTCAAAGCTTACTAGTATGTATTCATACTGAATACCAAAACTAAACTTACTGCATGCATCTCGCTGTCTTTGATATCAATAGCGTCATCGAGCCCTTTTTCATGTCATCATGAGTTAGTTCATAGATTTTGAGAAGATGAGACAGCAGAGTAATAGCTGATGTTGCTGCACCTACCTACACGACCTTATAATTGTTGTCCTGCTATAAATGTGCGCTGTTCATTCATAGCCATTTCTTATCTTATTGCGTATCAAGCTCTGTTGTGACTACGTTTAGGTCATGACGTTGTGACGTCACAGATGAGAGATGAAGCGACTATTATGTATGATGTTTATTATTGTCGACTGTATTCCTTAGTGGTCGGTAATGAAGCATGATACACCACTATGCTGGCAAATGCCACATCTACATTTCTGAAAACAATCCAACGCGACCGAAGAGCGGATCCCCACCAGAATAGTTAGATTTCTCTTAAATTACTCAGACCCTAGAAATTGACTGACCTACACATATTAAAAGATAAATATTTAGCGTTAAACATCACTTAAAAAGATGTAGAATATCGATAAAGTAATACATAAACATTTTGGTGAAATGAAAAATGTGTCAAAAATAACGTAACTTTGATTGAGCGAAAAATGCGCTTGATTGAAAGCGAGCTTGTTACAGTATGGTTACCATGGCAACATAATTTTATTTAATTTACTTTGAGAGCTCATTACCCCCTGAAGTAAAATAGGCCAAAGTATATATCTTTTATGATAATAACAACTATCAAAAGCCAACTATATGCCACAGAAGTGAAATTTTTGGTGACTTTTTGGTTTGACCTTGACCTTTCACAATGACCTTGACCTTTAACGAAACTCTCATTAGCATATTTGAATAGAGGGAACCCAACAACATATATATTGACGTTTTGTTTTCATATTTAGCCCCAGGTGTTCGGGAGATAGACCAAAATAAATATCTTGGGAAAGACTCCAAAAACGTCACCATGGCAACAACAGGCGCCATTTGCAAAAATGTGACCATGGCAACGAAGTTCTACCCTCATAAAATTGAATACCCAGATACTCTACTTTAATAATTTGAAGAGTTTTTTCGGGCCTCTCTCGGTCACACTAAAACACCCTCAGCGTCTGGACTACTGTTCTCTAATTACAGATTTATTATCTCTTTATTACTGCATTATAGGGGCAAGTAACTTCAACTGTCATATTATCCGGGATCTCAATTCAGGCACAGGTTTTTTTGGTCGATGAAGAGGGAGCAACCTGCTGCGTGTTCTCGCTTCAAAAAACTTGATTCAATTACAACTTGATGATTGACTCCCAAACACATGATTTCTAGGCCATGCGCTTCGTGTAAATGAAAACAAGCCCTCTCATTGGTTAATGACTTCGGCAATCATCGGAAATTTCTGAACCAAACCCAACGACAGACAATTAGCACTACCCATACTTATTTAGGATAAAGACCAGTCTTTCTTAATTCTTGGTATAAGCCATGACTTCGAGACTGAATCTGGATAATGATGTGGTGTCATTCATTATCACATAGTCTTAAGCTTACACCGTATTTACGCGTATTAAGGCGCACGCGCATATAAACGAAAACTGCTTGTTTTCACCCTTGTTTACCTGATCAAATTTGTCGTTCTTAAGTGCATGCGCCTATAAATTTCATGGGGTCAATTCTATAAGGGGCCGTCTCCAAATTGATTTCGTTTCAAACGCGTTTGAAACGGGCAAAAAGCGTTTATTCTACAACGAAATTCAAACGAAAATCATCCGTTTATCAGCCGTTTGAAAAGCGTTTGAAAACAAACGCACACCCCAGATGAAAATTTCGAAACGCTCCCAAACGAACACGCCCGATCAGAACGCTTGCCACACGATTTCCAAACGATCGCACTAAACGGATCTCAAACGCACGTCAAACGATTGTCAAACGCACTTCGTTTCAAACGAAACGATTGTCGAACGCACTTCGTTTCAAACGAACTGGAAACGTAATTCGTTTCAAACGAACGGAAAACGCACTATCAAACGAACTTGAAACGTACTTCGTTTGAAACGAAATGTGCACGAAATGCACATGCGATGCTCTTGTTTCATTCTTTCATTGATTTATATCTTGAAAGACGGATGTGTATTTCGCCCATTTATCTTTGTTATTTTCGATCTTTATCGGTAAGTCTAATTGAGATTCAACAGTTGCATCTAGAGAAATTTGCTTCTAATTGCTACCGTATCACTGTTTTTAGTAATCGGCCTATAAATGTGCTTTTATAGGCCTATCTGTTCACAGTCCTGCGACATCAGGGCCGATCGCATGTGTTGAATATCAATCCTAAATTCTCATTTCAAGTAGTAAGGCTTGTATCAAGTAGGCCTAGGTCTATGACTAGAATTAAATTAGTACCGATTCGCGCACATCGATCTTGCGGTCGGCCCAGACATGACATGTATGTATAGGCAGAATCATTCCTGCCTCCAAGACTTGCCGTTGTGTAACTGCACATGTAGGCTATACTAGTAGTCACTATAGCCTATCCTAGCCATTCCCTATATTGGTACTCTTGGCTCTCTCATTTGAATGAGTCCTGCCAATACCAAGCTGCAAAACAAATATAATAAACATCGTCAGCGCGGTGGCCGTATTGCCTTGGTATATGACTATTAAAGTTTCGAACTTACCCAATCTTTATTACCAACCAAATGACCCAGGCCTACTTAATGACGTTAACAGACTGAAGTAGCGTTTTGTAAAGTAACTACATGCGTATAAATGTTATAATTTTAATCCAACCGACAACAACAAGAGAAATTTTTTGAGGGCGTTGTGATACTGGGTGATACCGATACCACCAGATTATTTTTTGGGTGACTGTATTCTCCCCGGTATTCCCCAATGCATTTAAGATTTAAACGATCGTACATGTATTTAAACCCCATCTCCACCACCAATTATTTCAGGTTTGTGTTCAGCATGATGGATCCCGGTGATGTCAATGACATAGGCCTACCAGGTGCAGAAAAAGGTAGGTTTGATTTTATAATGTAATGCTAATTGCTATACTAAAATGCTCTCTTCGAACTTTGATATACCAACCATCTACCGTACTGTATTTATACTTGGTTTCATAAATTGTGTTCACACTTCCTTCTGCCACCAATGAAGATGCCTACCGGAAATTCAAGCTGTTTTCATGTTTTCATTATCAAATCAAGAGAAGGCTATGTTTAGAATAATGAAATTAACGTGCACATTTATCTGGTCAGCTTCGTGAGGTCTTATGGCTTCTGTAGGCTTCTGGTAGTGCATGAAGATTTCATTTTCTGAATGCTCATTCTTTTGAAATTGATATTTGAAAAAAAATGTATTAACTCGAACGGAAGGCTGGATTGCAGCACACAACATTTACACTTTGTTATTTTGGTTCACTATGTCATCCTTATTTTGAATATTTTGACACAAAGTCTACGTCAAATCACCGATATTGGCATATAAAATAGAATTATAATCAATACCGGTACAACACTATTCTCACTCTCAGTCTTGTCAGCCCGCCCGTTGATTGATAGGCACGCATGTTCCTCTGTCAGAGTCACTTAAAGGGAAACTGAGCTGCCACTTTCTAAACAAGTTGCTTCAATTTAACAATTATATTTAGAATAATGAAATGAATTTGCACATTTATCTGGTCAGCTTCATGAGGTCTTAAGGCTTCTGTAGGCTTCTGGTAGTGCATTGATATTTCATAATTCTGAATGCTCTTTTTTTTAAAATACATTAAAAAATGTATTAACTGGAACGAAAGGCTGGATTGTAGCATGCGCACACCCATTTACACTTTGATATTTTGGTTCACTATGTCAGTATGTTATCCTTATTTTCAATATTTTGACACAAAGTCTGCGTCAAATCATCGATATTGGCATAAAAATAGAATTATAATCAATACCGGTACAACACTATTCACAGTCTTGTCAACCCGCCCCTTGATTGATAGGCACGCATGGGCCTCTGTCAGTGTTACTTAAAGGGAAAAAAGTACACTACATTTCATCAAAAAAAAGATACAACAAAAGTTTGGATTTGGTACATGTGAAACCAATTTAATCATCATTTTACATTTGTACAGGAGCTGCCAAGTCTGGAAACTTCTTAGGCTTGACGGCCTATTGGCTATCACTAAAGTCTTTTTCTGTTCTGTTGAAATTTCAACTCGGTTCGACTGATGGAGTCTTCTTCATTCCTTTCACGGATGAAAAGACTCTCAGAGGAATCAAAAAAATATATCAGCCTACATATGACGTATGCAGTGAAGATATGCAATGTTTGTGTAAGTGGATTTTGGTTAGGATGTTATTACTATTACTAGCGGAGATACTCATGGCGTGCAGGCTTAGTGTTTGATTTGTGATGAACATAAGTTTTGCAAGTGTAATAGAGCCGGTTCATATTAGTATTCGAGGCTGGAATGTTATGTGCATGGTATATAATTAATAAGTGTGTGTTATGATTTCAGCGTGTTTTCTGTAGAGGCCGTGGGCAGAAAGATAGCAGCCAGGATGAAAGGCCAGCAAAAGCAGATGTGGTGAGCCGCAATGATGGATTGCACCCAACTTTGGAAGGAAGTAAGGTGTTGACGCAGCTTGTGAAGATTGCTCTCAAGCTACCGGGGGCTCGTACATCTAAAGTTGAAGATGTGGTTGTTCGTTATCCATATTCGTTCTGCCAGGTGTGCAGGGCAGCTGGACACGGTTCTGGAAATTGTCAGCAGTTTTGGTACAAGTGAAGACTAGACTTGGGTGTTTTTATGTGTTTGTGGTGATTATGATGGTTGTTATTAAAATTGGAATTGTAGACCTAAAATCTTTTTGTAATGGTGAAGAGTCTTTATATATTGTAAGATTTGAGGGTTTTAATTGTGAATTGATCAGTGGTGAATCGTATAATAAATCTGAAAATATTGTCGATTTTGTGTTGGTTAGTATGTTTATTATAGCTGGGTTGTATTGTTATGTTGGCAATGCGTAGGGCAGGTTGTGACATTATTTTGCTTTTGGGAAGGTAGAAAAAGCATCATGTCTTCACTGCATTACTAAAGTATTGAACTGGAACTGTGAAATTTGCTTTCAGCAAATTTGTGTCCATCACCAGGGGGTGACGAGTTGCTCCACAGCCATTCACACGTGGGTATGGCGATTTTACGAATCTGCTCAACATTGCAAAAGGAAGTAGTGTAGTGATCTCCCTGTCTATTCGCTATACCGTTTCGCGAATGATCTATTTCCGGACATATTCGCTCGCTCCTTTCTCAAAATAACACGCTCATTAATCATTCAAACAGTCAGATGGGCATGATAGTTCATCGATAAGCATTTACAGCTCTTAGTTCTGATTCCTACTTTCAACCGTCACACAGTTCTCCGTTTTCTTCGCTCAACATACTCGACAGCTCGCGGGATCGGCCATGAGGATGACGTTAACATAACGGGGGCGGAGCTCAATACATGCTAATGTATGCGTGATTGACAAAATCCCGGCCTCGCCGGCCGGTGATGTTAAAAATCGGAGCCAAAAAGAGCTTCAAAAGCACCGAAATGATCAGAATCTGGGGCCTATAATCAGCAAAAATCAAATACGTCTGCAAAAGATGATTACGTTATAGAGTTCAGGGCGATGAAAAAAAGCCGTAACATCAATATTCATGGTAATATCGATGACGTCATTGTGGGGATTGCCAAGTATCAGAACTCGACTAAAAATAATCCCTAAAACACCTCAGAAAACACCCTTCAAAACACCTCTGAAACACCACAGAAGACTTCAGACAAGTTGAAGGATGTTTATGTGGTGTTCATGAGGTATCTGCCCATTCCGCCTTAACCTTATTCGCCTTCTCCCATTTAGCCTTCTCCTAACTTGCCTTTTCTCAATTCGCCTTCTACGATTTCGCCATTGTCTTATCTCGCCTTTGTTCCAATTGGCCTTCTTCCTAACTCGCCCTCCTCTCATCTTGCCTCATCCTAGTTTGCCTTTTCTTATTTCGCCTTTGTCCTATTCTGCCTTGGTTCCATCCTGCCTTATCTCATCTTGCCTTTTCTTGATTGACCTTTATGTCAATTCGCCTTCTTCCCATTTTGCCTTCTCCCGTTTCGCCATATCTCACCTCGCCTTTTATCAATCCAAAAGTTGGTTTTGGAGATACATGTAAGCTTACATGTAGATGGTTCAGAAGTTATGAAGATTTGAAAATATTGGTAAATAAGCAACAGCCTTGGGTAGGGTACCAAAACATAATTCGTGGAAACACTCTTATATGAAAGATTGGCCCCACAAACATGGGTAAAACATGGGTAGAAGAGACAAAAGTCTTCTGTAATATGGTATGTAATGTAATATGACTATAATGGCTGAGAAGTTATCTACACTTGTAATTTTGGCAATGTCCACCGGGTTTTGGTTGCGGGTACCCCCGAATGGACCCTAGAAGCCCTTCAACACTGTTGAAGACACTTTCACATGAAAGATTGACTCAACAAACATGGGTAAAGACACCAAGTTTGTTGCAAAGTAGGAAGAAGGCGAAATGGGAAGAAGGCGAAATAATACAAAGGCGGGGCGGGTAAAGGCGAGATAGGATGAAGGCGAATTAGGACAAAGGTAAATTAGGACAAGGTGAAATATGAGAAGGCAGATTAAGACAATGGCAAACTGAGACGAAGGCAAGAATGGATAAGGCAACTTGTGATAAGGCAAGATAAAACAGAGGCAAAATAGCATAAGGCGAAAAATGAAAAGGCGAAAAAAGACAAAGGCGAGATAGAATAAGACGGATTGGGAAGAGGCAAAATTGGAAAAGGCGAAATAGGAGAAGGCGAAATGTATATTTTTTAAAGGCAAAATGGGAAAAGGCGAAAAAAGACAAGGCGAAATGGGCATGAACCGTTCATGAAGTGGTCCGTGGGTTCTTTTGAAACAAAATACCTCTACTGCATACGTCATCTTCAATGCCTTGATAGCCTTGTTGATCTGCTGTGCCTTCAACCACGCTTTGTCATCCATGTTCCTCGGAGGAATAGTCGAAACTGTCACACACGAATTTGGTGCAGCACTTGTAACATGACATACTATTTCATGAAAGCAATATTACAGAGACCATAAAACGCTATTTCAAAACCCTATCAACCTCTTCTTCGAAACAAGCAACTTAATCAAGCAATTTTATACTTGAAGTTGTCTATCCATATGTCTTCCAATGTTTACAATATTTTGCAAAAGTTCAATGATTGCTTCTTCATCATTTGATTTAAAAAGGACTTTACGTCATATAAAACTTATGGCCAAACTTTACTAGCTCCATGTTCCTTCCAAATCAATGCAGGCCTAACACTACCATGATGACTGCTAGCTGGAAAACTTTCATAAATGCGATCACAAATTTCCTTCGTCGAGAATCCGGGCCCGCTTGCAGCACAGTCATTCGTCCCGACCAAAATGAATACGTCAGTAAAAGCACCCCACCGAATCTTTTTACATTTTTCTAACAAAGAAATAGTGTTTAACCCTTGAAAAGCAAACGTAATGTGGTCACTGAATGGGCATCCAAGAGCACTGTTGTCCACATATTTTAGAATCGAAGCAGAAGAAAATCATCGTTCGTTTTGCACAGGTCGCCATTTTCATGATTTTTTACGATAACTCCAGCCGTTTGGAATTCGTTTGAACACAAATGGCAGGATTATATTTCTTTTTCACGGAAACTATTTGAAAGAAAACGAAAAGCGTTTGGAACGCGTTTGCTGACAAATGGCGCAATGCCGTTTTTGATGAAACGAAATCGAAACGCTTTTCTAAACGTTCTTCAAACGAATTTCAAACGCTCTTCAAACGAAGTTCGTTTAGGGTGAAACGAAATTGCGTTCGCTTTCAAACGGGAAATAAACGGTAGGGCCAGCGTTTGACAATCGTTTTACAAATGTTTCAAGATCGTTTGGGTGCGTTTTTATTGTTCACATTTCAAACGAATTTCAAACGATCTTAGATACGTTTCAAACGCGTTTGAAACGAAATCAATTTGGAGACGGCCCCTAACCTATAATATGTTTCATGGTCTCGTCAATGAACTTGTCGTTTGTGTTGTCGAGTGAGTGTCTGTCATGTTCAGGGATCAAAGTTCACTTTTTACCAAGGCTTACCATGCGACCGCATCTCGAAAAACGTGGTCGTATTTTACAATTTTCAGTCGTAAATTATTTTCCCGCCATTTTACACAGTCGGCGAGAATCTAAATCTTGATGAAACATAAAAGTCTATTTGAGCAAATAAAATCTCGAAAATAGTTTTGTATTTCGGCGGTATATAGCATCTTATAGACCGAACCAAAGGCGTACCTCCATAGCCATCCACGGCACTCAAGCAACAATATACATGCAGAAGAGCGAAGCGAGCCACGCCAGCCGCCGGGAATGAACGCTAGGCTGGTCTTGACGGAACTAAATTCACTCGTGACGACATCACTTGCCAAAACGCACAATAGGCCTTCAAGCTCACCGAACATCACGCAAGCCTTCCATGAAAGTAATCCAAAACAAACCAGAGCATTCAAACAGACTCCGCGAGTCTGGAGTCCGTCATCTTACCTCATACATTGTGTTTGCTTAGTATGCGATTCACTTGTCCCCAGTGTTTTTATGATGCATTGCTTTGTTATCTGCCACCCAATACAGTCGCATTTCATGGAGCGAGATTGACCTTATTGGCAGGCAGCCAGAGGAGCTATTAAATAAATTGTGACCGGGATCGTCTCAGAATAGAGGTCGTATAAAGCCGTTTTGCTCAGATCGCACCATGCGAGAGGTGTTTCAATTACGGTCGCATATGTAATTTTCTGGTCGCATATGCAACCAGTTGGTCGGGAACTTTGATCCCGGATGTTTCAAGTGCAGTTGGTTGTTTGGTGGTCGAGCGTTAGGGCGATTTATGCATGCATGTCAGCTACAAAGTCAATAGCTCCAGTAGAATACAAAATGTGTCACCTTCAGCCAATTTACGCTATTGACCTCTGTGACCTTGATTGAAAGGCAGCTCAAATCAAAATCCTGTGTGTTATGTCATGTATCATCATAACTTGTACCTTATTTGTGATGATGGTGCCCTTACATGCATTACATGTAGTCAGGTAGATATTGCACTTTTTGTGGTTTTGATTTTAGCCACCTGGTGGCAAAATCGGACCGACCAAAATTTGGTCTCCCACTCCAAGGTGTCATGGGGAAACATACTAAGTTTCAGGTTGATAGCTCCAGCAGTCAAAAACGTGCCTTGCTAATGGACAGATAATGATGGATGGCATGCCATAAGAAAAGCTCACCTCTCTGGAGGTGAACTAAAAAGACAGTTACTTACCAGTTATCCGAACGGAAAAGATTCGTTGCAACAGTTGGTACAAGATAGTCTATGAGACACACATGGAATCCTATCAAGGAAAACGTGGTCAATACTGAAGGCTCGAGGTACCATATCAATCTACAATGATAAAAAATAATCACTCAATGATTTTAGAACATTTTTACACAAAGCACCTGAGCCAATGATTTTAAAGCCAGTCACCACCAAATTAAGCAGCCAACGTCAGGAATTGTCAGGTATACGTCAGGAAACGTCAGGTATAACTGTTGTGTTGCCGGTCAACTGACTGGCCCTGGGAATATTGACAAATATCCCACAGTAAAAATTTTCTTCAGAAAATTTAAATTCCCTTTTTAAAATGGCTCCCTTAAACAAAAAAAGGTTTTCATGCACTTAAAAATGCTTTTTTTAAAACACCTGTTACATATTTAAAGCTACAGGTATATTTGAGCAGGAAAACCTCAAAGTCTACAAACATGTTGTTTGGAACATTAGCAACAATTATTTTGGTTTTTGGTTGCCTACACATTTTGTGCATCTTTTGTACAAAATATGATAAAAAATAAAATTATCCTGCAAGCCTCCAGCCCTAAAATTTATTTTGGATGAGACAATCAACAATGCAACTTACATGAAAATAAATGATATCGCTCCCACTAGGATGGCAGGGTAATGTGGCTTCTCCCAGGTCAGCATCTTGTTCAAAGGGAGGAGGACCTCCCTCCATCCTTCCAGTTCTTTCTTTATCTTAGATACCAAGTCATTCTGAAAACGAGCAAATTTGCTTTCAAAGACGTAAAACGGGAACACCCTAGAGAATTTATTCCTCAGATTGCCGAGAAACTTATCAGGCCTTCCAGTTTGCAGAGCTTCCCTGTCCTTGGAAAGGAAAATTTATTCAATTAAGTTAGAGAAACTGTGTTCATTACCAGCAATCCCCAACTTTATTATGCCGCTGCTAAATGCAGGCGCTACGATCGAGTTTGACACGTGACCCAATTTAGCCAATCAGAGCGTTCATCGAATAATAAAATATATTTTTAGTACAAGAAATCAATGCCTTGTGTCAGTTTTATGCCTTCAATTTGTGGGTTCACAATTTTGAATGTGTTCCAGCTCATCAAAAGAACAGGATTTTGTCTAGAATCACGGTTTTCCGAGTTTCTCCTTGTCAACACTGTCAGGAACCCCCCCCTATCCTATCTACCTAGCCAACACCCAGACAAAGGTTACCAAATGACAGAGCTGAGAGAGCCCAAACATCTGAGGAATCCATGCAACAGCAAAAGCTTTGGCAAATATGCTGAAGGGAACGATGCAATATAATATTTCGGGCTTGGTCACCCGCCTACCCCCCCCCTGACATGACCCTTCCCAGCCCTAGTGTCCCTAATTGAACCATCCAAAGCTAGGGATCTTATGCCATAAAGTGGACAAATAAAGCAAGAAGTTATCAAAGGGCAGTCATTCTCATATCTTCAAAGATCACTTGAGGTCCAGCTTTTCATGTATGTTGATGTTTGGACATATATTCTCTCCTCAAATCCACTTGGGACGCCAATTTGGACCCCCCTGTGGACATGGAAAAATTTTCAATTTTCCCAATGGCATGTGTTTCAGTACACTCAGTATGATACTGCCATTTGCAGGAGCTATCGGCAAACTAAATATGCAAACTCTATGTGATTCAAAACGGCCACAGAAGTCGGCCAATTTTCATGTTTTCTTAAAATTTACACCAGGAAAAATTGCAATACACGTGGTATTTTCAACCCATATGTGGACATGGAAAAATTTTCACCAATCAACTCAAAATTTGGCCTGAAAATGCCTTGATAGTCATAGAATCACATATGCTATCGGCAACTAGGCTTTAGTTACACAGAAAGCCGTGAGATGTCTCTCACCTCGATCTGCTATAGAAAACGTATGCTTGGCTCTGGAAGGGAGTTTGGCGCATGCGCAGCTAAAAGGTTGGGAATTGCTGGTAATGTGCTGGAGTCTCTTAACGAAACATTGTTGTGTTCATCAGGTAATACGGTTCTTTAAGTATGATCTGCACCAAATATAATAGATAATGATAAGGCCAGGGGCCAATTTGTTCACTGTATAGATAATTAGTAGACAAGTCACAATTCATGCTGGTTAAGAAACATGCTATAACCAAATAAAAATTTTATGCCATTTAATCTCTGCAACCTTGAAAATTAGGTCAAATCAAAAACCAATGTGACATATCTATATAATAATACTGGAAGGGGGACGAATAAAGTCACACTTAGAGGCGTTGGATTGCCTTGAAATTTTGCATGAATTGTGGTGACACCTTACCCTGATGCAACGTCTTGGTTTTGTTCAAAAATATACTTCAGCGGAGCAGTAATGAGGGATTTTTAATCGGACACTGTCAATTCTCTTTACCACTTACAGAAGCCAAGCCATTGCTGTTAAATTATGCAGGGGCTTAATCAATTATCTGCACTCCCTCTGGGGTGAATAACATTACCTTTTGAACAGCTGGCTGTAGGGGGATGATTGGAACAGCCGGTATACCTGCTGACCTGCTGAACCCAGGTTAATGTTATTTTCAATCCACGATTTCGCGGGAAATGAAATTGTAAACAAACGCATGTGTGCAGTTCAAATGTAAACAAAAATGTATTTTTGGTACTTTGGTTGCTGGACTTGGGTTTTCCCGCAGTTAGGAGCTGGGGTCAAATTGATGGTCTATTGTTTATGGGTGCTGTTTTAGTTAGAGCTAGCCCTTGATTATGAAGGAATTTTCAAATGAAGGTGACCATGGTCTGTTTATGTGCTCACCACAGCTTTCAATACTTGATGTATCTGAAGAGGCACTCTGAACTTGGCATGGCCTTATCAAGGAGCTGCTCACGATGCTGAACTTCTAGCTTGCCTTTCGACTAAGTGCCTTGCCCGAGACATTTGGAAGCCGACATGTGAAGGCCTATCTGAGTTCTCCTTCTTCTCCGTATAAAAAGGGGCATATTGCCGACTGAGGAACGAGGCATATTGACATTGCCTCATCATCTCTATCGGACCAATTGATACACTTTTTATGCACACATACAAGACGCCACAGCTAGGTCCGAGTCTGTGGACAAATGGTTGGTTTAATTTGCCTCTTCAATATTGCTCCTTTGATATTGCATTAGATTTTCATTGCAATTCAATCTAATCAAGATATAGCCCATTTGAACCTGCCTGCGCCATGAGTATAATGCTAGTTATGATATAATACAGAATGGTGGTTAGATGTACCCATGATATCAAATTGGTGGCAATCAGGAAAGAAGTAATTGCATTTTTAAGGTTTTCATATTTTGCTCCCTGGTGGCCAAGGGGTGAATCAGTCCCGGAGATCACCTGACTATATACAATGCTATAGGGTACCGAATACGGTACCTGTGTACATTTTTTCCCAACGACCGACAGGTCGGTCTCATGTGATATTTTCATTCCCTTGAGCTGGGATGTTAGTTTATTGCTTGTATTACTTAGCGTGTCTGATGTACTGTAGGGTCAGTTAGAGCATGCCTGGGTAGATGGCGCCTCGGTACCGGACGTTGGCAGTTGTATGCGGGCGCATACATTGTGAAAGTCAGACCCAATTTCACAACCACGTGATCACCCTCGGATCCCGGAATTTTCAAGTTTTGGGATTCAAGAGGTTAACCCTTTAAGGACTAACAGAGTTATAATTTTACCAACCTCACGGACTAACAGAGTTTTGACTTGACAAAAATTATGTGACATCATAAATTCAAAGTGATTTTTGAAGAATAAGCATCAATGCCACAGCCTTGGTGTAATTGAACTTTTTTGAGCATTTTACCTCTAGTTTTTGAAAATGCAATCATCTGGGGGGTATCATGAACTCAAGGTCTGGTATTTCCGCAAAATCCTCATCTCCAGAATCATCGTCCGCCACAAGTTCCCTCAGAACGTCTTCTACAGTCAGATGTCTTGACATTTTGACGTCTTGACGAAGTTGTCCCGCAAAAAAATGATAATTATCGACACTCAGAATCACGCTACAAAGTCGCAATGAATAGCAAACTTGTAGCATATGATCTGGGGAATCCCCTCCGGGTGGTTATAAATAGCAAACTCAAACCATGGAATAAGCGGAACGAAGTATTGTCGGACAGCACAATATCTCGCCGGGCGGCGAGAGTAGTCCAGAACGTTGATTTTTGATCTCTCGCCGCCCGGCGAGAGTAGTCCTTAAAGGGTTAAGAAAGGTGCCATAGTTAAGGCCTAATGACTAATTTTTGTGATTTGACCTCTGTGACCTTGAAAAGTGTAGGTTGAATCAAAATTCGTATGACATATGATGTATCCTTTCTTGGAGTACCTTGGAGAAAAAATATTATAATGAAACGCCCAGGGGCCATTGTGCTCACCTTATAGATGTTAGGTGATTAGGAATTCATCCTGGTAAAGAAACATGCTACGTGTATATAGTATAGGTCAAACCAAAGTTGGTATGACATGTGATGTATCCTTGCTTGGAGTATCTACCATAAAAAAATCATCGAAAACAAGTCACTAATTTAAGCGAGATATTGCACTATTTACCTTTTTTAGTTTTGGCCTCCTGGTGGCCAAGTCGAGAATCAGATCGGATCAAAATTCGGTGTCAGAGGTTACATGCGAGAGGGACTCTTGTGTACTAAATTTCAAGTTCATGGCTGTAGCGGTTAAGAAACGTACCATAGTTACATTCAAACGGCCAATTTACACCATTTGACCTCTGTGACGGTGAAAATTAGGTAAAATCAAAATCCTGTAGGATATATGTGATGTATCCTTGCTAGGACAACTTACCATACAAATATCACCGAAAAACAAGTCACTAATAAGCGAGATACTGCACTTTTTACCTTTTTTAGTTTTGGCCGCCTGGTGGCCAAGACGAAAATCATATTAGACGGAATTTCGGTGCCAGCGGTTATATGACGTAGGGAGCCATGTGTACCAAATTTCAAGTTCATAGCTTTTTTAGCGGTTAAGAAACATGCCATAGGTATACTCAAATGGCCAATTTATCCCATTTGACCTCTGTGACCTTGAAAATTAGGTCAAATCAAAAACTCATGACATTTGGTGCAACCTACCATAAAAATTTTATCGAAAAACGAGTCACTCATCAGAGAGTTATCACACTTTTAATGTTTCTGTAGTAACTTGGGTTCTTAGATGAGGCAGAAATACGAACACCTTACGATAATGGCGGGTTTAACAACAACAACTTTAATTACTAAACATAGATGGCAGCAGTGTACATTACAAGTACTAGAGAGGTTCAGCAAACACTGCAGAAACACTACACCGTCCCCTCCTAATTGAAACGTTATCAAGGGCAACGCTTTATAGCTGTAAATCAACCACAATCAGAACGACAACTGACTCCTAAACTAAAATGGAATTACAACTTGAAACAAGCCAAATATAGCGGCTACGTAAGAATACTATAGAAATGTCCGTCACACACAATGTCTCTTACAAGTTGGTTGTTCTCAAAGACCGAACAATCTTTTAAACAGTTACAGATCAAAAATCTTCTTTGGTTTACGTTCTCTCTGTGAACGCCTCGGAGCAACTACAGCAGAAGGATTACTGATAGGGCCAGGAGTATGATTCTGAATGTCCATACTGGGAGTGTTTTGAGAAACTTGAGGAATAGAGCAAGTTACAGGCATATTACATGTATTACTACTAGTAGGCTTCTCTGGTGACTTCAGCTGGAAAGTCAGAAATGACTGGAACATCCGAGTTCAGAATTTGCTCAGAAGATAGAGACACGGACTTATCTGATACACTGAATGGTAATCTGTTAAGACACAGTTGGTACTCTCGTCTCAGTTGAGGACTGATAATTACAATTCTGACTACATGACCTAATATGTTCTACATGAACCAATTTAGTGATACCACCAACATTCACTCTGTATGTTAAAAGTCCTGCACGTTCAGTAATGGTACCTGGTACCTATCTCTCATTACCATGACCACGGAAATTCTTGATTCTAACTTCCTCTCCAGGCCTAAATTCACGCATTTTCACACCACTCTTGTCATGATCTTTCACCTGTTGAGCCTATTTGTCACTAACAGTTTGTTCTAGGTTAGGTTTCAGTAGAGTGAAACGGTTTCTGATCCGACGTTTGAGAAACAATGTAGCTGGGGACTGTCCTGTAACAGTATGGGGTGTTGATCTATACACGATCAGAAATGAAGCTAGTTTGTGGGACATGGTCAGATTAGAATTCACGCTTGCATCTAAGACCTTCTTAGTCAGTGCTAATTTCACTGTTTGAACACTTCGTTCAGCTGCGCCATTGGAGGCTGGATGATACACTGGGACTAAGTGATTGGACACCATTGTTACGCATAAATTGACGAAACTGTTCTGCGATAAATTGCGGTCCATTATCTGAAACTACCCTCTCAGTCTCAGGTAATCCAAAATAAGCAAAAATTACCCGCAGTTTTTCAATGGTCCTTTCAGCAGTTATTGTTCTCATAGGCAGCGCATCAATCCACCTCGAATAAGAGTCATAGATCACCAGCAGATATTTTCCTTCCTTTTCTGCGAAATCTATGTGTACAAGTTGCCACGGACGTGTAGCCCACTGCCACGGATGCAATGGTGCTTTTGGTGGATTTTTCTGTACAGCACAACACACTGCACAAGATTTTACCATCGCTTCTATGTCACTGTCCAGTCTCGGCCACCACACATAACTTCGAGCAAACGACTTAGAGCGCACAATTCCTAAGTGTTCTTCGTGCAGTTCACCTAAGATACGATTTCTTAACACAGTAGGGACAACCACTCGCATTCCCCACAGAAGAACGTTGTTTTCAACTGACAGTTCAGTACGACGCCGAAAATACGGTTGAAATTTCTCCTCTTTCACTACAGCCAGCCAACCATTGACCACGAAATCGTACACACGAGCTAAGACTGGGTCTTTCCTTGTAGCTGTCACGATGTCCTTAGCCATTAATGGCAACTCGTCCATATACGAAATTGTATAGATCTGTTGATCTACAGATTCAACACTTTTATCAACACGTAAAGGCAAACGAGATAAAGCGTTCCCATGATCCACTGATCTGAGATACTCAATCTCATAGTGATATCCGGACAATATCACAGCCCACCGCTGCATTCTAGCGGCAGCAACAGTTGGAATGCCTGACTTGGGACCTAGAATCGTTGTTAACGGTTTGCTATCAGTCACTAGCGTAAACAATATCCCAAATAAGTATTTGTGAAACTTTTTCACGCCAAACACAATTCCAAAAGCTTCTCTCTCGATCTGTGCATAATTTCGTTCGCTAGACGTTAGCGTTCGCGATGCATAAGCTATAGGTCTCTTGGACTTATCAGAAAACACGTGAGCTATGACTGCACCTACTCCATACGGAGATGCGTCACATGACAGTTTTATCGGCAACTTAGGATCATAGTGAACCAACACGTCAGCACTACGGAGTGCCTCTTTAGTTTTCACTATGGCTTGATCACACTC